>NC_139032.1:2500-640095 GCF_964662115.1 Mustela nivalis | reverse complement strand
CTTTCCCTGTGCGCTCTGGGGCTACTTTTGTTGCTGTTGGTCTTTCTTCCCCTGCTGCAGGTTCTGTAGCAAGCACTGACTGCCTCTGTCTCATCAGTTCACCAACAATAGAAAGTGTGTGGTGTCTAATTCCCTGCCGCAACACACCAAGCCTGTGTCTGTGTCTCCCTCTGGATGAATTTAAGGGTGTCTCTCAGATAGAGGCCCAGGAATGGGATAACTGGTCACAGGACACACACTTTGTGTCACTGAATGCTCCCCAGACTCCTTTCTAGAACGTTCTGTGATTTACACTCCCACAGAAGGGCTCAAAAGGCTCTTTCCTCCCACCTTGGTCAACACATGTTATTATGACCCCCTATTAGTCACTTTGATGGATGTGAAGTGTATCTCATCATTTCAAGCTATGTTTCCTGGATTCCTCGTGGATGGAGCATCTTTTCACCAAGTGGATGTTCAGTGTTCTTTTCTGGAAATTGCCCATCCGTGTCTTTTGTGGATTTTTAAAAATTGGGACCCCTTCGCTTTGTTGTTACTGTCATCCTCATAGCTCATTTGTAAGGAATTTTGGATATAGGATGCCTGGGGGGCTCCGTCAGTGAAGGGCCTGCCTTTAGCTCAGGTCACGAACCCAGAGTCCTGGAATCAAGCCCCACATTAGGGTCCCTGGTCAGTGGGGAGCCTGCTTCTCCCTCTTCTTCTGATCTGCCCCCTGCTTGGCTCAAGCTCTCTCTTTCTCTCTGTCAGATAAATAAATAAAATCTTAAAAAAAAGAATTTTAGGCTATGGTAGACTTTGATTTATTGTGTTTTAGCTATGTCTCAAAAATATAGAGTCTGTTTTATGTATGTGGTGCCCTGTGTATTGAAGTCTCTCTTAACACTCTGTGGGTGTTTATTGTTGATTAGAAATGCTTAATAGGCTTGAATGTGTTTGCTGTGTCTCTGATGGTTTTCTTATCCATGGGTTAGTTTTATATTCTCTCCTTTCTTTTTTTGATCTTTAATTTACTTGCAGTCCAACTCTCTATCCAACAGGTGAATTAGTAAATAAACATGGAAGAAGGAGAAAATCACCCTTACAGAAAAATTCCAATTAATGAATGCAGACAAAATGAGGGGAATAGAAAATCACCGTTAGCACACCACAGCGATATTGCTGCTGGCAATATCCATGGATGAACGCCAAATATTGATTAATTACTATGTTGGTTTTAACATCTGTCCACAAATTATTTGATATTCCTCTTTCCAGGAGGTGAAGCTTGATTTTCCTTCTGCTGAGTGTGGGCTAGAATTAATGACTCATTTCTAATAAATAGTAAACAGAAAGGGAAAAATAGTAACTCTAGTGGAGAAACAGGCGGCCGCCAAAGTGTTGAAGGTTCATGTCACCAGTTATAAGTCATGTGACCGAGCTAATGGAGGGACTCAGGCTCATCACCCTTGTGGCATCCTTCCAAAAATCTATGCCTCCCCAGATCTTCCCAGAAACCCCATCTGATCATGGGAGGACCCTGGGCACACCCAAACCCCAGGGCACTTGATGAAAAATTTGACCTGGGCTCTTCAAAACATCGGGACCAGCAAGGACAGATTGAGCTGTCTCTTTGGAGAAAACCTGAGGAAACACAGTGACTACATACTGTGCGGAATCGTGGGACACCAGGGGAAAACGCAGTTAAATTCCAGGCAAGTTTTCAGCTTGGATGATAATAATGTGTCAATGTTAATTTCTTAGAATTGGTAAATGTACAAGGATTATATTAGGTAACGTTACAGGGAAACCGGGTGAAGTCTCTTTGGGAACTCCGTGCTCCTCGCAACTTTTCTGCCAAACCCAATAAAAGGTAAAATTCATTTCAAAATAAAAATTAAAAAAAAAACCCACAAACACTTTACAGATGATATAATAAACTGGAGGGAATAATTTTTCATAGCAATGTGGTGTGGAATGTATTTTTATGACTGACAAATTTGACTACATAATAATCTTTCAATAAAAAAAGCAGGGCAAAAAACCATACTCTAATTAAAACTAACCGTTAAAGAACAAAGCGGGGGTCCTACAAGACCACACGTAGAGGGCATCTTGGATGCAGAGCACCTGGACACAAGGCAAATGCACAGGTAAATAGGTGCTTCCAGTGACCTTGAAACAGTTTTACTTCAAAGTCGCTGTAACCGTATATCTGCTTTACGCTGTCCCTGGGCGCTGCGTGGGGTGTCCCTGGGCACTGTGCGCGGTGCAGATCTCCGATGTGTGAGGACGTTCTTCGGGTGCAACCAGTCACAACACCTGTGTGCTGCTTCCTCACTAACTCATTCCTTAAAAACCTGAGTGAAATCCATCCCTTCAGCACTCGGGCAGCCTCTGCCCACAGTCTCTGATTCAACACCTCCTGTGGGAACTTATTCACTCATGTCCTTATTGTGAGTCTCTTCAGTCCGTCCAAAGCATGGCTTGACAAGTAAACAAACAACCTTTTGCCCTACAACACGGCTTGATCAACTTCCTGCCTTGGTCCAAGCCTTGGAGTGCTCCCTGCTGAAGACAAGGCCACTTCAGTGCTGGCCTGCGGGGTCCAGCCTGGTTTACAAGGTCACCTAAGGGACCCACAGTGGGGAGGAAAGGGGCCCACTCATCTCAGACTTGTATGCAATTGTTAAATACTCTCGATCTCTGCTTTTTAATTCCTAAACAAAGGTTCAAAAGGATTTTCTAAGGAGACCAAGTCCAAAGGAATTTAAGACTCCCCTGGCTGAGTCCACTCATGACTCCCATGAAAACTGGTCTCTTAAGTTGGACTTCAGACAGTTACAAGTGTGGGTGCCTGAGGGCAAGGGAGGGCCCCAGCAGAAGCCCGCGAGCTGCGGCAAGAATGTGAGCTTGAGGAACAGACGAGCCCAGGAGGGCGTCCTAGGAACCCAGTGTCCGCGGATGTATGAAGCCAGAACAGCTAGCAAAGACCTGGAGCATGGAAGTCCTTCTACATGACGCACAACATCGTAGACCTTCCTGGTGCGCTGGGAGGGTTAGACAAGGAGAGTCACCAAAATAGGGGCAGGGCAAGAAGTGCAGTGAAATGCAGGGAATCATGTGACCCCGTTTGCTCAGGAGTGACACAGCTGCTTGTGCACATCAACCGCCGTGACCTCGCACAGAACGGTCCCCCCCCCCCGCCTTCCTCCATCCGCTCTGGCGTCTCCACATTCCCTCCGTCAGTGATTTTCAGATGGGCTCCCACCGACACTGGGGGTCCCTGTGGTTTTCCTCAGGAGGGGGCTGGCACGGAGGTGCTGGATGAAGGCTCGAGCGGAACCCCGACATTTCACGAGTGATTCCGACAGAAATGCCCCGTTCATCTCTTTCTGTCTTGAGCTCTGTGAAGGGCTGCTTCCCCAAAGCAGCGACGGCATCTGCTGCCCAGGCTGGCCCCATTTCCGTTCTCTCGTTACACAGATGAGTGCTGGACCCGAGGGTGGAAACGACATACCCCGAGGTAGAGAAAGCCTCCCGATTCTTCTCTGGAACGGACTTCACTTAGGAAAGGGACAAAGGTGCAAACCTGGAAGCAGGAGGTGAATGGAATGATTCTAGGGGTCTTCCCCAAGGCAGCTTCGTGCTGGCTCATGCTGAGGTGCTCTCCTTCCTGCACAAGTGGATTTTGTGGAGGGTTGGAATTCCCCAGAATGAGGGTAAGGACCTTATTCTCCCAAGGAGCCGGAGCGATTACGTTATTCACTTATGGCAGAGCTGAGGTCCTTGGCTAAAGCTGGTGGTTTAACACACCTCCTGGCTGATTTCCCTCGTTAACAGGTGTCCATGAAGAGTGAGCTTTAGTTAACGGCACCTGTTATGGTGTGCGCTCCATGGGTTTTGACCAAGGTGCACAGTCACATACCCTCGAGCAAAGCCATTTCTTTCGTTGCAAAACTCCCATCGTGCTTTGCTTCTGTCACAGAACCTCCAGGCACTGGCAAGCCCTGACGGTGATGGACTGTGCCCCATCCCTTCTGCTTCCCCTTGCCAGGATGTTACAGATGGCCTCAGAGACTGGAGAGCATTTTGGGCTGGGCTTCTTCACAGTGAAATGCATTGCCAAGTCGTCCACCTTTTTTCCTGGGTCAGGTGTTCCTTCTGTTAATGGGAAATGTTCCGTTGTATGGATGTAGTGCAGTTTGTGAACTCACTCCCCTGCTGAAGGACTTCTGGACAGCGTTCACTGTTTCGGGACTAGGACAGAAGCTGGATTTACAACCCTGGATGCTGGTAAACTTTATTAGCTCACAAAATGAGACCAGTAAAGGAGTTTACATATCTTCGTGCACCCTACTTTCCCAACTGGCCTTCCTGGTTACCAGCAGTCTTCGAAGGAAGGAAGATACAGGGGAATGTGACTTGACCCTACTTGCTTTCTGATCCCTGAGGGAAAGACCAAATAGTCCTCGAAAGCCTGAGGGAAAGAGAGAAAGGGGGGGAGAGAGAAAGAGAGAGAGAGAAAGAGAGAGAGAGAGAGAGAGAGAGAGAGAAAGTGGCAAAACTACTTCCTGCTCGTGCAGTGGGAGCCGTAGCAAAATGTGAAGGTTGAATTCTCCTTCATGAAGGGAAGAAAAGTGCTCAGAGCGTAGAGACAGAAAATTCAGATCTCGAGGTGATCAAATCAGTTGGGCTCTGCTGTGCTTCTCCCTTCTGGAACCCTTGTCTTAAAAAAAAAAAAATGTTCCTCTACTCCTCAGGTTGTCACAAGCTGTCCCACAAGTTAGCTCTGGTTAGATTTAGATACAGGGTAATGAGATATGCAATGTTGAAGAAGTGACATAGGTAAAAAAGCAGTAACGTAAGACAACAGAGGATGATTGCATATAGTACCTTGAACTGCGAAAACGATCTAAGTTCTCAACTCATTTATTCTGGTGTAATTTAATGAAGGCATGAGAAGTCTTCAGAAAGTTCTAATGAGCCGAGATACTGCGAATTAAATACAAAGTGGAAATGCTAGCACATTTCTCCACAGGATACTCTACATTAAATGAGTAAATCCTAAGGCTGGACGTTTGATTTTGAAAATTAAACTGTTTCCTGCCTAAACTAGATACTGGGTCTGGTTCCACGTCCTGGGGGTGGCATCCACTCTCTGGAATCTGTGACCCAAATGACATCTCTTCCTCCTCCAGCTCTCCTGGCTGAGGCTGCTGGCCCAGTCTCCTGGTTCCCGGCACTTGATCCCCAGGCCGCCTTTGCCCTCTCCCCTCTGGTGGTCCTGCCTTTTGTCTCTTATACACATCCCGCCGCACCTCGGTCTTTACAACACTGTGCCAGGAGATGTGTGAGCCACGGTTCTGCCATGTCTCCTTTCAGTCTGAAAGCCTCCCCTGGCTCCCTGTTACCTAGACAATGAAGCCAAGCGTCTCTTGGCCCTTGGCCATACAGTCAACACAGTGAGGGGCTCACTGAAATTGTTCTGTAATACCGGATTGCTTCCTGGTAATCTCAAGCAAGAGCACATCCTGCATTCCAGGCTTGGCTGCCTTGTCCTCGCCCGACCCCTTGGTGGCCGGATCTCCTCTCCCTGCCTGTCCTCATTCTCCATGAGGACCCCTTAGCACTCTCGGCACACGTGCCTCATCGCCACCTGGATGGGAGGGCTCATAAGACATGGAGGAGCACAAGACGATCAACGTGTCTGAAATAAAGCATGGACTGAGCGGTGTTCAGAGACCAGGCGTCCCAGCAGGTAGTGGGCTGCCGTCCTCCCCTCCCCCATCCTGATCAGACGACGGGGCCACTGCGGACGGGCTGCCCGGCTGCCACACTCCATCTGGAATGCAAACACCCCAGGCGACCCCTTCCCAGCTGTCAGAGCATCTCCCCCAAGCTGTTTTCACTAACAACGCCTTGGACACCAAAGGTCATGGGCATTTTGTACACCAGAGGCCCAGGCTCTGACACCAGCTGGGTGTGGAACAATTCAGATCCATTCTGAGGTGAACTAAGCCTGAGCTGGGGCAGACCCCCCAGTCCCACAAGACCGTCCCCCACTTCAGAAACCAGGTGCAAGTCCTGGGCCCCTCACACTTCTGCAGGACCAGCTCTAGCCTGGGCATTCCACGACCTGCTCCTCGGGTTTGAGAATTTGCTAGAACGGCATACAGAACTCAGGAAAGGGCTATGCTCACTACTGCCAGTTTATTATAAAGGCTCCAACTCCAGGACAGCCAAGTGGACGAGAGGCATGGGGCGAGCCATGTGGAGAGGGACAGGGCACTGCCATGCTTTCTTGGGGGGCGCCAGCTTCCATCACCTCCATGCCCTCACCAACCCAGAAGGCCTTTTTTCATTACACAGGCACAGTTGATTTATTCGTTGGTCATGGGTGATTGCCTCAACCTCTAGCCCCTCTCCTCTCCCAGGAAGTCATGAAGGGCAGAAAATTCCAGCCCTCGAACCACATGGTGGTCTTCTGGCCATCAGCCCCCATCCTGGGGCCACCAGCCATGT
The DNA here is from genome assembly GCF_964662115.1 of Mustela nivalis. NCBI lineage: Eukaryota > Metazoa > Chordata > Mammalia > Carnivora > Mustelidae > Mustela > Mustela nivalis. The sequence goes on along the minus strand of NC_139032.1, from coordinate 633,594 downwards.
CACTGGAAAGCAGAAGCTACTCTCATTACTCTGACGATTCCAAGGGTCTTCGGAGCTCTGTGCCAGGACACGGGGACAAAGGTCTAATACATGTTCCCCCTGTTCTCATGGTTCCTCGGTCCAAACTCTCCCATGGTGCCCCATCCACTTGGAATAAAGGCCAGAGTTGCCCAGTGGCCTGCCAGGTCCAGCATGACCCAGCCCCGCTCAGATCTCACCGTCTTCCCCAGTCTCACTCTTCAGCCACCACCAGCTGCGGCTCCTCACACACACCTGATGCGCCCTGCCTTTGGGCCTTTGCACATGCTCTCCCTTTGCCTGGAGCAGACATCCCAGATGTGTGAGTGCCTGCCTCCCTCACCACCCAGGACCTCGGCTTGAGCATTCCCTTGTCGAGGGGGCTTCCTTGGCAGGAGCCGGCAGCCTTCTCCCTGGCACTCTCTCCCCCTCCTCTATGTTTCTCTCCGCTGCTCACCGTTTCTGACACTGAGTCCCTTTGCTATCCATTGCCTGCTTTGCCTCTGCTCCCAGCACTGGAAGTCCGGAGAAGCCCCCTTTGCTGGGCTCTGGGTCTCCCATGCTCTTGCATGGAGTGGTTCTTTCCACTTCTGTTGGCCAGAGAGGGCACCCCCCGCCCCTGCATTGGCTGGGTGGGTGTCTGTGAGTGTCTGTGCTGCAAAGAAGGCAGGAGGGAAGGAGCGAGGCTGCCTGGGCTCAGCCCACCATGACCAAGTGTAAGTCGGCTGATACCCAGAGATGTGGGGTGGGCCTGGGAGAGGAACCCCAGGTCTTCTGACTCCCAGACCCATTCAGTGGACTCCACCTTGGCCAAGGTACCAGCATTGGGCACCTGCAGGACTGAAACTTGGACCCCCTCTTCGGATTCCAGATCCCACCTGGTAGGTTTTACCAAGTCAACATTCGTGTCCGGGCCTGAGTACTTCTTACTTGTCGGTGGGGAGAGCCTGCCAGGGGTGGGACCGCCCCGTCACCTGCCCCATGCAGGGGCCAGGCCCGCAAGTGGTCCTGGTGCAGGAGCAGCGGACGGTGGGGGTGCTGGTATCACACGGGGGCACGGAGGGTAAGGGAACTAGTCCATACTGACCGCTCCGGGGGGGACACAGCCCGCCTCCTGCACTGACCGCTCCGGGGGGGACACAGCCCGCCTCCTGCACGCTTGCCACGGCGGAGACTCCACTCAGCTCCTCGTGCCCTGCAGCTGGCACACTCATTCCAGCTGTGACCATTCCCCAGCGTGCAGGCAGCCTCACACCTGCCGCAGGTTCAAGTGATGAGCACACGAGAGACTTCGTGCACCCCTTTGCTCAAGGTTTATGGTCTTTCTTGCAGTAAATACAAAGACTCCTAATTTTTTTTATACCTCAAAGCATAAGAATATGTCATTATGAAACAGACAGCAAAATATTGGTATTATTGATCCCAATTTCTGTTATTTATGATGCTTGCTGTTCAGTGGAGCAGTGGTTTACCAACTGATGTCTATGATACATGAAGCACGTGAACTATTTTTGGCCATATCATTCTTGTTCTCAGACTAATAGAGATGGTCAGAGTGGTGAGCATCCCATATTTTGCTGTTAACCCCCTGCAGTCTCCCCCTCAAATAATCTGATTTTTAGTTGTCCAGCACTTTATAAAGAGAATGTCTGTCATCTTTCAAATCCATCTACAAGCGACTACTAATCACTTTCTCCACCAAATAGGATTTGGAACAGCCCCTGGTCAGTGGTCCTTGGAGAGCTTACTCCAAGAGTGATCAATATTGACATATTGGTGGACAAATCAATCAATAAATGAATTCAAAAGGGGACGGGTTCACCCAAAATTGACTTCTGACTTATACACCATGTATTATTTTCTTTTTACTTCAATGTGTGTGTGTGACTTGTGATCTGTTATTTATTTAATCCGCCCATAAGATTCTAACTCATTAATCAAATATTAAACTTTCTAAGCCATTATATGCCATGCACTGAATACATATTCCCTGTAAATTAAGAATGCAAATGTAACAAGCCAGATGAATTAAGGAGATATCACTCACATAAAATAATTTGTCCCTTTTGCTATGAAAGAAAGCAATCCTGCTTTGGGGTCGTGATCTCCGGGTGGTGAGATCGAGCCCGCGCTGGGCTCTGTGCTCAGTGTGGTGTCTCCTTGACATTCTCCCTTTCCCTCTTCTTCTGTCCCTCCCCCACTTGCTCTCTTTCTCTCTATCTCAAACAAATAAATAAGATGAAAAAAAAGCAATTTTTATTTCTTCACACCTCATCAGAAGATACTAATAACTTAATAACTTGTAACCAGTAGCATCTCAAACCAGAAAGCTGAGGGGAAGCCAATGTGGGCGGACTGGTGAAATGATGTTTCTGTGCCTGGGATGGAGGTTCTGTTGTTTGAGAAAAAATATCAAAGGTCAAGAAGGTGAAACAAAACAGAAAGTCACAGGGGCATTTAAAATAAAAAAAAAAAAAGGAAGTATTTAGGGGTAATTTGTGCTTTTGAAGAATTGGTTGCTACAAACTGTGGAGAAATGTGTATCCCTTACTTACCTCTTTATTTTAGCAAGAGCACAGGCTCAGGGTTTCGTCCCAGAAGCAAATCCCCAGAGAGTGGTCCGGAGGGAAGCTTCTGCTGCCCCCATCCCTGTGGGCATGGAGCTATCCCCCTTACAACAAAGGCATGCACCACAGAGGGAAAGACACTGGAGGGTTGTGGGAGCCACAAGGGCCAGCTGAAATGCCATTCCTAACAGGGGATGGCCATTCCAGGCCCCCCAGAGCTGGCTGTCTTCCCCCTCCCGGGCATGTCTGCCAGCTCTGGGCACTGGCTGAGGAACAGGGGTTGGCCAAGGCCAACAACTTCCTCTGGAGACAAGAGAAACCAGCAGAGCTCTCACATTCATCCAGAGTCAGACCATGGGAGCCTTCCAGAACGGGAGACACAGGGTGGTTTTCCTTAGAAGACAATGCTGAATGTTGTGTGGAAGGAGCTGGCAATGCCAAAGCTTCTGAAAAGCAGAGTAAGACCTCCAGTAGCCTCAGGGTCTTCTGGAAAGAAATACCTGTGGCAGTACATGCCTGAAATGAGACTTCTACAGGGAGGATCGAGTAGACACTGAGGGTCTACACTTGCCCTTGGCCTGAGGGTTTCTGCTGCATTTGGTGGGAGACCTCTGCTAGGGGTGTTTGCACGAGATCAGAGTAACAAGTTTAGAGACGTGGGGAGGAGGTGCCTGAAGTGTCTTCACTGAAGACATTTGTGAGATTTTGAAGCTGTTTGAAGCTGTTGTCTGCTTGGCTCAAAGGAAGCTGAAAAAAGGAAGTGGATCTTCTCAACCCAACCAGATCCACCATGGATTCTCAACTGGAAGGACTAGAGGGGAACTGAAGGTACACTGAATCTCACTAAAATTTACCCAAACTGCCACCCAGTTCTGATCGAATGTAACTCTGATTGGTGTAAGGCTAAATACCCATCTGAAGACAAAAAAAAAAAAAAAAAAAAAAAAGTTAGATGTCCCCTGGTGCATAAGGGAAGGAGAAGTCTGTCCTCCTAATGTCTCTGTATAATTTTGTTTAGGAAATTTGAAGTTGTAAGTGCTCTGTCTGCCTCTACGAGATGTGCAGAAGCTAAACTAGACTGCAGGCATCCCGAGAATGTCCTTCTTGAAGATCTTGGAGGTATCTCTTCAAAATACCTCCAAGGAGGTATGACACCCCATCTTTCTGTTTCAGGGGGTTCAAGTTTCGACCCTTAGCTCCAAGTGGTAACTTCCTGTTTATGAAAAAGACACCACAAGTTCTAATTTTCTTTTTGATAATTAGGACAATGTACAAGGATGCAATGGACTGAGTGTCCCTGGCTGTGGGAAAGGATGGGATTCTACTCTGCCTTTGCAGCATCTTTAGTGGGTTGTCTAATGGTTGTGCAATATTAATTTAATGCTTATTCGATAACAAAACTATTTTCTTGCTTTTTTAAAAAAAATTTTGTAAATGTTTTCTGGGTTGGCAGCAGGCTTTATTTTTGTGTTTTCCCAAAACTCGATGTGGGGAATCAGCCCCCACACATCCTCTGACACAGAAGAACCCCTCCAATAGTGGGGAACATCCCTGGGTCCTCTAAGGACGTACCTGGCACACTCTCAGGGTGCAGCCATGCAAAAAGGAAAGATGATGGAGCTGGTAACCAAGGGAGACGAAGGGTGATAGAAACAGAATCACAGATGACCTAGCCATTAGCAGTGACAGATAAGAGCTTTTAAATAACTAATCGATGTATTCAAGAGACAGATGGAGAAGATGGAAAATGGAGGGTTTTATCAGAGGATTGGAATGTATGAAAATCAAATGAGCATTCTAGAACTGAAACAACAAAATATCTTAATTATGATATCAGTGGGTGAATGTAAGAGCAGATTGGACAGGATTGTTGCACCTGAAGACAAATCAATAGAAAATACCCAAAATAAGTAGGAAAGAAAATAAACATGGGGGAAAATAAAATCATAAGAGATAGGTAGAACATGCTCAAAATTTCTACAGGATGTGTAACTGGAGTCTCAACAGGAGAGAAGAAACAGAATAAAGCACAAGCAAAACTCACAGCATTTAAAGAAATACTGGCCAAGGACTTTCCAGAACTGATGAAAAAATATTAACTCAGGTATTTGGTGAGTCAAAACCAAAACAACAAAACAAGACAAAACACCAGACCTTGGTCTTTTTTATTAAAACTGTTAAAAATCAATGACAAAGTGAGGCGCCCGGCTGGCTCAGTCAGAAGACCATGCAACTCTTGATTTCAGGGTTGTGAGTTCAAGCCCTACACTGGATATAGAGTTTACTCAACAAATAAACTAAAAAAAAAAAAAAAAAAAAAAGTGAAAAAAAGAGAAATCTTTAAGGTAGCTAAAGAAGAGCCAGAACACTGAAATATTCCTTTCCTTCCTAACTACCTCATCAAACCATTCGAAATATAAACACAGATGGAACGACCACACTGAAGAACTCTTACTACTGTATCGGTGGTTACAAATACACGCTTGTAGAAGACTGCTCCTGATGAGTGACGTTTGTTATTAAATTTGTGAGTGTATTTTACTCCTATGAACATGGTTCTGAGAGCAGGACCTTTGGATGAGAAGGCAAAATCATAAAGCAAAGAGGCTGTTAGCTGGAAAGTGATAGACATCAAACTCCAAGGGGAAAAGCTCGGAAGAGAAATAATTCTGGTGCAGAAGAAGAAGCTGGGACCGCAGACACACGAGAGCGCTGGAACGAAGAACGGCTATGTTCGCAGACACACTGACAAGGGAGCGTGTTCGGCAAGAAGGGTGCGGCGTGTTGGCCCGTCATCTGGATTTATGCAAGTACAAGTATGCTGAAGTTCATTGACTAGTCTCTCTCCTATGTTACCCAGATTAAACAACACCACACAACACCACAGCATTTCACCACCTTTTTAGTCCTTTTGTAATTCAGCATCAATATTAAAAAAAAAAAAAAAGTAAAACTCCACTACCTTAAAATTGTTTCAGAAAAAAAGGGATTTGCTACGAACCAACTAAAATCACTTTTTTGGTCATATTTATCCTCACCAAATCAGTTTGCTATACATTTTTAAAAATCAATAGTCTACCAATTTAACTAAACCAATGTGAGAATTCTAGTCTTTGTGGTTACCTTCTGACCTTCCTGATAAACACTGACCAAAAGGAATGAATACCCCAAGCTATTTCTCTTCTATCACAGGAGATGGGGAACCTTGTAACTTTCTCACATCTTGCCTACTTTCCCTGAAAACTTTGTAATTTCTTTCTGTAAGAAGCTCATTTTGGTACACTTATCATGATGGGTAGAAAAGCTAATTTTTTCCCCCTGATGCTGGCCAATGGGAGAGCCGGCTATGTGGGAGTCAGCAAGAATAACACAGCATGCAAACTGAGTGAAAGATTTGGATTCTGCCCAGTGAGCCTGCAGTTTGTACATTGTGAAAGAGAAACACTGATTTTAAAAGCAACACATAAATCAAAGAGATCTCTAGCAGATGCAAATAGTATATCTTATTAAAGGTGATCTTTGAACAGTAATCATAATAATCATTCCATTTGACCATGAAGATGTTACTGTTATGTCCATGGTAACCTGGTATGGTGGGAAGAAAATAGAATCAAATGGGGATTCAAAATCCAGTCCAGTCTTCCTGGTCCGTCGTCTTTGGGAAGATGTTCAAGTCATTCATTTCTTGGTAAGTAAAATGAAATGAGTAACAGTTCCATCAGACAGATGCTCTGAGAATTGAGAGAAAAAACAAGAAAGCGTTGAGTGCAGCACCTGACACAGATGTCAGTCCCTGGTTCCCCCGTCCCCCCTCAATCATACAGAGAGATACACATAGAAGGGTACTGAGTCACCAACTGGAGAAAGGGAACATTAAGTAAATGGCCATATTCATGCTGCTAATTGATTAAGGGATCTGAGCAGTGTGGAGGTGAAACTCCCCCTCAGCATGTGTTTTAGTCCTAAATCTTGTCATCTTGTCAGAAGACCTACTTGGATTTTGTGCACAGGAAAAAAGAAAAATAACTAGAAAAAAATCAAATGTAGGGTTGGGCTCTCACATTCAGATTTAGGCTTTTCTCATTCAAAAAAAAGAAAGTGAAGTCATGAATGGCTACCGTGTACTGACTATTAAGTATGTCCCAGTAACTGTGAGTTTAACTGTGTACTCATCAGCCTACTCCGTTTCCATGCAATTCTGAGAAAGGGGTTTTGCTCACTTTACTTTACAAGTGAAGAAACTGAAGCTGTGTGCAAGTAGATAAGTGTGTCAAAGTCAGGTACCCAGGTGGCACATTTGGCTCGATTGGTTAAGTGTCTGGCCCTTGGCTTGTGCTCAGGTCCTGATCGCAGGGTCATGGGATCGAGCACATTGGGGTCTGTGCTCATCAGGGAGCCCGGCTGAGACGCTCCCCTCTGCCTCTGCCTCTGCCTCTGCCCCTCCTCCCACTCTCATCCACTTGTAGGTGCACGCTCTCTCTCAAAATAAACAAATGAAATCTTTTTTTTAAAAAAGTCAGGAACCTACTCGATGATAGAACTAGCATTTAACCGCAACCTTTTGAATTACAAAGCTTCTATCCTTTATTTGTTATAATGCCTCTCTCACAGTCTACACAAATATATCAATATTTGTTCATTGGTTTCATAGTGAGAGTGTATGGTCAAGGGGACACTTAAGGAAAGAAAGAAGGGAAGGAAGAAAGAAAGAGGGAGGAAGGCTGGTTGGTTGCTCTCTAGGGCTTAGAATTTGTTTTGCTTCTGATTTAATCATCTCTGACTTATAGATATTTCTTAGAGTCTCAAAAATATAGCCCAAGTACTTCTACTAAATCCAAGACAAAAATCAATATTATACTTACTTACGTGAACAATCAGTTCCACAAGGCAGGTCAAACAAAGCTGCAGTCTTGTCATCCTGCCAAGTAAGTGACACCTGCTCCACTCCCAGGGGAGGAGGCCCCTTATGGCGGATTCTACCCACAAGAGCTGTGGTCCAGGAGGTCAGTCCCTGCTGGGCTTGCACGAATGGGGCCTGCCCAAGAAGACTCGACACACACAGGCACTGGATGGAGCAATGCTTTCCTCCCGTAAGAAAGGACGGGGCAAGATCGGCTTCAGTAGCGAGCACGCCTCACCCCTTAGCCCTGCACCGCCACGGTCTTTATGCACCCCTCTCAGTTGCAGGGGGAGCACCCCATTTCCTCCCAGGTGGGAAGAACATAGAGAAGTGGCCTTGGTCAGGTGCCACATGACACCTACACACTATGAAGCAGAACAAAGAATTGCATCTGAAGCCGGGAACAAAAGATAGTCCCAAACAAGGAGAAAGGCGGCACAAGCTAGGAGGGCTCCTGTTTCCTGCAAGGAGATGGTTCACGTCCGAGGCCACTCTCTTGATCCAGAGTTGGCAGACAGCATGACCATCATTTCCAACAGTTACTATGTCATGAAATTAGAGCTCTATTTTGCTGTTTTTAGGTCTATAAAGCTTGTGTTTTTTTTCTCATCTGAAGAAAATATATATGGGAAATCTTATCAAGGCAAATAACTATTTATGAACAGTTGGGAATATTTGTCATAAAAACACAATGCTGGTCACACCTAAAACTAACCAATCCATGGTAATTTGTGCCACTAGAAGAATTCAAGAGAAACTGGAATTGATACTGTTATTTGATTATAATAAAAATATTATCAGTTCACATAGTTTGATAATATTTTATTCTTTTATTTTTTAAAGAGTATTTATTTATTTATTTATTTGAGACAGAGAGAGAGAGAGAGAGAGAGAGAGAGCACAGAGTGGGAGGGAGAAGCACACTCCCCACTGAGCAGGGAGCCCAATGTGGGGCTGGATCCCAGGACCCTGAGATCATGACCTGGGTTGAAGTGGACATTAAACCATCTGAGTTGCCCAGTTTGATGATAGATTTTTTGGATAATATTTTAAATGGCAATAATAAATATGGAAATTTTGATAATTGATAGAAATAATTGACCTGAAATAGTACTGACAAGAGATTAAACTACACATAGTAGAAGAGTTTGCTGGGCAAAAATGGACAAATTTGAACCTTCAGGACTTTGGATAATTGTTAACCAATTGAGAGGAACGACTTCATGTCAAACAAGGCACCATGACAAAAACTAGACTCAGGAACATAGTATATGATATCGTAAAGGGCAGGATTGATAAATCTGTAATTTCTATAAAATTAAGACAGAAAAGAACTGAAATTAGTGGGCTACAAATAATGACGTGAACATTTCAAAGTATTTTCCCTGCACTACAGAGCCTTTGATCAACGAATTAGGGTCTATAGACAGGAGTTTTAATGGAAAAGAACTGATCGAGATCATGACAGTTGCATGTTTTATGTACAGTGTCTTCAGGGTGCAAATGAGAAGGTCAAAGCCTGAATCACTTGAAACACTCAGGACAAGTCAGAAAACTAGACATTTCTTAACAGCGGGTTTCCTCTCCTTGGCCTTACATTTTAGAGGCTTTCATCATTCACGGATAAAGTAAACACGCTTCAAAGGGATCAGAGCCCTTGACTTTTCTGTGAGGATGTGGAGGTCGCCTTTTTTCCTACCGAGCCCAGCACACTTTACAATTTCTTCTCCCTTTTGATGAGTTTCCAGTTCTGGAATCTTCTTAAGGACTTTTTCCCCCCATGTTCTACTTGCGGATATGAATTTTGGCTTCCATTCCCAGCTCCTATTTTGCAAAAATGTTCGCAGAAACCTAGACGTATAATGTGGCCTTTTTTAATGGCATTGGCAAGTCAGACTTGGCTGAGTATCTGGCTACACGACTTACTTACTTACTATGCAACTTTAAGAGACTACTTACATTTCTCAAACCTCCATTTCTAAATCTCTAATAAGGAGATAACAGCCCTCAATCTGTGTGTTCCCAGTGAGGGTTAATAAGACCGGCCTTACAAAGGGCTTTCTGTGACTCATAGTCCATAAAGGGCGCATTTGTCTGCCTTCCCAGCAGGCGGACTGTGAACCAGATCTTGTTTATTCTTTCTTCACACACACCTTCATTGTCTCTGCACTCACAGGGGTTTACTCTACACATTCAGGTTTCTCTCTTTCAACTCATGCATTCCATTGTCGGATTCACGGACTTGTGTATGTACATAACCGCTGGGACTGTGAAAACTCTCATTATTTCAATGGGTGTTTGGGGTGGAGACATGTACGTGTCTTCACAGTGAGGCCAACAGATCAGAAGACGACTTCCATTGTGAAGAGAGTTTATTGTACTCCGAGGCCCCCACAGGAGGGGGTCTGCACCACTGGGTGCCACATGGGGGTCGGGAGGCTGAGGTGGAGAGGCAGAGGGGTTGAAGGGAAAATGCGGACAAGGAACTATCTTGGGGTTTCCGTGGGATGGAACAGGCGAGGCAGGTTGGGCAGGCTTAGGATTGGCTAGTTTGAACCATGTCAGTAGGCTGTAGGGCAGAGGGGCTATTCTGAGCTGCCTGGCCTCTAGCCTAGGGCCAGAGCCTGAGAGCCCAGCACCCAAGGGGAATAGCTGGGTGTGGAACGAACCAGCTGCTCAAGGAGAGTCAATGATGGGCCTCCAGTTGGAACGACAAAACTGGGTCAAGACAAGCTAGGAAAAGCTGTACCTGACATGAGGGTGAGGAAGTACGGACTCTCCTGCCATGGAGAGTGCAGCTCATGCCCTTGGAGGCTGGTTCTTGCATCAGGGAACTCAGGAAACCCAATGTAGCTGGAGGCCTGGGGCCATCTCATCATGGTTCCTTAGCTGGGAGAGAGCGCCCCATAGACAGCCAGGACATCATCTAATAAACTAAACCCGCAGACTCCTGGCTCATGCCATGGGCCAGTGAGGGAGCCAGCAGCTTCATTTCAGAGGAAAATTTAATTTCCTCCTGGGTCTTGGCATAAGCCAGGATGTGTAGAAGAGTGGGGAAATCGGGAAATGGATTAGCGTACCTCTCCAGAAGAGAGTTTTCTGGTCAGCAAAGACCTGTGTGGGTGTGGGGACTATCTTCTCTGGGTGGGAGGATGCTGGATGTTGTCTAAGGACAGGCTGAATGACAGCAGGCATCGGCTAAAATGCCACGTCGCCAACTAAACTCTTCATCAAGTCGAAGAAAGCCCTTGGTGGTAGTGCATTCCACAGCAGCTCACAAAGAACCGCACAGTGCCATCCGAAATTCCAAGCCAGGCCTAGGAAATCGAGTGCGAAGAGGAATGAAATGGAAGTCCAATGCTCAAGTCGCATTTTTTAGCCTTTTCATCCAGGACCTACTTATCCATGAGGTACAGCTGACAAGAAGGCTGGATTTGAATTTCTTTTAAAATTTATGAGGAAAAAAGGTGAATATAAATAATAATGACTATGTTAAACAACTAGATTTTTATACTAATACAGTCATCAATGGAACTTTTAATACCTTCTAATGGAGGAAATAGTCCATGGAGCAAATATGCTCACTCAGTCGGTGAGAATAACGGCCCCAGCATCACCCACATCCTCCTCCCCAGAACCTGTGTCTCTGTGTGACTCCATGTGGACCTAAAGGACTTTGCACGTCAAGGGTTTGGGATGATCTTGGAATACCCTGTGTGATCTCCAGGGTCTTCTGAGGTCGGAGCAGGTGTGAGAGAGAGAGGGAGGAGATGTGACCAGAGAAGCAAGCGTTGGAGTGATGTGATTTCAACGTGAAGAATGTGGCCACAAGCCAAGCCAGGTGGGCGTTCTCCAGCAGCTGGAAAAGGAAGACGGTCACTTCTCCCCTCGAGTCTCTTGAAGGGATGTGGCCCCGCTGACACCTGGTTTCACATCAGAGATCTGACTTCAAAACTGTAGGACCACCAGTTTCAGCTGCTTGAAGCTGCTGAGTTCATGGAATTGTCAACAGCTTTCATAAGAAACTACAACACCCACCAAAGTTGCAAAGTGGTCCCTTCACCTTCAGCAAATCTCTGGCATAGTTGGACTTTAAGTTCTTCCTCTGTCATGGAAGGAGATTGAAACAAGTCTCATTTGCACACTCAGATGATTTCAAGGCCAGATAGGTATCATAACCTGGTGACTCTAGACCCTGGTGAGGAGCAGGAAGGTGGCCTGTAGCATACTGCTGCTGGCCTAGCCAAACAAAATGCACTCAGAGACATGGGTGTGAAGGAGTTGCGTGAAGTCCCTCTCAAAGTCCTTACGAATTTTTGTCTTTTAAAGATTTTATCGGGGCGCCTAGGTGGCTCAGTGGGTTAAGCCGCTGCCTTCGGCTCAGGTCATGATCTCAGGGTCCTGGGATCGAGTCCTGCATTGGGCTCTCTGCTCAGCAGGAAGCCTGCTTCCCTCTCTCTCTGCCTGCCTCTCTGCCTACTTGTGATCTCTCTCTCTGTCAAATAAATAAAATCTTTTTTAAAAAAGATTTATTTACATGACAGAGAGAAAGCACATGTGCAGCACAGATGCAGGGGGAGGGGCAGGCAGGGGAACAGGAGAAGCAGGCTCCCCGCTGAGCAATGAGTCCCATTTGGGACTTGATCCCAGGACCTTGAGATCATCATCTGAGCTGAAGGCAGACACCCAGCCGACTGAGCCACCCAGGCATCCCATCCTTATAGACTTCTACAAGAGACAGGTCAAACTCTTGAAACTGTAAATAAACTTGGGAAAATGCCACATTATATTAACTAGTAACATATAGCAGCTCAAGATTTTATAGTTTCAGGGGCGCCTGGGTGGCTCATTTGTTTAAATGTCTGCCTTCTGCTCAGGTCATGATCTCAGGGTCCTGGGATCGAGCCCCATGTCCGGCTCCCTGCTTGGGGGGGACCCTGCTTCTTCCTCTCCTCCCTGCCTGTGCTCTCTCTGTCACTATCTGCCTCTCTCTAAAATAAATAAATAAAATCTTTTTAAAAAAGAAGATTTTACATGTTTACTGTTATCTACATATAAAAATGGGTTCGGATACCTGGAAGAGTATTTGGCATAAAACATGGGTTCCTGAAGAGCGTGCTTTGAAAAGAGAAGCATGTCTTTAGACCAAAGGTCCTGAATTATCCCCAGATCAGACCTTTCCCACCAGCATGCGAAGCCCATCTAGTTTGAGTTCATAAATAGCAAGTATTTGCTTACTTGTTTTTACACATGTTTGGAATCAACACATTTATCCCCCTTGAGGGAGGAAAAAGGATTCACTCCACCCAATTTCCTCTATAATCTCCCTTCCTTCCTGGAATCAAGATTGCATCTAAGTTTTTCTGTCTGGTTAGGACTGAAATGACTCCATCAGGAACAGCAAGTCGTGTGCCTCCTGCTAGACGAGTGGTGGGCACTGCAGACAGACGTCACTGCTGCATTTCCCATCCAAGGGAGGATGGTCTGATGAGGAATTACAATGTCTCTTCAATACCAGTAAAAACAGTAAAATGCATCATTGTCACCTATAAAAAGAACAATCCCCGAAGTCAGAATAATTCTGAAACTGTGTTCTTCAGCATTGTGGAAAAAAATTAAATTTTTGCTTTAAGGCTTTTCCCTTTTTCTTTAAGAAAAGAAATAAGTGGAGTCCAGAGCTAGAAGAGCTGGTCCAAGGGGCTTACTCGGTTTTTGCAAAGTATTTTCCTACTAATTAAACTGTGTTGTATCTAAGGTTACATCCATAGTCTCCTAACCTATTTGCAGTTAAATTTTAGTAATAGGAATAATAGATATTTTAAGCCAATGTGATTTCTCAGATGCCTACAAAAAGCCAATCACTAGTATACATTCCCAGCCAAAATTAAATACAGCAATAAGAAGATATTTTGTTCAGAGCGATAGCAATTAACTCAGAAAATATCTTCTTAAATTTTAAAATTTCAATGGAAAGTTTGTTTTTCAATTGATTTCAAAGGCTTTTAAGTTTTTATTTTAAATCCTGGTAGTTAACATATGACATTCTATTAGTTTCGGGTGTACACCCTAGCAATTCGAGATTTGGAGATTTTTTTAATGAAGACTTTCAGAAAGGTGACTTTTTTTTCAGAATCAGAAAAAATGGAAAAATGTATTATTAGTGTTTAATATCAAAATATCTTCTGGAAACATATAGTTCTGCCTCTAGCAAATTTATTTCCATGACATTTAAAATTCCGTAACTGACAAGTGAAAAATCTGAAGACTCTGACATATGAAGCTGGACTGTCACTTCAATATGACTACTGAACGCAGATCTAGGGTGCCAGTTTGTAGAAAATGAATAATAAACATATAACAAGCATTCCTGTGGATGGCAAATATGCTGATATCACAAATGAGGCAGTAGAAAGTTTACACCGTGGCGATAGTTGAGAGATGCAGACTTCTAATCAGTGATCAAGCCAAAGAGCCACATCAGACAGATATTAACCAAGTGTCTATCCACCAGGACACAAGGAGTCCAGTGCCAAACAAGAACTTAGAGTTCCTGTCCCCATGTGATTATCAACTGCTGGGTAGGATAGCTTAGGAAAGCACATTAAACACACACACACACAAAATACACAAACTGGTTATTTTAAACCACAAAATGATTTGAAGGTAAGGAATAGCATTTGAGAAAAAATTAGAGGATCACATTTGCATAAGAAAAGGCAATATTGGAGCTCAGTGCTGGATGCCAGTTGGAGGCAGTTGAGTCTGGTGTAGGAAGCACATTGTAGGTAGAAGAATAAAAACTGGTCCAAAGAGCCAGCTTTGTTCTAGAAACTGGACAAACCCCAGTGTGAATGTGGCAGAGTAAGGGCGGGCATGGGAAGCGGCAGAGGTGAGTGGAAACTAGGTCTGGAAGTTTACGAGCACAGACCAGCATTCTCCTGTAAGAACACTTCCCAAGGCAGGGAAAGAACCACCTCCGAGCATCAGAAGGGGGGCACCTGGGTGGCCCAATCCGTTGGGTATCTGACTTTTGGTTTTGACTCGGGTCATGATCTTGGGTTCCTGAGATGGAGTCCTGCTAGGGCTCCAAGCTCAGTGCGGAGTGTGCTTGGAATTCTCTCTCCCTATCCCTCTGCCCCTCCCCCCGTTCATGCACTCTCTCTCTCTCAAAAAAAAAATCCCTGAACTCACACAGGGCAGAGAAGAATGCCTGGTCTCTCCAGCCAGCATGGGAAAACTCCAATACATGAGTACTCAGAATAGTTCTCAGCCCTGAAAAGTGGGGAACACAGCAACAAAAACTACACATTGTCGGACCTCCACCTAAAAACCTTGAAAGCAAGACCCAAAAGGATAAAATTATTTTCAAGTAATTTAACTATATCCCAGAACCAAATTCAAGAACATTTATAGAAATACTAAAATATTTAGCTCCCAAAAAGTAAAAATTACAATGAATGGCATACATTAGACATTATTGGGCATGCCAAGAAGCAGGACAATTGAACTGCAATGAGAAGGAAAAATAACAATCCATTAACACTGATCCAGAAATGGAGAGATTAAAGCTTTTTTAAAAAAGATTTTATTTTATTTATTTGACAGACAGAGGTCACAAGTAGGCAGAGAGGCAGTCAGAGAGAGAGGAGGAAACAGGCTCCCAGCTGAGCAAAGAGGCCAATGCGGGGCTTGATCCCAGGACTCTGCGATCACTACCTGAGATGAAGGCAGAGGCTTTAACCCACTGAGCCATCCAGGTACCGCTAAAGCATTTTTAAACAAGGAATTAAAACAGATATTATAACTATAGTCCAAATTTTCGAGAAGCTACAGAAAGGATTAAACCTGTGAAGTAGAGGCAGGGAAGGTATATAAAAGATGCAAATCAATTTTCTAGAGTTTAAAATGAATAAAGCTCAGATAAAAAGTATACAGGATGAGATTAACTGCAGACTAGATATTGCACAAAAAAATCAGTGAACTTGAACAAAAAGCAAAAGATCTTATCCCAAAGAAACTCACAAATAAAAATTTTAGAGACTTAGAAAAGAAATGGCTACCAAGAGAATGAGAAGACAGACCAAAGAGAGGGAGAAAATATTTGTAAAGCACACGTCTTATAAAAGACTCATATAAAAATATGCACAGAACTCTTAAGGATCGACACTAAAAAAATTCGAACAACCTGCTTTTAAAATGGGCAAAAAAGTTTAGTAGACACATCAACAATGAAGATAAAAGTACTTCAGGTAAGCATATTCAAAGATGCTCAATGTCATATATGGTCGGGGAATTGTAACTTCAAACAACAATAAAATACCACAATGAACCTGTTAAAATGCCCCAAATCCAGAACTGTGATGACAGCAAATGTTGGTGAGGATAGGGAACCCCAGGAACTCTAGTTACTGCTGGAGGGAACACAAAATGGTATAGCCACTTCAGAAGACAGTTTGGCAGTTTCTCAAAAAAACTAAACAGACACTTAACATGCAATCTATTGATCAAACTTCATGGTATATTCTCCAGTGATTGAAAACCTATATACACACAAATGCCTACACATGAATGTGTGTAGAAATTTTATTCATAATTTCCCACAAATTGGAAGCAACCAACATGTCCTTCCTAAGTGAAGGCAAAGGAGCCATGCTAATGCTCCTATCATGGAATATTATATAGTGATAAAAAGCAATGACCTGTCCAGTCATGAAAAGACATGCAAGAACCTTAAATGTGTATTCCCAAGTGAAAGAAGACAATCTAAAGGGACTACATGCTGTGTGATTCCAACTCTGTGACATGTTGGAAGACAACACTAGAGATACAGTAAAAAGATCAGTGGCTGTCCAAGGTTTGGGAGGAGAGGGGGATGAGCAGGTAGAACACAGGGGATTTTGGAGCAGAACTATTCTGTATGATTATGATGGTGGTTACATGTCGTATTAGTCAGGGATCTCCAAAGAAGAAGATCTTGCATAGTGTGTGTGTGTGTGTGTGTGTGTGTGTGTGTGTGCGCGCGCATGTGCACGTGCATGCGTGTAATGGGGAATTGACTCACACCTCAGTGGAGGCTGAGGAGTCCCACAATCTGCTGCCTGCAAGGTAGAGACCCAAGAAAGCTGGGTGCGACTCAGTCTCACACCCAGGACTTGGGGACCAGGAAAACCAGTCATGTAGCACTGCCTTAAGGGACTCCCTGTATTCCAGACACACACACCTCCTCACCTTTACGTGGAACTTGTAGTCTGCAAATAGTCCCTTTGGTGGTCAGAGCCAATAAAACTGACCTCCCTAACTGTTGATTTAGAGGCACAAGGAGTCCACAGTGGCTGAATGGAGGTGTTAACTCACATTTAAATGGAATTGTTGTGCATCCCAGTGGAAGCATTCATCTCTTTGGAGCTAAGGCCAGCAGGGCATAAGCTTATGGGAACACTAAAGTCTCGTGGGGGTCACAATGGTCCTCCTTCCATTTTGACCCCTCAATTCCTACACCTATGAGCCTTGGCTGTGGAGGAAGCAACATTATGTATGAGATACTGACTCAGGTCACATATGGTGCCCTTGAGAACCCTAACCCAGGAAGAGCTTTGCCTGCAAGTTATAGCTGCTCAAGCAGCTCTGTAACTGAGTCTTCAAATTTCACTGTTCTACTAAGCCAACTGCTTCAAGATGGTGGGGAACATGGGAAGATCATGACTTCCACCACCGTGGGCCCATCACCACACTTGGTGTGCCGTGATATGGGTTTCTTGATCAGGAGCAGTACTGTGTAGAATATCATGCCAATGGATAAGGCATTCTGTAAGTCCAGAGATAACAGTTTTGGCAGAAGTGTTCATGTGGGGAAGACAAATATGTATCCTGAGCAAGTGTCTATTTCAGTAAGCACAATATGCTGCCCCTCCATATGGAAGCTATCCAGTATTATCAATGCTACTGACCAGCCGGCTTATCGCCTGGGGGAGTGGGCCATATTGGGGATGTGCTGGATGTTAGGGTCAATTTAATGTTAAAACCCGTTTAACTATTAGGGCCTGCTTAGCCAGAATGACTCCATATTGCCTAGGTAGCCATATTGTTGTTTACATCCATGGACTTCATTCTGGGAATAGACACCCCAGTAGTTCCTGGTATGGTTCTGGGTATCGATTCTGGGAGTAAACGCCTTAACAATAGAAGCCACCTACCTTGGGTCTGCGTTTATGCCCTATAAAACCAGCCTGTGAGATAGGGAAGGGGTTGCTCTCTTCGGAGGTGGCCCTGACCGGTCAGTCTGACTTCTAATGCTTGACATAGAATAAAGCTCTACGTAACTTTCACTTTGTCTCAGTCTCATTCCTTTGATAGTGGACCCCAACACTGGACTCTGCTGCTGGAAGATTAGGCACTCTGTGGTGCTCATGGCCAGGTTGGCCTTGGTGAATGGAAGTTCACACTGCTGAGCATGGGCATAACCTCCATCATGCCACCATGGGCACTCTGTCGATAAGCTCCTTGGGCTGGGGAGACAGGCTGACTCATATCCACAGAACGGATCATCTCATGTACTTGAGTATCACAATCCTCGTTTGCAGAGGTTACCATTTGCTGAGAATTCACATGAACACAAATACCTTCACATTTTTGACCCATTCAGAGAAGCCTATCTGTATTCCTCTTCCCCATATTTCCTTATGACCGATTTTCCAATCCTGTGCCTTTCAGGTCTTGACCATCCAGCCAAACCATTGGCCACAGCCCACGATCCAGTAAAAAACCACAGGTCTGGCTATTTCTCCTTCTAGGAATTTAACTTTCAACCAGGTAAACTGCCTGAAGTTCTGTCCACAGGAAGGATTCCCTTCACCACGGTCCCAGAGAGGGTGTTTTGTGCTGTGGTAGCCCACTGTTGGGTCTGTAGAGTAAGCAGAGCCATCTGTAAACCAGGACTGTGTCTTCCCTTCCTTTGTCAGTGAATTATAGGGAACTCCTCCAGAGGCCCTATGTGCACATGGAGAAAGAAAGCAGCGTAGCAGGAGTGGAGACCATGGGTATTTGGGTCACATCTCCATGTCACTTATATGTGCCTCCAGGACCTGCTCTGTACTGAGCATATATATATATGCTACTCCTCTTGGGTGATGAGGTGCAAAGTGGTGCAAGCCCCACTTTGTGGCTTCGTGAGTAAGGTAGTGCTCAGTTTCATGGCAGACAGCTGAGGTCACCCGGTAATTTAGTGGTTATGGTCAAGTGTTTAGTCTCTTGGCCCAGAAGCTGGTAAAGAGCTGCTTCTCAGAAGGAGAGTAGTTATCTAGTGGATAATAGAAGGGCCTTGCTTCAAAATTCTCAAGGTCTGTTCTTTGATGCACCTAGAAGGGCCTTCAAAAGGCTCTGAACAGCAACCTTCTTTGCCCCTGGCTCTTCAAGCACCATATGGCTCAAATGGAGCATCACAGGTCTGAGCAGCTGACCAGTTCAGACAGTAGCTTGGACCTCCTGCAGACCCTTATCTTGTTCTGGGTCTCATTCCAAACCAACAGCTTTTTGTGTGGCTCAGCAACAAGGCATGAGTCACATACTCAAATAAGAAACACATACCCTCCAAAATCCAAAGAAGGCCACCAGGTATCACACCCCTTTCACGGTTGCAGGAGGAGTCAGATAAAATAACAACTTGCCTTCATCTGAGAAGGGATCTCTCATCACGCCCCACACCACTGGACCTCTAGAAATCTCACCGAGGTAAAAGGCCCTACATTTTGTCCCATTTATTTCCCATTTCTGACACACAAAGGTCTCACGTGAATCTAGAGTAGTAAGTTTCTACTTGTTTCTTACTAGGTTGAGTAAACATAACGTCATCAGCATAATGGGCTAGTGAGATGTCCTGTGGAAGGAAAAGACCACCTCAACTAAATGAGGTTGGAGAGTTGATACGGCCCAAGGTAGGCCAGGGAAGATGTGTCATTTCCCTTACCAGCTGAGAAAGCTGCCCCTGGTGTGGGCTTGATGGACAGGTATGGAGATAGAGACATTGGCTGGATCAATGGCTGCCTGCGGGGAACCAGAGGATGCGGGAAATCACTCAAGTGATGAAACCACGTCTGCCATGGCAGCTGCCTTATGGAATCGCTGTCTGGTTAAGGATACAATAATCCACTGACATTCTCCAAGCCACATAGAATGTCCTTCATGGGTGCGCAGACCCTCCCAGTACCTCCAGGAATGTAGTCATTCTTTTTCTTTTCTACTTTCCTAGGTAGATACAGTGGTTCTTTTTTTTTTTTTTTTGACCTCCCAAGTAGGCAGAGAAGCTTGCAGAGAGAGAGGGGGAAGTAGGCTCCCCACTGAGCAGGGAGCCCGATGTGGGACTCGATCCCAGGACCCTGAGATCATGGCCCAAGCCAAAGGCAGAGGCTTTAACCCACTGAGCCACCCAGGCGCCCAGATGCAGTGGTTCTAATGGCTCCCACTTGGCCTCTCCTGCAGCTGTAGAGTCACTCCCCAGGTCAGGAGACAAAGGTAAGGATTCTGCTAGCTGCTAAGTTATGTCGATTCCAAATATACTTTCCAGAAGTGGGGGAATAACCACAGGAATAGTCGCAAAATAAAACCAAAGCAAGCAGAAAGAAAGGAATAATAAAAGCAGAAATGAATAAGATAGAAAAAAGAAAAATAGAGAAAAGCAAAGGAAATAAGCTGATTCTTTGAAAAGATCAGTAAAATTGACAAACTTCTAGTAACTGGTGAAAAGACAGAGAGAGAAAAAGAGAGAGAGCCCTCAAATTATCCATATCTGGAATTTGGGGCATCACTACAGACCCTGAAGACATGGCAATAGTAGTAAGAAAATGATTCCACCCACATATATTTGATAATTTAGAGAAAATAGAGCAATATAAATGAGAAATTCACACAACTCATCCAGTATAGGACACATCATTTGAATAGCCCGAAATTAAAGATGTTTAATCCATAATTGAAAAAAACTTTTGAATCCAAAATCTCCTGGCCCAGATGTTTTTGCTGGAGAATTCTACAATATTTGTAGAAGAATTAGCACCAATCCACAAAATCCCTTCCAGAAAGTTGAAGAGGAATAGTTCCCAGTTCATCTTATAAAGCTCGTATTACCTTAATGTGAGAACCAGACTCTTCACTCTGGAGAACACACGGATGGTCACTGGAGGGGAGAGAGAACACACAGATGGTCATTGGGGCACATGGGGGAAGCAGGGATATGATCTGGGGAGCACAGGGATGGTCACCGGAAGGGAGAGGTTGGGGCACGTGGGGGAAGCAGGGGTGGGGATGAAGGCATGCACTTGTGATGAGCACCAGGTGTTGTATGGGAATGTTGAATCACTGCACTGTATACCTGAAACTAACATAAAACTGCATGTTAACTAAATAAAATTTAAATACGATTAAAAAAAAACAGACTGTACAGGAAAACTGTAGATCCATAGTGCTCATAAATATAGATGTACAGATCCTTAACAAAACCTTAGCAAGTAAAATTTGACAATATAACAAAAGAATTGTACACCGCGTCCAAGTGGGGTTTGTGCCGGCAATTGCTCGCCTAGACATCTGTCCAAGTGAAATTACAGCCGAAATCCCTGTACCCATTGGCATGTCATTGTTTATGGCAGCTTCCTTTTTAATAGCTGTAAACTGGAATCAACCAAATTTTTAAGAAACTTTTTATAATAAGTGAATGGTTAAGCAAAGCATAGCATAACGATACTGTGGACCACTATTCCACAGTCAAATGCATGGACAGTTGCTGCGTGCAGGTACTCTGACGGATCTCAAAGACATGATGCTAAATGAAAAAAGTTCATCTTTGAGTTGGCTTTTGAAGGGCATGTAGTGTATGAGTACATTTATTTGGCATTCTTGAAATGAAAAAAACAATGGCAAAAAAAGAAGAAAAAGGAGATGGGTAAGTGATTGCCAGTTTGTAGGGCTGGTGGATGGGGTGGGCTGAGGAGGAGGTGTGTGACTGGGAGAGGGGGCGGGGGAAGATCTCTGCGGTGATGGAGCAAGTGTGTATCCAGATTTCAGTCAAGGCTACATGCAACATCCGTGTGTTGCACCAATGTCAGTCTCCTGGTTCTGACAGTGTTCTATCCTTAGTAAGATGTAACCATGGGAAAACTCAATGAAGATTACATCGAGCTTCTTTGCTCTACTTTTGCAACTTTCTGGCGATCTCTAATTATTTCAAAACAAAACATTGTAAAAAGTAATGTAGTAAAATAAGAAGAAGTCTACATAGAAGGGTTGGGTTTTTTTTTTTTTTTTTTTGAGAACTCTCACTTGTTCAAGACATTTCAACTTTGAGGCAGTCATTTTATCATTGGTAACATAATAAGAGAAGCATGATTTTTATAAGGAGACTATATTTCAGGGAGAATTTAATGTAACTTTTGACACACTGCATTAGAAATATTACTCTGCTGAATAATATTAGCTCACTTTTGAGACAGGTTAACCATGTGCACATAAATCTAGTAATCGATGAGTAATGTTCAGACAGAAAAGCACTCTCTTAAGATACACGGTATCATGCTATATGGAATTTTTTATTAATTTAGGCAATTTTGCAGAGCTCTGATGTCAAGTTAACTGACAAGTGCAATGCTTCTGAGATTTAATGAAGAATATAAAGAGTTTACAGAGTAAATTGAGGTAAATGGATTCAGTGCTGGAAAGAGAGTTGCAGACCTGGTGGAGAATAGAGCCTGCATGGTGAGACATTTTCTGAGAGATTCTGAAGAGATTTGGTGACATTTCCAAGTTCGCCCAGGACTGGGAACTGCGTCAAGTTCAAGACTACTCAGTCCCTGGCCCGTGATCTTCCCTGAGAGCCACCCTCTGTTCCTCCCCCTACGTCCCCCTGTGTCCTGACACACTGGATTCACACCTGTGTGCTCTCTGCCAGATTTGGGGCTGTGGACAGTGTCCCCCCCACACATGCCTGACGGCAGGCTGGGTCTGTCTCTCTCCCAAGAATCAACCCTCAATGAGTCCCATTACAGCTAACGAGCTTCTCTGCAGCTTAAAATACTTCAGTCAGAAGAAAGAAAAAATATTTTAGAAGTCTCTAACTGGAGCGATCTCAATCACAAATTTTTCATCACCAGCCTTTGTATTCCAAGAATTTGTAAGCCCAGTTGTTCTGAGACACATTTTTACAGAGAAAGGAGAGGGTTGTTTTTTTCCTACTTTAAATATACCCCGTCGGTCCTCAGAGTTGTTATTACTGAGTGCTCAAGACCAAAAATATTCACATGGTCTTACAATCAGGAAGATTTACTTTAATAAAAGTGCCCTTTTAGGGACACCTGGGGGCTCAGTCAGTTAAAACACCTGCCTTTGGCTCAGGTCATGATTTGGGGGTCCTGGGATCGAGTCCCACATCGGGCTCCCTGCTCAGTGGGAAGCCTACTTCTCCCTCTCCCCACTCATACTTTCTTTCTCTCTCAAATAAAAAAATAAAATCTTTGTTTTAAAAAAATGCTGTTTTAATGCATTCCCACTAATAAAGTCATGATAATACCTTCTGTAACAGGGCAGGATAGGGGACTGTTATGTCTCTGTAACCTCTAATGTGATGCTGGGCAAGTGGTGGGCATTGGATCCGTGTGGGCCTAAGACAGTGCCTGGAAACCAGGTCTTGGGCGAGCCCACTGGGCAGCTGGCCTCCGAGGCTGGACCCTCCATCTTGACCGTGTCTTGACCGGCTGGGCCCAGAGCCCATCGGCTCACATATGCTATGATTCTGTCCCACTACTGCTTAGGGGAATCAAAATGAATTCAAAAGTAGCTAGGAAGGAAGCTAACTGCTTGACCTAATGTGGGAGAGGATTACTCTTCCCTATTTTGAGTACTTTCCCTAAAATACCTACCCACAGTTGTCTGGCTGTCCAAGTACTTTTCATGAGCTCAGGGGGAGACACAGGGAGCTGTTTCCATGTGCTTTTTCTCTGCCAACTGTCATAGAAGAAGCCCTGTAACGACTCTGCTTTTGCAACATGACCTGAATAACCAGCTTCTGTGGTGTTCACATGTTCTCAGGGTGTGATCTTAATTCCAGTTCTGCTGGGAATGAACCACGTGAGCCCCTTGGAGTCTGTCTCATCGGTACTAAGACGACAATTGAGAGCACATGACTGGAAGCGCTGAGAGTTCCCGGCTTGCTTCTGTGGACTGTTTGGGAATCAGGAATGAACTTGCCAACTGCACGACCGACTGTTGTATTGTGGAGTCATGACTTCATGCTGGTAATGGATGAGGGGACAGATCCTACCTTGTTGGCACTTCTGATGGTCAGCGAGGAGGCACAAGCCTTGCACTCAGCACACGCGATCCCCCAACCCAAGAGGGGGTCAGGAACATGCGGGGAAAAGGTAAAGGAGCAGCGGCATTTTGTCGTGGTGACAGCAGACTCCTCCAGTGGCTACTGGAGAGTGTGGGGACAGTGGTGTCTCTGGCTGGATGGGGGAGGGGGGCATGTCCAGGACAGCTGAGCTGGACTGTCAGTGTCCCAGACTGGGTCCTGGCTGATCCCTCAGCGTGCTATTTTATAGGACCTGGTTACGACTTGAACTAGCAACCACTGTTGCCTTCACTGATGAACCGTGTGACCACCTGCACATGAATACTTTTCTTCTTGCCACCGAGTTGAGGACTCTGGATTTGGACGTTGTCGGACCACGGGATGTCTGCTTCCATCAGCAGGCACAACAGTGGCTCCACTGCATGGAGGCTGAGACTGCTTTCTGGTATCCCAGTCTCGGCAAATCCCAGGGCAAGTTGGGGAGAAAAGGGTCATGGGATGGGCAGAAGGCACCCGTTCCAGTTATCAGGGGGTGCTGGGTCTTGGCCTCCTTACATTCTACATCTTATCAAAATCAATGAGGCAGGGATGCTGGGGTGGCTCAGTGGGTTAAAGCCTCTGCCTTCAGCTCAGGTCATGATCCTAGGGTTTTTGGGATCGAGCCCCACATTAGGCTCTTTGCTCAGCAGGGAGCCTGCGTCCTCCTCTCTCTGCCTGACTCTCTGCCTACTTGTGATCTCTGCCTGTGAAATAAATAAATAAAATCTTAAAAAAAAATCAATGAGGCAGCAGCATAACCACACGGGCTGGACCATGAAGGTCTCAATGTCTCCAGAAATGGAGGTCTGGTTTGGGTCACCAGGTAAAGAAGGGGATGAGTAAAGTGCTACCTGGGAGCGAAGTGAACATGGGGCAGGGAGCGGCTGAAGGGCATCATGTCATGATGCCAGGACTGTTGCAGAAGCACATGCGGACTCATATTTCCTTCCTTGCTCCAGAACTAACTTCCCTTGGCCTCCCCTTGCCTTGTGAAACCACTTATGTAAGCACTTCCTCAGGGACGGTTAAACCCACCGTTACTCCGCGGTTTCAGAGGATGGAGATGTCCTGCGACCATCTTGGAGGAGAGAATTGGGTGGTGCCCAGTGATGCTAGGACTGGGGTAGGACACAGAGGTGTTGCAGTCTTTACTGTTTGAAAGATAACTATACCGTGTTAATCATGAACACTTACAATTTCTGGAATTCTAAGAATGTGTAAGAATGTGTGTGAATGTGGGGAAGCCATCCTTGGTATTTTTTTGACTGTCCAGCCCCCACATGCCTCCTGGCCTGGAGGAAATTCCCCAGATCTGATCTCCTATTGAGGATCCGTGTGCTGCCTGCCACTACGAATGTCGCTTCAGTCCGCCTCCAGGTGTATGTGTGTGTTTGTGTGGGGGTGGGGTGGCTCACGCTCGGTCCTGGGGGGGCTTTTTTTGGTTTTGTTTTGTTTCCCTCTCACCGTCTTTACTTTTTATTCTTATTTTGTGATAAGAGCCCTGGGTGTTATACACAACTAATGAATCATTGAACACCGCATCAAAAAGTAATGATGTACTCTATGTTGGCTAACCAAACATAATAAAAAAAACAAAAAAGTAGAATTAGGAAAAAAAGAAGACTTGACATAAGATCGAGCCCTTAGCAAATTTTTGAATGCACCATATTTTTAATCGTAGGCCCAACGCGGTACAGCAGATTCTGAACTTAAGTCAACCGGCAGCCCTGAACTTTGTACCTTTGCCTGAATCCTCTTTGTCTTCCCTCCCCCAGCCTCTGGCCTCCACCATCTCACCCTCTGCTTCTCTCAGTCCGACTGTTCGAGATTCCTCATTCAGTCGAGATCCTGCCGTTTTTTGTCCCCCTGAGTGTGGCTTAGTTCACTTAGCAGGCTGTCCCTCACCTTCCCCAGGTTGTCGCAAGCAGTAGAACTTCCTTCTTGTGAAGGCGGAATGGCGTCCGGTGATAGACGCGCCCCGCATCTCCATCCATCCCTTCCGTCGGGGAGCCTTTATGCTGTTTCCATGTCTTCCCAGTGGTGAATAGTGCAGGAGTGCAGACATCTTTACGAGACCCTGAGGCCAATTCCTTTAACTGTGCACTCCGCGGTGGGGGACACTCTTCAAAAAGTTAGAAATAGGGGCGCCTGGGTGGCTCAGTGGGTTAAAGCCGCTGCCTTCAGCTCAGGTCATGATCTCAGGGTCCTGGGATCGAGTCCCGCATTGGGCTCTCTGCTCAGCAGAGCGCCTGCTTCCTCCTCTCTGCCTGTCTCTCTGCCTACTTGTGATCTCTCTCTCTGTCAAATAAATAAATAAAATCTTAAAAAAAAAAAGTTAGAAATAGCTCCGGATTGGCACTAACTGGGCAAAGATAAGGGGAGTGGCAGGCTCTGCCCAAGAGGCTACTTATGGCCCTTGTGCCCCTGTACCCCACCAACCCTGACTCAGGGTGTTTGGTCTCTACTCATCTCCCAAGCAAAGCCCTTCGGCTCCCCGCTGGTTCTGTGAGCTCACTGTATCCTTTACTAAGCCCTCCTTTTATGAAGAAAAATTGTCAAATTATGTTGTTCACAGCTAAGGACACTTCCTGTCACAAGGAAGTGCGGCATCTGTAGTCCGGGTTTACCGGGTTGCGATTTGGGGCTGGCCTTGCAGCTTCATGACGGAGGAAATCACGGCGTATGCCCCTCAAGATCTGTAAGTTAAAACAGAAGTTGAGTGGGACAGTGGTGGGAACGAAGAGGGGTTCTGTGGCTCTGGGGTTTTGATGAACACCTCAGGAACCTGAAGGACATCAAAGGGCTGCAGAGAAGTTCAGTCATGTCCCAAGGGCATTTTCATACACACCTTCCCTATCCTCAGTTGGCAAGTCTGTAATGCCATTGAATTATTTATTTTCAGGAACTGAGCCTGAAACTCTATCTCCAGGGAACATCAGCCTCTCCCTGGAACAAAAATCCTTCTCAGGGGGTCCTGGGATTCTGCTCTTGCAGGTGCCTCTGTGGGATCTGATTTTTGCTGTCTGTCCTTCGTCACCAGAGGAGGCTCTGGCACGAAACTTCGCTGTTGAGTATGATGCTGGAACGCCCATGACTTGAGTCAGGTGAGGATTGGGGTGAAGATGAGTCTTTACACTCTTCCCAGCAGTAAGAGAAGAAACTCAAAGCCCATTCCAAGTGAGATGGGGGCTACTTAGAGGAGTCAACAGGGTCACTGCTGAGGGCGGGAACGTTGACAACAATGGCGAGTTGAAGGAGGCACTTGCTTTGGCCAGATATCCTGAGTCCTTCACTGCTCGAATCCTCTTAGCCTTCCTTTGAGTTAGATGCATTATTACCCCACTTTACAGATGTGGAGCCAACGGAGAGGTTAAATGACTTGTCCAAGGTAGCATACTTGCTGTGCAAAGCTGATGGTCGGAGTAGCCATTTTAGTGCTATTTCACTTTTTAAACTATGTGCCTGTATTATTTTTGTGACAAAATTTTTTTTCAATATTGTATCAGTGTATTTATTTATCAAAGCATCAAAATAAAAAATGATTTCAAAATCTTCCTAAAATTCAAGATTTAGACATTTTTAAAAAATTTTATTTTTTAAAATTTCTTTTCAGTTTTGTGACTAAAAATTTTAAAAAATCCCAGTTGAATAAGGTTTATTTGATTCCTTTATATTTTGCTGGACCTAAAAGTTGCAGTATTATGCTTGCAAAAGTTGATGCAAAATTCGATCCAAAGATCTCCATCATGCAGTATTTTGAATTGGCGTTATAGGACTGGACACAAGCTATTAGAAGTGAGCTTATTGCTAGCTAGAACTCCTTGAACTTAATTCTATTCAGGAATCTCAGTTATTGTCTTAATGCATCTTTAAATAGGATTACCAGAATGGCTGGGCACACCTCTACTTGAAACATGACTTGTCTAATTGCTTCTACTTAGTTAAGCAGTACATGTTACAACAGATTTCAAGTTGATTTTAAATTAGGTAAGATCTACTAAAACAAAGACTAACATACACTGCATTAACTTGTGTGTTGTTTTGGTTTTGTTTCATTTCCTTGTTTTTTCTTTGAGGAATTTCTTATCTTTTTTTCCTCAAGGAAAGCAGGAAACTAAAAACATGTTAAATGAAGATTATCCATATTGTAAGATCTGGACTTTGGATGAAAAAGGCATTATAAATAATCCTTCTTTTTGAAATATTTGTAATAATTCAGGTCATTCATCATGATCGTTTGTATCATCTAGATAAACAAATTTCCAATTTTTCGTATTTCGTACATATGGAATATTATGTAATGCGATGCAGTCCACTTTATGGGATGAAACATGAATATAAATTGGTGACTGGCTTATAATGCACCTTCATTTCTTCTACACAGATAACGTACACATTTCAAGAGTTGAGGCTTATTGACTCTACACGGACCTAATTTAGTTAATATTTTTTGAGTTTACCTTCCAGTTACCTCATTTCAATTTTTATAGATTATGAGATATAAAAACACACGAAGCTCTGCATTTTGCCTGGTGTGGACTGTCCATGCATGAGCACTACCAATGTAGCCTACAGTGCCTGTTCCAACGTGTCCAAGAAAAAAACAAAGTCTGCACTTACATGCAGAAATTCCTCCATCCCTTCCAGAAAGTAAATAATTGACCAATATGCATATGTAATAAGAAAGCTTGGCCAATATGCATATGTAATAAGAAAGCTTTTAAAAATGTGCCTTTGAAATTCAGTGGTCTGTACAAATGTTTGTAGGGTAGAGTTTGTGCTACCAGAGCTTTGTGGTCAGGTGGTTGAATGTCTTCCTCATAACGTTCGGGTGAAGTCACACCTGTGGAACTGACGTGGGAGACATGTCCAGCATGGATGTCCTCTCCGGTGACATCACTGCCAGTGGTTATCTTAGTCTCTTAAATTCAAACAGGTAATTGATTGATGCTCCCCAAGCATCTATGTGTGGCTCTTCAAGTTTACAACAAGTCCCCCAGGACCTAAGGTTTAAAATCCCAACGTGTGTGTGTGTGTGTGTGTGTGTGTCCTATGCAGCTGAAGAGTACACAGAAATGTGGTTTTCCCTTGATATGGAGATGAACAGGAGACTATAAAAGGGTACAGATCACCTCAAAACACCTGCTGTCTAAACATCCTTATTAGAAGTTAGGTTCCCATGTGATATTTAAAAACCATCAGCAAGTAATCATATTATCAGTTTTAGATCTTAAACTCTTTTATAAGACAACTTCCATATAAAAGACTCACACTAATTTAATTTCACTCATGTCAGAGTGCATTGTCCCCAATACAGTGCAAATTGCCAGGATCATGCCACAGAAATAAACAGCCACATACAATAACTGGGAGAATTCATTTTCCAAACACTTTTCCTCTCTCTGTGGCTCTCACATTTCTCCTTTCTGGCGTCTCATTTCTTTTCTTGGCGAGCCCTCCACATAGCACAAAGCTTATTTTGTGAATCCATGTAATCTGGATGTCCGTCTCTTCTTTCATTCTTCCCAGTACTTCTGAGGACAGAGCCACCACTGTGACTGGCCGATGGCAGTGCTGGCTGTTTGTACCGTGCTCTATCTTTTGTATTCCCTTCTTTGGAGTGGCATTCAGCTGAGCTGGTAGCTCCGTAAGGAGGATGTGTTCTTCTGCCTATGTGTATTGGGGAGAGTGGGGGATTACTGTAATTGTTTTTATTCTAAAATAAATGCTCAAAACTTCAGCCCAAATTAACTGTGTATACAGTTTCCTTGGCATTAACAATGACACTTAAAAATCGTATTGAAACCATCCGTGGTCCAGAAGGAAAATGTTTTAATCAGTAAATGTTTAATCAGTAAAGCATTGACGTTCACTCTGGACTTTTATACTTTTAAACATTATTGACTTTCTGCTAAGAAGCCAGATGTTAAGACTTTGGTGCATGGACTCTGGTGAGAGACAAACTATTAAATGCTACTTATTTAACTTTATGATACAAATCTTTATTTCACCAGCTTTATTGAGATACGATTCACATATCGCACAGTGCACCTGCTTGAAGTGCACAATTCAGTAGTTTCTAGAATATTCACAGAGAAGGCAATCATCCCCACAGTTAATTTCAGGACTTTTTCATCACCTCAAAAAGGAAACTTGTACCCTTGGGAGATGACCCACAGCTCCCCAAGCCGAGACTAAGTCACTACTAATTCACTTTGTTCAAATCTCAGAAATGTTCATGAGTCAACACTTTGATATAAATTTCCAACTCCCTCTGCCAGTACTATTTCAATTTAAGAACTTTATTTTTTAGCATTTTGGGGTTTCTAGAAGCACCGAGCAGAATGTACAGAGTTCCCATACACTCCCCGCACCCTCACAACGCCTCCATCCCCTTTTTCCTATTTTTAACATGTTGTATGAGTGGTAACAAATGTACCAATATCGAAACATTGTTGTTAATTAAAACTTACATTAGGGCTCACTCTTTGTGTTGTACATTCTAGGGGCCTTGACAAGTGCATGATGTCGTGTATCCACCATCATAGTCTCCTACAGAGTGTGGCTGCCCTAAAAACTCCTGCAACCCCCCTATTCATCATTCCTTCCCTTGTCCTTGGCTCCTGGCAGCCACTGATCTTTTCACTGTCCTCAGAGTTTTGCTTTTTCCACGATGCCATATGGTTGGAAAAATATAGCCTGTAGCCTTTTCAGACAGGCTTCTTGCACTTACCAATATACTTCTAGGGTTCCTCTATGTTTCATTTTTGTTTTGTTTTGCTTGATAGCTCCTTTTTTTAAAAAAATTGAGGCATACTATTCTGTTGTCTGAATATTGCCTTGGCTTATCCATTCCTCTACTGAGGGTAGATGCGAAGGAGTGTGATTGCTGATCATATGACTGGAGTAAGTTTAATCTTGGAAGAGTTTGCCATCCTGTCTTCCAAAGCAGCCATACCATTTTGCAGGCCCACCGGTCTGTGGTTTTCTAACAGTGTTTAATTTAGCGAAATCCAAATTATCAATTTTTCCCTTCAAGAAGTGTGCTTTTTGTGTTGTGTCTAAAAATCATTGCCCAGCCCTGGATGACCTGGATTTTTCTCCTCTGTTAAATAGCTGTGTGTTTTACATTTAGGTCTGTGACCCTTTTCAAGTTAATTTTGGTGAGAGGCAGCCTTGCTTCTGCTCCTCTGTCAAAGATCAGTTGACTGTATTTGCGTGGGCCTGTTTCTGGGCTCTCTGTTAAGCTCCATTGATTTCATCATCCATTCTTTTGCCAATACCACATGGTCTTAATCACTGTAATTTTAGAATGCATGTTGAAGTTGGGTGGTGGCAGGCCTCGACTTTGCTCTTCTCCATCAATATTGTGCTGGATTTTCCATTTTTTTTTTATATGAACTTTGGAATATGTTTGTCAATATCCAGAAAATAACTTGCTGGGGTTTTGATCTGGATTCATTGGATCAATAGACCAAGTTAGGGAGAAGTGACACCTTAACAGTTTTTGATCTTCCTATAAAAGTGAGGTGAAATATCTCTCCATTTATTTAAATGTCCTTTTGATCATGTTGATCTTATATCTATTTTGTTAGGCTTATGCCTAAGTATCTCATTCTTTTGGCACTAATGTAAATGATGTGTTTTTAATTTAAAAGCCAAGTGTACATTGCTGGTATATTAGGAAACAATCAACTTTTATATATGAAAATATACCCTGCAATCTCGCCATAAATGTTATTTGTTACCATAATTTTTTGTTGGTTGTCTAAGATGCTCTGCATAGATGATCATGTCATCTGGGAAATAAGACAGTTTATTTCTTCTTTTCCAATCTGTATGTTTTTTATGTCTTTGTCAATTGCTCTTTCCACATCTACTGATACGATCATTCAGTTTTTCTTCTTTAGCCTGTAGAAATGGCAAATTTCACTCATCAATTTGCTAACATCGAACCAGTCTTGCATACCTGGAATAAATCCCTCTTGGTCCTGGTATATAGTTCTTTTCATATGTTATTAGATTTGATTTGCTAATATTTTATTGAAGACTTTGGTTTTTATACTTGTGAAAGATATTTGTCTGAATGTTTCCTTTTTAAATAATATTTTATACATTTTTGATTTTAGGACAATGTTAATCTTGTAGAACACATTTATAAGTATTCATTTTGGTTCCATTTTTTTGGAAGAGATTTTACTGAATAAGCATAATTTTATCCCCTAAAATGTTTGGTAGAATTCACCAATGAACCCATCTGGCCCTAGTGTTTTCTGTTTGGTAGATTATTAATGACTGATTCAAATTCTTTAGTAGACCAAGGCCTTTTCAGATTGTCTCTTTCTCTTCGTGTGAGTTTTGGTGCCGGAACAAATGTATATGTATGCCAAAACAAAACAAAAGAAAACAAAACACTATACAAAGACTTTATACCTTTCACATATATTAACTTAAAATACATCATGGAAATAAATATAAAATCAGTCAAACTTTATTAAAATGAAGTACTTCTGCTCTAACAGAAAGACACTATTGACAGAATGACAAGTCAAACCAGGGTCTGGGAAAAAATATTTGCAAAGACATGTATCTGATAAAGGGCTAGTACCCAAAATACACAAATACCATTTGATTCTTGGAATTCTGGAGCACTGCCATATTTTTGAAAAATAAAAAAAATTACAAATATATAATAATTATAGAAATATGTAACAACCAAGATGCCCTTCAACGGACGAATGGATAAGGAAGATGTGGTCCATATACACTATGGAGTATGATGCCTCCATCAGAAAGGACGAATACCCAACTTTTGTATCAACATGGATGGGACTGGAAGAGATCATGCTGAGTGAAATAAGTCAAGCAGAGAGAGTCAATTATCATATGGTTTCACTTATTTGTGGAGCATAACAAATAGCATGGAGGACATGGGGAGATGGAGAGGAGAAGGGAGTTGGGGGAAATTGGGAGGAGAGGTGAATCATGAGAGACTATGGACTCTGGAAAACAATCTGAGGGTTTTGAAGGGGCAGGGGGTGGGAGGTCGGAGTACCAGGTGGTGGGTATTATAGAGGGCACGGATTGCATGGAGCACTGGGTGTGGTGAAAAAATAATGAATACTGTTATGCTGAAATTAAATACATTAATTAATTAAAAAAAGAAATATGTAACAAACTGGTATTTAGAATTATCTTTTGAATGTGGTATAAAAAGCTGTTCTTTGATTTGTTTTCACACAAGGCAGATGCTGTGTTTTGCTTGTTTCATTAAAACTATGTAGTTTGAAAATATTTTTTAGTCTCATTGGTGGTCTACCAATTCCATGTTAACTTTTATTAATTTCAATAATAATGATTCCTAATGTCACACTTATGGAGGCACGACCCATTCACATTTTTCAAAAAGATTTTATTCATTTGAAAAAGGGTTGGTGGAGAGGCAGAGGCAGAGGGACAAGCAGACTCGCACTGAGCGGGGAGCTGGGCTTCAGGTTCCATTCCACAACCCTGAGATCATGACCCGAGCTGAAACCAAGAGTCCAATGCTGAACTGACTGAGCCTCAGGGCCTGGTCCATTTGTATTTTCAATATGAGCAAGGACTTCCCTTGGGGTGAATCTCTGGTGACCACAGACTTGTCCCTGGGTCTTAATCAACAAAGTAACTTACATGTATTAATAATCTATAATTAAATTACTGCAATACCATAGATACTGAAAGTATGATCCGTAAGTTTAGCTTCGGAAGGAAGAATAGTTTGAAAATAATGAAAAAAATCCATACTCTGGTCGTCGATACTCACATGATGCATTAGACAAGCTTGAGGGCGTCTCCTCTAACGGCTCCCGCTCGCGCTGACAGGCCGGTCCGTCCGGTGCGGCTCAGCCTCACGTCTAGGAGTACAGGATTTCTTCGTGAGAAACCTGAACTAAAACAGTTCTTTTCTTACTGTGATCCTCCTTTGGTTTTGAAAAGTCTGTTTTGACACAGGAATAGCTTTTTCATTCATGTATGCTCTTGAGTTTTGTGTTGCTTTATGTGTGTTATGAGTGTGAAATAATGGAACAGGGACAGGCTGCAAACTTTGGAACTGGTGGCTGTCACCTTCATCACCGCAGGTGTGGGTGAGAGGAAGCAGGAAGCTGCTCTGCTGGGGGTGTCGGGAGGGAGGAAGGTGTCCTGGGACGCTCCTGTGGGGTTGGTGGTGGCTGTTGTCCTGCGCTTATCTTATCTGGGACCATCCAAAGCATGTCAATCAAAGACAAAGACTTTGTAAGGAAGGCAGTTCACCTAGCCTTCCTTACAGGCTCCCAGGCTCCCAGTACAAAGGCACACACTTGCTATCCTTTCCTTGTCTTGGAAGAAAGCATACTTAATGGAGAATCCTTCCAGAGTTCTGGATTCCTAAACCCACTCAGCCTCAGCTGCGGGGCGTGTCTCTGAGCAGAGGAGAGGCTGTGCAAACTAAGGTTTAACACAGGACACCTACGGAGATGGAGAACCTACATTGGCTTTTTTGACTTTCACTTCATAAGAGCCATGTAAAATAGGCATGTTTTGAAAATGTTTCCTTTACTTATTTATTAGAGAGAGTGAGTAGGGGTGCGTTTGCAGGACTGCGGGGAGGGGTGGAGGGGATGGAGAGGGAGAGGGCGTCTCAAGCGGACGCCGCATGGAGCACGGAGCCTGACGCAGGGCTCGATCGCAGGACCCTGAGGTCAGGACCTGAGCCCGAATCAAGACTTGGGTGTTTCACTGAGGAGCTGCCCAGCACAACTCCCAGCGCTAACTGTTTCCAACAATGTGCAGAGAAGGGACGGATTTCTACCCGCAGTGTGGTTTGGTTGTGAGAAATGATGGCACCACACAGACACACACACACACACACACACACACACACACCCCAGAGGGTAGGAAAGGGTCATACTCACATACGAGACTTTCTGGGGAAAGCAAGGAAGACTTCCCAAGCTGGTGCTCCTGTCGGTAAAAGGGGGACATTATGAAGGAAAGGTACATTGGCAACAATTTTACTTTTTGGGTTCTGATTAGCTTCAGAAGTGTGTTATTTATATTATTTTTGGATGACTATTTTAATGCTCACTAAATACCCTTTGTTAACAAACCCATCCACATAAGTAGAACTAAATTAAAGTCAGGCCAATGCATGA
This sequence comes from Mustela nivalis, assembly GCF_964662115.1. NCBI lineage: Eukaryota > Metazoa > Chordata > Mammalia > Carnivora > Mustelidae > Mustela > Mustela nivalis. Next base: position 598,563 of record NC_139032.1, on the reverse strand, counting down.
ACCAGTGAGCCCTGGGGTTCAAGGAGGACACCAAGTATCCATTTAAACCAGGGAAAATCTAAATTGTTCTCGGTGCTTAACATTCTTTTTTTTTTCTTAATTATTATTATTATTTTTTAAATTTCTTCTCAGTGTTCCAGAATTCAGTACTTAAGATTCTTTTAATAAAAAGGAAGCTCAGTGTCTAAGGGGCCTCCGCAGTTGTGAGCAGCACCGCGAGCTGGACCGGAGTCCGGAGGCCTCAGGCAGCCTCTGCAGGACTCCTCCCTGTCCCAGAGGCCTGGTAGGTACCCGGCCTCTCCCCTGCAAAGCCCTTCCCAGTGTTGCACCGTATGTATACATTTTCTGATGATTACTTTTATTTTAGAGAATACTGGGCACAGCTTAACACCTCCTGTTTACGATCCATTTACCTGTCATGATCCTGGTACTGTGACACCCAGCACGTTCTCTGGGAGCTCCCGGCAGCTGTCAGGATCCCCCAATCCCACGGGAGGATGGGGGCACCGTGCCAAATGAACAGCAGTGGGACAGTCTTACAGAGGGCCAAGCCACGCTGGAGTACTGAGGGCATGCTTTTTATTTACAGCTCTCGTCCAGTTCCTTCTAAAGGACAGAGAAGAATGAATTAACCCCAGGAATCTACAAAGATGGGGATGGGGAGGCAGACGCCTCCTGAGGAGTAAATCGCCTTTCAGTTTCTAGATTTGGTGGATTGTTATTTGGTCCAATATAAACAACACCATGAGAATAGCTTTTGTTCTTGTGATTACACCGCGGCCGCCTGGCCCCCTCGGTGGGGGACGTCAGGGACTGCATGCATGCGCGGTAATTCCCTCCGCCTCCTAAAGTGAACACAAGCTCCAAGTAAATCACGCTTCCTTTTTGTTTGCTTCCGTTAATAGGTCAGTGGGAAAGAAAATTACTCTCTAATGACTTTTGAACTAAAAGTAATGAATAAATAAAATAAATAATAACTGATTATGGAGCCATTGTGTGCTCAGACTTTCTGCACAGGTATCTGAAAAGTCATAATGAGACTTAAAATGCCTTTGTTTGCTTATTTCAACAGATGTCAATTTACACTTTGGAATGCACTTACTGTACTCAGAGTATGGGAGATATAATCACCAACACCAAGAATAGTTTTGGAATTTTCCCAGACTAATTTATGGAAACATTAAGTCGTGCTTCTGCTGCCCATGCTTCCCCTCCTCTCTCATTTTATTCTGGTAACCCGGCTCCGTCAGCCATCACCCGGAGCCCCACACTGCCGCCGCACAGGAGAAGCCCCAGGCCTCCTGTCTTCAGGAGCAACTCTGGTGTGTCCGAGGGCGAGGGTAGGGGGGAACCATCGGGGCAAGGGACAGCGGCAGCCAAGGAGGTGACGAGATCCCAGAAGGAATGTGCTGTGTGCCCCTGCAGAGAGGCACAAGGATGGGCTTCCCGGAACTCAGCACGGGGGTGGGGGCAGCAGGAGCCCTGGTGTGGCACTGGAGCTGGAAGGGACAGACAGGACAAGAAGGATGGGTTTCATTCTCTCCCGAGCTGGAGCTGGCAACTGCCCACATCATCTGCCAACCCTTTGAAGGAAAAAGTTCCCCTCTGCCTTCCTGCTCCTGCTCTGGCCCCTTGTCCTGCTCTGGGTCCCTTGTCCCGTCACCGCATCATGACCTCCTGTCTTCAATCACTTGTGCTCTGTCTGGAATCACCAGAAGTCCTCTCTAAAACAGCTTATCCCCGACACAATATAGTCATGTTCTGGAATCTTCTAAAATATCCATTGTAAAACCACCCATTTCCACACTTCTACTTTCTGAATTCCCTTTCTTTTCCTCGGGAGAGTGTTTTCAAAATCATCATCCACGTTTGCTGCGTCCACTCTCTCCAGGCCTGTGTGCTCCCGCCACCTTTCTCAGATCTGGCTTGTGTCCCAGTGCTCCTGCAAAGTCACGGCCGCCCATGGCCTCCATATTGCCAAGCTCAAGGGACATGTTCCTGCCTCGTCACACTCAGCCTGTGTACGGGAACACACCCAGCTAAACACTCTGACCTTCTGAAAATGTTCGCCTATTGTGCGGGGAAGCCAAGATAAAACCAGCCAAAGGAGGACAAGCTTTTATCCCGAGCCTGTGCCAGCGAGGGAGTCAGCCCCCATCGCTTGGGTCTGGCAGAGACTTAAAGGCAGATGGGCGTGTGGGAGAACTTTCTGGTGGAGCAAAAGGAAGTTTTAGGGTAGCCCTGAGCAGAAGCCGCTGGGGGCGGCGAACGAGCAGGTGCACATCCCGGGGGGTGGGGGTTGGGGAGCATGGAGGCTTTCTCTGGCTGGTCCTAAGGTGGACGTGGGACCAAAAGTCAGGAAAGCTGCCAGTTACCAGCCAGCTCTTGGCTGTTTCAGCTTCACCGTTATGGAAGTTATTATCAGGCTTCCTGCATTACTCACAGAGTTACGGGTCTGCCTTACAGCGGGCAGCCTTACAGGGCCAGGTAGAGAGAAGGGGCTGGCTTCCTCGGCAGGTCACAGAGGTTTGGAGTCGGTGCTTTTTGTCTATGGTCTGGCCATGGGCCATTTGGATATTTGGTCTCAGTGTCTTCAAGAGTCCTGTGTGCTCCCCTGCCTTCCCCAGCTGCCCTTCTCCGTGGTCTCTCCTGCCCTCCTGTAAATAGTGAGATCTCATGGGAGGAGGCCTTTGTCCTCCATCGAGACCCCTTTCTTGGGGGCCTTACAATCCCGTAAAATTTCACCTGAGTTTGAGAGGTTGGCGTCCTGTAAGTGTGTTCTCTGAGGTTCCAGGATTTATTCCTGCAGCCTCTCCCTGGAGCTGCAGACCCAGATGTGCCCCTGCCTGCCACACCTGCCTGACTGGGAAACACCCCAGATTACAGTCATTTGTCAAACGCGGACCGCGAGCTGCCTCTTTTGGGTCTCAGTTCTCCAGGTTGTCTGCGACCTTTGGGATTTTCATGATTTATGAGCGATGCGTGATTCTGGAAGCGATTCAAGCAGATGAAAGACAATGCCAAATCATCCTGGTGTGTCTGAGAAGTGGGAGACGCTCCTGTCCGCTTCCCTCGGTGCCTCCTCAGGGACACACAGCTGCAACTCCTGCCTCGGGTTCTGGTGGCTCCTGGGTGTTACGGGGTGATGCTTGCTCAGATGGCAGCGGGTGTGGCCTGGGGTGGGGCTGGGAGGGAAGCCGAGGTTGCCTTGAAACCAGGGAAATCACTGTTTTCTTTCTGTGGATCATTAAACAGGAGGACCTTTAGAAATGCTCCTTGAATTAAAATCACAAAGTGATACCATTTTTGAGGGAGTCCCATTTAAATAGAGCTTCAGACTCTCCCAACTTTTTTTTTTTTAGTAAAAATAAGTCTTTTGAGTCATCATACCTAAGCAATGACTGTCACTGAATATTACGCTTTTGGGGGCACAGAAAAGAACCAGGCTCTTTGTTCTTTGACACACTGCTTCCTCAGCTGGCTTTCTCCCCATGTCAGTTTTGACTTCTCTAATTTTAATCGAATGCTAAAAGCCCAGCTAAAATTTCGCAGCCCTTGAAAGACTTTCTAGATCCTTTAAGTCATGTGTTTCTCCCAGTTATGCCTTAATTTAAGCTGGTTTGTGCCTCTGCAATGTTTACGAACACTATCTTCTATGTTCTGGTAGAGGTCTGTCAACTCCATTGCACTGTGGCCTTCTTGAGGACCGGGGGGATGCTTTAGTGATCTGTGGATGAAGTTCAACCCTTGCTCTGGTTCAAAATACTAAGTAGAATGCATCCTTTGACTTGAATAACACTGAATCTTTGTTTATTTAAAGTTCGTCTTCCCAGGTCTACAGGTGCTAGGTTGTGGAGGGACACAATATTGTTTGGAAGTAAAAAAATTAGCGAATGCGCTTAGGAAATCAGTCTCCTCCTAGCTTTCCCTCCCAGCTGTAAATATCTCCGTTTCCGGTATTTGATTCTTTTTGACGGTATCCAGCAGTCAGCGCAGCTGCAATGAACTTGCTTGCAAGGGAAAGAGCCCTTTTACAGAAGATGCTGGGACTTGGAGGAGGACAGCTCTGGGGAGGGAGAGATGCGGAGGTGTGCGAGCAGCCTCCCCAGGACCAGAGGGAAGGCAAGATGGCTCTCTTCTGGGAAAACAGTGGGAAGAGCCAGGGCAGGGAGGTGGTGTGAGGGACAGTGTCCTAGCATTCAGGAAAGGTGGAGATTTAGGCTCTAACTTCCCAGCTCACCTCTCCACTTCACACGAGAGCCCATTATCAGACCTGCACACAGAGTGCGGGGCTTTAACTACCCTAGGAGAAACAGGAGTCTGAAATTACAATGGCATACAACAAATATAGATCTAAGAGTTTTTAACAGAGAAGCATAACAAATATGCTAGGTGTTGTAAAATCCTGGCTCTTAGGAACCCAGATGAAAACAAGGAATAGGTTGCAGAGCTCCTGCTTGAAAGTAACTAGTGTTGACCCTCCCTTCATGCACCCATGGTTTATTGACTGGCTCATGCAGTATGATTCACTCTGGCTCTTTGTTAAAGTACAATTTTCAAAAATTAAACCCATGACTCTCATGCAAATATAAAATGAGTATATGTCAGAGATTTAATTAGCTCATTAATAAGAGAACCGGCATGATGGTAATGCTGGTTGGAGAGAGTGGGATGGAGTGGAAGCCTTTACAGGAGCTGGAAGAAAGAATTCTTCCATAAGATCATTAATTTTACGTAAAAAACTACCTAAGCTTCTGTAGTGAAAACCAGCTAAAATCCTAAACTTTGGGGGTTATTTTTTTTTTTCTCAGACAGGAATCATTTGTATCCACCGGACAAAGTTCCTTTGGATTGCTGCTGGACAAGAATTGTTTCTCTACAAGTGAGGACCAAGGCTTCCAGAGTTCTAACACAGCACTGGCAATATTAAACAGCAAGACAAACAAAGAAGCAAAAGTGCACACCTGGAGAGTCAGATAACCCTCAGGCAGACCTGGTGATCAAGTTTTAGCTTGACCCTGACAAAGAGCAATCTGAAATCTTTTAGCTTCTCCCCAGGTGTTTGGATAGTTTTTCTTAATGCCAATTTACAAGGGGTTTTCTCTTGCTCATCTGACCCACAAGTATCTGGAGACTACGTGTTCCTGGGGAGGGGGTTCCCAGATGTATTCGCCAGCTGCCCCACTGTAACAGTGAATCTCGAAACTGTTCACATGATTTAAAAATAAAAAAGCCAGACTAAGTAGGGTGTGACCCTGAGTGAGGGCAGAAGCTTCTCTCAGAAAGCATGGTATTGGTGAAATGTCACAGGCTCCCGGGAGCTGCATCATTGGAGAGAGTGAGACATTGGCTGACACGAGGCAGTGCAGCGCTTTCTGTCTTCTGACAATCCTGAGGCCCATATTAACACCACACCCGAAATCCATAGGGACATTGTGCTTTCTCAGGGTCTGCCATGTGTGCTGAGCTGCCGTCATGCTTAAAACATGAATTTAATGGCTTTACTTTGAACATGTTTAAAGGGAAGTATGGAAATAGTTTTTTATTTTAAATTTTTTAAATTATTTTTTAAAAAAATTTATTTATTTGGGGCACCTGGGTGGCTCAGTGGGTTAATCCTCTGCCTTCGGCTCAGGTCATGATCTCAAGGTCCTGGGATCGAGTCCCACATCGGGCTCTCTGCTCAGTAGGGAGCCTGCTTCCTCCCCTCTCTCTCTACCTGCCTCTCTGCCTACTTGTGATTTCTCTCTCTGTGTGTCAAATAAATAAAAATCTTTAAAAAAATTTATTGACTTGACAGACGGAGATCACAAGTAGGCAGAGAGGCAGGCAGAGAGAAAGGAGGAAGCAGACTCCCCGCTGAGCAGAGAGCCCAAGGTGGGGCTTGATCCCAGGATCCTGGGATCATGACCTGAGCTGAAGGCAGAGGCTTTAACCCACTGAGCCACCCAGGCACCCCGGAAATAGTTTTTAAAATAATACCTGTATATAGGACTCAGTTTGCAGAAAGCAGATGACGTTCCCAGACACTGTAGCTCTCCCAGGTATCCTAAAAGGCAGAGGCAAGACAAATACCAAGGGATGGTGCTCAGGATAGAAGACCAGTGCGACCAATGTGATGATTTGATCAACTCCAAGGTTATTCTTATCTCACCACTGAAACACGTTTTCTCCTTTATCACCAATGTTACAGAAGAAAGCCTTTTCCTCCACCCTCTTAGGCTCTGTCCTGGGAGGAGTGCAAATTAAACTAACGAGCTACAGATTAATGGGAGATAAGATTTACAATTTTTATTAATCTTTTATTATGTATGAGAATCCACAAAAAGGGAGTGAAACTCAAAGAAACAGTTAGACACGGGGGCTTATATCTATTTTTAACAAAGGAAAGGAGGTTTGGGCTTTGAGGGATGATACACGGTAGGTAAGTGCCTGGGAAATGGATGGGAGAACTATATGGCGGGTAAGAGTTATCTTGGTAAGGTTTACTTATGGACGCATCTCAGCACAGACCCTCTCTTCTGCCAGAAGCAGATACACTCTCTCAAGGGAAGGTACAACTCTGATTTTAGGCTGCCTCTGTTGATTTTCAACTGCCTTTAGCTCAGAACAGTCTTGAGGTTAACGAGGCATATTTTGGGGGGTGGCATATCCTGATCCCCTTCCCTAATAGTTCAGCTCCTTCCAACACATGGAGAAGGAAGGATCTGTTTTCTGCCCGATGACAGGAAGGACCGGTTTTGCTCCCATTGTCAGGAACCCTTTCTGAGTGTTTATTAGTGAAGTTACATCATGTTAATTCCACCGTGTGTCCACAAGGAGGATAGGTTGCTGGATGCTGTCATTCTCAAGATTGAATTCCAGTGGGCTTCCTGTTTTCATTTTAGTGCTAGAATTCTACAAACTTTGTGCTTAGTGTGGTGGTTTGTTTTTCTAAGTGTAAGACACACTCCACAGCCACTTTTCCATCAGCTCCCCGGGCTGGGTTGCTCAGGAGCCACGGGACAGGCTGCTCCTTCTCTACGCCCTGTTGAGCTCCAGGTCTTCTCTCTCCTTTAATGCGATTGGTGAGTGTGGCGGCGGAGCAGCATAGCACACAAAAAATAAGTGGGGTGTGTGACCTGGGGTCTTGAAATGTTTCTTAGGAGATTGATTTGTTTTGTTTTGTTTTCCCACAGCACAGAGGACATCTTGGAACATCTCATTGAAGAAGTACCATCTGACCATGTGCCTTTGGGAATTCCAACAGTAAGAATCATAATGCTCATTGGCTAATATTTTTACATTCTTTTGTTTTGTTTTGTTTTGTTTTTTGGTAGGAATGTATTTCTTTCTAAGCAACTTCAGTAAGGTATCATTGAAATGAACTAACCTGAATGTTTTGAAGTGTATGATTTGACAAGTTCTGATATCTATCTATCTAAAGATAGATATATATCTATCTCATCATTTTCACAATCCAGAAAATAAGCATATAACTATCTCCCCAAAGATATTTCTTGCTCCTTTATAAACATTTATGCTCCCTGTCCTTGCCATGCTCATCAGCAGACCAGCACTGATCTACGTTCTGCCACTGTAGTTTGGTTTGTGTTGCATGGAGAATTTGACATCTAATGTCTATGACTCGGAGCATCTCTTCCTGCGCTAGTCAGCATTCTATCCATCTTGGGGGAAGCTTCTTTTCAAAGTTGTCCCCTTTTTAAAAAGTTTGGTTGTTCAATTATTATTTTTTATTGAGGCATAATTGATACACTTTGACCTTATATTAGCTTCAAAATGATTCAATATTTGTACATATTGTAGAGTGGTCATCACAGTAAGTCTAGTTTAAACCCACACCATGCAGAGTGCACACAGTCCCCCCCTCCGCCCCGGGATGAGGACTTTAAAAATTTACTTACTTTTTTTTTTTTTTAACAGTTATTTATTTCCTTTCCAGTGGGCAGAGGGGCAGAGGGGAAGAATCTCAAGCAGACTCCCTGCTGAGTGAGGAGCCCACACAGCCGCTCCGCCGGGGCTGGATCCTGCAGCCTGTGAGATCAGGGCCTGAGCCACGGTCCCAAGTCAGGTGCCCAGCTGACTGAACCACCCAGGCACCCCTCACGAGTTGCTTTCTTAACAACTTCCAAATCTGTGACACAGCATTATCAAGCATAATCTATGTGCTGTACATCATGCACCCGGGACTTAGTTATTTTACACCTGGAAGTTGTTGGGTCTTGACCCCTCTTTGCCTGCTCCTGTCCCCACAGTCCCTCACTCTGGCAGCCCCAGTCTGTTCTCCACAGGCACAAGCTCCTGTTTCGATGTCTGTTGCTTTCAGACTCCATGTAAATGAGATCGTTTATTTGCATCTCTCTGTCGCATTTACTGTGACGGCATGGTGTCTTCAAGGTCCATCCCTGGTGTTTTCAAGCTACACTCCTTCCAGGCCCATTTTCTGAGACACTGATCATGAATGAATGTTGCACTGTCAGATGTTTCTGCTACGTCTACTGGGAGGCCGTGTGATGGTCTGTCCATCTCTTTGATAATGTGGCGAAGCGCATGCATTGGTTTGCAGGTACTGAGCTGTCTTGTACCTGGAATAAGATCCACTTGTCATGATGTATGATCCGTTTCATGTGTTGTTCCATTTGTTTTGTTAATTTTTTTTTTTTTTTTGAGAATTTTCATGTCCATATTCATCAGGGATGTTGACTTCTAATTTTTTTTTTTAACATCTTTGTCTGGTTTTGGTATCAGGAGACTTTATTTTTTGTAAAATGAATTGAGAAGTGTTCCCTTCATCTCTGTTTTTTGAAGAGATTGAGGATTGGTATTTTTCTTCTTTGAATGTTCAGTATAATTCACTAATGAAGCTGTCTGGTCCTGGACTTTTCTGTTGTTGTTCTTGGGAGTTTTGTGTATACTAACGTAGTCTCCTTACCAGAAGTTGGTCTGTTCAGATTTTATTATTCGAGTTTCAATATTTATCTCTATTATATAAGTTTTTAAAAAATAAAATCTGTTATTTGCAAGTATCTCTGACTGGTTCATGATTTCTGTTCCTATTTTCTTAACTGAATGCTTCTTTCAAAGAACAGACATTTTTCATCTTGGTAAAATCGAATTTATTGATTTTTCTTATATATTGTGATTTTGGTGTCATATCTAAGAAATATTTGCCCAATCCCAAGAAACAACAAGTGTTGGAAAAGTTGTGAAGAAAAGGGAACCCTCTTATGCTATTGGTGGAAATGCAAGTTGGTGCAGCCACTTTGGAAATCAGTGTGGAGATTCCTTAAAAACCTAAAAATAGAGCTATCCAATGACCCTGCAATTACACTACTGGGTATTTACCCCAAAGATACAGATGTAGTGAAAAGAAGGGCCATCTGTACCCCAATGTTCATAGCAGCAATGTCTACAATAGACAAAATATGGAAAGAGCCAAGATGACCTTCAGCAGATGAATGGATAAAGAAGATGTGGTCCATATATACTATAGAATATTACTCAGCCATCAGAAAGGATGAATAACCAAATTGATCATCAACATGGATGGGACTGGAGGAGATTGTGCTGAGTGAAATAAGTCAAGCAGAGAAAGTCACTTATCATACAGTTTCACCTACTTGTGTAGGATAAGGAATAACATGGAGGATATTAGGAGAAGGAAGAGAAAAGTGAATTAGGGGAATCAGAGGGGGAGACAAAGCATGAAAGACTGAGGGTTTCAGAGGGGAGGGGTTGGGGGGATGGGTTGGCCTAGTGATGGGTCTTAAGGAGGCATAGATTCATGGAGCACTGGGTGTTCTATGCAAACAAAGAATCATGAAACATGACATCAGAAACAAATGAAGTACTGTACGGTGACCAACATAATACAATATTAAAAAAAAAGATATATTTTCTTAATCCAAGGTCATAAAAATTTTCTTCTATATTTTCTTCTAGGAGTTGTATTGTTTAACTTTTAAATTTAGGTCTATGATCCATTTTGAACTAGTTTTTGTATAAAGTATGAAATATGAATGAAATTTTCTTTTAAAAAGTTGACATAAGGATCAAATTACTCCAGCACTAGTTCTTGAAAATTCCATCCTTTCTCTATTGAATTGCCTTTATGGCTCATAATAATCCTCCAAATTATTACTTTTATGTCATAAGATTTTCCCAAACCCAGACAGATTCCCCTCTTGAAAAGTCCACCTTAAACCATTTGAGTTTACACTCCAAACCCTACAAACACGCTCCCACAATCCCTGCATCTGACTATGGCTAAGAGTCTGTCGAGATGGTCTCCTTGCTCAATTCTGGACATTTGATTAACTCAGGTGTGCTTCACTGAGAAATTACTAACTGACAAATTCCAGTCCCATCTGACAATTTCCCTACTCCATGCTGACGTAGTTATTAAGGAATGTGTTTGGATGGGAGACGTTATGTTTAGTTGGAGTTCTTTTTGTCAGGTGTGATTTCCATAGGGAATGTTTATATCACAACTTACAGTTTCCCATTGTGAAAAGGTCCGATAGTGACTTCTGAAAAGCACATTGGTCAAAGTCTCACTTCTAACTCTTACTTTTTTTTTTTTTTGTATTTTAATTTTTTATTTTTTTTATAAACATATATTTTTATCCCCAGGGGTACAGGTCTGTGAATCGCCAGGTTTACACACTTCACAGCACTCACCTTAGCACATACCCTCCCCAATGTCCATAATCCCACCCCCTTCTCCCAAACCCCCTCTCCCCAGCAACCCTCAGTTTGTTTTGTGAGATTAAGAGTCACTTATGGTTTGTTTCCCTCCCAATCCCATCTTGTTTCATTTATTCTTCTCGTACCCACTTAAGTAACTCTTACATTTTTAAATTAGAATTGCTCACACTCTAGTAGTTAATCTGCATTTCATAGGAATGTTTCTCACTTTTAATTGTTTATTCATACAAAAATACTCTTGAGGAACATCCATCTGTAACAACTAGAAACTATAGGACTGTAGGACCCAAACCCCTAACATTTCATCCTGCCACCCCCAGGCAAATGCAAGGGGCACTACAGATTAGAGGCTATGGTAGGATAGATTAAATCCTTGGGGTAGAAGTAGGTGACCCAAATTGTATTAGGTTATTAAATATGTTCTTAGGTGACACTTATGGTTGTTTCTATTTCTAATAATACACATTTATGGAATTATCATCATGTTACTGGCCCTGGCCATTTTCCATGAAGAATTTTTACAAAAGACAGGTGATTTTATTTTCACATTGGACGTGTGCAGACTGAGGTTTGCAGCACTCCCGTGAGGCCCAGAGCACCAAGGCTCCATGTCAAGGCTTGTTGGACTCTGTACCATCTCTGTCCACAGAGCCCCCCTTGGGAACCTCATGTCTGCTGGAACTGACCTGACCTTCTCTCCCAGTGCTGACCAGCAGCTTTCTTTATTTCTTCTTGCTTTTGGCATACAATCTAGGCCACGGCCTGGAGGAGCTGCCTGTGGGTATTCACCGTAGGAATCAGGAAGCCACTCATGTGTGTTCTTCAGTCTGCAGCCATGGCACTGGCCGTAGTCCGGGCTCTCTCCTTCACTGTCACTGTGCGGTTGCTGCGTCGGGGGACCCTGGCGGCTGCCGCACAGTCAGGCATGACAGTCCAGACTTGTTCCTGCTCTGGACACCTCACCATCTAACAATTAAATGCACACCTCTTACAGGTTGATTAGAAATGGAATTTTCTTCTCTGTACTCTATCTGCAAGCTAGATTCTCAAACCTGGGCTGCTGTGTGCCCTTGTTTTGTTTCTGTCTGCCATCTCTATCCACGCTAGGGGGTGACTTTGGTCCCCAGGTCCCTCTCAAATTATCCACCCACCAAGTATCTTCAACCATGTGTTGGTTCTGAAGAATAAAATCTGACTTTCCAGGTGGTGGATACTAAGGGGAGCACGGATTGCATGGAGCACTGGGTGTGATGCATAAACAGTGAATTCTGGAACACTGAAAAAAAATTAAATTAAAAAAAATCCAACTTTCCAAAAATCCCAAGGAAGGAGTAGCTTCCTTTCAACTACTCACTGACACATTATAGACTTTGTGAGCCCAGCTTTTCTTCTCACTGTTTGGAGATTAATTCTGTGATTTCTTCATTCTTTAGAACCATAGTTATTCACATGGGAGTCAACAATTGCTTCTTTAAGCCACTTTGAACCACATTGAGTAGGAAATGTTCTCCTGAAGATCGGAAGATCTCATTAGTGGGTGAATTGGATTTCCCTGATTCTTCCATAATATCCTCTGCTTCATTGTGTTGAGAAATAAGTTTGTGATGAGGCCATCTAGAGTTCTGAAACACAATTGTCGACATGTATAAAAATTTCTCAAAGCTATTTTTCTTGAAGTGACCTGATTTTCTTATGACTGATTCCAATGAGCAAAACAGTATCACGTATTTAATAACCTAACAGATTTTCAGCTTCGAAGTCATGAGCCTGCCTACGGAAAGGAACATTTCACCAGAGATGAGAATGCTAAGTATTTAGGATGGCAGTTGTCATTTAGGGAATTTTTTTCTGGGAGGAAAGTTTGGTTAAGCTTTTCTCTTAAGGGTCAGATGGTAAATATTTTAGGCTCTGGAGGACATATTGTATCTGTCATAACTACTGAACTCTGGCATTGTGGGATGAGAGCAGCCCTAGACTATACGCAATGACTGCATGTGACTGTGTCTCTAGTAAAACATATTTTTTATTTTTATTTTTATTTATTTTAATTTTTTTATTTTTCAAAATATTTTATTTATTTATTTGACAGAGAGAGAGAGAGAGAGAGAGAGGGAGAGGCAGTGAGAGAGGGAATACAAGCAGAGGAAGCAGGAGAGGGAAAAGCAGACTTCCCAACGAGTAGGGAGCCCAGTGCAGGGCTGGATCCTAAGACCCTGGGACCATGACCTGAGCTAAAGGAAGATGCTCAACCATCTGAGCCACCCAGGTGCTCCTCAGGAAAACATTATTAAAACAGGGGCAAACCAGATTTGACCCTCAGGCCAGAGTTCGCTGACCTTGGCCCTAGACAGAACTGTGAAGTATCTTGTTAATCTCTGATGCTCTCCATGCCTTCCTTTTTTTTAAAAAAACCATCTCCTCAGTGCACCTAATGTAGAGTTGCCAGATTTATGTCTAGCACACGTATGTCTTCCATACTACGTGATTCTCTGAAATTCAAATTTACGTAGGTGTGCTGCGTTTTCCCTGGCAACCCTACTCCAGTGGTCTTTTCTTTGCACATGTCACCCTTCCCTGGGGCTTGATGTCCTTCCCGGGATCAAAGCTGAGGATCCGAGGAAGGAGATTTTAAGGCAACACTGCCTGCCTTTCAGTGAATTGCCTTTGTTACGTGTTCGAAACGATAATGAGGAAAAGGAACAAGGTTTTGTCTTATGCTAAGTATTAGCAAGTCTGTGCTGAAACAAGAGAGATTCTGGGCTTCAGAAGTTCATTTCCATTCCCTGAAAACCTGCCTTGCTCACAGGTACCGATTATTTCTACGTAAGATTAATCCCAATGGAGGCTGCATGGAGGGCGGTATTTCAGGAGGACAGGTCCCAAAGGACAGCTGTAAGATGCTTTACTCACCAGTGGTGACAGCATCCTGGTGTGCGGCAGACAAGGTGGTGCATTCTACCCATCGCGGCCCTCTCGTCTTTAACATCCCAATTATTTTTGTTAATTCAGTATAAAAAATTCAAAGAGACACCCTACTTGCCTACTCTGGTTGATTAGTAACTAAGGCGTTGTTGGAGACCACGTGAGGAACGTAGAAAGCCGTTTGCTGATTTCACAAGATTAAGGGAATTCATTGCTCATCTTAAAGGATGTTCTGCTTTGCACTCGAGTTCAAATTACATTCCAGGCTGGCTCTGAAAGGGACAGAATTGCTTTCCAGAAAATGTTGGCAAAGTTCTGCTTGGCTGTGAGCAGTCAGTTCTCATGTTCTCTGGTGTGGAGAGAACACTCTGTCTTTCCCCATAAACACTGAGGGAAGGCACAGAGGCTTGGGGGGCTTCTGACACTGAAGGGAATGAAAGGTGCCTCTGCTGTTTGGCACCATTAACCTTCCCGGTAATTGAAACACGTGGAAGGGGGAGGGAGTGAGAAGCAGAGCCTGGTCTCTTTCCTGGCAGGAACAATTTCTTAAGCCCTGCTTCGAGCCACCACTTTTAAATCACACCTTTCTAAATCAGTCACAGCCACCACTTTAAAGAAAAAAAAAGACTCTAATGATATAATCATTTCTTTCTTCTGATCTTGCCTGTGGATACAAAGTGTGCCCAATACTATATAGGTGAGCATTTGTTACATACTTCATGTGACTGATACAGTCCGTCGTGCAGAAACTGTAACAACAAAAAAGAGTGTGTTAAAGGCAGACCATGTGAGATCCATTTAGGATCCAAAGTCGTTTTAGACTGACAGGCCAGAGAAGGATTTCATTCTTCACATATGAAGCCTCTCTCTGGAAGTAAAATGTGCAAACCCAGAACGAGATGCAGAGTGACGTCACAGTATAATTACAACACAAATAAGATGAACATAAAGAAATGCACATAAAGAAAGAGTTATCATCTGTTTCATCAGTGACCTGATACTTTTCCCCTCCAGGCAAGAGCAGTGGGAGTGTGTGTGTGTGTGTGTACACGTGCTGTGGGTCATTATTCACATTTTCCTATTCCAATTATTCTTTGTACAACAGGAATGCATTTCAGTGATAAGAGAAGAATATTTAGAAAAGCACTTTAAAAAGTAGTTATCTTTGCAAAAGCTAAAATTTCCTATAATTAAAAGGCAAGTCATCAAGCTGGGCTCTCCGTAGTTTCGCCGGAAACATCTTGACCGTGAGCATTTTCGCAGCAAACACTTCTGCCATGTTCCTAATTGACCATAAAGCAATTTTTGCATAAAAGATAAAATCACAAAAAATGAAAGAGACACGTTCATTGAAAAGGACACCACGAAACATGAAAAATCAACAGCAAAATTCAAAACTCTCCGCTGTGAAGTGTAAAATGTTTGAATGCACTTAAAATGTGTGTAGGTAGATTTACTGCAACACTGCTTATAACTGATTTGATTTTCTGGATTGTACCTAAACACTTGTCTTTAACGTCTATGTTCATACTTTTCTTTTCTTTTCTTTCTTTTTTTTTTGCCTGTCGAGTTGTCTCCTCATTGGGCATCACATTTTTTCCCACTAAAATTCCGTCCTTCATTAAGAGGAATATCAGTTTCCAAAGACCAGGACACATATTTGTAACTGAGTTCCATGGCATGTGTGAAAGCCTTCCACACTGTTGTTTGCTCTTGGCATATTGCCAACGTGTCCCCCGACAGACCTTCCAAAGTTCTATGGGCAATGTCGGTTCAGAATCACGCCACTCTGCGGGCCACTGTGGGGGTTACGATTTACATGCTGTGAGGATGAGAACAGCATGTCAATGGAGATACGAAACCAAACTGTCAGACCAAACTGCCAACCAGCCGTTTTTTTAAGTCCTTTAAATTTTTTATGGCAAAATCGCTTCCCTGCTGGTTGAGCAGCAAAAATGCTTGCTGTGAACACACTTGCAGCCAAGACGTCTGCCACAAAGATGCTTTAAGGAGAAGGCATCAGACACAGTCGAGGCTCACGTCACATACAGCATTGTCCAGGGGCATTTCAGAGCGCCTGTTGCAAATAGATTTGATTCGCTTTTCCATCTACCTGAATTATGTGGCCCTTGTTCAAGCTGAATTATAAAAATGTTAAATGCGGCTAATATTTCAATCAAATGAGACAGAAATAAAGCAAAACTTCTCAAAGTTCCGGATACCATTGTATGTAGAAATAAGGAGAGCATAAAGGTGAAGCCAGATCTGCCGTCCTGGCCCTTGATTCCACCTTTGGCCGTGAGATTTGCTTTGGTCAGTGGAGTGCTCGCCGAGGTGCTGGAGGAAGGGCTTGGAGCAGACGTGCTGCTTCTCCTGTGTCTCCTCTTGAGTCCACAACCCATTGTAAGAGGTGCTGGGCTTGGTGGCTGGGCTTGTTGAGGCATCCCAGTTGGGGCCATTCTAGATCAGCCAATGGCTGGCGTCCCCAACACCGGCGAGGTGAGACCAGAGCACCTGCTTGAACCGGCATGGTCTTGAGCTTGGGAGCTCAGTCTGGTGGTGTCTCCTGCTTAGGTCTGAGGCTGTTCGACAGCATTACTAGGACAGTAATGAACTGATGAGCGGCTTATGGATGTGACCTCTCATTTGTCAGTCACATTTCTGTCTGCAATAGCCATGGTCAAGTAGATGTTAATGGGTTCATTGTAATTTTAGAGTTCCTGTGTTCTTCCTTAAAAATGGTTTTGAGATACCTACCATCCAATTCACCTCTTTAAAGTGTCCGGTGGTTTTTAATATACTCAATGAGTTGTATATGCAGAGCCACAATCCGTTTTAGAGTATTTTTATTACTCCCCAAAGAAACTTTTCTCCCCTTAACTGTTATCCTCTTGTTCTACTCCCTCTGCCCCCACCCATCCCTAAGCAAGAGCTAGTCTAGTTTCTGTCTCTATAGATTGTCTTTTCTGAGAAATTCTTATCAATGGGCTTACATACACGTGGTCCTTGGGGCCGACCTTCACTTAGCATGTTTTCAAGGTTCCTCCAAACACTTCAGTAGTATTTCTTCCCCACTCAACATTTTAATGACTGAAATTCATCCAAATCAAGGTCTGTAAGTCTACTAAGGTTACAACTTTTGTATCAACAAAGCTATATTTTCTTTCTTATTTTTTTTTCTGGGATACAATACTCATAAAGTTCACCACTGTAATCCTTTTTAGGCATGTAATTTGAGGGTATTTCATTCACGATGTTGTGCAACCCTCACCACCATACCTTCAAGAACTTTCTCATCTTCCCCAGCTGAAGCTCTGTACGCATGAAACACTGTCTCCCAGTGCTCCCTCCCCACAGCCTCTGGTGATCACTAATCTACTTTCTGTCTCTTCACTTGTCTTGGAGAGTGCCCTTAGAGGAGTGGGGTCATATCCTGTTTGGTCTTTTGGGACCGGCTTATTTCACTCAGCACAATGCCTTGAGGGTTCTCGCATGTTGGAGCATACATCAGAAGTTCCTTCCTATTAAAGGCGAGATAGTATTTGATTGTATGCATAGACCACATTTCATTTATCCACTCATGTGTTGACTGGCTTCTGGGTTGTCTTTGCCTTTTGTCTCTTGTTAGTAATGCTGCTACAAATATTTGTGCTCAAGTTGATGTGGGGGCACGTTTTCATGTCTCTTGAGTGTGTAGCTGGTAGTCGCACTATTATAGTCACTCCACATTTAACCACTGAAAGACCCCCCAGACTTTGTCCCAAAGCAGCTGTGTTACGTTCCCGCCAGGGGTGGGTGAAGACTCGTAGTTTACTTCTTCACCAATGTTTATTATTCCCTGTCCTCTACTACTACTACTACTTCTACTATTATTATTATTATGGTGAGTTTCAGTATTCTTCAACAGTTTGGAGCATGCTTTATTGTCAAAATAAGTTTCAAATACAAATTTATCAAAAATGGTAACATTTCATCACCAGTGATTAAAACAACATAAATTGCATTTATGAGCATTGAGCATCATTGCCTTAAAGCACAGTAAACCTTTTAGCCAAAAAAAAAAAAAAAAGGATGATAGAATCAATACAATTTCTTATCCAAGTATCAACCTAAAAGAGAAAAAAAATCCAGCAATGTTCATGCTTCTTGACTTTCTGAAGAGCAAACTTTATGATTCTTGATGGCAGGATACAAAACCTTGTATAGAGGCGCTATCAGGGCCTTCTGGTAGACGTCCACTGAGACCAGAGCCGATTTCATTCTCAACCAAATTTAGAAAGTGTGTTTTATGCCTGGAATTGGATGCTCAAGACGTCATTATTCCTCGTCTTACCCTGTAATAAAACCAAGACTTCACACTGCCACATTTTTTTTTCTCTTCTTTCTTCAAATTTTTTTACATTAAAGAATATTTTATTTATTTATTTGGAAGGGAGAGAGAGACGATGGAAGACCACGAGGGGGAAGGTCAGAGGGAGGAGCAGACACCCTGCTGAGCTGGGTCCTGGGACTCAATCCTGACCCGAGTGAAGGCAGTCGCTCAGTGGGCTGAGCCACTCTGGCGCCCTTTTATTTATTATTATTATTATTATTATTTACATTTTCTTAACTTGTTTGTGGTTACCATGATTTAGAGATTAAGTATGTGCTTCTAAAAAAGAGTTTCTTAGCGTTTTACCATTAAGCCTAATAATTTCAACAGCTAAACTCATAAAAAATTTTAACTCCCTTTTGGGTTCTACTCAAACTCTCCTCAAACCGCAGTATATTAACTGGCATTTGTTTTTGCCCTAAAAGCTCATTTAGTGAACGAGTCTCTCAACCCAAATGAATTTATTTATTTATTTATTTTAGCTTTCTATATTGAAAGAGGTACAATTTAAAGTTTGAATGTATAAAATTGTATTTCAAAATTGTGCCCTTCCAGTAGGAGGACTCTAAAAATTCTTATGTCAAGCTCAGGTGTTGATTTTAATCTTAAGTGGGGAAAAAAAGAAAAAAAACTTTTAAGATATATTCCATGCTTCCTCCTTCCTCCTGGCTCCAAAATAGTGAAGGAAAAAAGTCAGAGGTACCTTTCATGCCTTCATAGAATTGGAAATTTGGTTGCAAAAGCACAAATAGATCGCTGTAATTTTTTTGTAAAAAGAAGAAGAGAATCATTTGTGGAAACTCGTGTCATTGACTCCGTGAATGTGTCTGCCGGTGGGTTGTGATTGGAGGAAATCCTAGCATCTGCCTTCTTTCTCCACGGGTGTGCCTTGGCCTTTGACACCCATCGGAAGGTAGTGCTTGAACTGGGGGAGTGCTGGCCACCTGAGTCTGGACGTCATCTTAATTTTAAGCTTCTCTGATTCCATCCAAGCCAGAACGCCAGGGAAACTGTGTGTGATGATCTGGGAGTAATCATGTGGATGTTTCCTCCCACACTCTGGGGAATACCATGCAGTATTGTTTTTATACTCTAGTTCTTGGTGGGGCTTAGTGTAGGTTGTCTTAGACACCAGTGGTTGTCACAAAAGGTCCTACTGGGTTGAAGCAGACTGAATTTATAAGAAGTATGAGGTTGACTATTCTTGTAGCTGAGATTTATGTAATCAGATGCACAACCTTTTGGCTGTTAAAAACCCGGCTTTCCAAGGACTAATTATAGGGAACACAGCTCATCAGAGAGAACCTGGAAAGATGCTGTGCAGTGTGCCCTATATCACACGTGGGACATTTATTCTCCCTGGAGTCTGTCTCTGGATAATTGTTCTTCAGGATTTGTTGCTCATGGGCTTATGGGAAAAATTACTCCTAATAGAAATACTATTATATTTTATTCACAGTATTCTAACTTTCAGAGGATTTAATGACAAATCTGTTCCCACCATGAGGGTAAAGTTAAATGTATTTCTAGACTTAAATAAAACATGCAGAAATAAGAATTTATAGGGAAGAAATTGCTGAATGAAGAGGGGAATTAATGGCATCATGTTTCCGTCTGTGGACAGCCCTCAGAAGAATCTTCACTGTGGTAGACAAGTTGGTTGTTCCCCCGCGAAGGGACAGAGGGACCCAGGTGTGCAGCGAGGAGAGAGGACACTGGCCAGGAAATGCTAGGGGCTCGGTCTCCCTTGGAGTATTTCCATAGACAGCTGTGTGCGGTGACATACACGAGCGTCTACACGTCTCCGAACGCGAGCAGTCATTTCTTGTCTTCTGTTGTGACTCATGCTGAGATTAAGTTCTCTTTTATGTTTGGTACAAACTCTGACGGCAGCGTGCACGCACTGTCTGGGGGTCTGAATCATCAGCTCTAGCAATGTGCCAGATTCCATCTCCACATTTTTTTTCCCCATCGTTCCTGCTTAAAATAGCAAAGAGCTACAGAGAAGGGTCAGGGAATGGAGTGCGTTAGCTCCCGGTTGTTGGCGGTCCCCGGGCTGGCATGCCCTCTCCTCCCAGCCCAGAACTCCCAGCAACACACCCGCCTGATCCAGTGCCCTCTGGACAGGCACAGGATGTTAAGCTTCAGCACATGTTTTCTCCTTTAGTGTTTGGAGCCGTCCTCCGTGGAGATGACCTCATCAAACAGACCAGGAGGCTGAGGCTCCCAGGTGTTGAGCAGCTGGCAGGGGCCCAAGGCTGTTGCTGGCTCCCAAGGCATCTCTGCAGCTGGTCTGAGCTGCGGGGGGCTTCAAACCTGCGATTCCCTAATGGCTCTAGGTTGGGCTGTGGTTCCCATGACACAAACCAACCGAAAAAGCAAGCCACTCAGTCTCCTCCTGGAGGACACAGCTGGAGAGGGATGAATGGATGCCCTGCACTGGTCACCTGCTCACAGGGCTCTGCTCTGGGCACTGCTCACCCTGGCTGCCCTTGTCCTGGGAGGTCATGCCATGGTCCGGCATTCTTTTATTTTTTTTTTTTAAGATTTTATTTATTTATTTGACAGAGAGTGATAGAGCACAAGCAGAGGGAGTGGCATAGGGAGAGGGAGAAGCAGGCTTTCTGCTGAGCAGGGACCCCCCCCCCCCACTTGGGACCTGATCCTAGGACTCTGGGATCATGACCTGAGACCAACGCAGACACTTAACCAACTGAGCTACCCAGGTGCCCTGGTCCAGCATCCTTTAAAAAAGAAAACCACAAGCCCCAAATGGAGTCATTTATGCTAGACCAAGCCACCAAACCAGGGTGTAATACCTTACCTAATCAAAGTTTCAACCTCCCCCCAAAATATAGTCTTAACTGATCGATCTGGGCTTCTCTGGTCAGCATCAACAATGTATGAAGGTAATCTGTCACATGGGTCCTCTCCAACCCACAAAGCAAAATGAAGTAATCCACCTAATAAGATGCCTTTTTCCTAAAGGAAGATGATCCTACCCCAAATAATCCTTTTTTTTTTTCTTTTTTTGTTTATGACTCCCTCATCCTTAAAAAACCTTTCCTGTTCTAGATCCCTTTGGAATTACCCTTTTGTTTGCTAGATGGGATGTTGCTGGATTCCTGAATCAATTAATAAAGTCAAATAGACTTTCAAATTTACTCAGTTGAATTTTTGTTAACAGTTCAATGCTGTGCTCTGCAGGGGGAAGGCCACCCTGGGGGTCACACTCCCTCCTGCTGCTGGGTCTCATCTGACCCAGCATAATCCCCGCTCAAGTGATTTACCATCACTGTCCTTTCTGGTTTCATTGGTATCAATTACTGAGGTGCTGACCAAGGCATTCTAAATGGGTTTCCTGTGAATCACTGAGTACTGTTGTTTTTTTTTTTAATTTAATTTAAATTTTTTCAGTGTTCCAAATGAGTATAGTTTTCACAGGGTGACAGCTTCTCCGTTATGGAGACACTGTCTCTGTGAGAAGGTGTTCTTAGAGTTCAGTGAACCTGGCTTCCAATCCCGGCTTGCTGTGTGATTCTGGGCACACCCCTAACCCTCTCTGAGGTCCAGCCTATCTGTCAACAGGGCTTAGTATTTACTTCAGAAGAACGTTGTGACCATTTATTTAGGCTAAGAATACACACTTACCATGTTTGGGTTATAGGTCGCTTAAAAAATGTATTTGACCCTTGATGTAAATCGTTAATTTATATTTGCTTTACAAAATTAGAAATAAAATGTCCCAGGCCCGGGACTCCTGGCAGGCCCACCCGGGAGAAGTGTCTGATGAACGAAGGAAGGTCATTGCAATGCCTGTGACTTTTTTGCAAGTTTCCAAACACACCTTCTGAACAGGTTTTGTTGTCACTGCCTTTTGCTGGAGTCGGGGGAGGGGAGAGGGTTCCTGATTCCCAGGGGCCAAGCGAGGGTGGAGGAAGCCATAAAGTCGGGATCAGAATCTCTGTATTTGGTCTAATTCTCAGTCCTTCCAGCTGTTAGTACTATTGACTTTGGTAAAGCTATTTAAATTTTCCATTCCTGGTTTTGTCCTCCCCACCTCCCAGGCAAAATAACGATTAAAACACCTTCTCTGCTTGCTGTGCTCTCAGGCAAGGGGGGTTCTGCTAAAGGTTAAAGTTCCTTTCGTATTCCAGCCACTTCGCGCGGCACAAGGCTGCCTGGAGCCAGTTTCCCCATCTCAGCACGTTTGTCCCCAGTAGGATCAGTTTTAGGACCGTATTGATCTGTGACGTCGTGCTCTTACCTGCGGGATTTACACCTGCTACGAGCCCTTTCGGGGGAGGAGACAGGCCGCTAAACTGCCAGGGGAGTTCCAGGTCACACGTCTTAAAATGCTTCTCTGTCCGTGGGCTTCTGGTTTCTATCTTTATGCTGTGAAGCCCCCGCCCCCTTTGATATGCTTTTCCTTTAACACGTCATCATTAAAAGAATATGCTCTTTGGGGAACTGCTACGAGAGAATCGGAGTGGAAAGCAGCGCACACAGAGCAGACACGAGTTGTTTCAAAAGCGTTCATTGTTCAGTTAAATCTGTTCAGTGCACCTGCTCGGTGGAAGGTCAGCTCAGCATTTGGAACAACATTCCTCCCGCCAAGGAGCAGTTTGTGGTTTAATCTGTCGGTCGGTTTTAGCCCTCAAATGTGCAAGCAGAGCTGTCCATAGTAAAATGCTGACCCGTAGCTCAAGTGGGGGAGCGTTTAAAATTTAAAAAAAAAAAAAAAAAAAAAAAAAAATATATATATATATATATATATATATATATATATATATATATACACACAGACACACACAGACAATTTCCCCTGCCTTACTGAGCTACAGGTGGACACACATCCCCGCCAAAGTTCACAATGCCCATCTCGGTCTGGCCTGCGGGACCCCGAGGGGTTTCTGCGAGAATCATCACAGGAGCTCAGAGCGCAGGACGTCCTCTTTCCCACAGTTTCCATCACGTCCGTCCTGCAGCCCGATTAGCTGTTTCCCCGCCTCGCGTTTCCCACCCCGGACCCCCACACGCGCGCACGCGCACATCCGCCGCCAGGGGCGCCCGGGGCCGTGCGGGGCCGCAGCTCGGGCGCGGGGCGGGCGGCGGTGGGTGTGGCCGCAGGTGGGGCGCGGGGCGCGGGGCCGCAGAGCGCGGAGCGGGCGGCGCCACCCCGGCCGGGAGCTTGCGGGCGGACCCACCGGAGCCGCCGGACGCCGCGGGCGCGGGGCGCGGGGAGATGGAGCCGGGCGCGGCCGCCTTCCTCGGGATGCTCGTGGTCTGGGCCGCGCGGCCCGGGAGCCCGGCGGCGGCGGGGGAAGCTCGTGAGTAGCGCGTCCTCCGGGGACTGGCCGGCTTGGGGTTCGTGCTCTCCTGCGCGCGCGGGTTGGCAGAGGCGCCGCTGCGCGGGGCGGGGAAGGGGCGTCCGGAGGCAGCGCGGGGTCCAGCGCCCGCAGCGGGGCGCGCCGGGCTCTTCGCTCCCGCCTGGTCGCAAGCGCAGCTCCCCGG
This sequence comes from Mustela nivalis, assembly GCF_964662115.1. Lineage (NCBI taxonomy): Eukaryota > Metazoa > Chordata > Mammalia > Carnivora > Mustelidae > Mustela > Mustela nivalis. The sequence goes on along the minus strand of NC_139032.1, from coordinate 575,048 downwards.
GTGTTTGCGGTGTCCCCGCCGGGAGCGGAGTCTTTCGGGAACAGCCCAAGTTCTGGCGGGGCCCGGGGTCCGCTCGAGAACAGGCGGGGGCTGGCGCCCGAGGGGGGACCAGGCCGGCGGGGCCGTGTTCCCCGGACGCCGGAGGTGCGGGCTGCGGGAGCCGGTCCGCGCCGCGGGTCCTGCATTAGCGCGTCTGCAGTGCGCGCCCTGCGGAGTCCGCGCCCGGGAGCCCGCAGCCCGCCCCGGACCGGCCCCGCAGCTCGGGGAGGCCGGACCCCTCGCGCCCCCGGGAGCGCAGCCTGCCCTCCGCGCTCGCGTCAGGTCCGGCTCCGCGCGGCGGTGGGTGCAGGGCTGGTCGAGGCCAGAGCCCGCGGCGCCCGGCGAGCTCGGGCTGACCCGTCCAAAGACGCCGCTGCACGTCCAGAGGCTCGGCCCTCCGGGGATTTCACTCTGAACGTCAGGAAAAGTTGGAAGACTGTTGCTCAGACTGAAATCGCCTTCCGAGGCTTTTCTTCCGTTAAGGGGTTTTAAAAAAGCCCCTCTTGTCTTCTCTCCTGGCCCCTATTCCGTTCAAGAAAAATAAAATCAGGTGTAGGGCTTAGGTCAAGCTGGTGTGCGTTTCCAGATAGGGCTAGCAGGCTCCTTCAGAAACTGACCTTGCTTTGGGGGTGTCCGGATTCAGCCCTTGCAGGGCGCCCGACTCTGCCCTCACCGGGAAGTTGGCTAAAGTGAAAAAAGCTTTGCACCTGAAGTCACTGTCCCACTCCTCCATCCGTGGATGCCGGAGGGTGTGATGATTTTGTGGCACCATCAGCTAGTACTGGCTCATTCAAGGCCGTTTCGGGCAGGAGTCACTCCTCCAAACGAGCCTTAGGCTCCTTTCAGCAGATACTGCCCTGTGTGTCAGACACAATTTTAATTTAGCTTGTAGGACAACTGCTCTGAATTAATTAAAATGGGGGCATTTCGGTAAAATCAGATCCTCAGATCCTGCAATAGAGCTCTTGTCATTTTGCTAAGAAATTAAAAACGATCACTGCTAATGGTTCGTTGATATTAGTAAATTGTAGGATGATTCACGTCCCACTCGGAGGTACCATTAAAAAGTCACGGGAGGTCACTCCTACTTAAAGGAAAAGGGGCTTCAAAAACCCTTCCTGTGCGGCAGAGCAGAGCTGCCCTTCTCATCCCCGTCGTGCTGATTACAGCGTATCGCACGATGGGATGTTGTGGTATTTATTTTCACTTAGTGTTTTACTCCCTGAAACCCTCGGAGGTATCAGGCTCTTTGACACTGAACATCCTTCTTCGGAATCCTGTGCTCTGGGATGTTCTGTGTCTGAATATCTGTGCAGACACTCGGGTCAGAGACGCGTTGGGTGTCCAGGCTCAGCCCCTCTGGGTCTCGGGCTGACTCTCCGGGTGCTGATGCCAGTCTGTGCTTTTCAGCCTGTGTGTTTAGGTGTATTTAGTACTCTTATGAAAAGTTCAGTAAATTCAAGAGTGCATGTACATCTGCAATGGAAGGATGTCTTAGACACTAAAGTCCATGATCAGATCACCATAGAGATGACCCCTTCAAGCATCGAGTGTATGTTTAAATGACTTTGCAGATTTAAAGATTTGTAGAGATCACACAGATGGCCTTTGATAATTTCCCAGTAATTTCCTCTGGCCACAACATCTGTAGCAGTAGAAGTAAATGGTCAATGAATCTCATGTCTAGATTCGCTAGTTTGACCAAATCGTTGTTTCTCTAACTCCTGCGTATGTGTTGTAATGTGTGTACAAGCAAAATACATCAGCACATATTTGCAACCCATTATTGCTAAGTCAAGGTAGAGGGGGTCTTTTTTGTCCTGCTCCAACATTTGAGAACTTCTCGAGGAGCTTGCCGGCAGCGTGGGATGTAAGGCACAAGCAAGAAATCATGAACACGAATATTGCTGAATCTTCTGTTGGCTAGCCTCCTTGCCTCCCCCACCCCGTTTTAGTGTTTTCAAAACTCAAATAATCCTTTCAGATAGAACTTCCAAATGAACAAACATGAGATATTCTTGAGCACTAACTAGAAATTAATGAGAGTTGTAGATGAGTAAAAAAAGGCAAAGGTCGTCACCCACGTGGACCAAAGACAGAATTACTCTCGTTAGAGCAAGTTGTCAGTAGTAAAGCCGCCAGCCAGGGGTCAGCTTCGGCAAGGTTCCAGCCCAACAGATCCTCTCAAGGAACAGGATTTGTTTGAAAGATTTGACATCTCAGAGATTACACATGTGTGGTACGGACATTTCTAATCAGTGGGAAATTTTATAACAGGAAGATGATACACTGGAGGGAAAATATTTCTAAATAGCCATGACCGTGGGCTTGTTGTGTTGTTCTGTGTTCTCTGTCTTTTTGAAGAAAAAACAAGCCGCATTCTGCAAAACAGGGCTTAGGACCTGATTTTTTAAAAATGTGAACATCTCCCTGGTCTGCCTTCTAGAACTCTCTGTCCTGAGTCAAGATGAGTGTTCTAATACAGATCCGTCCTCTTAAATAACTCAAGAGGGAAGTTAGGATATAGATTCCAAGTTAGAGCCCTGCTTTCTGGAAGTTGCTATGTAGGCTGTTGTTGGCTCCTTTACTTCCTACCAAGAGCCACAAATGGAAGAAGGTGATAGCTCTTTGCTTTAGAATTATGCTGGTGAGCCCACGATTCCTTTATGAATTCCAAGACCCTTTGGAAGGGAGAAGAGATATAATTTGAGTATGAAAACGTCAACATTTTGGTTGTTGTCAACCAGTTTCCCGGATTGTGCATTGCTCTGAAGGTCATGTGTACCCCCACCCCACTTGGGAACAACACAATTGGAAGGCAATTCACAACTGAATTATTTTCCCCATGTAAGTAAAGTGTAAGCTAGGGCTGGCAGCTGCTGCTCCCTTTCCATCTCCACCAGAAAAGGACCCAAGCGTATGTGAGAAATTTCAGTCATTGATGGTGATGATTTGACACAAATGATGACATTTTTACAGATCCAGGATTCCGTTTAGTGAGTATGGCTGACTTGTTTTCACTTTGTTAAAGCTCAGTGCTTGTAATTTTCTCTAGAAGCTTCCTCTGAATCCTTCCTTTCCAAAGTGCCCTTCTTGTTGCAAGAAAGAAAGATCTATTTCTGGTCCACTACAGGTGGGGTCCAAACTTCTGTTCTAGGAGTGATCATCTGAATTTGTTTTCATACACTGACACATGTCCTCTTCCCCAGTAAATCCCTACATACATAGAAGAGATGTCTGACCGTGACTGGGGGTGTGGACCAAGCCCATTTTAACAGCAGCCACGGGAAACCAAACCATGGGATCCACGGGCCCGTAGTGCTGCCACCTCAGCTGGAAGATTTGCACCAGAGTCAAACCCTTGCTTCGTCGAGCCTAAGCTTCTTTATGTGTGGAAGCAGTACTGTGTCTTCTCTGACGCAGGTGCAGGAATATAATCCTGTAACAGAAATTATCACACAGCATCATCTCTTTCAAATATAAATAACATGCCCCGCTTGGTATAATAGCGAGGCCCTTGTAGTCTTCGAATCACCCTAACCTGGTGACATGATGAGCCTTAGTAATCTAGAATAAAAAATACGCCTGCGTAACCTGGTAACTGGACATAATTCTGTAATTACTAAGGGGTATAAAATGACAAGTATGTATTTATTTTTTAGAGAGAGTGAGCAGGCACACATGGGGGAGAGAAGCAAGGAATCCTGCGTAGACCCCCCCACTCAACACAGAGCCAAAATCAACACGACCTGAGCCAAAATCAAGAGTTGGTTGCGGGACCGGCTGCGCCACCTGGGTGCCCCATGAGTGTTCATTTAAGTAAACATATTTGTCATGTGTCTCTTCTCCAGGGTTTTGTTTTTCAAGAGCCTTGTTCTTTGAGTCAATATGGATTCTTGTAATTATTTGCTAAGTGTCGTGGACATTCTTTGTTATCGTCTGAGCGTACTCCATCTCCAGGCAGGCTGTGAGGGAAAGAGGCTCCATACAGTCTGTCAAGGCATTTCGTCTTGACCAGTGTGGGCTAGACTCCTTCCAGGGTTTTCACTGGTTCTGGGCTCTCTCTGCCTCAGTAGCCTGCTCCATGTTTGTCTGTAGGGAGCCCAGTCTTCTGCGTGCATCAGTTGGGGCAGGAGGGGAGCCTGTCAGAGGGGGTGCCCCTGGCGCGGTGAATGGGGGTCCGCTCCTGCAGCAGTGAAGCCTGTTGGGCAAAAGGAGCAGGGATGGATGGGTGCGTGCTGTAGCGCAGCGGAGTTCAGACAGTCTGGAAAGAGCCTGCAACAAACCAGTAAACAGACCCATATTTATAGCGTTTGAATGCACTTCCCAGAAATGCCAAGGTGGTGAGGATGCTTTTGGGAACACGGAGAAAACAAACTGAAACTCACACAGTCCATGGCGATCTTCAACACAGAGTGGTGGGCAAGAGCAGAGCCAGCTCTTCCAATCCTGGGAGACCTGCACAGAACAGACAGAATGACCCGAAGATACGTCATCAGGGACCCTTCCAGGCCTGGAAGGAGGTTTTGGGGAAAGGACTGGAGGTCATGAAAATCTGCTTTTTAGAGTTGATTTGGAGAACCCCCCCCAAATCATTCAAAAGTACTTCATAAAGGACCTACTCACTAACAGAAACCTCTCAATGAACTGAGCAAATTTCAAGTTGAATTTTCCTCCTTTAATAAAAATTAGTCTTGGACTATAAAAGTATAAAATAGCTCTAACAATCTGGAAGTAACATAGCCAAGGGCCTCTCCCCACTGACTTCCTAGAGCCTTGAAAGGCTTGGCTTCAACATACAAAATGTTTCAGAGTGACTTTTGCAGGATCCCACTCCCCTGGCCAACTGTGGCCACTGTCGTGCTGCTGCTTTTGGCACGGGCTGGTTTGGGTTGAGTGACTTTTAAAGATGGAATGATTTATGTCGGCCTATTTTTGAGAGGCATTTGACCATCCAAACAGACATACTTGTTATTCCTCGTTTGAATTCTATGGCGTAGGATGACATGCTTTAAAGATGTTTTTTTATCACGTGTTGGGAAGAATGTAAATACTGTGGAGAGAGCGGATGACAGCATGACCTGCGGACTGTCCCTCGGAGCATTGCTCAGTACGCCCACACAATTGTCTAATTCTTTTGCATAAGGTAGCATGGCTGACTTGGTCATTTCCTGTTTGATCAGAGCTTAGACACTAAGACGGTACATGTTACACTGATTTATTTTCAGATACAAGTGCTAACTATGAAGGTTTATTGCCCTGTCGCACTGCTGTAGGACAAGAAATGGTGTCATGTATCTCATCTGGGTGGGGTCTTTTACTACTGTTGAGTACTGTGGGTTAGACAGTCGTGGGGGGTGTTAGGTTACTCCTGCAGAGAAACGTGGAGAAGTCTGCTTCCTGAACTGGAGAATAAATTGCTTTGGCACGTGTTATTTTCAGGGACTACCACAAGCTGTAAGTGTTTGGCTTCCCGAGTAGGGTTGAGATGTGGCTTTCGCAGAATCTATGGTTTGGGGTTCTGTCCCCGATTTAGTGGTTGTTGCCAGGGAGAAGGAATTTCCAGGCCATGCATTCACCGGGCCACTGGGGTGCCAGGACTGGTGGCCCTCATGTGGGGCTGGAGGCTCGGTGACCTCCTGAGGGCCTGAGACCCACCATCCCCCCTGCTCCATCACTGCTGTCTTGTTGTCCCCTGGCTTGGGTTGCTCAGATGCCGCGGGCATTTTCTTGGCGCTTGTGAGCCCACAGGGAAGTTGCCAGCTCGGTTGACCAAGGGCATGACCTGCTCCCTGGGGACATTAAATCAGGCCCTGCCTGCAGGACTCACAGCTCCAGTTTGTTCTTATTTTAACGTCTGCGTATCCCAGGGCAACCCGAGAGCGCCACTGGGAAAGCCTGGTGGGGGCGGCATGTCCAGTGTGTGTGCTTCAGCTTGTGTGCGTCTCCGTGGGTATGCGTGTCAGTGTGTGTGTGTGTGTCTGAGCATGTGCATGTGTCGGTGTGTGCACGTGTCCGAGTCAACGCATGTCTGTGTCAACATGTGTTCCTGTTGCGTGTGTGTTGGTGTGTGTGTTAGTGTGTGCACGTGTTGGCACGTGTGCATGTCAGTGCACGTGTATGTCGGCGTGTGTATGTGTCGGCGCGTGTGTGTGTCGTGTGTGTGTCGGTGCATGTGAGTGTCAGTGCGCGTGCGTGTCAGTGCATGCATGTGTCGACACATGTGCATGTCGGTGTGTGTGCGTGTCGGTGCGTGCGCAGGTGAGCACGGAGCACTTCTCAGCCATCCACTGCGAGCCTCATCCTCTTCCCGCGTCTGCGTGGGCAGTGAGGCCGAGTGACCGCCTGGGCTGACCTGTGGGCTTGGGCTGGCCCAGAGGTGTCCCTTCTTTCTGCTGCTGGGGTCAGGACTGAGTGCGAGGGGGCAGTGTGACTGCGCGCTGGGACACTTGTCAGGACTTGGTGTTTGCTGGACTTTGTGTGTAGACCAGTGAGAAACGCAACTGTCCAGACCACGGCCCTGGCAAGCATCTTTCAGTTCCAAGTGGCAGAAAACTCCATCACGTGGACTTACCCCAGGAGGGGAACTGTGGGTGCCCATCCTTTCATTTTGGGCAGGGCTAGGGCCAGCAGGTGAGGCCGTGCCCAGAGGCTTGGTCTGTCCTCCTCGTCCTGGGCAGGCCTGGTGCTCTGGTGGCACTCTGTCTGGCAGAACCATGGCCAAGGTCAGGCTGCCCTGCCACACCGCTGGGGATAACGCTCCCCCCCGGCTGGACTCTGGCCTTCATCACTTCAGAGCGGTGTGTGCTTACTTACTTGTCCCTTGTTCCGAGCTCCGGGAAAGCAGGGAGTTCTTGAGGGCACGGGGGTCATTTATGAGAGACAGTGGGTTGTTGAGTACGTAAACAGGCCAATGATTCACTTTCCCAAAGCTTCCAGCCAGATCCCCAGATCGGACTCTCTGTGTTGTCTCTGCTGGGCTGTGCGGCCGATCCTACCAGGGGACTGTGACAGGGAGGGGTGGCCTTCTGACCCACCTGGGGTGGAGCAGGAAGGGACTGGGATTCGGTCCCTGACCAGGTGCTTTGCCTGCATCATCCTGACAAGGAAGCGAAATGCACCATCCATTTAGGTAATTAGTTTAACATCTATGATGAAAGCATTGGCTTTCAGGCTCTTATCTGCTTCATGTAGCAGATGGTTGCTTATGTGTATGCCTCCTCAGTAGACTTTAAAGTTCCTGAAAACAGAATCACATTTATTTGTCCCGGCGGCCCAGCTGATGGTGCTCACTAAGTATTTACCAAGAAAAGAAGAAATTAATATATTGAAAATATGCTATTTTGAAAGTATACAGAAGCCATGCAGCATCCTCATGGGTGTTCTATAGTCATTCTGCAGGTAGCCCAGTAAAAAGTTAATTTTTACACGAGCTCATCATTTGCCCGTGGAAAGACCCCAGTAGCTGATTTTGAATGTTTCCTTTTCTTTTCGTTGAAATATGCATGACAGAATTTCTGGCCTGAGGCCAGGTGCATGGTGCATGTTCTAAAAGCTGCTGGGATCCTAAGGGGGCACTGAAAAGGCCAAGTGTCAGGGACACTACCCAAGACCAATGCGCAGGCACGAGGAGGCCTCTGGGCAGGGGCCCTTGGACGAGATGTCTGTTTCTAGGCGATCCTACATCAAGCTGGATCCAGGCTCCATATTCGGGGTGTGAAATAGAGGTGCTTGGGAGCAGTGTGTCACTGGAGGTCCCCGGAAGCCTGGTTCACCCACCAGGTGCTTGAAGCCGTATTTCAGCCCAGTGGGAAAGGCTGACTGTACAACTCGGCAGAGGACAGGGAGGCTGACAGATGACTCCTGCACCTCAGTGTGGCTGTCCACTGCCATCTGGGAAGCCAGGAGGCTGTGTTCGCTTGAGCCACAGCTGTCTCTGGCATGACAGCTGTGGACTTGTGGCTAGGAACCTGGCATGCCCAGAGCAAGCTCTTGTGGGGTCTTAGGCTTGACTCCCCTGGTCTGGGCTAGGGGATCTTCCCAGTCAGCAAAACCTGTTACTATTATTGAAAATGTTTATGACTCACAGACTCGAGGGCTTGGTGGTGCCTAGAGAACATCTCTACTTTCAAATGAAGATGCTCCTGACCCTGTTTTCAGAAGGACGTAGTGGCAGCACCATGTCCACGGTGCGGACTCCAACAGCGTCCTTTCAAGTAGCACAGAACTAAAACTTAACAAGGGTCCTCAAGGCACTGGCCACACTCTCAGGGAGGTGGGGGGGTAATTGAAGTGTGGTTGGTACTCATGTACACCATAGTGACTGGCTCGTGACTGGCTAGCTCTCACCTTCATGCTGTGCTTACAGGGAGGGGGGTGGCCATCTGTCACCAGACAACCCAGCTTCAATGCCACTGACTACTCCTGGGCTGTACCCTTCATCCCATGACTTCCTCATTCTGGAACGGGAAGTCTCTGCCCCCCGCCCTGCCCCCGTTTTTGCCCATCCCTCTGGCCACCACCAGTTTGTTCTTTGTATTCATGGGTCTCTTTCTGCCTTTGTTCATTTTGTTTTTTAGATTCCACCTAGAGAATGAAGTAATAAGGCATTTGTCTTTTCTGTCTGGCTTATTTCACTTAGCATAATACCTTCTTGGTTCATCCGTGCTGTTGCAAATGGCACATCTCATTCTTTTTCATGGTTGAGTGATATTCTGTTATATATACACACACACACACATCACACATGCGTATCACCCCTTCTTTATCCATTCATCTATTGGTGGACAGGAAGGTTGCTTCCATGTTTTGGCTTTTGTAAATAATGCTGGAACAAACTGGGGGGGGGGTACATGTATCTTTTTAAATTAGTGTTTTGATTTTCTTTAAGTAAATATCTAGTAATCAATATTGGATCATATGGTATTTCTATTTTTAATTAAAAAAAAAGGACTTATTTATTTATTTTAGGGAGAGAAAGAAAGAGAGCCCAAATAGGGGGAAAGGCAGAGGGAGAGGATCTGCAAGCAGATTCCTGGTGAGCATGGAGCTTGACGTGGGGCTCCGTCTCAGAACCCAGGAGATCAAGACCTGAGCTGAAACCACAAGTCAGATGTTTAGCCACCTGAGCCACCCAGACATCTCTATTTTTAGTTTTTTTTTTTTTTTTTTTTTTGTGGAGGAACTTTGTACTGTTTGCATAGTGGATGCATCAATTTACATTCCCACCAACAATGCATGAGGGTTCCTTTTTCTCCACATCCTCACGAACACTTGCTGTTTCTTGTCTTCTTGAGTTTAACCATTCTGACAGGTGTGAGGTGATATTTCACTGTGGTTTTGATTTGTGTTTCCCTAATGCCGAGTGACCTTGAGCATCTTTTCATGTGTCTGTTGGCCATCTGAATGTCTTCTTTGGAAAAATGTTTATTCAAATCTTGTGCCCATTTTCAATCACATTATTTATCTATTTATTTGGTATTGGATTGTATAATCCAACTGACGCTAGTTTTTATCTGGCTATTTTTTTCAGAAGTCTTCTAGGATACATAGTATCTGGCCATCAATACAGATGGTTCGACCTTTATGATTGTTAAATGAGTGTTAGTCTCCAAGCCAGATGTATCTGTATGTATTTTGGGATGCAGTCTCAGTTAAAGTGGGTATGATGACACCGCTGTGGACCCCTAGAGAGGGAGCATTCTGCCTTGATTCTGAAAGATTAGGGTTAGCACTCTCTCTTCAATTTATTCCACCATACTAATTATTCCACCACTTGTTCAAGCCCTCCATATCTCTGGAACTGATGTGCGATAGTTTTCTCCATGGTTTCCTTGTCACCAGCTTACCTCCTCCTAATTCAGTTTATTCTACTGCCAGAGTAATCTTTCTAAAGATGACCTTACTTTCCCTGGTAAAACTTTCATGTATTTTCTCATATCGCACACACTCCTTGAAAGGTCCCTTCTCTTCACTCACTGCTTTCATCTCCTCCTTTAACTGACCCTGAACTACATACACCTCACTGCACTGGCATTCTCACCAGGGTTTTCACACATGCACACACACACACACACCCCTGTTTCCATTTCTGTCTCCTCATGTCCTGTCTTCCTGTTTTTTTTTAAATTAATTTATTTATTTTCAGAAAAACGGTATTCATTATTTTTTCACTACACCCAGTGCTCCATGCAATCTATGCCCTCTATAATACCCACCACCTGGTACCCCAACCTCCCACCCCCTGCCATTTCAAACCCCTCAGATTGTTTTTCAGAGTCCATAGTCTCTCATGGTTCACCTCCTCTTCCAATTTACCCCAACTCCCTTCTCCTCTCTAACACCCCTTGTCCTCCATGCTATTTGTTATGCTCCACAAATAAGTGAAACCATATGATAATTGACTCTCTCTGCTTGACTTATTTCACTCAGCATAATGTCTTCCAGTCCCGTCCATGCTGTCTTCCTGTTGAATGTGTTTTGCTTCTGCAATCATCTAGGCTCATGGATTCATGTCCAGGAAACATATACCTACAATAAAAGTAAGAACAAAACACATAGAAGAAACAAAGCACCATGAGGGAGAATAAGAAGAAATGAGAAACTGTGCAGATAAAAATAAATGTAGATATTGAGATCAATTTATAATGTATGATTTATTATATAGGTATAAGGAAATAAAAGACAGGGAGAATGGAGAGAATATGGATGGTCAAAATGATTGAGCAGAATTGAGAAAGAACAGTGTTGAAATGAAATTCTTTATCATTGGCCTAAAGAACTCAGGGGCTGCTAACATGGCAGATTAGACACAGGCGGAGAGAGACTTAGCAAATTAGAAGACAGTCGTGGAATAAAAAACCAGCATGTTCCATAGGGAGACAGAGAGGCAGGGAATATGAAGACCAGGCCGAGGGGCAGGGAGAAGAACACAACAAGATCTCTGTGTCAGATAGGAGCTCTGGAAGGAGGAGATGTGGAAAGAAGAAACACTTAAGAGGTGTTTCTATAGAAAGGTGATCCTTAGAGACCGTGTATGGAGATTGCCCAGAATTGAAACGTCACCAATCTTTAGATTCAGGAAGGCCTTCAAATCCCTAGTAATACAAAAATAAAGAAATTACCACACACAGCAACACTTTATGTTGGAACCGTTGAACACCAGAATAGAGAGAAGCTGGTATGAGTGGTCTGAGAGACAGATGACAATAAAAGCAGGGATGTGAGCTCTTAAGTTTGTGAGAGGGAATAATTACCAACAAGGAGCTGTAGACTTGTTGCTTTAGTTCAAGAGTGAAGGTGAGATAAAGTCATGCATAGAGAAAGTAAAATCCAGAAGTATGAAAGACCGACAAAGCTTCACTAAAGAAATACTGATGGGTAAGTTTAGCAAGAAAGGACATGATTACAGAGGGCAGTACGAGATGTAGAAATCTAGTAGCTAGTGTGCAAATACGATCACACATTTGAGCAACAATAAAGCTGTACGTGCAACATCAGTGTGCAGTTGATGCGATGAAAAGAAAGACAGGTCTACGTGAGCAATGGAAGGTCAACATAGAAAGGAGTGATCAGAATAAGGTGTTTCATGATCCTTGCATTATTTTGTGGAGGGAATTAAAATCTGTTTGATTGTAGGCTTTGTTAAATTGTAAACCAGAGTGTAGTATAAGATTTTAAGGAGGTCCAAAAGAGGAATTGTAAAAGAAAGTATACCTTCCAAACCAAAAGAATTAAAAAAAAAAAAAAAAGGACTAGGTGGGGTACAGATTTCACACTATTCAAAAGAAAGCAAGAAGAGAGGGAAAGAAAAAAAAAGAAAGCCTTGGATAAAATTGACAAACAAGTACATAAAATAAATGTAATGAAGTGATAAGGATATAGAGATTTGAAGAAATTATTTCCAGCTTTTATATTTTGGGTATAGAATATATTGGACAATATTATTCAGGCTTTCAACTATATATAGAATATTTACATTTTGGGGCCCCTGGGTGGCTCAGTGGGTTAAAGCCTCTGCCTTCAGCTCAGGTCAGATCCCAGGGTCCTGGGATCGAGCCCCGCATCAGGCTCTCTGCTCAGTAGGGACTGCTCCCCCCCCCCCTGTGTCTGCCTCTCTGCCTACTTGTGATCTCTCTCTCTGTCAAATAAATAAATAAAATATTTAAAAAGTAAAGAATATTACATTTTTACTTGACCAAAAAAAAAAAAAAAAAAAAAAACCAACCCCAAACAAACAAAAAATCAAACTCAGTTTCAATAAATTTGAAAGAATTATCAACTTAAAAGTAGAAGAGAATTTCCTAAAACTAAAGAGGAATAGTATGTTTCGATTACAGAAGCTCTTGTGCCGAGTTAAATAAATGGAACGCAATAATGGGAATTGTTGGCTGAAGATTGTGGAAGTGGGAAAAACAGAGAAACATGGTCCCAGTTTTGGTCACCCAAGGTAATGGTGTAAGCTGATTTGCTCTAATGAAACGAGAGCTGGTTGACTTCTTTGGAGCAGTAAGATCAGAAGCAAAAGGAAAAGTGGAAATAAATACAAGTTATGAGGGAAAATAACTTTTTCATTGGAAATTTACAGTCATGAGTGGGGAGAATGACAAGGGAGAGTAACTTTTCCTAATGGTCTTTGGGAAATAAGTAAAATTTCACTTGAGGCATTGTTCAAAAATTGAAAGTAAGCATTGTATTATAAATAGAAGGAGGGATGCCTGGGTGGCTCAGTGGGTTAAAGCCTCTGCCTTTGGCTCTGGTCATGATCTCAGGGTCCTGGGATCGAGCCCTGCATCGGGCTTTCTGCTCAGCAGGGAGCCTGCTTCCCTCTCTCTGCCTGCCTCTGCCTACTTGTGATCTCTGTCTGTCAAATAAATAAATAAAATCTTTAAAAAAATATAAGGATAATCAGTGAAAAATGAATTAAATAGGATATTTTACATGCTCTTCAACATTGTGAAATTTTTTCTTCTTTAGGAAAAAAGTTTTCTGTTTCATATTTTAATATGATTGTATGTTTATTCATTCATTTGTCTTTTATCTGATATTGAGAATATTCTTGATTAAACATTTAAAATGTGTGGGTTTTCATCTGATCTCCTTTTCTTACGGACTGCTGTTAGGTTACAGCGATAATCCCAAGTGTGGCTGTTGGCGCTGTGGGTGGATTTGGGTGGCACAATTTAATTCATAGCACTTTAATCGTATACTAGTGACATTATTAAGTTTCAACAATTACTGCTGATAAATTACAGAGGCATTTTTTTATGGGTGTCTGAGCTGTTTCTCATATTTTAAAACAGAACAACACATTGGATTTTATCACGCATTTTTCTGTTAGAATCTGGAATTCCCCAAGGTTAGCAGATTTGTATCTTTTATAAACTAATTTTAAGTTCTGTGGTCTTATATAATGCCTAGATGATGCAGATCGAGAGGTTTATAAAAGAAACGGCAGTATATATACACAGTGTGTTTTGACATATGCTGTGAATTTTAAATTTCTACTAGCTGCTGAACATTTCAGCATTTCCCCTTGTCTTTGACACAAGTGCTGTATCTCAGCATGGCTGGAAAGGTTAGTAGAGGAGTGAAAAATCCCCATCCTCTTCAGGTGAATTTTGAAAAGAAATGTTTAGTTGCACCCTTGGAAATAATACCAAATAGATATATTACCTTTGTAAGTAAGTGTGTAAGTGTGTATTTGCTTGATGTGCTTCCTAAAAATGTTCGATTTTCCACTTGTGTAACAGCAGTGGCCTCTAGTTTTGAATAAACATGAACTATTAAACAAAATGATTGTTTTATGGAAATTTTTTGGGCAGAGACCCAAGTTTTCAGTGAACTGTTACTATTTAAATTCAAATAATTTTTAGGTAAACATTACATTAAACGGCAACACTGTTGTGTACTAGTGGGCTGTTCCAGAAAATACTTAACTGTGAGTGGATTGTACTGAAACTTTCAGAATCATCTAAATTCCATAATATTTCAAATCCCAAAATATAACCCCCCCCCCCATGTATCCTGTATACATTCTTGGAGCTCTACAAAGAAATTACTGCCTTGTGTTTTCCTCCCTCCAACAAAATGGGGAAAAACGGTATTTTGTGGAAGGGTCACGTACAAATATTCGTGCTTGGACTGGATTGATTGTACCTGCTGCCCCCAACTGCAGACTCTTTTGAACAACGGTCCTTGTTGACAAGGAGGGAGGGAGGGACACAGGGAAGACGGGGAGGACGGAAGGAGGCAGGAGGGAGAGCAAAAGGCAGGTGCATCCAATTGCAGAGCAGAGCTTGTGACCGGACTTCCATCGGTGGTCACACCAGATTTTGAGCCTCCCAGTTGATTATTTAAAGCACAAAATACATATTTCTCTGCAATGGCGTATATTCTGTTTCTCATTCTCATGAAACGGTGAGATTTTAGCTTGGAAATATGTTAGTTACTTTGTATTTGTTGTTTTAAATTCTTTCCAGTGAAAATGCCCGAATTCTAAATATTCTTTCCAAGATAGTAAGTTCTCGAGTCACCTAAGCCTCGTCCTAAAAATTCAACTATTGGTGATAATATTTATCGATCAAATAGAATAGGGGGTTGTTGGTTTTTTTTTGGTTAAGATTTGTCACGTGGACTTGCAGGAGAAACATTTCTTAAAATATAAATGAACATCTAAATCCTTTCATGTGTCCTTGTAAATTTTTAAAAACTTTGTCTTGTCATTTTTGATCATCTTACTGTCAGATAGTAGAGAGGGAATAAAATAACTTTCTTTCCAAATTTTTGGTGGTGCAAATTGAGAAACTTAAAAAATTTGTCCAAAAGTTTCAAAATAAATTACGTTTTCCCCCCAAATATTTATTAGCTGTTGCTCCATGAATCAGCTTATGGAGGAGCACCATCTATGGAATGGAGCTATGTGATTTTATGAGAATCACAGTATATTGGTAAGGCGTGGGAACAATGTCTGAACAAAAATTAAAAACAGGTGCACTCCATTGTTCTGTAGCCATTTTAACAATGTGAGTAGAGTCTGTGGGATATTAGACTCTGCCCCTTGAAATGGATAGCTCAGATTTATGGGTCAGCAAGGCAGGTCTCCAGTTAGTGAGCTACGCCTAGTTAAATTCTTTTTAAACTCAAGGTTTACAAAAGACAACTGACAGAATGGGAGAAGATATTTACAAACGACATATCAGATAAAGGGCTAGTATCCAAAATCTATAAAGAACTTAGCAAACTCAGCACCCAAAGAACAAATAATCCAATCAAGAAATGGGCAGAGGACATGAACAGACATTTCTGCAAAGACATCCAGATGGCCAACAGACACATGAAAAAGTGCTCCGTATCACTCGGCATCAGGGAAATACAAATCAAAACCACAATGAGATATCACCTCACACCAGTCAGAATGGCTAAAATCAACAAGTCACGAAATGACAGATGCTGGCAAGGATGCGGAGAAAGGGGAACCCTCCTACACTGTTGGTGGGAATGCAAGCTGGTGCAACCACTCTGGAAAACAGCATGGAGGTTCCTCAAAAAGTTGAAAATAGAGCTACCCTATGACCCAACAATTGCACTACAGGGTATTTACCCTAAAGATACAAACATAGTGATCTAAAGGGGCACATGAACCTGAATGTTTATAGCAGCAGTGTCTGCAATAGCCAAACTATACAAAGAACCTAGATGTCCATCAACAGATGAATGGATAAAGAAGAGGTGGTATATATACACAATGGAATATTATGCAGCCATCAAAAGAAATGAAATCTTGCCATTTGTGATGACGTGGATGGAACTAGAGCGTATCATGTTTAGCAAAATAAGTCAATTGGAGAAAGACAACTATCATATGATCTCTCTGATATGAGGAAGTGGGGGGTAGGCAAATAAAAAATGAAACAAGATGGGATTGGGAGGGAGACAAGCCATAAGAAACTCTTAATCTCACAGAACAAACTGAGGGTTGCTGGGGGGAGGGGGCTTGGGAGGGGGTGGGGTTATGGACATTGGTGGGTGTGTGTGCTGTGGTGTGTGTTGTGAAGTGTGTAAACCTGGCGATTCACAACCTGTACCCCTGGGGCTAAAAATACATTATATGCTTATAAAATATTTTAAAAATGCAATTAAAAAAATAAATAAACTCAAAGTTTAGAGCCACATCAATGCCAACGTGAGTCAACAGCAGACTTTCTCAAGTGTGGCCCTCTGAGTAGGAGCAGGAGAGGGTTCCGGATTCTTGTGGTCATGTTTCTTACTTGCTGACTCCCCAGCCCTGGTTTAAATGCCACCCACAGAGCACAGCATGGGTTCCCGGCTGCTCCCGTGACAGCAGGTGGCCTGTGGAGCTGCTGGACCCAGAAGTGAAGCCTGCAGGCTTTTCCTATCAGGATGAACTTGGCTGTTTGGGTGGTGTGAGCTCAACATGTGTCGAGAGGAAATATAACTTAGATATGGAGATATCAGAAAGTCGCTCTCCACCTCGTGGCCCAGTTGAATGCAGCACGTTTATCAGATACCTGCCCCGTGCCAGGCAGTGTGCTAGAAGCTGAGGAAATAAAGGTAATAAATATTGGTTCTTTCCAAAACCTGGGGCTCCTCCTCCATGAGAAGCAGGATGAGTCATTAAAAGTGGTGCCGGTGTAATGCTGAAGCCACAGTCACCACTGGGTGTCTGTGCCTTTTGCTGAATGTCTTTTGGGGAACTTAATGGATAATAATTGGGATCACTAAAATTTTGCCTTTGAAACAGGTGCAAATTCTTGGCTCTTTAGTGTGCGGAAGGAAGGCGGCCCGTGAGACCTGGAAGAGCACTCCCCCAGGGCCGGTTCCTCTGAGGTTGGGAAGTCACACAGTTTTGCATTATTTTAAAACCAGGAAGGAATAGATTTGAATTTTTCAGCCAAGCACTAGAGCAGAATTTCAGAGTCTTCTTGACGTAGAGCTGGGATAAAATCAGTGTAAAGCTGCATCAGTTTGTGTCTTGTCGCAGGGAAGTTATTTGAATCACAGCCGTTATTCGTAAGTAAATTCTCAGTTGTTGATAAAAAGAAGGACTTTGCTTTTTAGGAGGCATTATTTTTAGAACAATTTTGGGTTCTCAGCAAAATTACGCAAAGTATAGGGATTTCCCATATCCCCCTCTCCCCACACATGCGCGGCCTCCCCTATTACCAGCAGTCACCCCAGAGGCTTCCTTCATTCACACTGATGAATCCGTTACCACTCAGAGCTCATGATTTATGTGAGGGGTCACTCTGGGTGTTGTACACTCTACGGGACTTGCCAAATGTATAAAGACCTGTATCTACCATGACAGCACCCTACAGAGTAGCTTCACTGCCCTAAGAGTCCCGGTGCCTCACTCCTCCCCCGTTCATTCCTGTCTACCTCTTAAACTCTGACAGCTACTGATCTTTTTACTGTCTCTATAATTTCACTTTTTCCAAGTGTGGAGCCTCTTCAAATTTGCTTCTTTCACTTACTAATATGCACTTAAGGTTCCTTCCTGTCTTTTCATGGCCTGATAGCTCACTTCTCTTTAGTGCTGAAAAGATCCCCTTGTCTGGTTGTGCCACTGTTTCTTTAGCCATTCGCTGACTAAAGGACACTTTGTTTGACTTCAGGCTTTGGCCATCAGTGAGTAAAGCTGCTAGAAACAGCGTGTATGTATTACTGTGTGGACATAAGTTTTCAACTCCTTTGGGTAAATACCAAGGAGTGCGGTTGGAATGCACGGAGGGAGTATACTTAGTTTTCTAAGAACCTGCCAAATTGTCTTCCAGAAAGACCATACTGTTTTGCACTCCCACCAGCAATGGATGAGGGCTCCTGCTGCCCTCTGTCCGTGCCAGCATTTTATGTGGGCCCAGTTCCAGGTGTTGGCCATGCTGATGGGTGTGTGGTGGTATCCCATTGTTTTAATTTCTACTTCCCTGATGACGGATGATGTCGGGTCTCTTGTCATCTGCTTATTTGACATCTGCCATCTTCTCTGTTGAGGTGCCAGGAAGTCTTTGGACTGATGTTTAAATGGAGTTTTTTTTTTTCTTTTTAATTATTGAGTTTAAGAGTTATTTTTATACTACGAGAGCAGTTCTTTGCAGATGTATGTTTTGCAAATGTTTTCTCCCAGTCTGTGACTTATCTTTTCATTTTCTTGACAGTGCCTTTCTCAGAGCAGAAAATTCTTTCATCAACACCAGCAGGTCAATCCTTTCTTTCATAGATCATGCCTTTGGTGTTGCATCTAGAAAGTCATTTGCAAACACAGGTCATCTGGATTTTCTCCTGAGCCATCTTTTGGGAATTTTATTTTTTTGTACTTTACAGTTAGATCTGTGATTTATCTGAGTCAATTTTTGTGAAAGGTGAGAGTCTGTGTCTAGACTCTTGATGTTGCATGTGGATGCCCAGTTGTCCTCATGCCATCTGTCGAACTGCCCGTCTTTGCTACATTGGGTCCCTTCGGCTCTACTGTCAAAGATGGGCTCTATTCTGTTCCGTGGACCCACTTGTCCGCTCTTTTGCCGATACTGCGTCGTCTTCACTGCCACAGCTCTGTAGTAGGGCTTGAGCGAGCTGGTGTCCGTCCTCCAGCTTTAATATTCCGTCGGCTGCTCTGGGTAGTTTTTCTCTCCACGTAAACTTTAAAATTGGTTTGTTGATATCCACGAAATAACTTGCTGGGATTTTTATGGATCTGCCTTCAATTATAGACCAAATTGGAAGAACTGACATCTTGACAGCATTGACTGTTCCTGTCCTTGAACATGGGCCATCTCTCCATGCATGCAGTTCTTCGACTCTATGCATCAGTGTTTTGTCGCTCTCCTCATACAGATTGTGTCCATGTTTTGTTAGATGTATGCCCAAGTATTTCATACTTTTGGATGCTCGTGTAAATGGTGTTGTATTGTTGTTGTTGTTTTTAAAGATTTTATTTATTTATTTTTTACAGAGAGATCACAAGCAGGCAGAGAGGCAGGCAGACAGGGAGGGGGAAGCAGGCTTCATGTTGAGCAGAGAGCCTGATGCAGGGCTCGATCCCAGGACCCTGAGATCATGACCTGAGCCAAAGGCAGAGGCTTTAACCCACTGAACCACTCAGGTTCCCCACGGTGTTGTGTTTTTAATTTCAAATTCAACCTGTTCTTTGCTGGTATTTAAGAAAGGGTGGACTTTTTATATTAACCTTATATCCTGTGTGCTGCTATAATCACTTGTTAGTTCTAGATTTTTGGTCATTTCTTCTGGATTTTCTACATAGATGATCATGTCATTTGTGAACAAAGACTTTTTCCTTCCCAATCTGTATCCCTTTTATTTCCTCTTCCTGTCTAATTGCATTAATTAAGACATCTAGTCGGATATTGAAAAGAAAGGGGGAGAGGGAACAACCTTGTCTTGCTCCCAATCGGAGTTGGAAAGCTTCAAGTTTCTTACCTTTAGGTATGATTTAACTTTAGGTTTTTGGTAGATATTCTTTTTCAAGATGAGAAAGTTCCCCTCTGTATAAGAGTGTTTACAACAAACAGGTGTTGCATTTTGTGAAATACTTTCTTCTGCATTTCTTTATATGATTGCGTGGTTTTCTTCTTTAGATTGTTGATGTGGGCGATTACATTAATTGGTTTTTTAATGTTGAATTGACCTTATATACCTGGGATGAATTACACCTGCTCTCTTTATACATTGTTGGATTCAATTTGCTAATACTTGGTTGAGGACTTTGCTTCTATGTGTATGAGAGATAATCGGTCTATGGGTTTCTTGTAATATCTATAACTGCTTTTAGTATTAGGGTAATTCATTTGTCATAAAATGAATCAGAAAGTCTTCCCTCTGCTTCTAGCTCCTGGAAGTATTTGTAGAGAATTGGTAACCTTCGTTCCTTAAATATTTGGTAGAATTTGTCACTGAAGCCATCTGGACATGGTGCTTCTGTTTTGCAAAGTTATTAATTATAGATTCAGATTCTTTAGTAGATATAGGCCTATACGGATTTTGTTCGTTCTTGTGTGAAATTGGCAAATTGTTTCTTGTAGGGATTAGTCCATATTTGATAATTAGATTATCAAATTTATAGGTATAGAGTCAGCCATATTATTTCTTTATTACCCATTTAATGTCTGTGGGATCTATGGTGATGTTCTTTCTTTGATTTCTCTTATTAGAAATTTGTGAACTCTCTCTCATAAGCTAGCCTGGCAAGAATCTTTTACTGACCTTTTCAAAGGTCAGCAAATGATTTTGATTTGATTGATTTTGTCCATTGATTTCCTGTTTCCAATTTTATTGTTTGGTATTCTAACAAGAAGACATTTTCAAAAGTAATTTTGTGCTTTTGAGTTGCAGATTTTCTGGAAGACCAAAGCCAGATCATTAGTCAGGAAGCTCTTTTTATTAACAAATATTTGCCCAGTTACATCTTTTCTACCATTTGTATAAAGCATTTGGAATATATAATTTTGCAATTTAGAATTTTCTCAAAAAAATATAAGACATTTTACAAATGCTTTGATCTAAAAAAGGAAACACTACCAGTATGAGTTCACTCAGCTGGAGGGAATTGAGGTATTATTTAATTATAAGAACAATAATTATTTCAAATTCATACTTAATAATAGTTGCAATTAATGAGTATTAATTTGCTATCACCCCACTAAAATCAATGGCAAATTGTTTTTTTAGTGTTACCATTTAACTTACCAAAAAAGGTGAATCCTTCTACACCAAGGAATAATTTTAAAGGCAACATCTGGATTTAGAGCTATTAATTAAATAGCTCTCATTTAATTCAGTGAACATAAACCCAACCTTTGAGATAATTCACAACATAGGTTATGACAGGAGAGCAAACCTAGAAGTAAAAACAAGAGTGCTTAACTTAGGACTGTGCTAATGGGTAGGCAAGCACTCTCTGCATGGGTGAGATAAATAAATTAGCCAGGAACTTGGTGTAATTTGTCCTTTCTGACTTGGTTCTCACAGAGATATGATTGTATTCTATTACTGGCATGCACAACTTACTGGAACAGACAAGAAATCTGAAATCACCTCTGCTTTCCTACAGCTGGGCTCCTAATATGCTGGGCTTTGAGGATCATAAAACTAAATAACTCAGACTTAAACTCATGCAGTTGTTCAAACTCATGGGAGGCCAAGTTGGTGGCCAAGTATAGTCCTACATGGGGTCTACATGGGGTGTGCCGGTCTGAGCACACAGCAGCACACATTTTCAGGGGCAAGTGAGGGTGGAGGTGACTGAGATGGGCTTGGAGAATTAGGCATGTGTCCCTAGAACACCCTGTATGCCATGCTTACAGAATGTCCCATTGCTTCTAGGGGGGCATTACTATCACTCACACATGCACAGGTGTGTGCACCTGAGGGTTGGAGACTAGCCAGTGCCCCTGAACCCTGACCAAGTTCAGCACTGCCGCCCAAAGTGCTGACAGCCTGGTTCCGAACCTGTACGCATTGGGAATCTGAAAGCACACACTTCAGGAAGGAAGGCGTGGGGGCCCCAGATGTTCACAAAGTTCTCAGTGGCCTTGATGGGCCACCAGGGATCGAGGAATATTGGAGCAGCAGCTCTGGGCCTCATTCCTCCTGATGGAGAGAGATTTCTAGGTATCTTCAGGCTCTTCTGAGTCCGTATGTCCTTGCTGGTCTAGTGGCCAAGGGGCACCCCTGTGTGGGCCTTGATTCCAGCTGCCCATGTGGGAGGAGCAAGTAGCGCTGGAAGTCAGGGGGAATTTAGGTCATACTCTCTGTTCCATTCCAGGAACTGGAGTCCACTGTGATATGCTGAAGGATGAGAAACAAGCAACAAACAAACAAACATGAATGTTCTGTGTGGAGGAATTTTTAATCTCATCCAGAAGATAAGGCATCCTGAAAAGATACCACTTACACATAATTAAGTACAAACTGAATTTGAAGTGTCAAAGAAACCAGAACAAATGTATTACAGACAGGCTGTGGCTAACTGACGGAGTCTGTCTGGGCTTCTTTTCTATCTGTGGGGAAGGGTAGATTTAAATAGTTTTAGAAGACGATCAAGAGCCTAGAAAACCCCCAGATAAGCTCACCTAGAGTGGGAAGACTAAGCCACCTCTATTGTCTCCAGTTGTGGGAAGTTCCAAATTTCTAAGATTTCACCTGGAAAAAATACATATAATTTTAAAACGCAGAAGCTGGAATATTGTTTTATAATCTCAGTCTAAGGCTGTTCTGCTGGTAAGACATACAATAGGCGTTTGATTAAAATGACATTGTAATAGGTGCACCTAGTGAGACAAGGTTTGAGTATTTCATAAATATGGATTTATTATATCAGAATGCACATAAGGATGTCTCTAGCACTCTGATCTGAGTCATACATAAATCATGAACAATTGTGGCGTGTTTGTGTTTTCTCTAAAACCCATGACAATGGACCATTACTTTTCCTTTAGTATTCTTAAGCCTCTCTGAGAACCTTACTTGGAGTACATTTGAACCACTGAAGGATGAGTGCATCTCAAAATTAAGATTATTCCATGGACTCACTCTCATTAATATGAGTGGTTATGATGAAGGGAAATAAAATTGCTTTAGCTTACGTAACTGCAATATTCTCTGTCTATTTTCATATGTTAATTCTCACAAGCTTATTATTTGTACTCAACTTGCTTTCCCTCTAAGTGATAAATAGTAGTTGTTTAAAGTTGATTGCCATCTCACTTGTCAAAATCCATACTTTGTGAATAATTCTTGTACCTTTGAAACATTTCAGGAATCATCTTTTTTTTGGATAGAAATAATGTTTATCAGATTATTCATGAGAAAGATACTCATTTAGTGGGATTCACATGTTTTATAATGATGCGAAGAAAAAAGAAAATTAAGTTGGGTCTTGACAATTTTTGCTTCGGGTATCATAGTAGAAAACCTAAACATTTCAGGTTGAAAACAGTAGTTAATGTAGGTTTGGGATGGCTCTGGAGGCTTCACCTTACATGGATTAAATTTAGTTAGAAACACACTAAATGCCTGGAAAACACTGTCCAAATCCTGAACTTCTCCTCTCCAGGTACCTTATAAGTATGTGACCACCTTGTTTTTGACCACACAAGTCCTCAACTTCTACTACGTTGTAGTAAATTGGAACACTGGTTTTGAAGCCTCTAAGTTAGGGTTATAAAAAACATTGGCATTTAAAAATAAATTTTATAAATTGTTCTTCCAAAGAAAGATTACAGCACTAAAGCTATTACTTCTTCTTCTTCTTCTTCTTTTTCTTTTTAAAGATGAAGCTTCATAGCCAAGCTTCATGAAGTAAGAGTAAAAAATGACAATATGGTTTGGAACATTGAACACTGCCTTTCATATCTCTCTATGGGGAACATGTCCTTATAGCATCTTTTGAAGGAACTTAATAGTGTTGACTTGTCTTAGCAGAGTGAGAAGAATAAAAGCAAACACTTTCAACCCTCAGCAGTCCTCTCGGTGAGGGGTCCCCTTGTACTTCCTGCCATGTTGCTGTGCGAGTTCCCTTGTATTGTGTAACGGCCCACTGCACAGTTGTGGGGGTTGGCTCCCCATTGCATAATCAAGTGATAGCATCACTGTCCAGTCATGTGATTGATTCCCCCTTGAACTGAGGAGAGAGCCGAGGCTTAGCGAAGGATGAGTGACACCCAAGGGTTGGCAAGGCTGGTGAATGCCAGTCCCACCCAGTCCAGTTGCAAAATCTATGCTAGCTTCAGTGGTGAGATGACGACAATGTGAGCAGAGGGGACTAGCGTCAGGACAGACCCGTGGGGGGCCAGGGCTGGGAAGAGAGCAGGCTCCCCGAGACACACAATGGGAAAGCCCTCTCTTGCCGTCAGTCTGCGGTGTGACTTCAAGGTGGTGGTGAGGTCCCCAGAACACCTGTGTACCGGGACACTAATGCAGGCCTGTTCTGCTCAACATGCTAGACCTGAGAGACTTCTAGGCTAACTCTCGAGTTAGCTCCATTGACCATGACCTGTAGATAACACTCCTCTTTTGGAATTTTCTAAAGTACTAAGCATACCCCAGTAATAGGTCAACACTTTGTGCTGCCTGTGCACACATCCATCACGGGGGCTTCTTCGGCCTTCCTGTGCCACAAACCCCTTTGGAACTTCGCTGAAGTCTGTGTCCCTTCTCATAGCAATGGTTATAGATGCATTATATATGTATATATGTATATATATGCCAGTTACAGTGAAGGGCTGATATCCATAAATCAGAAATTATAATATAATGTTTTTTTGTTATTAGCTCATTAAATAACAAAATCTAGTGCTGGGTCAAATACGATCATTTGGAAGTAAGGAGGAACATAAATGATATTTCTAGATATTGTGACAATGATTGCTGTAAGATGGTCTGTAACTTATGATGGTAACAAACAAACAAAAAAGCATGGGCACTACCGAAGATGCTGTGGTTTGTCTATGCTCATGATTAAAGAAAATGCTGAATTTTAGCAGGAGGTTTAATGAAAATAAAGATGTAGTTTTTCTCTGTCTTTGCAGGCTCCTTAAATCATATCTGTACCCCATGTTATGAACTGTTGAGTCATGGTTCCCCGACTCAGTTTCTATGAAAAATCCTCTTGGGCTTTTGATTGGACTTCTAATGAGTCTTTAGCTCAAACTGTGGATGACTGAGCATTTAAAAATGCTGTCTTCTGGGTACCTGAGTGGCTCAGTGGGTTAAAGCTTCTGGCTTCAGCTCAGGTCATGATCTCAGTGTCCTGAGATCGAGTCCTGCATTGGGCTCTCTGCTCAGTGGGGAGCCTGCTTCCTCCTCTCTCTGCCTGCCTCTCTGCCTACCTGTAATCTCTCTCTCTCTATCACATAAGTTAAAAAAAATATTAAAATAAATGTAATCTTCCGGTCTGTGATCGCGGAAGTCTGTATTTTACTCAGTTTTTCTTTAATGTCATTCAGTACAGTTTTTATAATTATCCCCATAAATGTTTTGCACAGTTTTGTAAGATTCATTCTTAGATACTTTATGTGTTTGGTTGTTATTTGCTATTCTAGTTATCGTTGGACCCCAGTTAGAGTTTAAGATGAAATCGGTTTGGGGATGTTGAGCTATGAAACCAGTCACTTACTGACTTTTGGACTTTGTGCCTCTGGAGTTGTATCATCTGGAAGTGATGGTGGTTGCTTTTTTCATTTTTTTTTCCTTTCCCAATTCTGTGCTTTTAATTCTTAAAGGTTCTTTTATGTACTGATAAGACTTTGAGAGCTGCTTTCAGCAGAAGCTGTGATGCCTGTTAAAGTCTTCTTTCTGATTTTAAAGGAAATTCTTTTAATAGTTTTCCACTGAGGGGCAGTGGGCTGGAACCACTTTTAGCAGCCAGGAAGAGCCATTCTTTCACTTTCCATGAATTTTGTAAGCCAGTTGTTAAAACACAGTCATTATTAAAGATTAAGTCGTCTAAAGTTACAGTTAAGTAAATCATGTTAAGAACAAAGGTAAATTCTCCAAACTCGCCATGTACTACTTTCTTTCGTGGCATCTCACTCTTGTCTATGCTCTTGAGGTTATTTTAATCTCTTAATCTGCACGGTGGAAACACTGTATAATGAAGTGACATGTGCGACCCCCTTACCCTTGCGAGGGTTGGTGACATCATGCTGACAGCTGGGGACGCCCACGATGGGAGTATGTACACCACGGAAGATGGCAAGTGCTACCCATCGGGGGTTTTATTTTCTTTGTCACCGACTATCACACCTCTGATCAAGACCGACGTCTGCCATCGGTTCTAGCATTTTCTTGGCCTGTTAAGTAGAAGCAAGGACAGGAGGGAGGCGAGGAGGGCGAGGAAGAAGGAAGCAGGAAGGCAGGGAGGGCAGAAGTCGCGAGTGCCTGGAGCAGGGGTTAATCTGAATTTGCGGTTTTCCCCACAGATCGCTGTGATGTCGCGCTGGCGTCCCCGTTGCCTCGGGAGTCCTTCAGCTGCTCGTCACAGCTGTCCAGCGGCCACGGCCCGGGGTTCGCAAGTCTTAATCGCAGAGATGGTGAGTCTGATGCTGTCTTGCTGTTAGCCCATCACGAGTCGTTGTCAGACAGAATAACGGCCATTCTTACTTCATATTCATTCTTGTGGCTCGAAGAGTAATTATATCGCAGTTGGATGGAAATGAAGAAGCAGGTTCAGCATTGTATCATTTCTAGGTTCCTACGTCTGTAGCCTTCTTCGTTTCTGTTGGTTCTGATGTTTCCCTTCCCTGCTGATGGTCGGCAAGTGGTCATAAATGAGACCTGAATCAGAAGGGAATTACTGGAGGCTCCAGATTATTTTCATCCCTTTTTCGTTTCAGAGCACCCCGCGGACGGGTGACTAGCAAGTGTGCTTATCGTGGGCAACTAAAACGACACACACGGGGCTCCTGGGTGGCTCAGTGATCTCGGGGTCCAGGGAGGGAGCCCCATGCCTGGCTCCCTGCTCGGTGGGGAGCCTGCTTCTCCCTCTCTTCCCAGCTCCCGCTCTTTCTTCTCGCTCTCTCTCAAATATAGAATTAAAGTCTTAAAACAACAAATGAATGAGCCAATGTCATGGGCACTGGGGAACACCAAGCAAGCCACTGGCTGGCACCAGCAAGATGGGAAGCTGCCACAGGGCAGTGATGGGGAAACAGCCCCATCCCAGGACCTGGCCTGGGAGGAGCCGGGACAAAGCCTCCTGTTGAAAATAGATTGTGTTCGTATCCATGGGAAGGGAGCTAAAGGCCTCCTTTCTTGGGTGTGTGTGTGGGGGTGTTCACTCATTCACTCTGGCTCCTTGCCTGTCATGGATGAAGTTGCTTTCACTTTTGCACAAATAATAGTTCAGTAAACTGAGTAATACATGCACTGAAAACGCAAATGTTTTACTACCTTGGAAAGGGATAGATTAATTTTTTTGGTGAATAATTCATCCAGAAAGTAAAATTTTAAATTGTGTCCCACGTAAATGTAAATTCTGAAGATCATTACAATGGAATGGAGCATTTGCCTCCCTTTATTCGGTATTTCTAAGATCACAGTTTAAGTATAGCTTGAATTTTATCATGTCCTCAAAAGTCAGGTGTAGGAACCCCACAAGGGATCGGATAGACTGATAGAGACCCATAAGGACACGGTGGGGGATTTTGGTGAGTTTGGGGAGTGGAGAGATCATGCCGATGAGGACCACCTTCGTGGCCTTTTACTATGAAGAACCATTTCTGGCCAGATATATTCTCCTCCAGATAGTTAGGAAGCATCAGTCATGATGACTTTCAGTCCTCCGGTGAAAATAGCCTCTCACTGAAGCTGGTTTTCAATTAGTAATTAAATGATCAAATTTACTATTTTTGGTCTGGTGGTTCCTCTAATACCAGCTCAACATCTAAACTTTCCAGTGGTTGCCCAAAGACTGTAAAAACCAAATAAGCACCATCCTTAATTAGTTTAAAGGATCCCAAGGGGCCTATGTATTGTGTTTCTGATTTGCATATACAGAATATTTTTATGATTCAGGCCTCTGGTCCTGTCAATGTGGTGGCACTGGGAAGTTTATAAACATCAGAAGGGAAAATCTCAGTGTTTAAGATGAATTTATTTCCATTATACTTAATTAAAAAATTAGTAACTTAGACTATCATAAGCAGCCATTGTAAAATGGTAAGTACAAACGGTATTTACTATAGTCAGATCACTCTTTGCAGATTTAAATTAATTTTTTAAGAATGTGGCAATCACCTGATGAGGTTCTTTCTTGTGGCTGTTGCTACTCTGATTGTACACAATACATATTTCATTAAATATTCTTTCATTTTACCATCTGATTTCATACCCATTCCCAAGGCAGAATTCAGACAGCACGGTTGGTCAATATTCCTTCTGAAGGATTATCTATACATATTTTCCATTGAAAGCCAGCATCCCAGGGGCATCTGGGTGGCTCAGTTGGTTGGGTGTCTGCCTTTGGGCTGGGCTCATGATCCCGGGGTCCCTGGATTGAGTCCTGCACCAGGCTTCCTGCTCAGAGGAAAGCCTGCTTCTACTCCGCTTGTGTTCTGTCTCTCTTTTTCTCTCAAATAAATAAATAAAATCTTAAAAAAATTAAAGCCAACATCTCAGATTCTTTCCTGGAATATCTTTTGACTTTGTAAATGCTGGAGAACAGATTAGTTCCCTTCAGTTTAGGATATTATGATGTAACATGTGGATTGTATAAAATATGGAAGATTTTATAATAATAATAACGATGATTCTTCCTATATAGTAGTTGTAGCTTTTTTGAAAATTTGGCAAAGATCTGGTGATGGAAGCCGTGTTAGACAACTTGATTATGTGGCTAAAATGTCCTTGGTCTATATTATGGTACCTGGAGATTGTAAAGAAGGTGTGTGTCTTACCTCCCTATTTTGCCCAGCAGTCTCTGAGCTTTCAATATTTTTATGGAAAAATAGAACTATCTGAACCCTCATGGCTCCTGCCAGGGATTTTGTATGTAGCTGATCGCTGCATCTACCTGATGTAGAACATAGTAAGACAGCAGTCAGTACATACAGTTTCTTTATTTTTATTATTTTATAAGATTTTATTTACTTTTTTTAGAGAGACAGAGAACACGAGTGAGGCGAGGAGCAGAGGAAGAGGGACTAGGAGACTCTGCACGGAACATGAAGTCCGGCACGGGGCTCGATCTCACGCCCTCCAGATCATGACTTAAGCGGAGATCAACACCTGAGAATTTGCTTAAGAAGAAAGGCTGTGATTCAGATCACTTCCCTAAGAAAAGGCATATACACTTTATCTTTACATTGATTTTCCATCCAGCCAGCTTCATCTGCATTGCCCCTTCTAGGAATTTCATTTTTTTTTTTCTGCCCAGGGCCCCTTGCTCAGGATTCACCAGCTAAGGTGGCCTTCCTGTCTGCCAAAGTGGTGGGGTCCAGTTAGCAATCCTTCCCGAGGCACCTGGGATCCCTGATGGGTCACAGGTGCCATACTGAAACTGACACGGGAGTCCTGAACTGCCCCTTTAACCTGTGACTCAGGGGGGCCATAGCCAGGGACAAGGGCTGCTGGGACCTTTCCGGCCCCACCGTGGTCCGCTGCTCTGCTGCTGTGAACGTGAAGGGAGACTGCCTGGACTAGGGGCTGATGGGGGGACGGTGACCCCAGGGCCCCTCTTCTCCTTCCTGCCATCCTTGCAGCCTGACCGTGTCCCGTTGCTGCGCTCCCTCCGAGGAAATCGGCGGAGTGGGCTTTGCTCTGACGTGTTCACCTGCCATCCTTTAAAGGCACCCCCAAACCATGCTGCTTGTCATGTGATGTCGCGCTCAGCCCTCCCCACTTTTGCGCTCATGACAATACTCTGCTTCCTGCAGCGGGTAACTGGTCCACGGCTCTTCATCAGAGGCTCTCACGGCATGCTTACTAACGGTTAGGAATTAAGCCATACAGCGTCCTTCAAGAGAACGCGAGTTTTAGCATCAGTGGAATTTTTTCTTTTCCCCCAGAGGCATTTGGCTGACTGAGCAGTCACAAATGGGCGGCTAATTTAGTTGTCATGCTTTTGTCTTCCGAGCAGCTCCCCACTGCATTTCCTGACATGATCCTCCACCATACTGGATTTTTAAAAAAGGAGACATTGCCTTGAGAGCGTGCAGCTGAGCTCCCGTGGGGAGCCGTGGGCTGGCCTGGCCTCCTGCCCTTCTGGGCCCTGGACTCCCCAGGGGTCTGCCCACAGCAGAGGGAGGTGCCCCTGTTCCGATGGCCTCGGGGGTGATCTGATCTCCCGTCTGTTCTGTGTGAGTCAGGGGGCTGCTGAGAGGATGCCCTCCTAGAATTAGGACACGTCCCAGAGCCACACTCCTTGTAAACAGAGATTTCATGGGACATGAATGAGCTCAGTCACACGTTTTATTCAGTATTAAGTGAAGGATTTATGACCTGTTCGGATTGTGACAGGCTTGTTGGGCAGCTCTTGCTCTGTTTCCATGGTGAGAGTCGGCAGAACCGTCTCATGTTTTGCTGGGGCAGAACTTGTAACGAGTCGGAGCTGAGAGCCTCTGGTCAGATCTCAGTGGGTCTCCATGACCCGTTCAGGAGTCTGTGTGAGGACAGCAAAACAAAACACATGGGACTGACCCATTTTTGTCTGTTTTATGCAGACAGAGCTGCAGTCAGAAGGCTTGGTGCGTAGGGCATGGAAATCAGTCCCTGGGAAGGTCACATGTGAATGCCTGTGCGGTGCTTTCTCTTCCTCAAGATCTCTGGCACTTAAAGCAAACTCAGGGCGACAGGTGTGCACTGAGCATGCATTTTCATCTGACTGTCAAAGGGTCTCTTTACCCAGCCATTTCCGGTCTTTGCACGTGGGAACCCGGCTCACACTGAGGCAGCTGCAGTGACCGTTTCCCTCCGGGTGCCTTTCGTGGGAAATGTCCCGTTCTCCCGGCTGAGGCTCCTAGTGCAGTGCAGGGAGCACACAGGCAGGGGAGCTGGGGGCCCAGAGGCAGGGTTTCTGGGCCTACTCCGTCCTGATCGCCGGAATGCTACCTGGACACAGCTGGTGCTGTCTCTTGAGGATCCAGATTTGTAGCAAACGCCTTAATCCCCTCAGTAACAGCAGCGTCTGACCCCGGCTTCAGCACATCCAGCCCTAGGACCCCTGAGTGGAGAGGTCAGGGGGACCTCGACACCGTCGCCAGAGCCCATCTGCCCGCTGGCCCCTCTTTCCTGGGGATGCCTGTCACCTTCCTGGGGATGCCCGTTCCCTTTCTGGGATGACTTCTGCTTTCCTGGGATGATTTTTGCCTTCCTGGGGACACCCGTCGTCTTCCTGGGGATGTCCATTGCCTTCCTGGGGACACCTGTCATCTTCCCGGGGCAGGCAGCATGGGCTCCTGCTTCTCTCCTGCTCTTCCCGCTCCTGCTGGGCCCGGCCTGGAACTCAGAGTGAATGAGGAAAGAACACCATCGCTGGATGCGACCCCCTCCCAGACAACAGAGTATTGACCCCGGGGGGACACTTCCCTTGGCAACAATTGTAGTAGAGCCACTTATGTGTTTGGCATAGATGCCCTGAAGATGGGTAGGTCTGTTCACTTCCAACTAACCCGCTTGACTTCTGCTCTGTGGGTATCTTTTCTCCCCCCACATCCAAGTTAGTTAACACGTAGCACCGTGTCACTTTCAGGCTAGAGTTCAGTGACTCATCATCGCGTACAGCACCCAGGGCTCATCACGTCGCGTGTCCCCCTTCATGCGCATCACCCCGCTACCGCATCCCCTGCCACCCTGGTGTCCCGGAGAGAAGAGTCTCTTACGGCTGCTCTTGTGCTCGCTGAAGCTTGAAGGAGGCTCTTCTCCCACTGGGTCACGTTCTTCTCTGCGTAAAGCCAGTGGTTCGCACAAGCACATGTTCTGTGAATACCAGGGGTCGAGGCCACCGTCATCACCATCCTCGGACAGAGCAATTCAGGCCCCGCTGTGAGTTTCCTAGCCAACCTTTCCTCTCCCTGAGGACGTGTCCCTGCTGCTGTCAGAGCCACCAAAGCGGGGGGAAGCAGTCACAGGATTAACCAGAGACAGAAAACTTCTGACAGATCAATTTAAATATAGTCTGGCTGGTGGTCAGCAGACAATCTTGAATAACCCAAGGGACTGCGGGGAGATGTCTGTACAAGGGGTCGAGAGTGGAAGGGGCCAAGTTTTCATCCAACACCCTCACAGGAACCTCAAATGCTGTGTCTTCGTCATTGGTGGAGCAGGGACCGGCATGCCGGTCCTGCTTCCTGGGTGTGGGGCATGTGGGGTCCCACGTGGGGCCCCGGGTGAGGTCCTTGGCCCATCCTGCATGCACGACAAGTTTGTCTTTCTTCACCGTCTTACCTTTGGGAAGAAGCGCAGGCAACAGACCTTCAGTGATAAGGTCACCGGAAGAGTGCTGGGGCTGTGGCCCTTCATGCACCTTGAAGCCACGGCAGGGATGGCCCATTGTAATGGTGACTGTCATCCAGCACCCAGCAGCCTGTGGGAGGGAGGACACTGGGTGCTGCACACATCCTCCTGCCACATCCGCCTCAGCGCTGCAACACACAGCTAGCACACTGTCCCCAGGAGGGAGAAGGATGTTCTGTGTGGGGTCACCTTCCAGGCTCTGCACTTTGCCCTGCACAAGTGGGGCCCCCAGATAGGTTTTCCTTGGTACACATTATGTCTTCAGGAAGGGGCGGAGGGGGAGAGAGGCAGGTGAGGGGGTGGGGCATGCAGACTCCCTCTGCGTATCAGCGTCCAGCAGCGATCTGGGTGCCCAGGGACCTCGTTAGCCTGCTGGAGCGAACCGCCCCGGCATAGGGGATTCTGCTGTTCCATGCCTGCCGCCGCCCCAAGTTCATCAGATGGCTTGGCACACATGCCAGAAGTACGTCCTCACTGAAGGTCAGGAGGAGGTGTTCAGGGTCTGTTACCTGCAGGTGGGGGAGGCCGGTTGGCAGGTAGGCAGCAGCACCTGTGGGAGAGGCTGGTCCCAGGAACATGCCGGTAACATCGTGATCTTTTTACTGAATTTGCTTCCCTGCATGGGTGATGCCGTGCTGGTGATACTTCCTGGCCTCGAGAGAGGTTAAAATTCACAGGGAAACATGGCAAAATGCCAGCAGGGGTGTCGTCAGTACCTTCTACGGACTCTGCTGCGAACTGGGATGAGCCTGGATGCAGGACGTGGGTAGGCCCTCAGAGATCTAAAGTGATCCGTAGGAGTCTCCACGTTAAAATGATCGGCTGAACGCCAACACCTAAATTTTAAGGTTATTTTTGTGACAATTATAAAAATCATGCCCAGCTGCCAAGGAATGTCCCTCGGACTGTGAGTGGCTCTCAGCTAGAATACAGAAGGCCTTCCAGTCATCAGCCATGAGCGGGGCCCTCGGACAAAGCAGCAGAACTAATCTTGTCACGAGAGGCAAGGAGAGGTGGCAGAACTGGCATGGGCTGAGAACACAGAGGAGACTCGGTGTGTAAACAGCCTCCTGGTGCAGAGGAATGGGGTCAGTGGGGTCACTGGGGAATCCAAATAACGTTTGTCGTTGCATTAATATTGTACTGTGTAAATACCTTCATCCTGATAAAAGCCCCATGACAATGTAAGATGGTAACTTTGGGGGAACCTGGTACAAAGGAGACAAGAATCCCCTCTACCACGTTTGTAGCTCTTTGGGCAATTGGAAGTTATTTCGGAATAAAAAGTTAAAGATGCTTCTGCACAGCAAAGGAAACAGTCAAGAAAACAAAGAGGCAACCCACGGAATGGGAGAAGATATTTGCAAATGACAGCACAGACAAAAGGTTGATATCCAGGATCTATAATGAACTCCTCAAACTCAACACACACAAAACAGACAATCATATCAAAAAATGGGCAGAAGATATGAAAAGACACTTCTCCAATGAAGACATACAAATGGCTATCAGACACATGAAAAATGTTCATCATCACTAGCCCTCAGGGAGATTCAAATTAAAACCACATTGAGATACCACCTTACACCAGTTAGAATGGCCAAAATTAGCAAGACAGGAAACAACATGCGTTGGAGAGGATGTGGAGAAAGGGGAACCCTCTTCCACTGTTGGTGGGAATGCAAGTTGGTGCAGCCACTTTGGAGAGCAGTGTGGAGATTCCTCAAGAAATTAAAAATAGAGCTTCCCTATGATCCTGCAATTGCACTCCTGGTTATTTACCCCAAAGATCAGATGTAGTGAAAAGAAGGGCCATCTGTACCCCAATGTTTATAGCAGCAGTGGCCACGGTCACCAAACTCTGGAAAGAACCAAGATGCCCTTCAACGGATGAATGGATAAGGAAGATGTGGTCCATATATGCTATGGAGTATTATGCCTCCATCAGAAAGGATGAATACCCAACTTTTGTAGCAACATGGACGGGACTGGAAGAGATTATGCTGAGTGAAATAACTTAAGCAGAGAGAGTCAATGATCATATGATTTCTCTTATTTGTGGAGCATAACAAATAGCATGGAGGTCAAGGGATGTTAGAGAGGAGAAGGGAGTTGGGGGAAATTCGAAGGGGAGGTGAACCATGAGAGACTATGGACTCTGAAAAACAATCTGAGGGGTTTGAAGGGGTGGGGGGTGGGGGGTTGGGGGAATCAGGTGGTGGATATTATAGAGGGCACGGATTGCATGGAGCACTGGGTGTGGTGCAAAAATAATGAATACTGTTATGCTGAAAATAAATAAAAATTAAAAATTAAAAAAAGATGCATTACAGAACAACCCAAAATGCAGCGCATTTTGGATTCTGGGTCAAAGAAAAAGGCATTGTGCTTGTGGTACGTTGAGAGGAAAGTTTGGAATACTTGAACAAAGATTCAGTCTGGGAAATCTGGGTAGAAAGGAATGAGAAAGAACCTGGGTTCTCCTGAAGGCTGTGCTTGAACACATTGTGTGGTGAAGGGGAGACGTGGTGAAAGGGGGATGTAGTGAAGAGACGTCCATGCCCCCCCCCGGGGACGCCCTGATCCTGACGCAAGCGCCCCACTTCCGGTTCCCTCGCAGCCGTCCTGGCACCATGTCACACACTTCCTGATATACACTCAGCCCTACAGGCCTTAGCAAACCCAGGGCGGGGGTCCGTAACAGCCTCTCACGGGAAGACGGTCAATGTGGTCTAATGCGTTAGGCCTCATTATGAGAACCTCAAGCGACGTGTCAGACAGTGGGGAAAATTGTTTTCCCAAACCCCTCTTATCATATTACAGGTGACTTCCATGACGTGTTTTCTGGACAGGGATAACTGGCAAAACATCGGTTCCAGAAGGTGCTTCAAACTTATTTTCCAGTTTTTTAATTGCTTATTAATTTAAAACCAGGAACTTCAATGTGACTTCTAAGTCTACATTCAAAACCCACGTTTCTGGGACCTGGAAGAACAAAGTATGTCCCAACACAGCCTCTGGGAGCCTCCTCTGAGTCCGTGTCTCATCTGTTTCTCACTGGACAAGACAAAGCCTCGTGATCTCTGCTCTGCCGCTATTGTCTCGACAACCTAGAATGTTCTTGTTACTCGCTCGCTCTGTGTTCTCCCTCCGCTCCCTGCTGCCCCTCAGGCTCTCCCTCCCTGCGCAGGAAAACCTTCACGTCCACCCCTGCTGCTCTGCGTGTCAGATGGTTCTTCAAAATGCCTGTTTCTCGCATGAACCTGTGAGCGCATCGGGCGTCGGGTTTGCCGTCCCCACCCTTCCTGCCCCGTCATTCGGTAGGGCACTTCCTCATGCTGGGATTCCAGAACTAAGCTGTTCTAGTTCTACCACGGTCTGCATGTTTTCCTTCAGGTCCGTCCAAAGGCATGTCATACATACAGGCCGGCGGAGATATTAGTCTCAAGCAGGGATGCAGTGACCTGGTGTTTGGTCGGCCACGTGTTGCCTGGGACCACTGGACGCCTGAGAGTCAGGGTCATGACTGAGAAATCAGAGCAATTCATGAGGAATGTAGGATTCATCTGTTTACTTAACCCATGGTTTTGAGTGTGTGTGTGATCATGGAGGGTTATACGTTCAAGAATTTGGAATTCTGATTTTCTTAAGTTTTATTTATGATCTCTTTCTTCACAGGATAATGTAGGTCTTAACGATTTCTCTCCTTTACTATTTTCTCCGCTTCTGTTTCCCCTCAAGGGGCTGGTGGCTGGTCTCCACTTGTGTCAGATAAATACCAGTGGCTGCAGGTCGACCTTGGAGAGAGAATGGAGGTCACAGCTGTGGCCACGCAGGGAGGGTACGGGAGCTCCGACTGGGTGACCAGCTACGTCCTCATGTTCAGTGACGGCGGGAGGAACTGGAAGCAGTACCGGCGAGAAGAAAGCGTCTCGGTATGTTCCTTCCTGAGAGCTGTCTCTTGCTGTGAATTGTGCCAGTCACTCCCTGATGTTGTGGATCTGTCGACTGAGCACAGAGACGGAGCCTCCCAATGTAGCTGAGTGTGTTTACAAGTGAATATAAGACGCGTGTGGCCCCGTATGTGCTAAGTCAAATGTCCCTGTGCTGCAGGGAAACACTGAACACGTCTCCCCGTTGTTCCTGGACATAGTGTGTGATTGAAGGGGTGAGGTCACGTGCAGCCTAGTGTAGCTTCCCTCCCAGAACCCGGGAGCTGGTGTCAGTTGTTCAGCCGAGTAAACGCATTCTTCCGAGTCCTCCGGTTAAGTGAGATTCCTGAAAGTCTCCAGACACTGACACACACGTCACAGGCAGTCTCCATTTAGATGATGGCATGTTGAGGGACACATGTCTGGCTCCAGCAGCAACCTGGGCACTTGTGTGTCCCCTTGTCATTCATGGGGGGTAGATCTCAGGGATTCTTTGGAGTCACAACAACTTAAACTCTCTTACACCAGGGACATGCTTTCTGCTTCTGATTCCATACCCACGCTTCTTTGAGAAGAATTAAATTTCACTCACCTGACTTTCTGAATATTAAAATATATGGACTTTACCAGATATCCAGAGATTTGAGTCTTTAGATCATAGTGTGCCCTGAGGGAGGAGCTCTGTGGATAGAGTGGGGTGTCTGCTGCGTTGCTGTTGGCCGTTGGAGCAATAGGGGCTGTGGCCTCAAGAAGATTTCTCAGGTGGAGAAGGAATTACTTTCTTCTTATTATTAAAAATACACTTGGAGTGCTGGGGTGGCTCAGTTGGTTGAGCTTCTGACTGTTGATTTTGGCTCAGGTCATGATCTCAGGGTCCTGGGGTCGAGCTCTCTGTTGGCTCCATGCTCAGTGGGGGGTCTGCTTGAGATTCTCTCTCCTTCTCCTTCTGCTCTCCCCTCTTCCCAAGCACCCTGTCTCCTGAATAAATAAGTCTTTTTAAAAATACACTTTAGATGGTTTCCAGGGGCTTTGGGAGGGGAGGAATGGAGAATTACTGTTTAATGGGGACAACTTCAGTTTAGAAGATGAGAAAGTTCTGGGGGTACATGACAGTGACGGTTGCCCAGCCGTGTGATTGTCAGTGGTACACAACGGCACACTTACAAGTGGCCAAAGTGGCGAATTTTATATTAGGACAATTTACCCACAATAAAAAATATACAGTTTAGTTTCCATTTAATTTAGGTAAGTCTTAAAAATTATCTTGTCATGGTAAGAGGGGAAGTATCAGCGAAAAAGCTGGTAGCTTGTTAGCTTATCTGTAATGCTAACAAGGAACAAAATGATAATACTCATTGCGTAACAAATTGGCCTCACTTGAACTCCCTTAGAACTCTGTTACTTAGTATAACTTCATTGATTATGGCCTATTTAATTTTTTATCTCTGGACCTCTTTCTAGTTCATCAATAGATGTTGATTTAAATTGAATTAGGAAGAACTAGTTAGTTGTCTAACACTGGGAAAAAAGAACAAATTAGTGTTTAGGGGACCAGCTGACTTTAATACCCCCCAAAAGCAGTTGCCAAGTGTGTAATCGGAAGTGTATCTCGACATTGAGCTAATTCTAGGAACGCCAGGTCCAAACCAGGGTTAAGATCAACATTAAGTAAGAATGAATAACAGTTAAAAGTTAAGGAAGCATTTACCTGTACAGAGAGCGTTTGTTCCAAATTAAATCTTGTTTTTTGAAATCAGGTCATGGATCACTAATGTGTGCTTATTCTTGGTTGTATTAACCAAGGTTCATATTTTTACCCCCATCCCACCCCGATACACGGATGTGACATTGTGACCATTCCTGTTTTTTAGTTAAGTGG
Organism: Mustela nivalis; assembly: GCF_964662115.1. Taxonomy (NCBI): domain Eukaryota; kingdom Metazoa; phylum Chordata; class Mammalia; order Carnivora; family Mustelidae; genus Mustela; species Mustela nivalis. The sequence continues at coordinate 537,212 of NC_139032.1, read as the reverse complement.
TTTTGGGGGGACCAAAATCCAAGCATCACCATGTGGCACCTTGTTTCAAGGAGCCCAGGGGAGTAAGGGCCAAGGATAGTGGTGTTACTGACCCTAGACCATGCAGGTGAGGACGGATGCTTGGACTCCTCGGTCCCACTGGCCGTCGCATGGTCACGACTGGTGTGGTGGCCTCCCTCCCACACCCGGGGGGCTCGCTCCCAGAGACCCGCCTTGGTAAATGTGTGCTGGATGAGTGCAGCGGTGGAATCTACCTTCTGGAGGTAGGACGCTTCTCCTGAGCTCCCTGCTCTGCCCCCTTTGAGGCCCTCGTCCCGGCTCAGGGCTTCTTGAAGCTCCTCCGGGGCAGGAACTCCTTCTGCGTCTCGGTCGCCTCCGGGGCAGGAACTCCTTCTGCGTCTCGGTCGCCTCCAGGAAAGGCGCTCCTTCTGCACGTCCTTCAGCCGTCCCCACAGCACACGTGGTGCTGTCTCCACCGCAGGCCCCCACAGCACACGTGGTGCCGTCTCCACCGCAGGCCCCCACAGCACACGTGGTGCCGTCTCCACCGCAGGCCCCCACAGCACACGTGGTGCCGTCTCCACCGCAGGCCCCCACAGCACACGTGGTGCCGTCTCCACCGCAGGCTGCGCACACAGCCGGCTCTGGCCACAGTGAGTCCCACGAGATGATAATTAAGATTCTACCCACAGTCTCTTGAAGATGATCGGGCAGATTTGGCTGCCCTCTGGCCCTTCTCACACAGAGGACCTGCTCTTCACCCTAAAGCACATACCTTCCCGGAGGCCCTTCCCACTCTTCAGGTCCTGGTTTTTAATCTATGCTTCACTGCCGTTAATTTGAGAGTGAATTTAAGATTCTAAAAACTTTCCTTGAGATATTTACCCTCTTTATTAGCAGAAGAGATACTGTCATTTTCTTGGTTTTGTGCTACTCCTGTAAAAAACGACTAGGTGCTCCGTGGCCTAATATGAGACAGAGCTGTTAGGTCACGATTTCTTTAGGTCTGAAGCCTGGTGCCCCTGGCTGGGTCCTCTGGGTAAGCTGTTGACTGAGCTGCTTTTTTTCCCCTGCTGGGTGTCTGGAGATCCGTGGAATCCTCCTCAGGTCCTGTGATTCACTGGGGGGACTCGCGGGACCGATGCATAGTCATAAAACTATGATGTACCCAGGGTACAAAGCAAGAGGAGTAAAGGAAAAATATAGATGGGAAGAAGTCCCCAGGAAACCAGGCCTGAGCCTCCAGGAGTCCTCCCCAAGCAGAGACGCATGGAGCGCGCTGAGTTCCCTCCAGAACAAGTGAGAGCTGTCCTTGCCAAGGGTAGTCAACCACAGAAGCTCATTAGAGACTCAGCAGCCTGAACATTTATTGGAGGCCAGTCACACAGGCTCCTTCCTTGCAAGACCCCAACCAGGACGATGGGTACTGAGTGTAAATGAGCTGTTTGTACAAACATTAGGCACAGTGAGCCACTCGCATTATTAGGGTCTTGGGACTGTGTCAGCCTTGAGATTTGAATTGGTCTAGGTGATTTAGGAGTCCAACCACTGTGAAGAGGAAGATTCCAGTGGTCTCAAGCTCAGCTGTACCCAAGAGGGAGGCCTGCCCCATGTCTTCCCTGGGTCAGCTACTGGCATGTTTTTCCTGGTGCAGATGGATGGGTTTGGAAGCCTGGGGAAGCACGTGGACTTGTCTGACTCCAGCGGAAGGGCCATCCAAGAATTCCCATCTGTGGTTGTTGGAAGAGTCCTTGCCACCGGGTGGTCCACCTGCCCCACATTAGGCACTGAGGATCCTGGGCTATGGGCAGAGCCATGTAAGGACCTTTCAGCCACCCTAATGGGCTACTGTGGACTAAGAAGGGACGGAAGCTGGAAGGGCCATATTTTCGAATCTCCTAGTCTTCGTCTCTCTTTATGATCCTCTGTTTTCCTTTATATTTGTCTGCTTTCCTTTGCCTGTACATTGCATCTTTCAACTCCTGTCTTCCCCTTCTCTGCAAGAGAGAGGACCTGGATGACCATGGGATTTACAGCTCAACAGGAGGCCCACCGACCATCAGCATCACCTGGGATCCTGACAGAGATAATGGAGTTTCAGCCCCCATCCTGGCTTCCTGGATCCCAGATCTGCATTTTTAAAAAAGATTTTATTAATTTGTTTGACAGACGGAGATCACAAGCAGGCAGAGAGGCAGGCAGACAAAGAGGGGGAAGCAGGCTCCCCGCTGAGCAGAGACCCCGATGCGGAGTCCACTGAGCCACCCAGGCGCCCTGAAGATCTGCATTTTAACAAGATTCCCAGAGGATCCCAGAAGCGCTGACTGAAAAGACCCATGCCCCATCTGCGGGAGAAGTGGTTCTGCTCCTTTAGTGACCTTACCTGCCTGGGTCACAGGAGATGACATCCTGCCGGAGGATGCAGCTTGTCCTGAGCACATGATTCTCCCTTTAATGAAGCCTTAGGACCCTCACTCCATTGTCCTTTGGCTGCAGGACACTCTCTTTCTCCCCAGTAATCACCAACCTAGTGGAACAAAGCCCAGAGTGTCTTATTGCTTTTATCAATAACGACCAAGTGCTTAAAGCTAGTACCATCTTTGAGAACTAGATTATTTCCTGAACCTGTACATTTTGCATTAATCAGGGCTTTATTCTTAACTCCTGAAACTCAAGTTCAAAGATTATGTATCTCTTAGGAATTCAAGATTGGGCTGTTACCCAGAACATACTGACAACTTAGAATTTAAGTGGCGTTTTCTTCCTCTGCAGGATGTTTGCATGAGAAGGGCATAGTCTAAGGAGAGACTAGTAAATGGATTTGGAGGAAAACAACAACAAAATAAATTATTTGAAATAAACATAGAATCTAGTATAATAATTCTATTGAATAGATTTCTTTTGCCTTGAGAAAATGTGTATCAGTGGGTCCTTGGGTGAAAATAAAAAAGAAATAGCAAAGAATTTGAAACTTTGTTTTACTTTGGATGACTTACAACCTGAACCAAGCAGAAAGTGTTGACTAATTAGTGAAGCTAAGTAACATTACATGGAAGGAGAGGACAACCTCGTAGTGCTCTCCAAGAGTGACGGAGGTGACTGCAAAGGGTTAGCGTAGAAGAAATGACAGGAAAATGCTGGGAGCAATGCAGATGGGATGGGGCCATCAGTCACTTCGGCAGTGGTTCATGTGTTTGAGGGAAAGGACTGGTGCGCTTACAGGAAAATAATCGATTGTGAAGTCCAGATCACAGGCACATGTGTGTGTTTGTGGTTCAGGATATGTTTGCAACGTGGCCTCACCAGAAAAAAATCCCAAACGATTGAATTCAGATTAAATAAACCATGGTGCCTTGGTGCAAGTAGAGAAGTCACGAGACCCATATGTGATCTCAAAGTCAAGAGGGATAAGAACCACGTCCGGTCATCGTGAGAACAGCTTGAGTCAGAAATAAGGAAGCATGAGTGCAAGGAAGTAGGCACTCTGCTGAGTAGGCAGCTCGGCCGGGAGCTGAAGTGGAAACTCGCCGGATGCAGCCCCTGTGAGTTCAGTCGCTAAGTCCATGATGGTTTATTTCAGGTCTGGGTGTGCACATTCACTATTGAGTTGATGACCAGAGAGAACCAAGCCCCACCTCACATAAGTAGTTGCAGAAAGGGTCTGCAGGGTCTGTGAGGCCAGATTGGGGTCTGGGCCAATGCCAGGCTCACCAGGTCCAAGTGCGGCTCTGAGACCAGTCAGTTTATAGCGTAATGGGAGCAACACTTGCCGATTCCATTATCGGTCACTTCTGTATACTCAGCCTTGCGGGGATATGGGCATCCCCCGCTTAACCATCCCGCTCCTCATGTACAGTGTATCAATCACCACGGCAGCCCCTCTCTACCCTCCTTCATGGATGGCACTTAATCATTGTGGACAGCAATTGGATTTTCCACATATGTCTTCCCTTCCTGAGCTCTGAGGGCCATTAGGTCAGGGATTGATTTCTGGGGAGACCCAGGCCTACTACGGTCTCTCAATAAAGGGCTTTTGGGTTGAATTAATGGAAAGCTGCTGTTATCAAATAGGCCCCAGCCAGATTGGTAGTTGACGATATGGAAACCTTAGCCACCCCTGGGATGCAGCTTATACAGTGGGAGGCTTTTGGTGCCAAATATGAGAGCGAGATATCTAACACTTCTTCCCCACAAAGTTGTACAAGGATGATGCCTATTGAGTCTAAGGTGGTCTCCGTGTGCCCTTAACTGCAGGTCTCAGTGACAGCAGATAAATGCTGGATTCCATCCTGGAAAACCGTCCTCCTCCCTCCTCCTTCCTCCCTTCCTTCCTTCTCTGTCAATGACAATCCTCCCCAACCCAAAAACCTTCACTCTGCACTGAAATTGCTTGGACACTCCCTGCTTTGTCAAGTCTCACACATTGCTCTCTCCTGTCTGGAACACTACTCTCTTGTGTCTCGCACACTACTCTCATGTCTCACACACTACTCTCTTGTGTCTCACACATTGCTCTCTCCTGTCTGGAACACTACTCTCTTGTGTCTCGCACACTACTCTCATGTCTCACACACTACTCTCTTGTGTCTCACACATTGCTCTCTCCTGTCTGGAACACTACTCTCTTGTGTCTCGCACACTACTCTCTTGTGTCTCGCACACTACTCTCATGTCTCACACACTAGTCTCTTTCACTCCATTCATTCATCTTGTGACTGTTTCACATCAGCTCTGGAGTCAGGGTCTCTGGCTTGTTTCTCTGTCTATCTTTTCTACCTACTTTATTAAAAGTAGGAGGGGCGCCTGGGTGGCTCAGTGGGTTAAGCCGCTGCCTTCGGCTCAGGTCATGATCTCAGGGTCCTGGGATCGAGTCCCACATCGGGCTCTCTGCTCAGCAGGGAGCCTGCTTCCCTCTCTCTCTCTCTGCCTGCCTCTCCATCTACTTGTGATTTCTCTCTGTCAAATAAATAAATAAAATCTTTAAAAAAAAAAAAAAAAAAGTAGGATTTTTTTTTAATTCCTTGAAAGAGCACAAAAATAAAAATTAAAAAAAATCCTTTCTGTGTTAAGCAGGAAAAGTGAACAATGAAAAAATTAAATTCTTACAGATAAGTTTCCCCACAGTCATGGAAAGGAAACATCATTGAGCTGAGTCTCGGGGAGACAGAAGGCAGGGAAGCTCAGGGAATCTCCAGCTGAGATTCAGGCAACTCAGGCAGCTCAGCTTCAGAGGATGATGTAACAACAGTTTGTCTCAGATGGAGTGACCATCAACTCTACACTTCTACAACTTGCAGATACTGTAAATATACAGAATGCGCATGTGTGGTGTGTACTTATGCATTCTGTATACGTACAGTATCTCTGCAAGTTGCAGAAATTGTGCCTGCAGTTAGAACAGTTTTCCGCCTTTGATGCAGAGCACATTTTATAAATTTGTATAGACAGAGGCAGCAATGAAATAAATAATAGTATTTTCCAGAAGAGGACGACAGGTTTTCAGTATTTAATAAAAGTGTTAATGTAGCTGGTCTTAAAACTCCTAGATGGTCAGAGTTTCTTATTAGCAATCCTCAAATTTCCAGCCAGTTGGGGCATCAGTTGAGAAGCTGGAGGTCCTCTAAAGATCCTTTCAGATTTCTCATGCTGAGAGGACTGCTGGTGTGTTCAAGGGATCTGCTAGCTTGTTCTGTAAAGGAGCAGATGACAAATGTTTTCAGTGTTGTAGGCCATACAGTCTCTGTTGTAGCTCCTCCCTTGTATGAAAGCAGCCACAGGCATTGTGTAAGTGAATGAATGTGGCTGTGTTCTAATAAAACTTTATTTACAAAAACATGCACCGGCTGCATTTGGCTCTGGGCTGCAGGTTGCTTGATTCCTGGTTTAGTCCATTTTGTATCTGTCTAAGGTGTGAGGTAGGGATCCATGCTAATGGATTTTTCCAGATGGCTGCCTAGTTGCTACAGTACCATTTACTGAGCAGTGTTATGCAGGGAACAGATGTAAGACAGATGACTGCTCTGCAATCTGAAGGAGACCAGTGTTTTTCACGTTTCTGTCATGAGGTCTTGTGGGTGACTTGTCTTCATAATGAGTCATCTTACTTAGGTAAAAAGTAGTCTTTCCCCTTATTGCTTGTTCATCTCCAGATTAAGTTTTAAACTTCTACTTCTGCCTTATTTCAGCACTTGTGTCAGAGATAATCAATCTGGGATTTCTTTTACTTTTGAGAATTTGGACGGCTTTTTAAAAGCACTTATCCAATGTGACCTTAAAAGATGAAGGTGTTAAGCCCTCCTTTCTAAGCCTCTAACCTTACGTTCTCAAGTTAAAAAGTGCATTCAGATAGAGAGGGAAGTAATACAAGAGGCATTAAAATTAGACATGAAGATAATTTGTCATTATATGTTCTTGAATAACTGTAGAAAATCTCCTGGGAAATAATTAAAAAAAAATAACTCAGCAATGTATCTCCTCATGAAAGTAATTTCCAAAATTAATTAATTTCTCTTTGTACTTATAAGTAATTAGTTAAATGATAAAGGAACGATGGATTTCATTTTTAATAGAATCACAAACAATAAAATTGACAAGACAAGCTCCAAAAGGTACTTAAAACACCATTAAGGGGCATCAAAGAAAAGCGAGATTAATCCTTGTCCTTGGATATCAAGACTTTATAGTGTAATGATGTATGATATATGCTTATCCTTCACTAACCCTGAAATAAAATAAAATGAAGTCTTTTTTTCTTCCTTCCTTTCTTTCTATTTTATTTATTTGACATAGAGAGGGAGAGAGAGAGAGAGAGACAGTGATGGAGGGAACACAAGCAGGGGGAGTGGGAGAGGGAGAAGCAGGCTTCCCACTGAGCAGGGAGCCTGTTGCAGGCCTCTATCCCAGGACCCTGGGATCATAACCTGAGCTGAAGGCAGACTCTTAACCACTGAGCCACCCAGGAGCCCCTAAAATGAGGTCTTTCTAACTTTCATTTTAAAATGTTTGCATGCAGAAGTAGCCACAGCAATTGGTAAAAAGAATAGTATTAAAGGGAATTATTTATATTAAGTTAGTAAAAGGTCTTACAAAGCTTAAATGTAGCTGCTTGCAACTACTTAATATTAATATTGTTTATATTAGCATAATGCAAATATTAGTGAAGAAACACAATAGTGTTCATTAATAAATATATTTACAGAATTAGCAAAAAATAAATGTGCCATTTCAAATTAGTGACAAAAAAAGGATTATTCAATAAATGATACTGGTACAACCTGGAAAAAATAAATAAAGTTGGATTCCTATTTTATACCTTAAATACATACAATTTAAAATAAATCAGCCACAGAGAAAGGGTAGATGCAATTAGAAAATGTTTTGTACACATTATTGGAAAGAGCATGCTAAGGAAAATGGGAAACCCAGATGCTACAAAAAAAAAAAATAAATAAAAAGATTGATAAACCAGATTAATTTAAAAATGATGTGTGGGGAAAAATTTCTGTGAGATGACACCAAACATAAATTGGGGAAAATTTAAATATATATGTTAAAGAGCAAGTTTTCTTCATTTATAAAGCATTCTTGTAAATAAATGGGTATGATTTAAAAAAATCATTTAAAAATGGGTAAAGATAGGGACGCCCGGGTGGCTCAGTTGGTTAAGCGTCTTCCTTCAGCTCAGATCATGACCCCAGAGTCCTGGGATCGAGTGCCGCACCGGGCTCCTTGTTCCAAGGGGAGCCTGCTTCTCCCTTTGCCTGCTCTGCCTGTCCTGCCTGTTGCTCTCCGAGCTTCTGCTCTCTCTGACAAATAAATAAATAAATAATCTTGAAAAAAATGGGGTAAAGATAGACAGCAAACAAAATGAAACAGAGAGTTTTATAAATGCATGAAAAGTTGTTCACTCTCACAAACCCTTGGAGGGCAATTTCCATAAAATTAAGTAAAGGGGTTCCCAAATGCCTGCTGCATAGCTCTGAAGATGATAGTCCAGAAGGAGCGTCACCTTAAGTCCCCTCAGTACACTGTCTACACCGAGTAGAAACTCCACTCCTGGGAATGAATCCCACAGGGACACATAAACGGCACAGAATACGCCTGTGAGGACAGTGTCACGTCCTCACAGTCACGGTCCGGTTCTCTGCCGCTGGTGAGCGCAGAGATAAAGCATGCTACGGTGCAGTACTGCATCAAATGCCTTCCTTTGAAAAGAGGGAGGTGAATCTATGTATTGATAACGAGCTTCAGGAAATGCTATTTTAAGTGAGGAAAGCAATGCGCGCACTGTGTCCCCATCCAAGGTCCCTGAGATGACCATGCACATACGTGTGCATGCACACGCGGTAATTCTGGAAAGACACACAGCAAATTAATAATAGCACTTCTCACTCTGCGGAAGGGGCTGGGGACTAAAAATACACAATAATTGTTATTTTTAAACTACATGTATATATTGCTATTCAATTAAATACTGGGTGTTGAAAGGATTAAAAAATACAAAACAGTTAATTTTTATTGTGGTAAAAAGCACATAACATTAAATTTACTTAATGGGTTTTAGGTGTTTAGTTCAGTATAATTACTGAAGATAATTATATTAAGTTAATATATTAAGTATGTTCATGTTGTCGAGCAACACATCTCTAGAAGTTTCTTATCTTGTAAAATGAAGGGCTCTGAACACACTGAACACGAATTTCCCCTTCCTCCTCCACCCAGCCCTCAGAAACCACATTTTATTAACTGTGTCTAGGACTTTGACTGCTTCAGGTGCTCCATGTAAGTGGAATCCGATAGCATGAGTCTAGCTGTGGCTGGCTTACTTCACTCAGCATAAGGTCTTTGAGGTCATCCACATTGTAACATGGGAGAGGACCTCTTTCCTTGTAATGGCTGCATAATATCCCATTGTCTTGGTACACCATCTTTTCTTTATCTGTTGCGATGATCTGAATGTTTGTGTCCCACCTGAAGTCACTGCTCTAACCCAAACTCCCAATGGTGATGATGATATTAGCATGTGGGACCTTCGGGAGGTGCTTAGGTCATGGGAGCAGAGTCCTCTAGAAATGGGCGGTGCGTTATCAAAGAGGCTCAGACACACACCTACCCCCTTCTGCCCTGTGAGGACACAGTGAACGTGTGTGGCCCAGAAGAGGGTCCTCACTGATCATGTTGGCACACCAGCCCCAGACTTCCAGCCTCCAGAACTGTGAGCGGTAATTTTCTGTCATTTAGAAGGCACCTAGTCTACAGTGATTTGTTTTACCAGCCTGAATGGACCGAGATATCCCTTCATCTATCAATGGCCCCTTGAGGAGCTTCTACCTCTTGGCTAATGTGAATAATACTGCATTGAACATGGGTGTGCACCTGTCTCTTGGGGATTTTGCTTTTAAGTTTCTTGGACATATCCCTAGAAGTGTAATTGCTGGATATGGTGATCCTATATTAAGTTTTTGAGGAAGCTCCAAACTCTTCCTCAGGGGCTGCACCATTTTGCAATCCCCTGAACAGCACACAAGGGTTCTAATTTTTCATCTACACAGTGTGTTTCTGAGAGCTGAGAGCTGAGGGTCTGCTTCCCCCAGACCCAGTCCAGGTTTGCTTCTGCTCACTCTACGTGGATCCCCCAAGTTCTGTGCTCTTGTCCTCTAAAGCAGTAGGACCCTTTGCATCTCTGTGTTTCTCAAGAAGGCATGATGAGCTGACCCCATATTCATGAAGCCACATCTTCTCTGTTGGGTGAATGGCTTCCAAAAAGGTGTCATTCATGGCTATTTTCCTGGATGACCGTCTCTCCCTGATGACATTTGGAAACTTCCAGTTACTGACTTCTTTCTTTCATAGTGCTTCTGTGTTGGCCTTTCTCCCCAGATTACACCCTTGACATAAATTGTGTCGATTCTAAGATCTACAGGCTAATGGCTACAAGGCATATCATATCATTCATGCTACTTTTATTACACATAAAAATAAAAATATGCTCGCTATTTATTTGAGATTGTCAGCTGAAATGAGGATTTAGGCCTGAGTATCCTTCATGTAAATAGAATCTTAAGTCATCTCCACTGTGACTATATTTCTAATATAGGCTTTTTGAGGATACAGATAAGAATAAATACTATTCCAATTTAAGGAAAACTTTTTTAGGTGACTTCCAGCTTGCATATAAAAGGGCAAGCTGCCTCTGGAATTATGGTACAGAGGTCGGTGTGTATGGAAATGAGCATGTCTGTCTGTCCTGTTCCTGTCCACCAGCTGAGCTCCACGCCTGAGACATCAGATCTCCTGCCAGTCATAGTCCCTGTGATGCTGTGCTGTGCTCAGAACTCTTTTTACTTTCTTATTGGCATAATCTTTTCCCTTATGCCCTTGAGGAGATTCAGTTAAAACTATCAAAAGAGCCCAGTTTTAAAAAAGAGTCCAAGGTCAGACCCCTTTTCCAGAAGGAGTGGTGAGCAAGAAAGGAGGGCAGGCAGCGGATGTCCAGAACTTTGCCTCATGTCACGTCTGTGACCAAGAGAGAGAAGTTTAAAATCCCCCCATTTGATGTGCATTAGGCAAAGCCACTTTATTTGGATTTGATCCCGTCTTCTATTGTGTATTTTTTAATGTTCTTAATCAATTCAAACCTGAGTGGCTTATCTTCCTTTCAGAGCTTTGATCTTTGTAATGATTCAATAGCTTTCTTTCTTACAAGAGAGAAGAGAAAAAATTCAGGACCACGGAAAGAGACTCCCCGGGCGGCGTGGGGGTGGGGGGGAGTGCCTTCTGCAGCAAGAACTTTATTAGGGGAAGTTCCCACTGAGGGAAGATTCAGACCCAGCACAAGCTCCTATTTCCTGGGAGGAAACTTGAGGGTTAGCAGAAAAGTGTCTCAAAACGGAAGGCAAAGTTACTGTGGTAGTGCTTTTTTCTGTATGCCCCCAAATAATAACAAGTGAAATGCTTAATGCATTCATTACCTTGAAGATTTTCTACCCTTAAATTAAATAAATTCATTAATCGATTATTAAGGAGGCACACAGTGATCTCCTGCCTCTCTTGGAAAACCTGCCTCTCAGACACTCCTGGGCACCTTGAGGTGGGAAGGAATTAAGTCTATCCCTGTAAGATTTTCCTAGGTACTGTTACTAAGAACCTCAGGCTCAACACAACAGAAATTTGTTCTTGCATGACTCTGGAGCTAGAAGTACAAACTCAATCTCTTGTCAGGGCCATGCTCCCTGCAAGGGTCTATGGGAGAACATTCCATGTCCTTCTAATGGTTTGATGTTGCTGGTGATTCTTGGGGCCCCTGGTTTGTCAACGGATCAGTGCGATGTCTGCGTTGGTCATCACGTGGCATCCTCCACGTGTTCTTGTTGTCTCTCCTCTGCTCTCGTCTCTCTCCTTATAAACTGCCCAGTCCCAGTGACCTCATTTTAACTTGACCATTGCAAAAACCAGATAACAAACAAGGTTACATTCACAGGTCCCAGAGCTGGGATTCCAACACACCCCAACATGACAATGGCCAGGAAAGACAAAGGCAGCTGTAGTTAAATGATATTTATTGGACAGGAGGAGAAAGACTTTCTCATTTTGTCTGTTGTGACCATTTTTAATAAGGGAGGAAGAGCAATAATCTGGAATTGAAAGGGAATTGAAGAAAAATGCTTTTGAATAACGTGGGAAGATGAGCAAACAGCATCCCAAGTGCAATGTGCAGTGGGACCAGAGAGGGAAGCGGGTGTGTGAGCCGAGCTGATGCCTGGGGACTGGCGTCTGACATTTAGTGAGCATTTACTATGAGCCAGGCGTGGTTTCAAGCATTCCAGGTACTTTATGTCATTTCATCTTGTTCAGCAGGTGTCTTCATGTTGCAGAACGAGAAAATTAAGCTCTGAATTATACAATGGTCAGTTTCAGTGCTACCCTGGAATAGTGTTAGATACGGTCAACATAGTCCTTTATTTTCCTTTTTGTTCTTGTTCTTGTTACCTGCTTTGAGATCGCTTCCCAGCACATGCAGAAGAAAGCCTTACAGAACAGGGGGAGGAGGCACGAGAGGATGGCCATGACCTTGGTGAATTGAGGCAGATCTGGGTCCCCCAAGCCTTGGGTTTTGCAGGTGAAGGTGCACCCAAGGACAGTGGTTGGGGGATGTCTGGGCACTTGCTGCCCTTGGGATCCTCAGTGGCATTCCAGAATGATGTGGTTTGGCTGCCTTCCCAGCCCCGCCTGGGCCTCAGTTCCTAAAGCTCTGCCATCTTGTTCAGAGTTCCTCCATGGTGCCTCTGCTGATGGTTTCTCTCTGGTGGGAGTGAGATGCAGAGCAGGCATGGCGGGTCCCTCCAGGTTTGGGCACCAGCAAAGAGAGCTGCTCAGCATTGGGAAAACGCATCGCCTGCCTCATCCCCTGTTGGGGACTTGCTCAGCATCTCATGGCATCTTTGTTCAGGGAAATGCAAGGCAGTGAAGATGACCATCCTAGACTTGCCTCTGGTTTTCTGTGGCCCTCGCCTGGACACAGTGTCTCTGAGCTCACTTCCCTCTCCGCCTTTCTGGCTTTCATATCCTTTCTCTCTGAAGCCGCTGTCTTAGGAGATCGTCCTTTCAGCCCTTATACCTCTTGTTAAGAGGTATACCACTTCTTCCACTTGGCGGTGAAGTGTCTGCCTTCAGCTCAGGTCATGATCCTGGAGTCCTGGGATCGAGCCCCATTTCAGGCTCCCTGCTCAGTGGGGAGGCTGCTTCTTACTCTCTCCTGTCCCTGCTCATGTGCTCTCTCTCATGTGCAAATGCATTCTCTCTCTCTCTCAAATAAATAAATAAAATCTTAAAAACAACAACAACAACAACAACAAAAAGAAACACCAGAGTGGGCATTTTGAGGCCCTCACCATGTGAAGTTGGTGGTGGGTATATTCCCACTGTGTGAGGACAGGTGAGAAATTGTGCCAAGTGTCCTGCTCTCTGTGACTCCAAATGAGGCATGATGGCAGGTGGGTCCCATGTCACTGCTGTGATGTTGGTGGTGGGCACAGTGGATGACGCACAGGGTGAGCAGGAGATCGGCACTGGGGGGCAGGGGTGGATGGGGTTCCCCATCACCCCAGGGAGTTTATGTGCAAGAATTAGATTTCTCACTGGATCACAAATCAGGCTGGGTCTCATTCACATTAATGAAAGTGCACTTTTTGTTTAAATATTTCTTATTGTGGTAAAGCAGACACAACATAGAAGTTAACTTTGTAACCATTTTCAAGTAGCCGGGTCAATGGTATTAGCATTTTCACACTGTGGTCTCCCCAGAATCCTTGCTGTCCTCCCGAACTGAAACCCACTGCCCTCTAGATACTAATTCCCCGTCCCTGCCTTTCTCCAGACCCTGGCAACAGCCGTTCCACTTTCTGTCTCCACGAATTGGACTCATCCGGGCACCTCATCTAAGTGGTGTCGTACCATTTTTGTCTTTCCGTGACGGGCGATCTCACGCAGCATGTCTTACAGGTCCATCCGTGCTGGAGCGTGTGTCAAATTCTGAAGAATGTTCTCCGGCATGTATATGCCAGTGCTGCTCTTCCCCTGAGGGATCTGTGGACTTTCTCACCTTTTGGCTGTAGGAGATAAAGTTACTGTGAATTTGGGTGAACAAATATCTCTTTGAGACCTTGCTTTCAGTTCTTTTGGGTGTATACCAACAAGTGCAATTCCTGGACTCTGTGGTAATTCTATTTTTAAGTTTTTGAGGAACTATCTGCTTTGCTGTGTTGCATTCCCACTAGCGCACCACGGCTCCAACTCACCCTCATCAACACATCTTACTTCCCATTGAAAACATAGCCAAAGGGTATGAGTGGTGTCTCACTGCAGCTTTGATTTGCATTTCCCTGATGACTTCTGGTGTTGAGCATCTTTTCATGTGCTCACTGGGCATTTGTATGTTTTCTTTGGATAAATGCCTATTGAAGTACTTTGTGCATTTTAAAATCAAGATGTCTGATTTTTTTGTTGTTGGGATGTACAAAGTTCTTTATGTATTCCAGATATGAACCTCTAATCAATTTGCAGATATTTTCTGTCATTCATGGGTTGCCATTTCACTCTGCTGATGGCATTCTTTGATGCACAAAAGTTTTAAATTTTGATGTGTTTGAATTTATCTCTTTTACCTTATGCTGTCTGTGCTTTTAGTGTCCTATCCAAGAAATCATCACAAAATTTAACGTGATAAAGCTTTTGTCCTGTTTTTCTTCCCTGAGAGTTTTGATAGCCCTAGGTCTTATGCTGAGGACTTTGATTCATTTTGAGTCAACTTTTATATACAGTACAAGGTGAAGGTCCATTTTTATTCTTTTGCATACTATTATCCAATTTTCCTAGCCTTGGTTGTTGGAAAACTCTCCCTTTTCTCTTGAGTAATTCTGGCACCCATGTTGAAAATTGTTTGTAGATTCCTTTGCAGAGCATTAACTCTTAGAAATATAAAGTTTTCCAAAACATGAACATGATGTAGCCTTCCAGTTATAAGTGTATTCCTTCATTTCTTTCAGCAGCATTTCATAGTTTCCAGTGTACAACTCTACTACCCCTAGACTAAGATTATTCCAATGTATTTTATTCTTTATGGTGCTGTTATAAATGAAATTGTTTTCTTAGTGTCCTTTTAAAATTATTCATTGCTGGGGTATTGAATTGCAGCAGATTTTTGTATGTTGATTTTGGTCAACTATCATTGATTAGTTCTAAAAGTGTGGTTGTTTTCCTGGAATTTAAAGGTTTTCTACATGTAAGATCATGCCATCTGCAAACAGAGATAATTTTACTTATTTCTTTCCAATTTGGATTGGAATTAGGTTCCATTCCATTGGAATTAGATTCCAATTAGGCATTTCATGCCTAATGGTTCTGGCTTGTACGTCCAGTATTATGTTTAGTAGAAGTGACGAAATCTGGCATCCCCGAATTGTTCCTGATCTTAGAGGAAAAGCTTGTAACCTTTCCCTGTGGGGTATGATGCTCACTCTGAGTTTCTCATATATGACTCTGATTATGTTGACATAGTTTCTTCTATTCCTAGTCTGCTAAGTGCTTTTATCATGAAAACGTGCTGAATGTGTTCAAGTGCTTTTTCTGCATCAGTTGAGATGATCATGTGACTCACCCTTCCTTTCATAATGTGACCTATGGCGCTGATTGTTTCTTGATTCATTCTTGCATTCCAAGAATTAGTCCCACTTGGTAACGGTGCATAATCCTTTTCATATGCTACTGAATTCAGTTTGCTAGTATTTTGTTGAAGATGCTTGCACTGGTCTTGATCAGGGATGTTGGTGTGTAGTTGTCTTTTCTTATAGTATCTCTGGATTATGGAGTAATGCTGGCCTCATTGAATGAGTCAGGGAGTTCTCTCCTCTTCATATTTCTGGAAATGTTTAAGAGGATTGGTGTTGGTTCTTCTTTAAATATTTGGTAGAATCACCAGTGAGACCATCAAGTCCGATGTTTTTCTTTGTAAGGAGACCTGATGACTGATTCAGCAGCCTTACTTGTTATGGGTCTGTTCATATTTTCTATTTCTTTCTGGGTTAGTCTTGGCGTAATTTCATATTTCTAGGAATTAATCCATTTCATCTCAGTTATTCAGTTTGCTACTATACAGTGTTCACAGTATTCTCTTATAACCCTTCCCTGTCTATAAAATCTGTTGTAAAGACCAACTTTCATTGTTGCCTTTAGCTGTGTGAGTATTCTCTCTTTTTCAATTAGTCAGATTCTTTAATGGCTTATCAATTTTTGATTTTTGAAGACTCAACTCGGTTTTGTGGATTTTCTCTGTTTCTATCCTCTATTTTGCTTATCTTGTTTTGTTTATCTTATTTTTATTCTCTATTTTGTTATCTCTATTTTGCTAATATTTATTATTTTTTTTCCTTCTGCTAGCTTTTGATTTAATTTGTTCTTCTTCTTCTTTTTTTTTTTCTAGTTCCCTGTGGTGTAAAGTTAGGTTGCTGACTTGGAGATATTTCTTCTTTTTCAATGTAAGCATTGATAGTTATAAATTTCCCTATTAGCACTTCTTTTGCTACATCCCATAAGTTTTGCTAGGTTGTGGTTTCATTCCCATTTGTCTCAATAAAATTTCACTTTTCCTTTGTGATTTATTCCTTGACTCATTTATTGTTTTAAATAATGTTCAATTTCCACATATTTGTAGATTTTCCAATTTTCCTTCTGAAATCTTTCTGGTTTCATTTCATTTTGATCAGAAAAGATATTTTGCCTGATCCCCATCTTTATAAAAATTTTAAGACTTGTTTTATGGGCTAACATCTGGTCTATACTGGAGAATGTTCCATGGCTTTTTGAGAAAGATCTGTATTCTACTCTTGTTGGATGGAGTATTTTATAAATCTCTGTAGTGACCAATTGGCTTATTTATAGTCTTGTTCGGGTCCCCTAATTTTTACTGATCTTCTGTCTGATTATTCCTTTGTTATTGAAAATGTGGTATTGAAGTCTCCTTCTTTTATTCTAGACCAATCTATTTCTCCCTTCAGTTCTGTCAGTTTGATATGTAGGTGCTTCGATGTTGGTTGCACATTTTATTTATAATTCTTATATCCTCTTGGTGAATTGACCTTATCATTATATAATGTTCTTCATTTCTTGAAACACTTCTTGCATTAGTCTGTTTTATCCGATATTAGTATACTCAACCCTCGTCTTTTGGTTACTAATTGCATGGAATATCTTTTCTTTCCTTTTAATTCCAAATCTCCAATCCAAGTACTAACCAGGCCCGACCCTGCTTAGCTTCCGAGATCAGACGAGATCGGGCGCGTTCAGGGTGGTATGGCCGTAGACTTAATTCCAAATTTATGTTTGTGTCCTTACATCTAAAATGAGTATCTTATAGATAGAATAAAGTTGGATCCTGGTTTTTTTTTTTTTTTCCCGAGCCAGAAAGGGTGACACGGTCCCCAGGCAAGGGGCACCCAGGGAGGCTTCAGGGCGCAGACCCACACCTGCTCAAGTGGGATGACCCCACAGGGCCTGGAGTGGGGGAGGGGAGTGGGGCTGCTGTGAACCTGGGCCGGGAATCTGTCTCTACAGACTGTATCTGAAATGGAGCTAATTGGTGATCAGGCCTGAGTAAAATGGAGTGAGACCATAATGTCTATATTGGTCGGCTTGATGTTCTCCCATCATATGTCTCTCAGGCTCTGTTCAGTGTTCTTCCTTTTTTTCTCATTTTACTCTTCAGTCTCAATAGTTTCAAGTGACCTGTCTTCAAGTTCACTGAGTCTTTCTAATTGAGTCTCCTATTGAACCCCTTAAATGACTTTTTAAATTCAGTTTTGTATTTTTCACCTTCAAAATTTCCATTTGATTGTTTCTAATAATTCCAAATTCTTTGTAGATATTCTCATTTTGCTCTTATATTTTCTCAATTTCCTTTAGCTCTTTTGTCCATGTTTTCCTTTAACCTTTAGAGCATATTTAAGGCAATTGTTTTAAAGCCTTTCTCTAGTAAATCCAAAGCCAGTGTTTCTTTAGGGATGGTTTCTGGAGATGTATTTTGTTCCTTTGAATGAGCCACATTTTACTTCTTCTCTGTATGCCTTGTGATCTTTTGTAGAAAACTGGATATTTTTAAAAACAGCCCTCTCTCCCAGGCTTTGCATGCTGGCTTCATGCAGGGGAGACCCTCTCTAATCAGCCTGGCATGCATTTTTCTCATGCCTTTGTTGTCCCTCGATCTGTTCATGTGCTCTCTTCCCAGGTCTCCCATTGATATGGCTGCTGTTAATGTCTTCCTCTCTGTTAGGCTCACACCCTTGCTCATTTTAGGGATGTGAGCTGTTCTATTGCATTCCTCAATCAGTAATCACTTGCCCCAGATATTTGTGTCTGTAATTACCTTTAGGACAGTTTTCACAAGTCGTACATGCTGCTTCCAGTGATTTCCCCCCTTCTGTGGTGTGAGCCACTTTTGGTTTTCTGAACTCTGTGTTGGGTGTCCCAAGACCAGTCCTTCAGGTATCCCCTTGACAGGTTAGAAATCAAAGGGTTGCAGATCAGTCCACTCTGCTTTCTCTGGTTTGCAGAGGGGACTAGCTTGTGGCAGCCACTCTTCTCAAGCAGTTCTGCCCAGCACAGTCATGGAATTTCCTGCCCTGCAACATATGGCACATTCTTGACCGGGCACTCACTTGGTTGCTGTGTCTCTTTGGCCGTTCCCATAGTTCCCATATGTTATTTTGGTCAGTCTCTAGTTGTGTATTTGGTGTTTCTGTGGAGGAACAGGCATGGAGTTTTTTTATGTGTCATCTTGCTGACATCACTTTCCTGAATTTTTAAGTAAGTTTTTAAAATATTCAGTCTATTTCAAAACGTGCTGGTACACACATGTTCGTGTTCTGTTATTTTCATCTGCCAGTTTCCATATTTTTAAAATAAAAACACAGTGTGAGTGGCTTCCCAGTCACTGATAGAAGAAGAGGTCTTTACCCTGCCAGCCTGATATGTGCGATGCCTAAGAGGACCTTCAAACTGCACAGGGATATGGTCACTTTTACAGAGACCGTGTGACCATGTATAAGTGGAGAGGCTCCTCCTTGCACACAGATATGCTTCCTGCACTGAGGGCTGGTATCCATCCCTCCAGATGCTGCTGGAAACAACACCATGTGTCTGTATGCTCACAGCATGAAAGTACACTGCCAAGGCTCCCGGGTACCAGGGACCGTCCCACTGGTGCTCAGGCTGTGACAGTTACTGTAATAACACGCCCATAACCAAAGCAGCCTTCCCTCCTCAGGGGAGGTTTGTGGGCAGTGTGTGACACTGACGAAGAGCTGGAACCCCAGCTGGAACCAGCACTAAGACAGGTTCCTCACCTGTCCCTGCTGACCTCCAGCCATGTCCTGTGTGCCTCTGTTGCTGGCTCCACAAAGCCCCTCCACCCTTCCCTCATCCAGCCCATTTTCAGGCACCTGCACTTTCTGTTTCCTATCAGATGTTTCCCGAGGGCCAGCTAGAGTTGACTATCACCCGGGGTGGGGGGAGGGAAGCAGTGCCATCTTGGGGACTCGCTAAATGAGCACTTCTGTGGGGCACATCCTCACAGTGCAGGGACCCTAACAAGTGCAGCAGGGAGGCCACTGACAAAGAAGGGACAGGTCCACAGGCCCCCTCTCAGGGCCCCCTCCAAGGTGCCCCCTCCAGAGGAAGGAGGGACAGCCCTCTCTCTGACCTCAGGCTGGGGAGGGTCGAGGACCTGGGATCCATGTGAGTCTCTGAGGGCGCCAGCACGCCCCCCGGGGAGCCCCAGGGGAGACAGGTCACACGAGGAGATGGGGACCCTGCTTCCTGCGGCCCCCACCATGCCCGGCTAGTCACTGGAACTCTGCCGGATGCTGACTTCACGGCTGGTGCTTGGAAGAGGAGGGAAACCGGACAACAACGTAAGCCAGGCTGGACACCAGGAGGCAAACCACCTTGCAACCTTCCAAGAACTGGTCCCACTCCATTTTACTCAGTCCTGATCACTAATTAGCTCCATTTCAGATACAGTCTGTAGAGACAGATTCCCAGCCCACGTTCACAGCAGCCCCATTCCCCTCCCCCACTCCGGGCCCTGTGTGGTCGTCCCATTTGAGCAGGTGTGGGTCTGTGCCCTGAAGCCTCCCTGGGTGCCCCTTGCCTGGGGACCGTGTTGCCCTTTCTGGCTCAGACACTCAGGGTCCCTCACAGTGCAGTGTCCTGACCCGGTTTGCCAGCTCGTCCCCTGGCCAGTTCATGTCCTAAAAGTCCTCCCATGTCCCGGGGGCAGACTACCAGTCCCCCGTGGCTTCCTTCCAGCTCAGCATCTTTCCTGCAGTTGTGCCCTGCCCCAGTCATTCCTGCTCTGGTGGCCTGCTCAGGTGCAGTGAAAATCCCGCATCCACTGCCTCCTCCTCCAGGGAGCACTCCCTGACTTCCAACGAATGCACCTGCTGCATTTCCTCATGGATCCTGGGCTCTGGGGCTCCTGATCTGGGGGTGCTGGTTCCCCCACGCAGCCCCAGCCTGCGCAGCCCTGAGAGCCCGACTCCGGCCCCTTGCACTCGTGCCCTGTGTGTTTCCTCACCGTCAGTCATTGGAAACTTGTAAGGAAAGTATTTATTGCATTTCCAGGTGAAAGCATCTGTCATCTCAGAGAAAATAACCTTTTAAAATGATTCCCTGTGTATAGAGCATATCTTAGTTCCATCACTGGTGGATGGGTCGTGTTTATGTAAAATATTTTACAGAATTCCTAGTGCCCAGTCACCAGAGTGATGACGGAAGGCAAGGACAGCTATGACAGCTTCTGCAGAGTAATTTTGAATTCACAAAACCCATTCATTGTAAGACTGAAAAGTCATGTGTGACATAAGCCTATGGTGACATCTACAAGCACATTGTTCCGGGTCGCCTGCCCTTAGATCCTCTCTGCACGGGTTAGCCTTCCAGCTGCATTCAGGACTTCTGAATTGCTCATGCTACAGTATCCCATAGCTTTATGGTTCATCTCATTTAGTAAAATGAGGCTTAAAAATCACATTTGAATAAATACTGAGCAAAGGTCAAACTAACTCTTTTCATAATCATAATAAAATATCGAGAACTGTGATTATCCTTTTTGTAAAGCATTCCAAAATTATATAAGTTAAATTACGTTAACTTAGCACACACTGTCTTTTTAAAATCAGTCGCAGATGGTGAGTGATCTGAGGGACTGGCCCGCTCAGACGGAGTTGCATAGCCTCCTGTGCTAGATGTCCTGACATCTTCTGATTTATGTTTTAAGAAGTTTCTTAGTGTTTTAAGAAACTGTGGCAGAGGTATGACTTCTTATGCCTCAATCATTTGTCACATAAGGTCCTCCTTCTAGTGTATTTTACACAATCAGAAATGACTAGTCATAAGCCACAGCTGATGGTCATGAGAACGGGGTCAGTCACGAGCAGGGAAGCAAGGATTTGGGGCAGAGAGGAACTGAGCTGTTGTGATCCACTGAGCAGGAGACGGGCTCTCTGAGTTCATCAGGCATTTGGGATGCAGGACACCTTCTAGAAGTCTGGCTTAGTGAATCACTTAGTTTTCCCAGACTGCATGTATTTGTAATGAAGAGTCTGTTTTTGGCCAATATCACTGTGTTGTGAGTGGGGTAGGTCAGTCCCCCTGTGGGGTCTTTAAGGAACATTCCAGCGTGGTTGTGGAAGTCACACGCAGGAAAGCTAAGAAATGACCAGGTTTGTTATGCTCACAGGTGTTAGGGTGGGAGGCACAACTGGCACTCCTTGCTGGTGGCCACCTGGCAGGCGGGCCCAGGAGGTGACCATATCCAGCAGGTGCAGACCTGAACCACTGAGAACCCCTGGGCAGGTCCCTGTATTCTGGGTTGGGATGGCCACAAAGCACTGAGGGGATTCCACTGCTATTTTGGAGTCCCTGGGTCACAGACGGGGATGGTGAGATGGGAACCTTGTGACAGGAGCCTGCCTGACCACCCTGGCAGGCCCAGGAGGGGGCTCACAGCCTCTGCGTGGTGATGTTGAATTATCAGGGAGAGAGGAGGTGCTAACAATTTATGATCCAGTCTTCACCCTTTATTCTCATTTTCAACTATATTTTCCTTCTCAGGTAAGAGAACCAAGACTCTGGTACAGCCCGGGATGGTTCCAAAATATATAAACAGTCTTTCAACACCTGAAACTGAGAGAGAAGAAACATTTCTGTTTATTAATGGTGATGCAGAACTGAGATTTGTGCGTTCTGCTGAGCCTCAGGGGTCCGTGGTGTCCTCTGGGCCCTGGACCCCAGCTCCTGGCCCCCTTTCAGACTCCTCGGTGCCTCTGTTACTGTCTGAAAGAAAAGGACACCTCACCTTTCTGTTTTTGTTCCGTCTTTTACTTCTTTTCTTCCTACCGGGCCTCGTTCCACAAATCATCAGCTATAGGATTCGTGAGCTTTCTCTCAGTCTATAAATCACAAGCACCCCTTCCCTCCTCCATGGAGGGGGCTAGGCAGGGTCACTGTCCCCTTGATTTTGCATGGGAAGAGTGGAAGTCCACGAAGAGTCAAAGATTTAGTCATGGACACTGCAGGACAGTCAGGAACTCTGCGTTAGAGCTTCTCAGCAGATACTGTTTTCTTCCCTGGCCCATCATGGCCTCACTAAGATCACATGTATGTCACATGTGGGCAGAAGGCTCTTCTAACCCTAGTTTGCAGCAGCTACCACTGCGTCCTGGGAGTGGTGGCCAGGAGCTGAGGTGGGGTGCTGCCCTGGTGGGGGGGGGCAGGGAGACCAGGGGAAGCAATGCTAAGCGTTCTCAATGCTAAGCGATCTTCCCTGTTACTACCCTGGGCCATGGTAGGACTCTGTGGGCAGATCATGTGGTCCCCAGGACTCTGCCAGTGGGTCTAGCTGAGAAGCCAGGATCCCAGAACACAGACTCCCAGTGGTCCCATAAACTGTTGGTGACACAGAGCAGGGCAAGTAAGCCCAGTGATGGGGCAGGCAGAGCCCGCACAGGAGCAGCAGAGGATGTCAGCGGCTCCTCTGTGCTGAAGTGAACTTCGAGTCGAATGGAGAACACCACCCTTGTATCAGGACACCTAGTACACTTAGGTTACCATCAATGCACAGCATTCTCAAGAACACAAATTAAAAGGCTTTGAGACACAAGAACGAAACGGGAGAATTATATCTTTTAATATTTCCACAATATTTGACATGGGTTTGTAGAGTGAAAAAAAGTAGTCAAAGTATTTTTTCTAAATCACTGCTTAAGCAGCTATAAACATTTAGAAGAAAAACAGCCCAGGATGGAAATGTAACAGAGACTGCACACATTCATGAATCTGTCTGACTCCTAACAAGCTTAGCTTCGGAGGCAGGGCATGGAGCGTTTCTTACGTTAAGAAGCATAATTATAAATCGTTAAAATGCCCACTTGATCACAGTACAGAACATTTTTATGGCTTCACTTGAATGCTCACTTAAGAATTTTCTCTGAAATGTACTCAGAGCAGAGATAGTTAAACAATAAAAGTGAGGTATTGTAAGACCATAATACTAACTCAGGAATAGTTGGGGTAGAAACCACTGTCCCTGGCTCAGCCTTTCCACATGTTTCATTTGTTTGTTTGTTCATTTGTGGTTTTTATTTGGGTGGTAAGTTTTGAATGAAGGAAGGATGGTCTTTTGATGCCTACAGGAAGGAGTGCCAGAATTTTCTGCCTGCCTTTCCATGCGAAGCAGGCCTGTGAGGGGCTAAGCTGCACCTTTCTCCTCCAGATGTCCCTGGCTTCTTCTGATGCGGAATCTTAGCTCTCTCTGCTGTCCTTTAAACTCCTGGGCATTGGTGAAATCTTGTCATGGGGTCTTTCTTTTAGTCAGAGTTTGTAGGGCTTCTGAGCCCATCCGTCCGAACCCTCCACGTGCTGAGGGGGTAGTTGAAGGCATAAGAGAGAGGAAGGATCGACAAAGGACAGTCACTCAGCACCCGAGACTTGATGTTTCTTTCTCGGTGTTTCCCCTCAGAATTCCTACTTCCTGTTTCCATCCCTCAGCAGTCCTCTTTGGCAGGGAAACCAAGCTGTATGTGTAGATAAAACCTCCCATCAGTAAGTGGATTCCTCCCAGCACGTGCCCTAGTGTGGGAGATGTTATTCTGGAAACTTCCCACCCTCAGTCTCAGGGGCAGGCCTCTTGGGGGTGACCCCTTGGCCAAGAAACTTTCTCGATCTCAACCTGTTTTTCTTTCTTTCCATAAAAAACAGCCTGATTAACCTTAACCCACAGGGTCATGGCATGGATTTATTGAGATCCTGCTTATGAAAAAAATCACATTTAGTGTCCTGGAAACAGTCAGATCTCAGCACAGGTGAGCCCTTTTCTTCAGATGTCTGTCTGTCTGTCACACTTGCCTCATGTGAGTGTGCGTCATGCCCAGGTGGGTGCCTGCACACTCAGGGGCTTACATTACAAGAGCTCCCGGAACCTGAGTCTTTTGTGCAGGAAGCATGCCTGCCCTTCACCTGGAAGGAAAAAAAATGATCTTACAGGGCTGCTTTCTATATAAATGTCCTTGCAAGACAGCTCAAAAGAAAAGAGTCAGGGCTTCACTCTGTAAGATGAGCAGAAATGGGAGGAACCCATGGAGAATTGTCTTCCCTCTGCTCTGGCCCGACAGCCTTTTATTGTCTCTGGAAAATGGTGAGTCGATGTGGCAAAGGACTTACTTCATACTCATTTCAACTTATTTCTCAGATATGTATTGCTTTTATCCTATTCTAAGCATAATTCTTGTGTCAGAGTTAATTTTGAACTCATAGTGACCCTAATCATTTTGGTTTAACAGTATTGGTGACTCAAATTTAAAATGCTAAGAAAAGAGCATTTTGGGGGGTGAGGGGTTTCTAAAATGACCAAAACAACTTTATATAAACAATTAGTTGAAAAACAGCTATTTGATCTTGATACAATTTTTAACTTATTTGGCTAAATTCTATATAAATTAACACTTTCTTTCAATGCAAAGTTGTCACTACCCTCAGAAGTGACTCTGATTTTTTGTATGTATGACAGCAGAATTTTGTGAGGGTGAGTATGTTTCCCTTATAAACAGTCCAGGATAAATCCAAATCTCTATTGAAGAAGAAAATTTTGAAAAACATTTCATTCAGAACTTTCATTTCAGAATTTCATTTTGGAAAACATTTTCATTTTACTACTGCAGGATTGTTTGCTTGTTCCCCTGTATTAACATGGGCCATTTGCCTCTTAAAAATATATATTTATTTAAAGTTTATTTACTGAGTAACTTATTTAATAAACCCCAGGTGGGGCTTGAACTCAAGACCCTGAGATCAAGAGTTGCACGCTCCTCTGACTGAGCTGGCCAGGCACTGGGCAGTTAGCCTCTTGAAAGAAATGGGAAGCCACAGAGCAGGTTTCAGAAGTACTTTTTTAATTGCTCAGTGGTACTCACTCTCCCTCAGAAATTATTTAAAAATGGGGAGTTTTTGTCCAAGACGTCTAATGTTAGTGTGAAGTCCCCCCACCCAAGTTATTGTGCTGCAGTTGATGTGTGACATCTCCCTGGTACTCACGGGGTCTTCCCTCCATGCGCACGTTCCCTGGGGTCTCTGTGCATCCAGATTTTTTCTTGTAATGACCCAGGCTCGTCAGATCAGGACTCACTCCAATGGCCTCATTTTACCTTGATCACCTCTTTATAGACCCTGTCTCCAAACAGTCACATTTGGAAGTACGGGGGTCTCAGGCTTCCACATATGAATTGGGGTGGGGGACATGATTCAGCCCATCACAGCAAGTTATATGGGTTCCCTACTTTAAAGATTTTTAAAAAATTTATTTATTTGACAGAGTTCACAAGTAGGCAGAGAGGCAGGCAGAGAGAGAGGAGGAAGCAGGCTTCCTGCAGAGCAAAGAGCCCAATGTGGGGCTCGATCCCTGGACCCTGAGATCATGACCTGAGCCAAAGGCAGAGGCTTTAACCCACTGAGCCACACAGGCACCCTGGGTTCCCTACTTTATAAAGTGTTTTAATGTTGAATTAAATACATATGGTATCTCTTCAAGTCACAGGTACTTCTTGATGAGAAATCTTCTAAATTTTGTACAAATAACCCATTTGATATATCATTATTTTGAACACATGCAGGAGGCTAAGAGGATCGTGCTATTCTGCCAATAATGAGTTGTTAAAGAATGCCCCAAAACTGTGCCTGGAGTCAAGTTTATATTTACGTCAGGTTATATATTTAATTCTTCTCATTCAATTAACTTATTTAATTCCTTCAAGTTGCTGATAGGAGAGGCACACTATTAAACACTCAGTTGAGGCATTTCTTTTTCTTTTTCTTTTTTTTAGTTTTGCTTTGATTTATTTTTAATGCAGACAAAGAGAAAAGTCATTTTTTTTTATTATTAAATTGATTTCTTATAACACTAACAATACCTCCTTTTGTTCTTTGGTGTCACTCTTCAAATACTGAAAGCTAATTCGGTTTCCAGAAAATAAGCTTGTGCTATGTATCAAACCACACACCTTTTTTGTGATGTTCTGGTATTGTTTTCAATAACATTACGTTGCTTTTGAAGTATGATCTTTTTGCTATTGGAAATATTTTTTTTCTGGCTTTTTCTCTACTTTCAACCGCTTTGCCAACACCAGTGGGCCTTCCAGATAGCTTATAAAATGTGTTTCTCCTGATCACGTAAGAAGATAGGGAAGGGAGGAGCGTTGAGAAACCAGAGTCAGACCTGTCTTGTCTTGTCTGCTGGGTTCGTATTTCAAGCAGAAGGTAAAACTAAGCATTAAGGCCTTAAAGCTTCTCAATGTGTTTTTAAAAATACTTCATTTCAATAATATTTTGGGAATGTATATATTGTCCTTTTATACAGCTGAGATTACAAAAGCACTTTAATGAAGAGCAGCATTCAGGACCCTGTTTCCTGCACCTGCTTTGGCCCCAGGATGTGGATGAGTCCAGACCCAGTCTCTATGGGTTTCTGGGAGGTGTAGCTGTGCTCAGTCACAGGGCGGGTGCCCTCTCCAGGTAGGGGAAGGTGCTGGAAGCCAGAGACGTGGTCGTCTCTTTTTGCTTGGTCACTGGTTTGACTGTGTGACTTGCTTCCACTGAGTCCATGAAAGAAACTAGGAAATGCTTAACTAAGTGCACATTTTTTTCTGACACACTGAGGTCGTCACATCAGAAGATGAGCATCAGGTGCCTGTCTGGTTGTTTTAAGTGAGAATGGAGATTATTCGTTCACTTTCTAGGACACTGTTGGAGTCAACTCATCCGCATGAGTTAAACTCCAGTGCTCACCTCGCACGAGGCACCTGGCTGACCGACATCTAAGGGGTCAGGCCCTCCCTCTGGGTCATACTTCTGACATCCCAGTCCGGCTCACCCAGTAGAATGACAGGAGGAGGATTTCCTTGATTTATCTATGTGTAAATGTTATGGTACTTTCTAGTTCACTCAAATATTAAAAATAATTCACAACAAGATCACTTACTTTAAAACAACTGACTACAACTTTGATGTGGTCTAACTACAGCAAATAATTTTAGTACATCCTTTCATGGTCTGTAAGCCTCTGGAAATAACAGGGACAAAATATTATTTTTAATATTAGCAGTAATTATTATTATTCCCCCATTGCTCATGAAGAAGCTAAGATGTGGGAAGATTTAAGCATCTTGTCCAAGACCATCATGGCCCTGTAATTAAAATGGCCAGAATTAGAGCTTGGGGATTCTTGCACGCTCTCTTGATCCCAGCAACATCCTTTCTCCTACCTCAGAGGTCTTAAAATGAACAGCAGTGAGTGAATAATGAAGCTCAGGTTTCCTAGGGGCCTGCAGATGAGGCGTAATATTTATTTATTTATTTATTTATTTTTAAATCACCAAGACTATTTCTATAGGCAACACCGCTTGTGTTTGGAAAGAAGGCATTGGTATAAAAGCTGACCTTAGGACACAGACATTTCAAACCTGAAATGACAAATACATAACAGGCATCTCGAAGGTTATTTGTTGACTCCAATGCAGAATTGTGATGACTCAGTTTACAACTGAGACCGTGGCTCTGCGGGGTCTCCCAGTGATCCCTTCTCCGGATTCAGAGTGTGCTAACGTGACTGCTAACTCAATCAGTGCAGAGCTGGCAGCTTTTCAGAAATGTCACCAATTCCTAAAACAAATTATCTTAGAAACATGTTTCTAGCAGGTGAACAGAGCCCGAGCCGTGGACTCGGGTTACCTTCAACCTAACTAATGTGGAAATGGAAGACTTCATCAGACATCGTCTGCTCCTAATAGTGGACAAAGGATTCAATGTGATGCCTTTAAAGTAACCGGATATTGAGTCCGTGTCCAGATGAAGTGTCCCTAGTGATCAGTTGTGGGGAGAGTCTCATGGTTGTGTCTGTTAGTGCTCGCGAGCCCGGAGGGATGCTAGAAGGACGGGCCATGGAACTCCTCCCACTGACTCATCAGAATTCTAAGAGAAGTCTTCTTGCTCTTACTTTACACATGAAAATGCTGGCTTCCCCGAGGACACTCCTGCCGCGAGAGATCGGGAAGATGGGGCTTTCATCTTCCCACTTAACTAGAGCACAGAGTGGGCCTTTGTTTCTGCAAGGCTGTGTGGCCTGTTCACCCACATCTGTTCTGGAAACACCAAAGCAAAAGTACATATGGCAAGGAACAGATCACACCCCCTCTCAAGAGATAAACACGAGCTTCACCAAAATATAGGGGATCATTTCAGTAATGAGCCACGAAGGTGAGAGTGACATGCTAGTGGGGATCCATCTTGTGCCGAAGTCATTTCATTTAACTTCTGTATCTTAAAAGAAACGAGTGATTGATTTGTACCCAAAGGGACTGGTAATAGTTCTATGTAAGACAAAAATATTGTGATTCCTTAAAATTAGAATGGATTAACATGGTCACAGTGCTGTGCACACATACATATATACGTTCCAATATTTGAATGTAATTAAAATTGTGTGTGACAAATGTTTCATATACAGATTCCCAGAAGTTTTAAAGAGTGCCTTCTGAATCTCCTCTTCATAGACTATTAAGACATTATTGTCCTTTGAAATATTTCTTAAATAGTATTCTGTCTAAATTCCATTAAAACAGCACTAGAAATTCCTTTTGCTATATGGTGTTGTCATCACACAGTCTGAATGACGGTGTCCAGAATTTACCTTCCACAGACAAAGTACTTCAGAAGGAAGTAATGATACCCAAGGAAAATAAAACAATTTGTTCAAATACCTTTCCTAGTTTTTGTCAGTTACCCTCAGATAAACATGGACTTCAGTTCTGAGGTTGAATTGTAATCTTGGCTTTGCAGTGAATGTGGGAGCCGACGATCATCTGTATGTCTCGGGTCTTGAACCTGAGACAGAGTGTAAGGAATGGGATGCAGATGAGCAGCCTCTGCCAGATGCGCCCGCCATAACCAAAATGGCAGCCAAGGCTGTGGCCACCGTGGCTGGTGCTCGTGGACCGCCTACCTCCAGGCAGGTGTGGGAACGTGATTGTCAGGTATTATCTCATGTAATAGCTCCTCAACCTTCAGAGTTTTCTGGACCAAGCTGGTTTTGTGGATGAAGGCAGTGGGTCTGGGAGCCTGTAATAACAGGAGCTTGTGCTGGACAGTGGTGGTGTTGGTACAAAGTAGCTCCTACCCAGTTCCTGCAGGAAGCTGGGGGCAGGGAGGGCACATTTCCGACTTCCCATTTGGAGCACAGAGTCAATGGAGAGGGTTTGCCTGCTCTTGGTGTAACGGTTGCCAACCCTTGAAGAACGGGTGATGTTGGACAAAATGGTGCTTCCACTGAGCAAGAGAGAGAGGCCAGAGGGCTTGCCAGATGATGTTTCCTTTACTAGCCAAGAGGAAGAGTTATAGGGTCTGAGACTGGCCCTGATACCACATTTGAGTTTTCTGTATTCTTGGTTCCATCTGTTCCTACCTGCTTGTTGTGGCTTACAAGTCCGAGTCGTGATAGGGCTTGGTTTGGTTGGGTTTGGGTGTTAAGCCAGGCCTAGAGTTTCACAAAGCAAAATGACAAGATGTGCATACTTTTTGGCCCAACTACGAGATTTGCTCCCGTGCAGCATGAGTATATCTGACCCTTTTAACTGTGGTGGTAGGCGGAGTGTGTCCTTCTGATGCCAGAGAGCATAAGAAAGGGTCAAGTCTTCTGTTCCTCATTTTGTTACTATTATATGAAGGAGTATTATGAGAACATCTTTGGCCCTCTGGATGGTAAAACTTGGAGAGATCAAAGAACACAGAACTTGAACTTTTGATGGGGGGTTCCAAAGAACTGATAGCATTGATTTACCAGTTGACATAGGTTTTTAGAAGAGATGCACCATAACTGTCTGTTTTCAGAGCATAGACTGGTAAGGTCCTTGGATGGGGCAGCATTTTCCGCTAAGATGCTGTGTTATGATTGCAAACGCTTAGGCTGTTATGGCTGTGCTGTTGCATAGGTCCTCTGGGAAAACTGATGGACAATCTGAGGAAGAGTCGATGGAATCAGTTTTAAAAGGGGGTGTACAGTGTCGGGGTCGACACTGACACCGAAGAGCAGGAAGAGCCCATCGAAATCCTGGTGTGAAGGGGGCTAGAGGAGGTTCTGGGGCCCAGGTGGCAGGACAGAGGAGCCCAGCATCTCAGGGGACTTCACAGGAGCAAATTGTCTACACAAGAACCGTGGTCCTGTGGCTCACACTCTAGCTTCTGGAAGATCACTGTGCGGGAGTTAATGCTAAGGAAGGCAGGACCGTAGGGGTGAGGGGAGCGGATTCACCACAGGGGTGATGAAGTCCATGTCATCGGAAGCCCGCCTCCCTTTTCCTCCCCGGACGCAAGTACTGAGCACTTCAGGAGCATTCAAGAGAGTTTGCAGGTCAGGGCCGAGAGGCTGCTTGGGGACGCACTTCCTGGTGTTGGAGTTTGTGCTCTGTTCTCTCATTCTTCTCGCATGTATGTATTACCTTTGAGAAACCAAACAAATCATTAGTGACACAGCTGTCTGAAATAGATGAAGTCATCAGTGACATGATCGATGTGTGTCTATGCAGAGCATCACCTGGTTTTGGGTTTCCCCGAAATGGTGCATTACCCCATGCTGATGTTCACATGAAATCAACGCGGTGAGAAACGAGTCACACGTCTCCTGTAACAACGTCAGTTGTGCTCACGCTGGCCCCCTCTAGCCTGAGGCCAGGTGCCTGTGTCAAGGGTACCCCTCTGTCTTGTGGGTCTCCCCAGTGCTCCCGAAATGCGGCTATCTTGGGGGCAACCTGACCGCACACTAAGAACACTGCGATTGAAATCCAAAGCCCAGAATCTAGTCGTGGCCCTGCCCAGAAACCGCTGTCCTACCGCCACAGACTCTACTTTCTTGGACTTTGGTTTTGCCTTTATAAACGAAGGATTTGGAACAGAACCCTGTGTATGTCCCTCCCAGCGCTCATGCCCGAGTCGAGGGTTCTTCCTGCAGGGACGGCAGGTTAACATCGTGCTTGATTGCCTTGGATGTGGGCTGCAGGAGAGCGTCTCCGCTGCTTAGAGATGAGGGAAAGGAAGAGCGAGCCTTCAAGGGTGGCAGGTTTACACCCAGCTTAATGGTGCCACTGAACTGTAAATCACCCTGCAAATAAGGAAAGTTTAGAACAATGGTGACTAATCCAGGCCCTGAGGAAATGTGGTCACATCCCTCTTAAACAAGAGCAGACTTTCTGTGAAGCAGATGGGCTTTAGCATAAGAACAGAGTAAAGCTTTCCTAACCCGCAGGAGAAGAGCGGGGAGCTCCAAGTTCCGCAGACACACTGATCCTTTCTCCGTTTCCTCCCAGGGTTTTCCAGGGAACACAAATGCCGACAGCGTGGTGCATTACCGGCTGCAGCCTCCGCTCGAAGCCAGGTTCCTGCGCTTCCTCCCCTTAGCCTGGAGCCCCAAGGGCAGGATCGGGATGAGGATAGAAGTGTACGGATGCACGTACCGTAAGTGCTGTTTAACCCTCTCCCTGCCCCAAAATCAGTGACAGAGGGACATGCTCTCATGGCCAGGCCGAAAAGCGAGCTTGACTTGTTTCTAATTTTTTAGATATGTCTTTGTGGAAAGCCTGGGTACTGCTGTCTTTAGTTACTTTAGGTGAACATAGAGGTGGGCCCGAACTGAGCCTCGGAATCTGTTTTAGAGTGGGCGTGTCATCCAAACAATGAGCTCCAAGTCAACCACAGCAACTCACTGTGATGGATGGTGCCGTCCTTGGGCACTGAGGTGACCCTGGTGTGGGGACATAGGGGGCAGCCGGTGATCTTGTTTTCCCCATAACCCAAAATGACTCTGGGCTTCTCCCATATTCACTGCTCAAATCCCCACTTTCCTGGACATGACCCCTTGTTTGAACATCACTTACGTGTTGTGTCTTCCCTCTTTTCCACTGATGAGCAGAGGGACAAAAGTCACAGCCAATGTGAGCGTGAACATAAGCAGAAATGCATTCAGTGACGTCTGTGGGGAAATCGACTCTACCGTTGCCATTTTGATGATTTGGAATATGCTGGAATTTTTAAAATGAGCACAAAAGAAAAAAATATTAAGGAAAATTTTCTAGAAAACTGGAAAATAACCCAAAGAGTATGTTGGCTGGGAACATCGTGGGAGGCTGGGTTTTTGGTCACACTTCACTTCATACCTGAGCAGAGCATTAGCTTTACCGAAAAGTGTCAGTGAGAGCTGTCACAGGTGGAGTGTTTAATATGTCAGATCCTACCTAGCAGACATTTTCTCATTCAACAACCAGACCAGCCAGATGGATCTGGTATGGTCTTGAGGGAGGAACTAACTTCACCGTGGAGACATGGAGAGGTTTGCAAGAGTTATTCCATACTGGACCTAGGATTTAAAAACTCTGTCTTCCCTCCAAATTTGGTTCTCATAACTACTATATTATGCAAGTTTTTGTTTCTTTGTTCTCTCACATGCCATGTCAGAATTTATCGGGTACGTGCTGTTTGCAAAGATCTGTGTTAGGGACTGGATGTAGGGGGCTCTTCTAAAATGATTGGTTTTCTTTGTCAGGATTTTATGAGAGGTCATAAAATTGTACAAAACAAATGTAAAATATTGGAACCCCATCCTGGGGCCTAGGGAGGAGCATGGCCAGTCAGTTTTCTGAGTGCAGGGCTTGCAGAGTGAGCTGGCGTCGGGAGGGGCTTCTGGAGGGAGGAAGGCACGAGTGTGCACACAGTGGCTCTGGGACTCTGGGCTTCTGTGGTCTCAGGGTGCAGGAGGGTGTGGGTGCTGTGGGGCACAGGAAACTGCTGCAAAGCAAGGATACCATTGCCCCTTTGCTGATCCCACAGGCAGGGAGACCTTCTGGAGGTGGGGCTCGCCATCCCAGAAGTGACCCCATCCTAGATTCAAGTGTCCCCTTCAGCCTCAGCTCCACCATCTTCCTGAGCTCAGACAGGCTCTGCTTTCACTCCATTTCCAAACGCTGCCTCTGTGTTGGCCCTTCCACGCAACATTCAGCGGAGATGGTTTCGTGATGCTGCCCGCCCTTTCCTCCTCTTTCCACGGGCTGTCGCCTTCCCTCCTTTTGTGTCTGAGCTCCGTGAACGTGCTCACTGCGGCAAGTGGCTGGGCCACCTGAGACTCCGTTTTCTCTTTGATCCCATAAAATCAGCTTCTCCTTCCTATTACTCTGGAAACGACTTCAGGTTTCCTGACTTCAAAGCAGAACAAGGTCTTTGATGGTGATTTGCTGTTAGCCTGATGTTCTTCATGAGGCGGTACCACCTCCTTGGGGGAGAGGTCAGTCCCAGGGAGATCAAAGCTTCAGGCCTGGTCCCAGGAAGGACCTGCGCGCTAAAGTCAGCAAACACGAGATGTGTGCCACAGGGGGCTCCTAGCCTAAAACTGTGGACTGATAACAGTCACAGTGACTCGCAAAACTACCCGGCGTCCATGGTTTACTAGTGGAGCTTCTGTCTTGTCTTCATTCTTACTATTAATAAGAGCAATTGTTCAAGCATAGAGCTTTGCACTTTGTTTTTGACAGTAATTGTATATGATATGATTTATAGCCCAACGTGCTAATTATTGCCCCCTCCACTTCTAGTCTCACTGCTCTGTTGATATTGAGAACATGTCCAGATTGCTCATCTTGGCATAGAATGTCTCTTGGATGCAGTTTCTCTCTCTGGTTTCACTTCTTTAAACTCCAATTACAATGGTATCTGCTGTTCCTACGAACACCAGGCATTCTTCATGGCTTCCTGGGGTGGCACACACACATTCTCTACCTGGAAAGCCCTCCCTTCCCCCAACTCCTAGACTGCACGTGGAGTGTGTGTGAGCTCTTCTTAGAGTCCCACGCCCCCTCCAGCAGCCTCGCGGAAGGGGGCGTCCAGGGCCGTGTTCCCCAGGGACTTGTTCTAGGTTTTGTATCCCACTCTGAAAAGGTTTCCATTCGGGTGTCCTCCACTTTCTTAAATTTTCAGTAACATTTACACACTCTGATCAGTTTCACTTTGACATCCTTGATGTAGGTCTCTGTAAGCCACAGACACCGACACTGACCCCAGGTCCTCCTTCAATTCTTTCTTGACTGTTATTCTTCCTTGGGGCACCTTCTACTCCTTCTTTTCCATTTTGACCACTGTGTTCATGGTTTGTGTCTTCTCAAGTATTCCCTTGAGCTTGTACTCGTCCCATCCTGTGCTGGTATAGTGTCGTCTTGTGTTCACTCGTGTGTTGCTTGTCTGAATAAGGGAAGCAAGAGAGAAGAAGGGGAGATCAGAAGGGGAGAAGAGGGAGGAAAGGAGTGCATGAGTCCTTGGGAATATGGACTATGTAGGCATAGAATGGCCAACACCATGGGGACCTACCAGTCTTCCCTGTGACACTCTGCTCCAGTGTCAAGTCAGGCATGAAAATAAAATTGGGAGGAAAACATGTAATAGGCCATTTTAAAACATTGTATTTATCTGGGGCACCTGGGGGGCTTAGTCAGTTAAGCATCCGACTCTTGATCTCAGCTCAGGTCTCTGTCTCAGGGTCATGAGTTCAAGTCTCATGTTGGGCTCTGTGCTGGGCATGGAGCCTAGTTAAAAAAAATTAAAAATTGTGTTTATTTAAAAAGTGTACTGACTGTTACAGCAAAAAATTATAGGTTGTGTTTAGCAACCTCAAAACACTCTTGATATTTATATATTTTTATAAATATGAATATATATGTAATATAAATGCACATATAATATAAATATCATAAAAATTTAAATGTCCATAATCAATACAAATAACTAACTCTAACATACTTTTATTTGAATAAAAACTCCAAAATAATGCATTAAATTACCTGTTAGCATCATACTTAACTTTACAAGAAGGTTCGTGAAAAATGTGTTCGTACGTAATTCAACTAATTAAATTATTGGGGTACTTGAGATGGAGATCACTTATTATGAATCAGAATGGGAACCAATAGTTTTGTTCTGCAAGAGTGCAGAACCTACATTCCAAAATGGAAAATGTGATATGATACTTCATTGAAAAATACAAAATGTTTTTCCAATTTATACGATTTCAATTTGTAATTATTAGTTTTCTTAACTGGAGCCATATTTTGATGCTATCACCAACATGGGCATGAAGGTGAAGGAACTTCTACTTCTATAGATGGGCTGTCCCCCATCTGCACTTGGAGAGCTAGCTGCTGCAAACTCACTAAGCTAAGTCTTCTCTGTCCCACAATATGATGTTTTGGTTTAAGTTTTTAAAAAACCTATTGCCTTTAAAAATGGTGTATGAGTCACACATGTTTAAAAATGTCATTTTATGTTTAGTGACGTGTCCGTTTGTTTTCAGATATTCAAATTCATTCATGAACGTTTGTAAGTGAACAACATTCTGTAGAATTAATTCTCTTTGATGAGGCCCGAAACTGAGTTTCCAGTGCACACATTCCCGTTGTAAGTCATCCTTGTGACAGGGCGCACTCTTACTTATCACGTGGGCTTCACGTTTATCATGAGGGGCTTCTTGATCAACAGTATAGCCCATTGTTTGAACCGTGTTGGCTGCTTTTGGGTGCCTACCTGTAAATTGTGTGTGACACATGCCGTATGCTTGGGAAGGTCTTACCCTCTTTCTTTACCGACACTTCCCCAGAGAAGACCTCCCCCGTGCTCCACTTCCTCCTTCCTGACTGTGAGCTTTCTTGTCTCTAGTTTCCTAAGCAGACCACAGTAAGACTAGGCTACTCCTGCTGAAATGTGTTCTTTTCATGGTAGCTGAAGTGAGAAGGGGAGGGGCGCACTGTCAGCTCTGGGAAGGCCGAGCCGTGTCTGTCCTCTTGGGTTCCCCCCCAGCATCCCAGCACCTAGTGGGTGCTGCACCCATGGTAAATGAAAATACAGCTGTACTTGGGGGAACAAATGGAAATTAAGTCAGGGCAGCGTAGGGGTAGGGGAGGAAGGGAATATGGAGGAAAATGGTCTTTTAATGACAAAACTATATTTTCCAAAGCCAAATCCCTGCCAAGGCAAGTTCTGAAGCTACGGAAAATGGTCTGTATTGCTATTCCACAGGAGCCATAATATTTACCTATTTTTTGACCTCACAAATATAGATTCATGAAAAGTGACAAACGAGCTATATTGAATTATGCAACAGGCAGATCAAAAATAATTAAATTTGTGATTTGCCATCTAAAATAGGTTTTTGTGTGTGTGTGTGTGTCAAGATCTTTCTTTATTCCATTTTGATTTTTTTTTTCATAAATACAGTTCTTTCTGACTATAAAGTTGGTATTCAACTTACTCATCCTTCCAGTCCTACCATGGTCTGACTGAATCCTCTCATTTTTATTTATTTATTTATTCATTCATTTAATTTTTATTTTATTTATTTATTTTTATTTTTTTAATTTCTTTTCAACGTAACAATATTCATTGCTTTTGCACCACACCCAGTGCTCCATGCAATCCGTGCCCTCCCCAGTACCCACCACCTGGTTCCCCCAACCTCCCACCCCCAGCCCCTTCAAAACCCGCAGGATTTTTAATATTTAAATAGAAGAAGGATCGCCACATGTCTTGCAGTAAGCTGGTTCTTATCATGGCCACTTGTAAGCAGCCAGGAATCTGGCTCAGCAAGGATCACTGGTTAATGGCACTGAGGGCGGGGAAGACAGGCGTCTGTAAAGGGCCAGACAGCACTATTTTAGGTCTGTGGGTATCTGTGATCTCCACCACAATTGTTTTTTTTTTTCTTTTTTTTTTTAACGAACCTTTAAAAATTAGCTCATGGGGCCATATAGGCTACAGAGTGATGTGGGTCATTTCAGATGAAAAGAAAGCAGCCTCACATTTCAGACTTCTGGAAGCAATTCCTCATTTTTTTTATTATAATTTTTTATTTTTTATAAACATATATTTTTATCCCCAGGGGTACAGGTCTGTAGGAGACAAACCGTAAGCAATTCCTCATTTTTATCTGTGCTGTTTTAACTCCTCTCCACTGAGCTTATGTTTGTTACCATTTAAGATTTAATGAAACCACCGAGATTACTACCAGATATATTGTTTGAAGTGGCTTTGTTTTACTCCATTGATGACATCTATAGATTACAACTCAGTCCCCTTCTAGGCTTAAAGAACCTGTCAAAACACATGTTAAATGTGCCTTGTAAGATAGAATGTGATGATTAGCTTGTGGTTGATTGTTCTAGGTACGAGTGTTAGGGATCTCACTGGAGAGGAAACAAAAACATTACAACAAAAGGATTTTCAGCCCATTCTTTTGTGTTTCTATAAATCCAATAAATTTTTCACTACTCCATTTTGCCTGAGGGGGAATGTTCCAGGAAATATAATCTAGGTTCTGTAGAGCAGTGGTTCTCATATGTAGTCACCAGACCAGCGGCATCGACATTGTCAACATTGCTAGGGGACATGTGAGAAAAGCAGACTCTCAGGTCCCACCCCAGGCCAGCAGAGTCACAGTTCTGGGATGGAGCTGGATTCTGTGCTTACCCAACACACCAGGACATCCTCATCCCTAGAAGACCAATATTACTCTTAAAAAGCTATAGTGGCAACAGGGAAGTTGGGGACAAACCTAATCTGATCAAAAGAAGCCTGATAGAATCATTTGTGGACCAAACAATTCTTCGCTAACTGAAGAAGGGACATCATTCGAATTTGACAAAGGGATATGTTTTTATCAGACATTAATTTAACTATGCAATGGAGAATAATTGCTTATTTCCATGATTTTTAGACACACTGCTGTGTTTATATATTTTCCACCATGTATGGGAACCAGAATTAAACTCCTGAATTTTCAGAAGGTGGTTGCATGAAATAAAGGATTCCTTAGAGTTGTGAACATAAAGGGTTTACTGTAAATATTTTAGTTTGTCTGAATGAAATTCAGGTCCTAATGTACATTGGTCCCAGGCTTTTGTGAAGTTAAATAAACCCAACATTGTATCATCGGCTCAGAAGACATCAACTTCCTGTTTCTTTGGCTTCTTCTTGTACCTTCATTTATTGCACACACACATTTGAAAAAACCTCTTTTTCAAAAATTTGAGTGCAGTGTACACACAATGTACATTAGCGTCAGGTGTACAACATAGTGATTAGACAATTTTACGGGTTGTACAATGTTCATCACAAGCGTGGCTGCCGCACATCCCCACACAACTCGATTAGAATATCATTGACTAATTTCCTAGCCACTCCTTGACTTATTCATTCACTCCATGACTGGAAGCCTGAACCTGCCGCTCCAAGTCACCCACTTCGCCCATCCTCCACCCTGTCCCTTTGATAGCCACCAGTTTGTTCTCTGCATTTATAGGTCTGGTTCTGCTTTGTTTGTTTATTCATTTCTTTTGTTTTTAGATTCCATGTATGAGTAAAATCATATGGTTTTTGACTTTTTAAGGCACAGTAACATCTTGTCTTTTTACTTGTGAAATATGAGAAATATGAGAGATTCTTCTGTGTAGTATGAGTCCCTTGCGCTCTTCCGTTCGGTCCGTGGTTGCTTTGACCAGTGTTCTTTTCACATTAATGATAAGATATGACTTTTTCAATAAAGAGAATGCAAGTGATCTTGATAGTGGGAGAAATAAGACTATCGGAGAGCTGAGGGACAATGGCAGCTTCATAGCCACGATGTGCCAACTTGGGGAGTGACTTCAACTGTTTTACCGATCTTTGTTGTTTACAGGATGAGAAGTGGCCAGTACACAGGCAGAAGCAATTGGGCTTAGTCAACAGAAGTATTTCTAGATGACACATGTTAGGGGAAATGTCAGAAAAGGCAAAGAGTGGATGATAGGGATCTCATCTACAGGTATCAGGGAGGATGGGCAGCACCGTTTTTTCCCCTCCACACTAAACAGACCAGAGATATATTATGTGTGTGTGTGTGTGTGTGTGTGTGTGAACTTGCTCATTTCAGTAAAGATGTATTATACTTAGATTATTTTCTAATTTCTCCCACTGTAGGATCCAAGATGGTTAACTTTGATGGGAAAAGCTCCTTGTTATATACGCTTAATCAGAAATCCATGAGTCCAGCAAAAGATGTTATTTCTTTGAAATTTAAAACCAGGCAGATTGACGGAATTCTACTCCACAGAGAAGGACAAAATGGCAAACACGTCACCCTGCAGTTAGTTAGAGGAAAGCTCATCTTATCGCTTAATTCAGGTAAAAAGTTTCCAGTGGATGCTTTCAAAAATATGCCTCTTTAGATAGAAGTATCTTTTTATGCTTAGTTTTTCACAGTTAAGTAGCTAATTTATCCTGAAAACCAGAACACTTTTGAGAAAGAAAGAAGACCCTAGAAATAATTACTTTGGAGCCAGAGGCATGAAACAGAATGGTCTGGGCAAATGGGAGCGTGGTCGCTCCATGGTTGAGGTGTACTATGGAGAACACTCATGTATCCTGAATGTACTTGACTGTAACAACTTTTACAGGTTGGTTAGTGTGTAAGACCATTTGCACATGTTCAGTAAACAACCTGGTAATATTATAAAGACAAGGGGTGGATCCCCGAAACCATGAGGTGGTGCTCTTCATGAGGTTCTTGGAAGAAGATACTTCCAAGAAAAATGAAAATGCAATAATTAATAATAATAAACACAAGAAAGATAGAAGAAATCATTCCCAAGTGAGAGAAGGTTGTACATGAGGCTGAGGTAAAGGCAGTTGACCAGCTCTCCGGATAGAAGTGTGCCAGGAAAGTGACTGGGGGGCATGTTGACCTCCCACACAGCAGCCACAGTACTGAGTTGGCCTCCCACACGGCAGCCATGGTACCGGGTTGGATGAGGTGGTTCATTTGCTTCACCTGTCCTTGTAGGCCGTGCTAACCTGCCCTCCCCTGACGCCCATGTGACCCTCACCCTGGGCAGCCTGCTGGATGACGAGCACTGGCATTCTGTCCTCATCGAGCTCGGGAACACGCACGTCCACTTCACCGTGGACAGGCACAGTCAGCATTTCCAGGCCGAGGGCGAGTGCGACTACTTGGATCTTGATTATAAGGTGTGAACATTTTTTTTCAAGTATTACAGATTTTGTTATTTAAACGCAACACAACCTTTTAAGAAAATACCGCTACACAGAGAAATTCCCATTGCTAGTAATTTGGAATTCTGGCGAAATGTTTCCCACAGATGACGGCCCAGCAGGAGACCCATGTACATTGTTGAGATGTTGTAGCACTCATAGGTGTGAGTTCTCCCCTGAGAGGAAGTAGTTGTTGAATTCAGAAAGTGTGTGGATGAAGAGCTATCAGTAGGACAGGCGGCACAGTGAAGTACGTGTTTGGACGGCTTTCCGTGTTCCCTCTGGTGCTGACCATGATCCGTTCCCTTGGAGATCTCTGTGTTTTAGGGTGATCGTAAACAGAATTAGCAATCTAGGGTGCTTGGAGAAGTAATCACCATACATTCCAACCTGCTTTTCAAGGAACAAGAGAGCCAGAGTCAGGCAATTCAAAATACTGTTTCTAGGGACATTTAAAGGCTTAACACATCCCAGCGTTTTGCCCGCATGTATCGAACCAGCACTGGAGAACACCTTCTGTTCTGCCAGTTCTGCTCAGCACATCTATCACAGCAAAGGGGATGATTTCAACATTCATTTAGTGTAAGTGGCCTCACCCGAGGAGGCCAGCTGCAGAGCCTGGTCCTGAATGAGATTATCGATGCCTTCATTATTCTAACCCATCAGCAGTGTCCTGGCAAAGACCCGGACCCTGACGCTGGTTTCTGGGAAGGTTTGTAAAGTAGAATGTCATCACAGTCAGCCGCCTTGTCACCCAGATCAAAAGTGACCGTGGAAATGAATGTACAACTTTCCCCGTCAGCTGAAGTGACATAACGCTTCGAGTAGCAAATTGCGAGAGGGGGTATTTAACCTACTTATATAAATGTAATAAAGAAAGAACTGGTACATCTACGTCTAAAAATTCACCTGAAATTAACATGATAATGTTAAAATAATGCCAGATAGATTGGAGGCAATTAACTTATACCTGCTGAGCATACATGTTTTAGGCAGACAATCAGAAAATCATTAAACAATGTTATTTATGTCATTTGTTTCTTTCTAAGATCAGCTTTGGAGGGATTCCTGGACATGGAAAATCAGTGGCATTCCCACAAAAAGACTTTCATGGCTGTTTTGAAAATCTCTACTATAATGGAGTGGATCTCATTGATTTGTCCAAGAAACACACACCACAGATCCTCGTCCTGGTAAGAGAGCTACACGTGAGGTCAATGGAGCAGGGAACTGCAGCTTGTCTGATGGGCCCAGTCTAGAATGCGCCTCTCCTGAAGGCCGGGAAAGTGCCAGTCATGTGTGCCTTTTAGTTCGTTTTTGATTTAATTCACTAAATAATTAACTTGATTTTTAAATTTAACTTTTTAAAATTTTAGTGCCAGTCACTGACACACAGTGTCGTATGAGCTTCAGGTGTTCAGTTCGCAAATGGGTCATAGCACATCTGAATAAAGACTTTTAGGGGCAGGTCTCTGTTGGGATTGATTTCCTCTTACTCCTTTCTCCCATTACTGAACTCCTAGCTCAGTGCCTATCGCTCGCTTGAAGGGCCAGTACTCGAGAGATGAATTTGGATTGGAAAGGAATTTGAGCTTAATTTAATTTGAGGCCAGGAACCTGGGGAGAAGGTGGACTCTTGTGCAAAAGCCAGCTGTCGGGTTTCTGCCTGGCCCAGCAATTTGCAGAGGGGTTAGGAGTGGGTCGGTGAAGGGTCTGCTGCATCTCTCCATCCTGGGCAGGCTCCATGGTGCCAACCACAAACC
Source organism: Mustela nivalis (assembly GCF_964662115.1). NCBI lineage: Eukaryota > Metazoa > Chordata > Mammalia > Carnivora > Mustelidae > Mustela > Mustela nivalis. Next base: position 495,246 of record NC_139032.1, on the reverse strand, counting down.
CTATCTCCGAGCTCAGGGGCTGTGCCCCAGGGGTCTGGTGCCTGTTTCCTGATGTGCAGGAACGCCCCATTGTTCTGCGAAGGGAGGCCAAGGCCCACAGATACACAAAGGGAGGTTAGTAAAATCAGTCCTGTGACCTAAGAAAGAAAAAGATTTGCCAGAAAACTTGCTTGACTCTTTGGAAGGCAGATGTGGCTTTGAACAGGCGACTGGGCACGTTAGGGACCTTCTCGTCCCAAGGCCAGGAGTCTGCTGTGGATCTGGGGACTTAAGTCAGCGAATAAGGAGCATGTTATCTTGAGGCAGGTGGACCCCTCAGATGGGTTGGGCTGTTGTCAGGCTTTCGTCCCTCCACGCGGCTGCAGGCCGTCCCCCAGGGCCAGCGTGTTACTGAGCTAGCGTCTGTCCTTCCACATTTGGTTGCTTAGACTCAAATCCTCTACAATCAGTGCACGCAGCTTTGTGAATGTCGACGCCTCCATATTGAGTGTCGTTTACAGAAATGGGATTGTTTTATGTGAGCTTTTCTCCATCTCTAGTTTCCAACTCAGAGAAACCTGTGGAAATGCTTTTTTTTTTTTTTTAAGATTTATTTATTTTAGAGAGCATGAAGGAGACAAAGAGAGAGGACCTCTCAAGCAGACCCCCCACTGAGCTCGGAGCCCCACATGGGACTCGATCCTGGGGCCCTGAGACCATGACCTGAGCCAAAATCAAGAGTCGGTCACTCAGTCAACTGAGCCTCCCAGGTGCCCCAATTTATAAGAGAGTTTTAGGTTTGATGAATTACCCTATGTCATTCATGATCCAGATGTTTTCTCAGATTAACAAATTTTCTATGAAATATAAGATCATGTTATAATATAAGTATATATTATATTATATATATTATATTATAATTGTATATATCATATATCATATCTTTTATATTAAATGTTATGGGCCATGTTGAGCATATAAATGCCTTTACTGGTACGTAGCCAATGTCTTGATGTATTTTTTTTTTAAATAGCTTTGTAGTATTTCGTCTTGCTTTGAAATACTTCTGAAACCCTAGACTCTAGATACAATCTCAAGGATTTTCCTGTAAAAATTTTTAAGGCAGTTTCATTTATTTATTTACTTTAAAATTGAAAAAAAATAAGTCTTTGACTGTCTGGGCTTTACTCTTTGTGAGGATCAGTAGTTATTTTAGGTCTTGTGGGTAACCGTTCATGCCTGAGCTGTTTAGTGACCAGACCCAACCTCCACGCACAGGCTTGAATCTTACCTCTCACCACGTGGTGGCTGTACCTGTGGTCTCAGATCTTTCTGTGGGTCAGTCACTGAGCTCCGCTGCTGTGTTTACCCCATACCAATGCTGTATTGACTTGATTACAGTGCTTTTATGGTATATATTTTGGAGAGGAAGGACAATGTTTGGGCACATATTCCTCTGGAATTTATGAAAATCTAATTTTTTAAAAAAAGAATTTATTTATTTACTTGAGAGAGAGAGGATGCACCTGCAGGGGGCAGACAGAGGGAGAGGGAGAAGCAGACTCCCTCTGAGTCCTCGATCCCAGGACCCCGAGATCATGACCTCAGGTGAAGGCAGAGGCTTAACCCACTGAGCCCCCCAGGCACCCCACTTAATTGGAGTTCTTTTAAGAACTTAAAAATAAATTTGCTCCTTGAGCAGCAGACATAATCTAAAGCTCAATGGTGTGTTTTTAAATAAAATAGAATGAAATAAAAGCAACAGGCAGTTGGCGGGTCAGAGGTCAGGCTGGGGAGCGTGTGCTGGTTGACACAGCCCATGGGAGCCTCTAAGAGGTGGACAGCCCACGCAGGCCAGCCACACCCCTGCTTCAGACGGGCCGAAGCCTAGGGCCTGCCTGAGCCAGATGTTCATGTCCCCTGAGTGATGGGTGTATAAGTGTTCACACAACCAAGCGGAGTGCAGGAAGGTTCCCAGAGCCACTGTCTGTGATGCTGAGCTTCATGCTGCAAGTAAACAGCCAGTGCCTCGAAGTATAAGAAATCTGTCTCCTCTGCTGTGTCCTGCACCCAGCACAAGGCCTGGGAAAGATGTGTCTCGAGATTCCTTCACCAATGCCCAGAAATGGAGGAGACAGAACTTCCCTAAAAGCCTCAGAAGGAGGTTTGCCCAGCCAGGACACTGTCATGGTTTGAGGGACCTGTCAGGTAAATTTGGATTGCAGCTGGATGGGGAAACCTAGTTCTTAGGTCCTTGCTTGCTGGTAGGTTGGTAGGAAACTGCACCTCTTGGAAAGCTTGTTGTTCATGAAAGCATCCCTTCTGCCCCTTCCTAAACCATTTTCCACTGTATTCACAGGGAAATGTGTCCTTCTTGTGCTCACACCCACAAACTGTGCCCGTGACTTTTCTGAGCTCCAGGAGTTACTTGGCTCTACCGGGCACCGTCGGAGAGGACAAGGTGTCGGTCACTTTCCAATTCCGAACTTGGAACAGGGCAGGGCTGCTGCTGACCACTCAGTTCCAACATGGGCCAGCGGCTCTCGTGCTCGTTCTTAATGATGGAAAACTCAGGCTGAGTCTCTCCCAGCCCGGACACACGGCGAGGGATGTCACAGCAGGTAATAGGTGTTTGCTGTGACCACATGGTCCTTCTGTCACCTCTGCATTAAATGAGTGACTGAATCAGTAAGATAACTTGCAATCCTTCTAGAGGGAACTAGAGTTCTTTTACCTTTGAACTAGGTACCTCCAGGCTGTTGGCGTGTGAGTCAGTGTGACCTGCAGTTAGCTGCAGATCACACATACCTCTCAAAAAGTTTAAAAAATAGGGCGCCTGGGTGGCTCAGTGGGTTAAGCCTCTGCCATCGGCTCAGGTCATGATTGCAGGGTCCTGGGATCGAGCCCCGCATCGCATCGGGCTCTCTGCTCAGCAGGGAGCCTGCTTCCTCCTCTCTCTCTGCCTGCCTCTCTGCCTACTTGTGATGTCTCTCTGTCAAATAAATAAATAAAATATTTTTAAAAAGTTTAAAAAATAACCTAGTTATCAACTGATGGTGGGAGTTGGCAGTCCACGTGAAACACTGGAGAGCAGTAGCCGAAGTCGGAGTCCTGACAAGAGTTTCCTTAGCCAGTCTTTGGAGCCTATACGCACACCAATCATAATATTTGAAGTTACGATTTTTCCTAGATTTTCTGTTCCTTCAGGAATCCCTGTTTTGGATAAGGCTTCTTATAACTATGGGTGAATGTTCTGCTTGACTTCCAAGAAGGACCCACATTTCTAAACTCCCTTCCAGGGTCATGTTATCCTTGGAGTCTGGGGACTCTTTTGCGTTAGAGTGCTGGTGAAAATGTAAAGCCAGGTGGGTGTCATTCCACGAGTGCTGACTACGGAAGAAACACCTTGCCTAGCCCAGGTTACCACGTCGGGATTGAAAGGCGGGAATGAAACGTAGCTCTTTGTTGCTCTTTATAAATAAAAGAAAAAATATGACCACCAGCATAGGGAATTCCCTTGTGGACCTCAGCAGATGAGCACAATCAGGGAGTGTCAAGTCAAATTTTGAATATTGCTTCACTCTTGGTTTGTGTAGATTTACAAGTTGCATGCCTTATTAACGAAGAGATGATGTTTTGCTGTTGCTTCACGTGAGTACACACCGTTCTGCCTTCCAACACACTGGGATTAGTTATTTAACTTTTTTTTGAAGGCTGGCACTGAAATATTATAGGAATATTTTATTGAATTGATTCTTTAAGCTTTCACTGGGTAACACATTAATTTTTGGAAACAAACCAGAGGTGCATTTTTCTTGCTGCTTTTTTTAGAAGCATTTGAGGAGTGTTTTTTTTTTTTTTTTTTTTTTTTTTTTAAACCTTTGAAATACAGGCCTGCCTCCGAGATACTCAGGTTTGGTTCCAGACCACCCAAATACAACAAATATTGCAATAAAGTGAACCAAATGGATTTTTTTTTGGCTTCCCCATGCATATAAAAGTTATGTCTGCAGTATACCATGGTGTGTTAAATGTGCAGGAACTTTATGTCTGGAAAAATAATATATACGCCTTAATTAAAAAAAATATTCTATTGCAAGACAGGGAACAACATGTGTTGGAGGGCATGTGGAGAAAGGGGAACCCTCTTATACTGTTGGTGGGAATGCAAGTTGGTGCAGCCTCTTTGGAGAACAGTGTGGAGATTCCTCAAGAAATTAAAAATAGAGCTTCCCTATGACCCTGCAATTGCACTACTGGATATTTACCCTAAAGATAGAGATGTAGTGAAAAGAAGGGCCATCTGTACCCCAATGTTTATAGCAGCAAGGGCCATAGTCACCAAACTGTGGAAAGAGCCAAGATGCCCTTCAATGGATGAATGGATAAGGAAGATGTGGTCCATATACACTATGGAGTATTATGCCTCCATCAGAAAGGACGAATACCCAACTTTTGTATCAACATGGATGGGACTGAAAGAGATTATGCTGAGTGAAATAAGTCAAACAGAGAGAGTCAATTATCATATGGTCTCACTTACTTGTGGAGCATAACAAATAGCATGGAGGACATGGGGAGTTAGAGAGGAGAAGGGAGTTGGGGGAAATTGGAAGGGGAGGTGAACCATGAGAGACTATGGATTCTGAAAACCAATCTGAGGGGTTTGAAGTGGCGGGGGTGTGGGAGGTCGGGGTACCAGGTGGTGGGTATTATAGAGGGCACAGATTGCATAGAGCACTGGGTGTGGTGCAAAAATAATGAATACTGTTATGCTGAAAATAAATAAAAAATAAATTAAAAAAATACTCTTGCTAAGAAATGGTGCCGCATGGCACTTCAGCGAGTTGTAGTCATGGATCACAGATCAGCATCACAAATGTCACAGTGATGAAAAAGTCGGAAGGATCATGACACAGAGGCACAGAATGAGCTGATGCTGTTGGAAAAATGTCCCTGAGCAATGCACTCCAGGCAGGGGGCCACGAGCCTTCAGCTGGAGAAAGGAGTGTCTGCGTGGCACAGAAAGTGAGGAAGAGGAGACAGATGGTGACTGGTTTTCATTCCAAACCTTGGATGAAGTGTGAAAGCACCTACCAAACCAAGAACCGAAGTTTAAAGGCTGAGTGAGATGTAACCCTGGATGCCAGGAAAGGACATCTGGTCATCATTCACCCTGCTTCCAGCTTTTGGGTCCGTTTTCCAAGTAGTTACCTCACTGTGTTTGTGAAGGCATCTAGAAAGGTCCAGAGTGTACAATCTAGTGTCCGTGTGCTTGTGGAGCTGGGCTAGTGGAGCGTGGTGGGAACAGAAGGTCAGTGAGGGGGAGGGGAGTGTGCATTCCATTTCTGTCGGAAAAGATACAGTCCCCCCTTTCCAGAAGGGCCTTGACTGCCCAGGGCATGTTCCCTGTGATTAGGATGGATTTTACACAAGCTGGTGGGAGGGCTGTGTGAGAGGACTCACCTCCCAGGCCCATTTCCAGAACCACCTCTGGGCTGCTAGGGCTGATGGGCTTGAAAAGTGCCACCTGTGTTCTCCCCAAGCCTCAGGTCCTCATCTTTGGAGTGACACTAGTATGACTGATGGTAGAAGCAATGATGTTGAGCCTACAGACCATGAGCCCAGGGTCTGCTAGTCAGCAGTTACTCCAAAACCTTTAGTTCTCATTATTCCAAAACTAGTTCCAAGACCATCACACACCCCCCCCCCAAAGACAGAAGCCTTTGTGGAGCTGGGGGGTAGGTGGGAGAATGAGCATCGGGTTCTCAGCACAAATCAAAACACCCCCGCCCCTCCCTTCTCCATCCATCCTTTGACTGTAAGTGCTGCCTGGGAGACAGGCGTTCATTCTGTCGGAGGTGGGGAGGGTAGAAGACACACAAAAGAAACACACAGGGTGAGAATTATAATGGGGAGAAACAGAATGATCATAAGAGCAGGCATTTCACTTTTAAATGAGAATGTCAAATTTTATTAAAAAGAGTCTTTTATTATAGAGGTAAATGGCATCTATTACCCATTCAAGGAGATATTCTGGAGTGTTTTCTGCAAGTTCTCCCAGGAAATAACTCTATGTCCTAGATAGGTGGGTAGATGGGGGGAGGGAGGAGACAGGAGGGAATTTTAACATCAGATTTTATTTGATTTTTTTAAAGATTTTATTTATTTATTTGACACACAGAGAGAGAACACAAGTAGGCAGAGAGGCAGGCAGAGAGAGAGGAGAAACAGGCTCCCCGCTGAGCCAAGAGCCCGATATGGGGCTCGATCCCAAGGGCAGAGGCTTAACCCACTGAGGCACCCAGGTGCCCCATTAACATCAGATTTTAAATGGATTATCCTGACAGATAATGTTAGGTAAACTTCAAAATAAATACCGAATGACAAGAGTGGAAGGGACACTCCCAGGTTCTTGTTTGTGGATTCCTTCAGCTCCAGGACTGGAGGATGTCCTTCAGGACCAGTGCCACAGTGTGGTCTTGAGTATCTAACCGCAATCCTCTGGATTCTGTTGTCAACTTTCTTATCATTGCTCACGAACATAACCCATGTGGGGTCCTTGCAACAGTTCTGGATTCACAAATGTGACACCGAAAGTGAGAGATGTGTGTGCATGACAAAGAGCTAAAGTCCCTGGAAGGGAGTGCTGGGAAGTACCGTCGCTCCTATTTCACAGTCTGAGAGGTTTTTACAGTAGGGCCTATGACTTTCTGGGTCAGGCCAGAAACATATTCCTATGCACAGCATCTTGAATCCATGTCAACGTCACTGATGAGAAATGAAGCCAAGGCAAAAAAAAAAAAAAAAAAAAAAAGCTGTATTTTCATTTTAAATTGCAGTACCATTGACATATTAAAGAGAATTGGAGGGACATGGATTTACAGGGTTGATTAGGTTCCTTGGGCCAAACTCTGATACTAAATTAAATATGCCTGTTAACTTTCTACCAGAAACATGGCCCCATACCCCCATGAACTAGAAAATAACTTCTGACCCTTGCAGGTTGACTTCCAAACTTACAGGGCTCTAAGCAGTTGGCACCTTTCTCATTTGCAAGAGGTATAGGCTAATATATTAGGACAATTCCCCAAGACCATCATATTAGAGTCAGGCAGGCTCATTCGCGAGCTTGGGCACAACATCAAAGAAATCAAGAGTCTCACTTTGTTGTTTTCAATGAGCTGAACAGTTTGTTTCTGACCTGTTTCCCTGTTGGGCAAGACAATTTCTAGAGATTCCAATTATTCACTGTGCTCCTTCGGAACAGCAGGTGTCTCTGGGGCCACGACAGTGGCCATGACCTCCCCGTGGAGGGGAGGAGTCCCTTGCCTTTGAACGAATGACTCGCTTTGGCTAATGGAAAATGGGCATGAAGGCAAACACAATTCCCCCATCCAAAGTTAATGTTAACATTTGAAAATATTTCCTACTGGTTTTTGTCCAATTTTTGACAGTGATTGAGTATGCACACACACCCATACACATCCACATACACTTTAATGTGATGCTTTCTAAACTTTACATTTTTTCTATGAATTTTCATGTTTTAGTAATATTTAAGTTGCTGATACATTTTTCTAAAGTTATATTGATATATACGATATATTTTTCTAAAGAGTCTACCAAGATTATATATAGTAATAATATATGAAAGTAGGGACAAGATTTTATTTTTATAAAAATAATTTTGGAAAATCTTATCATTCTTAATATCCTAAAATATTAACAAACTAGAAGAGGGGGAAGTGCGCCGTGTGCCAGGGGACTAGGATATTTGATCATTTTAAGGTTGTTCAGGATCCTGTTGTGTTAATCCTTTAAAGCCTGAGCACTGGGAGAAACTAAGATTGTGCTGTCCAAGGCAGAATGTTTGGAATGTACACTCTTGATTCTTCCTTTCCCCTTCAATTCAGCTTTCTTCCTTTTCTCTTTTTTTCTTCCTGTACTTTTCTGATTTAACCGAGTGATGAGAAAGTGAAACAGAGTCATTGCCCTGTGCACATATGTCTTAATACTCTTAACTGACCACAGTAATTTTTGTTAGAATCTAATTTGTGTTAGAACGTGACTGGCCAATCTATGACTGTGGGAGGTCAGAGGCAAGGGCCCGCCGGAACCGCACATTCACTCAATGAGCCTCTCTCCACAGGCAACCCCTTCCTCCTAGATAAACATGACCAGGATACCACATCATCTCATTGCCTGTTAAGAACCCCCCAAGCCCACATCTGTCCCAAGCCTCTCTCTTTCTCTCAGAGAGGCCCAGCTGTCCTCTGTGGTGTGTGTCCATTGCCCAGCCAGCTAAATAACCTGGGGGGTTTCAGGTGAGTTCAAACTTCAGGTGGAGTTTCATAGGGTGTCTAAGATCATGATTGTATTGTTTTCAAGCATGGCTTTGTGTAGCTGCATCTATAGGGTTTTTAGCAATCTCTGACCTGATTTTGTTTACTTCCAGGTGCTGGATTAAGTGATGGGCAGTGGCATTCAGTGTCCCTCTCGTTGAAAGGAAATTACCTGAGTGTGATGGTGGATGGTGAGGCAGCCTCTGTGGCTCACTCCCTGCGTGGGCAGATTGATTCAGGGGACACCTATTATTTGGGCGGTAAGTGAAAGGAACTGGTGGTGTTGACAATCAAACCATCTTTGTCTTTCCAGCTCCTGACTTCTGAGACAACCAGCAATTTTAAATGAAGGTTAATACTGAAGAGTGAGCTTTCTCTTTCAGTTTTGTCAATGAGAATGTCAAGCAAAGACAATAAATTTTTCTTAAGGATTTATTTACTTATTTTAGAGAGAGAGAGAGAGAGCATGAGTGGGAGTGACAGAGGGAGAGGGAGAGAGGATCCCAAGCAGATTCCCATTGAGCGCAGAGCCCAACATGGGCTCTATCTCATGACCCTGAGATCATGACCTGAGCCGAAGCCAAGAATAGGGTGCTTAACCTACTGTGCCACCCAGGCGCCCCTGACAAAGGTGGTAAATTATGGCCTAAAACCCAAGTCTATGGGGGGCCTTGAATTTATGGGGGTCTTGAACTTAGCACTTGTTTAGCACTTGTTTTCACTGCCGTCACCTGGAAAGCTTCCAGAATGCTAGGGCCTGTCTCTGTCCCTAGAGATCTGCTTTCTCTGGCTCTGACACCTGGGGAGTGGGCTCTCCAGGTGACTCTGTGCAGGCCACTCTGAGGGTCCTCGCTCTCTGTCTCTTACCTTTTGCGCTTCACTGTAGAGTATTTTGGGGAGGCCAAATAACCTTAGAATCTTTCCTTCAGGTGTTTTTATGCGACAGTTTCCTTGTTGCGCGTGGGCGGTCTACTTTTTGTCAGCTGCGCTCCTCCCTGGGTGGCCCAGGTCCTCTGGTGTGGCCTGGGAGTCACCCATGGCAGCACCACTTTCAAGCCTGTCACAGGTGCAGACGTAACTCCCCTGACTTCTTGAGCCAGAATCTGCATTTCCCCAAGATCCCCAGCTGCTCTGTTGCCCTAAACGTTCAGGAAGGGTCCTGCTGCCCACTGTGTACACCTACACCAGAGCAAGAGAGGAACTTAAAGGCTACAGACACTCACTCACTACCTCGTGGTGAACTTTACCAAGACAACACCAGGCCATCACCCCAACTGTGGGAGACGGCGGGTTTGCCTGTTCGGTAGAACTTCGACCGAGTCTGTGCAGGATCCGTGCAGCCGGGGAGGGGGCTCCTGAGGGTAACAAATGTCCACTCTGAGGCATCCGTGTGAAAAGACTGAGCCACAAGAAGCTTAGGCCTGTCAGTTGTGAGACGTCCTTCTAAGCGTGGCTGGAAGCTGTCCTTGCTCTTTCGCATTTTATGGTTGTTTATTTCCAAAATAAGTTTGAGGTCATGGTGGAGATAACTGGATAGCCCAAAAGGAAAGTATAAAATCCTCCCAAAGAGTTGACAGTAAGCCCACACAGGGTGTTTAGTCTTCCAAGCCCCCTGAAGCAAGCATCACTGTGAGCGTGTAGCAGTGCCAGGAGCATTAGAATGTTGGATTGCTTGCTCTACCCCCCCTGCCAAATACGGTGCACCTCTGACCCAGACAGGTTCTTAAACCTGCTTATGACAGGGCACCTGGGTGGCTCAGTGGGTTAAAGCCTCTGCCTTCGGCTCAGGTCATGATCTCAGGGTCCTGAGATTGAGCCCCGCGTTGGGCTCTCTGCTCAGCAGAGAACCTGCTTCCCCCCTCTTTCTGCTTGCTGCTCTGCCTGCTTGTGATCTCTCCCTCTCTCTGTAAAATAAATTAAAAAAAAAAAACCTGCTTATGACAGATTTTAGAGCTCTGTGGAGGAGCGGATTCCTTCAAAACCAAATAAAGAATTTACCCAGGGGCTGTAACTTAAAACATAAAAGATTTTGAAGCACTAAAAGGGACAGGAAGAAAAATCCTTGCTGTATTGTTTAATGGTGCAAAATGGAATGCTTGTTATTTTGTATTAATAAGTAAAAAACAAAAAAAAACTTTCTAAAACCACAGAGTCTTCTCTCATAGCTTCGGGCATGTTCCAAATGTGTAACGCACAGCTGCATGAGAACAAGTACCTTCCATAAATACTTACATGTGATGTGATATGAGGTCATTTTGTAACCCATGTATGCATTTTAAAATACTACTCATGTTTCTTGAAAGAGTGTTTGTGGGCTAACCCCTTAATGTACACAATTAAACACTACAATGTTTTTAATGTCTTCCTCTTCTCTAAATTCTCACTCCCCCAGTAAGAATTACCCTGCCTCCCTTTTTACTAATCTTTGATCACCTTTCTATATATATATTTTTTAATTTTTTATTTTTTATAAACATATAATATATTTTTATCCCCAGGGGTACAGGTCTGTGAATCGCCAGGTTTACACACTTCACAGCACTCACCAAAGCACATACCCTCCCCAATGTCCATAATCCCATCCCCTTCTCCCAACCCCCCTCCCCCCAGCAACCCTCAGTTTGTTTTGTGAGATTAAGCGTCACTTATGGTTTGTCTCCCTCCCAATCCCATCTTGTTTCATTGATTCTTCTCCTACCCACTTAACCCCCATGTTGCATCACCACTTCCTCATATCAGGGAGATCATAGGATAGTTGTCTTTCTCTGATTGACATGGCAACGTGGATGGAACTAGAGCTTATCATGCTTAGTGAAATAAGTCAATCGGAGAAGCAACTTTTTTTTTTTTTTTTTTAAAGATTTTATTTATTTATTTGTCAGGCATAGAGGGAGAGTGAGCGAGTGAGCACAGGCAGACAGAGGCAGAGGGAGAAGCAGGCTCCCTGCCGAGCAAGGAGCCCGATGCGGGACTCGATCCCAGGACGCTGGGATCATGACCTGACCGAAGGCAGCCGCTTAACCAACTGAGCCACCCAGGCGTCCCGGAGAAATAACTTTTTATATTTTAATCAATGTGTAGCACCATGTCAGTTTCAGATGTGAGCATATGACTCGGTGTTTGTATACATTAGAAAATAATCCCAGAGTAACTAGTTAATATCACCACCATACATAGTTATAATTTTTATTGTCATGAAAATTTTATGGCCTACTTTCTTAGTAACTTTTAAATAGACAATAAAGCATTATTAGCTGTAATAACCATGCAGTACGTTGCATCCTTATGACTTATTTATTTTACAACTGAAAGTTTGTAATTTTTAATGTATTGCTTTTCTTTAGAACCTATATCCATGTAGGTGACTTCACACAGTAGTGTTTTGTGTTCCCTTGCTTTTCAGTTTATGCATAGGGCCCTAACGTGTGCCTTCTTCTGGGTTCTTTTTACTGTCACTGTTCTAGATTAATTTTGGAGATCCAACCCTGGCAGTACTTATAGGTAAAGTTAATTAATTTTTACTGCCCTGTGGTTTTGATGTGTATGACACCATGTTTCACTTATTAAATCTGCTGTCCCGTTTTACTGTTGAGCAACAACTTGATGGTGCCCATTTTTTTGCTATTATAAAAGATGTGATAAATACACTATAGCTGCCAAGAATCATCTTGCCAGTGATTTTAAAATTTTCCTTATGTACAAACTATCAAGCTTTCCTCATATGCATAGTCAATTCAATGAAACAACCTTTGGTTGTTTCCAGCCTTTGGTCTATGAAAGGACCCTAGAGATTTGGAGGCAATGTATTGGGAAAAAAAGCATAATAGGCTTTTCTTATGTGTTTTCATAAAATTGTGTTGATGTGCAGAAAAACTGTCTCGTTAGTATAGTTTCTAATAACAAATTGTGTCTCTAAGATAAGTGGAATTACAAAGTTTAAACATCCCATGAGAGAGTATAACGACTTTTCTTCATTACCAGTTTGCTGTTTTTTGGTTGTGATTAAAATTTGGCACTGAATGGCAAAAGTAGTGTAAGATCTTGCAGTCACAGCACATTATCTATAACTATTGTGTAAATTCAGAATGACTTGTACGTACTCCGCTGTAAACACCCACTTGATTCCTACAGAGCAGTTCCAGGCACTGATTCAAACCAACATATTCAACTTTCCTTTTTATACCAACATAACAGCATCTTTTTTTCCTGGAGAAGGAATTTACACTTTCCAACCAACCCAGCTAATGCCATCACCAAGCTGGAGCAAACACTCAAAACCAAAACACCCCCATTTACTGATGTTAAATAAGAAGATGACCATTGTTTCTTGTGAAGGAAAAGCAGGAGAGGCAGGTCTAGGACCAGTGAACATGCAGCCCGATTCTCAGTCGATGTGCTGTGCTCAAAGCTGTATGCACAGGGGAAGAATTCCTTGTTCAGAGCCCCTCATCTGTATGGTGTGTTGGACTCCCCAGCTCTGTTCTGGGGAAAGGGGGGGCAGGTCAGCTTCAAATTGAGTGGGAACTTTGAGACCCAAAATGTCAATGCCAGAGATGTTTTATCCAGCGCCAAGAATGGTGTATGCCAGTGTCTCTTTAATTATCTTCTTAATGGACGTCCATTGGGACTGGAATATGCATTGTGATAACAGGGAAATCCACTTTATCCAGTCCATGCTCCGTAGCAGTATGCGGTATTCATGGCAGCCAGTGCCCCATGTTCCGAGACCCTCCTTAGCCCGCTCTCTTGACAGAGGCTCAGTGGCAAGTCCCTGCTCACCATGTGGTCAGTGACTCTTTGTTGCCATGCTTTCCCATTAGAGCAGACTAGGGCATCTTCCTATTACAGTTAGGGTGGCCATATAATTTATTGTCCAAACCAGGATGCTTTAGCAAATGGAGGGGATGATCTCGATAATTATGACAGGACAGCAGGCATAAAGCAGGGCTCTGTGTCTCTTTCCATGACAAAGTTCCCCACGCAGATTCGTAGCCTTTTTACATGTGGTGCAGATTCCCCTTTTCCCTTTTATATTTCTCCTGTGTGAGTTTTGTAAATTGTTCTTCTGACAACAGTTTCGCTCTACCCTACCATCCACAGGGTTCAGTGTCTGCCAGGGAGGGTAGTGGGAAGCTGCTGCCCTCTGGATTCCTTCTGTGGAATCGTGGTGCTGTCCCCCAGCACACATGCCCTGCAGAGCTGGGAAACATCAAATGACGCTCAGTCTCTCTAGGGTCCTTGTGTGTGTGAGGCCTTAGCAGACCAGGGAACAATGACGTCTGTAACGAGGTCTCACCTCATGACCCATTCTGGGGTTGTGACATCCAGTGACAATTTCTCTGTCATCCTCAGAGGCATTATGGTTTGCAACTGTAGAAGATGACCTGAGGTGGATTCAAATTTTTAAGGGTGTTTTGGAGCAAAACCTGATCAGAATCACACAACACCAAAGTAGAAGTTGTCAGGAGTGCTCCGTGGGCAGGAGTTGGGGAAGGGCTCCCAGAGAGGAGAGGCGGCAGCAAAAAGAGGAATTACGGATCGGCACTGGCTGAAATCGGGGGTGGCTGTCTGGGTCCGCTGTCCGTAGGTTCCAGTTTCAGAGCCTTGATGAGCCACACGAAGCCACCCAGAAATCAAACTCATTTACAGCCTCAGACTCTGGTTTGCTGTCTTGGGCCACTAAAGCTTTTGGTGAGTCATCGTGGTCTGATGGCCTTTTTTCTTCATTAATTTAACAGTAATTTACAGCAAGCCAATTAGTGAATGCAGCAGAACTTGTAAAAGTTTACTATTATTGAAAACAGCTAAAGCTCATTTCTTCTTGCATGGGGTGCTCCAGGATGCTAACTTTTCTCCGTTATTCTCACGGCCGTATTGTTGAGATACTTGTTACGTGTGTGTGTGTGTGTGTGTGTGTGTGTGTGTGAGAAAAGGTTTTTGACTAAAATGCTTCATTCAGAAACAGTTGGAAACGTAAGTCATTTACACTGTTGTTAGATGTCTCTGACCGTGTATGGTCAAACCTTGTTTTAACTGTGATGATGTGCTTACACATGCACGCCCAGAGTAGGAATCTCACAGACATAATTATTTCTCAAGCATTTTAAGTTTCGTAGGTCCTAGTAGGCCTGAGATTTTTTCTTTCTGATTTTGTTAACCCATGGCCTTTACTTCATATAGTTTAATATCATGCTGAAAGGACCAATTTCTTTGGACGGTTTCAAAAGAGAAATTAAACTCCGCTTAGGCCTTGACTCTACTGGTAGAGTCTACCTTCGGCTCATCTGTCCACCAGCCTGGCTTGAATTGTTATTTCTGTGCTTTACCAAAACCAGTAGCGTCTGCTCTCAGCCGTCCACCGCCTGGTCCATGAGGAAGCGTAATCTTCAGGCGTCTGCGAGCAGGAGGCGGCGAACTTGCGCGCACAGACTACAGACAGCTGTTTCGGTCACGACTGTTGACTTTCTCCTTTGTGTGTCTCCATGTTCATTCAGGCTGTCCTGACGGCAGCTCCAGCCCTGGATGCCGAGGCCCCCTGGCCGGGTTTCAGGGCTGCCTGAGGCTCATCTCCATTGGCGACAAGGCGGTGGACCCCATCACAGTACAGCAGGGGTCGCTGGGGACTTTCCGTGACCTCCAGATAGACACCTGTGGCCTCACTGACAGGTAAAGCTGTCCCAGGTCATTTTGGCATTCCTGATGTCAAAATTTCTGGATAGTGGGTTAAGAACAAATGAGCCACTGAGGGAGAGCACCTCCTTCTAGCCCCTTCTCCTTCCTGATAGCCAACCCATGTGGAAAACTATAATGAATTAAAAACTAGAAAATGACCCTGCTTAATTTCAAACTGTTGCTCCTTTCAGATGGTGTCTTCTTAGAAGAAGCAGTCGTGAGTTTTCCTTGTGTGTCCCCAAGCCTCTTCGTTTTTACAGAATCCTGTTCGTGGGGCCGTAATTGTTGATGAGTGTAAATACTGATGAGTAAAAATACTTCTAAAAATTCTTTCATGGCACAAAACAGATTAGAATATTCTAGAAAGATGATGAATCGTTGAGGACCAGGAGGTTGAAAGCCACATGTGGTCATCGGGATTCACCCCATGTTCCCTTCTCTATGTAGAAAATGAAAAGTAACTCTTCCCCTAGAAGGGTCTCAGCCTCAGGGATTCCTAATCACACAAACACAAGGAGGAACGGAGGGAACCCAGTTACCACACACTGAGCACGGTACCAGTCAGTGAGGACATAGTGGGGGACGAGTGCAAGGTGACAAGACACAAACTTCCCGCTCTAAAATAAGTAAGTGCAGAGATGTAGCAAGCTGCATGATGACTGTAGTGAATACTGTCGTGCATATTTGAAAGTCACGGGGGATCTTGAAAGTCCTCATTGCAAGAAAGAACTTTTTGTGACTGTGTGTGGTGCTGGATGTTAGTGAGGCTTATCGTGGTGATCACGTCACAAGATACACAAATATTGACTCATTCGATTGCACACCTGAAACTAACATAATGTTTGAAGTCAATTATACCTCAATTTAAAAAAAGAAAAAGAGGGGCGCCTGGGTGGCTCAGTGGTTTAAGCCGCTGCCTTCGGCTCAGGTCATGATCTCAGGGTGCTGGGATCGAGTCAGCGGGGAGCCTGCTTCCCTCTGTCTCTCTCTGTCTGCCTCTCCATCTACTTGTGATTTCTCTCTGTCAAATGAATGAATAAATAAATAAATAAAATCTTTTAAAAAAAAGAAAAAGAAAGAAAACCCCCGAAACCATAGGACATTAAAATCATGAAGTCTTGCAGCTTTATTCAAACTGTCTTGTTTGTCACACTCTTGGACTTTCAGGTTTTCTAGCTAAAAGGGATGGCTTAGCTTGATGACATTAAATTTTTCTGTGCCTGGTATGTCTGCCCTTCCTGAAGTGGGACTGCCTTACGTTCCTGTCGAATAAGCGGGCACACTCCAGACACCCTCCCACATTCGTGTGTGGCCAGCCTCTTCCGAGTTCATGCTGTACAAGGTGCTTTGTGCAGCAGATCTGTTCCCAGTTTAGCGGCACCAGTTGGAATCCTATGTAGTGTCAATAAAGTATAAGTTGTGTTGGATTTGGCAGTGTGTTAGCTAGTTCCAGTAGCTTGCAGTTTGGCAGTGTGTTAGAAAACCGTAAGTTCCAGTAACTTGCAGTTTGGCAGTGTGTTAGCAAACCGTAAGTTCCAGTAACTTGCAGTTTGGCAGTGTGTTAGAAAACCGTAAGTTCCAGTAACTTGAAACATTAACTCATAAGAAGTTGCTTTCCTTAATGCAGATGTTCATGGGTATAGTTATATTCTGTTCATTTGTAGGGGCAAAAGGAGAGTCAAAGAATTAGGCAAAAACTTTGAATCCTAATTCTCAGATTATGAAATGTATGCTGGCATAGGAACTGGCTTCGTCTGTAAGTTACAGCTTCTGCCAACTCTGGAATCCTAAATCTTAGTATTGGGAGGGGGTTCAGAAACCCTCGCTTGGAGGTAGGGTACAGCCCTCGCCGATGAGAATGGCTGTCAGTGGCTCCGCAGGGTCAGGGGTCAGGGGTCAGGTTGTTGTTCAGTCGTGGAGCTCGTGAAGCTCACAGGATCTTACTTCAGTGCCCTGGGAATTCCTGCACAAAGCATGATGCAATCATACGTTTCTCTTACATAAGAAATGCATGTTGAGCCTTTGTGCAGAAAGGTCGTTAGCCAGAAACATACAAAAATCCCCCAAACAAAAACCAACAACAAAGTATGAGTGAGGCATGCTTTTGTGTGTGTGTGTGTGTGTGTGTGTGTGTGTGTGTGACCAAAATAGAAAGATTTCGCATATCACACCTAAAAATGGTTGTTAGAACATACTAGCAATGGATGGGGACCTCTGGGATCTGGGATGCTAAGTTACCTTCTCTGCTCAAAGCAGAAACTGAAGTTCATGGCAACCCCATACGTGGGCCTGAAAAGAGCCATCGGCACTTTGGCTGATGTAGCCAATAATTGTAAATTTTTATGGTTTTCATGGTTTAACATCAGAAAACATGTCCTTACTCTGCACTGTTAGAAACGTTCACTCTTCCTTGGTGCTTCAGGCCACACCTCCACCTCCATGTTCAATGTACCACAAAGTAGATTCACGTGGAAATACGACTGAGCATCCATCCATGCCAGGCTCTTGCCGGCACTTGCTCCGTGCTGACCCCGGCCACCCATCAGCCCGCACCTTGCTTGTCCAGAGCCAGTCATGCTGTGCTCAGGTGAAGCTGAGATTTATGATTGAAATGCAGGCAATTTTGTAACTCTTATCTGTCGGGTAAAGGAGTTAATAATTCATGATGTATAACAGCATTCCTGGCCCAATGGCACAGCAGGTTATGAAAAGATGTTTGAAACCGGCTGGGGATATAGGAGACCTTCCTGAGCTGCACAAGGACTTATGCATATGGTGCTCTGTGCATCCCAGGCTCCCATGACACTGGGAGAGCTGTGGGTTCTTGGGGACAAGACTTCAGAAACGAGGTTATCGTGGTGAGGGATCGTGTCTTACAGCAATCATGTTTTGGACATTAGGATTTCATGTCCTATAACTCAGGTTACACAGTCCTTTCCAGATTTCTTTTAGGATCACAGGAATGCCACCTTGAACATCTCTAGGCACGGACTGTACTGATGTGGCCACTTTGCCCACCTCTGCGGACTTTGGCCAGCATTCATCTTCTAGATGCTAAATACAACATCACATGCTCTACATGTTGTTTTTTAGAGATCAGTAGACTGAAGTGGAAGTTCTGGGGTGGGGGTTGTGGAGACATGTGGGACAGGTGCCTAATTTGTGACAGGACAAGGCAGGGCTATCAGAGAGGAGGGAGAGACACCTACCCTGGGGTTGTAGGTGGGTATGTCAGTTGAGTGAGAGGCTGGAAATCCAGCAATGGTAAAGCCATGAGCCCAAGCTAAAGTTCCATCATGAGTCTGCCTGTTTGAACATGGCTGCTGTAGAAACTGGGTGTCTGAGGACAAGCAGGAGGGATGGTGTTAGATGGGGTTGCTTGGCTGGGAAGGGGCTACACCACAGAGGCCTGGTGGCTAGCTCAAAATCCGGACGCTGATCTAAGGCTCTCCAGGAAGTCACTGAGGGATCTGTGCTAGGAAGCCACTTGCACAGCTAAGCAATACTGCCAACGGGGGAAGATGGTTTGGGTGTGGGCCACAGAGAGAGGGTGTGTGGCCTGGAAGCCAGGTAAGGGGCTGCCTACTCATGGGAGAAGGAATAATAGCCTGAGGTAAGGAAAAGAAAAATGTAGATGATGTACACGGTGTGTGGTGAACAGAAGTGCAAGCTGATGAGTGTGTGCTATGGGGGGATGGAGAGGGACAGGTCAGGATGACCCTCGGGTTCTGGCTTGGACAGCTGGATAAGGGGTTGCATCATCACTCAGTGGAACACTGAAGAAGAAGCATGATGTTTGGAGGTACAGAGTCAAGAGGCTTAAATCTGAAGATGTTTTGGGAATAATAGAAGTACAAAATCCTAAAGTTGAGAAGAATTTCAAGCATGACATCTATTGAAGTTTCCATCTCAAAGCAGGGATCTCTTTCTCACCATAAAGAAGAGAATCCTGCTTCTGTTCCATATTTCAGGAATGAGACCCTTGCCCATTCACCAAATGCTTCATCAATGTCCTCTTTTCCACCCAGATTTCTACCATGAATTTTCATATTTCCTGCTCTAAGTTTAGGCACAATTTATCTCCATAGTCCAACAAGTACTCAGTGAATTCCCTTCATTGGCTCTCCTCTAGGCTAACATCTGTTCTCTTAACAATTGTTTAGAGGTCAAGGCATTAAGCACTATCTCAATCCTGATTGCCCTCCTCTGCACCAACTGTGGCCAACATCTTCCCTAAATACAGAAGGGACCTGGTCCATGCATGATATGTAGGATTTGTAACCTCCCTTCCCAAAGAAACTGGTGCAGGCTAAGCTCAATTCATCTGTGTGTAAGCATCACCAGCATGCTGGACTTGCGGTTTCCACCAATCACAAACCTGGGAGTGTGCCACCATTTTAGTTTTCTTACTACAGCTGGTGCCTCTCTCTGGTTTTCCTTGTGCATACTGATTCCTGCCAAGAAAGCTGGAGGTTTGGGGTAAGGAAGCTGACCTCATGTGTGTAGAGTCAAGGAAACTGTCCTAAATAGGCCAAGGACATGGGACAACAGTCACCAAGGGAAGGGCCCAGATGCAAACAGACCTGCTCTATAATCATTGGAGGTGAAGAGATGTTCTTCCATTTTCCCAAGAAGCTCACCTTCTAATTCTTGGATGGAATCTGGTGTCCCCACTCAAATGCCAGAAGACCTAGCAGGAGAGAGTTTATGTGTGTCCTTTGAAAGACATTGGGCTCATTTACAGCACTTTCTTCCAAATAGCAAAGGAGTGCCAACTGCATATAGAGTAGAAGGAACCCAAAGGTACCCATTCCTTTGACTCCTTGAGAGAAATAGGCATTGAGCTCCAGAGGATAACAAGTACTTAAGTAAGTTCCTGCAAATGTATGAAGCTTTTGAAGGACTATATCGAGAGCTTTAACTGTGTAACAAGAGAGGCCATGTGACTTGTCAGGACCCAAGTAATCTGTCTTTAAATTGATATTGGTCTTCATTTCTACATCATTGACAAAGTTGTGATGCCTAACATTCCTTTGTGAGGATATTAACAAATTTTTTTTACCCATTCCTCATTTGATGGACATGTAGGTTGTTTCTACTTTTTGACTCTTATGATAATGCTAATATAAACATGAATGTACAGGTTTTTGTGCAGACCTGTGTTTTTGGTTCTCTTGGGCAGATACCTAGGAGTGGAATTGCTGGGTCAGGGGTGAATTTGTGTGTAACTGCTTGAGGAACTTCCAGATTGCTTTCCAAAGTGCCATTTTATATTCCTAGCAGTGATGTAGAATGGTCCAAATCCTCCTCGTCCCTGCCTGTCCTTGTTATGATGTCTTTTTGATGAGAACCATTCCAGGGGGTGAAAAGTGGCATCTCATTGGGTTTTGATTTGAGCTTTCCTAATCATTAATGATGTCGAGCATGACTACATACATGTATTTTCCATCTGGACATCTTTCGTAAGACATCTGTTCATGATTACATACATGTATTTTCTGTCTGGCCATCTTTTGTAAAGCATCTGTTTAGATCTTTTGACTCTTTGGACCCAGTTTTTAGTTGGTTGTTCATTGCCCTTATTGTTGGATTTTTAAAAAGTTTTATCTATATTTTGGATATCCATCCTGTGTCAAATATGGATTTTGCAAAGACAGTCTTCAAGTCTGTGGACTCTATTCTCATTCCCTTAAGTTTTAAATTTTAATGAAGCCTGAATTATCAATTTTTTCTTTCATAGACCATATCTGAAAAGTCATTGCCATGCCCAAGGTCAGCTAGATTTTTCTCCTGTGTTCTCTTCTGGGAGTTTAACAGTTTGGTATTTTACAATTAAGTCTATGATCTAAGTTGAGTTAACTTTAAGTTCTTTTAATCTGTAATTGAAAAGCAGTTTACATATTGTATTAGTTTTGGGTGTACAATAGAGTGAGTCAGCCGTTACATGCATTATGAAACACTCACCCTGAATGGTGTCGTTGCCACATGTCACCACACAAACTTATTACAATATTATTGACTATATTCCCTATGCTGTATTTTTCATCCCTGGCATTTATTTTATAACTGGAAGTCTGTACCTCTCAATCCCATTCACATATTTTGCTCTTCTCCCCTCCCCCATCACCTGACAACCACTAGTTTGTTCTCATATTTATGAGTCTGTTTCTCTTTTTAATTGTCTTTTGTTTGCTCATTTGTTTGGTTTGTTCAGATTCAACATTCAAATGAAATCATATGGCATTTTTCTTTCTCCATCTGACTTATTTCACTGAGCATAACACCTTCTAGGTCCATTCGTGTTCCATCAAATAGCAAGGTTTCATCTCTTATGGCCGAGGAGTCTACTGTTGTGTGTTTATATACCACATCTTCCTTGTCCACCCATCTGTTATGACTACTCAGGTTGCTTCCATGTCTTGACTGTTGTAAATAATACTTGCAATAAACATAGGATGCATGTATCCTTTGGAATTCATGTTTTTGTTTTTCTTGGATAAATATCCAGAAGTGGAATTACTGGATCATATGTCATTTCTATTCTGACTTTTTTGGGGAACTTCATACTGTTTTCGTAGTTGATGCACCAGTTTACATTCCCACCAACAGTGCACAAAGCTTCCCTTTTCACCACATTCTCCCTAACACTTGCTATTTCCTGTCTTTTTGATACTAACCATTCTGAGCAGAGTGAGATGAGATCTCATCGTGGTTCTTATCTGCCTTTCCCTCATGATGAGTCATGAGCATCTTTTCATGTGTCTGTTGGCCATCTGGATGGCCTCTTGGGAAAACATCTGTCCAGATTCGGTGCTCATTTTTTAATTTGTTATTTATTTTTCTGATGTTGTGTTATATGCACTGTATATATTTTGGTTATTAGACTCTTATCAGATATATCATTTGCAAATATCCTCTCCCATTCGAAAGGTTGCATTTCTGTTTTTTGATGGGGCAAAACTTTCTGAGTTGGATGTAGGCCGTCGGTATCATGTTTCACTGTAGCAGGTTAGCCCGAAGACACAAATTTTCTGACTGAATGTGGGGAAAAGCCAGTGTATCTGTTTTCTTGCAGATGTTTGCCCAGCTACTGTGAGCACGGGGGCGAATGCTCCCAGTCCTGGGACACCTTCAGCTGTGACTGTGCATATACTGGATACACAGGGGCAACCTGCCATTCCTGTAAGCATCACACCTCATTGTCCCAATTTCTGTGCAGTTTCTTTTCCTTTTCGTGATTTGGTATATATGTGTCTGTATCTGTGCAGCCATGTGGTGGAAAACAACAAAACCAGTCGGTATTTTAGAGACTAATTTGTGTCTGGCTTGGTTAGGTCTTTTAGAGGTGGGGAGGAGCCAGAGGATGGAGAGAGAGACAATCCCAGCCCTGTGTGGAGCCCGACATCAGACTCGATCTCATGAACCTGAGATCATGACCTGAGTTGAAATCAGGAGTCAGACACTTAACTAACTAACCACCCAGATGCCCTTATCTGGTTTATTTTTAATCAGTTTTATTTCCTAGTGATGTTACGACAGCTCACAGAAATCCATAGTATCAAATAGGACAGAAAAAAATTAAATAAAATAGGAGGCAAAGGAAGATAGTATAGGAAGATAAAATATAACAAATAGTGAAAAAACAAGCTCCCCCCCCATACAAAAAGCAATCTAGATGGCATAGTGGTATTACTTGTTCTGTTCCTTGGGTTGGACTCAACTTTGGTTCTCAAGTCCTGTCTGCCAAAGAGGACGAAGTACTGATGTTCAGTATTTATAAAATCACACAGGGAGAGTCTCTGGAGGAGGACAGGATGGGAAATACCATGGGGGGTTTCTAGATGTCAGCCAGAAGCCAGGCAAACATTCAGGTCCCTTGCAATCTTGATGCTTTTTGATAACGGTGGTGGTTTACACATTGGGGACTTACTGCATGCCTGTGGGACCCTCACTCTGTCTAGTTCTGCACGTTTCAACTCCTTTAGAGTTGCCCTGGAAGGTAAGTGCTTTATTTTCCACACTGCATGCTTGAGGAAAGAAAGAGGTCAGCTCCTTTGACCGTGGTGACACCACTGCCAGCGAGGGCTCTCGACCACCTCTCCATCCCATTTCTTCCACCTTGAATACCAGGCTCTTTCCTGAAGAATTATTTTCTCAATTTCACAGCTAAGCACACTTTATTGACCCCTAATTCATTACTACGAGAAGCTCACGACAGAGCCCTGAGATCCTCACTGCTTTCTAATTACTAGCTTTTGTTGTCTATGTTTTTATTCTACTTTTTCCTTTTTTGGTATATCAGTGACATTTCTTTTTTTAAAATTAATTTATTTTTATTCCAATTCCATTCATTAACATGTAGTGTATTATTAGTTTCAGAGGGAGAGGTCAGTGATTCATCCACCTCCTAGTGCCCATTCCATCCCATGCCCTCCTTAAAGCCCATCACCCAGTGACCCTATCCCCCTACCCCTTCCCCTCCAGCAACCTTGTTTGTTTTCATAAGGATCTCTTATGGTTTGTCTCCCTCTTTGATTGCATCTTATTTTAGATTTCCTTCCCTTCCCTTATGCTCCTCTGTTTTGTTTCTTAAATTCCAATTTTGAGTGAGATTACATGATGGTTGTCTATCTCTGATTGACTTACTTCACTGAGCATAATACCCTCTAGTTCCATCCATGTTGTTGCACATGGCAAGATGTCATCCGTTCTGATGGCTGAGTAACATTCCATTGTATTTTCACACCACATCTTCTTTGTCCATTCATCTCTCAGTAGACGTCTGGGCTCTTTCCCTGATTTGAATATGGTAGACATTGCTGCTATAAACTTTGGGGTGCACGTGCCCCTTTGGATCACGACATTTGTATCTTCCAAGGCAAACACACAGTAGTGGAATTGCTGGGTCATAGGATAACTCTATTTTCAACTTTTTGAGGAACCTCTGTACTATTTTCATGAGTGGCTGCCACCATTTCTGAGTCCCTCCTTTTGTAGCATGTCTTCCTTCTCTGGGCCTTTAGAGAGACAGCATGACATGAAAATTCACCAAGCAAAGCATGGATTGTCCCATATCTAACCTTAAGTGAACTGAACCCCAAGGAAGCAGGCATCATTGTTGGGATGAGAAGGCCCAGTCCCCAGCCCAGGGGGTTCTGCAGATGAGCCAGGAGGATCTGAAGACAAAGGGAGGTCACTCAACCCCCTAAAATCCCATAAGTTCAACTAGAGCAATTCTATCTGCATCTCTATTTACTATTATGGTGCCAGGTGAGAACTTGCCAAGGCAACTACTTGGAAGGAGCTGGGCATCTGGGCAGTCTGAGGCTAGAGTTGCAGCTAGGAATGGGGTATTCCATCACATCAAGCAAGGTGTCCTACACAGACTTAATGACTAAGGCACGGTTGCTAAAGCATTATCAGTAACTATGATTTAAACATCGCTCCAAACAGCTCTGATTGAAAAAGTCCCAAGTGTTAAAAAAACGGTCTTTCACTCGTGGCCTTCATAATTTGATTTGGTCGAATGACTGAACTGACTTTACTTTGATTCTCTGTCTACCGAAGTGGAGGTTGGATAGTTCCAAAGCCACAGGAAGGGATCAGAGACCATGAGATTTTGGTGTAAATGTCCAGTGAATGTGTCTGCATTCACATGTACAGCAGGTGTCTTCCTAGTGTTTCCTTCTCTGCTTCTGGTCCCCAGGCAGTCCCAGCCCCAACCCAAACGTAACCATCATTAGCACTTTGCGTCTGTCCCTCTGGACACTCTCCTAGGCAGTTACGAGCATATTTATGTATTTGCAGAAACACAAACATGAGTGGGCAAACTGTCAGCATGTCTGGGAAAGTAATCTGTGTTGTCTCTGTGGTCATGAGTGGATGGTGGTGCTAGGCGTGTGACAGGTGGAGGCCAATTTAATTTGACACACTGATACTCAGCCATAATTTATAAACGAATGCCATATTTTGCAAAATCCCTGGGCAGGCAGACATGACTTTGATCTTCTTCTGTGAGAAAGGAGAAAATCCCTCTGCCCTGGCCGCCCCGCTTCTCCCGGATTCTCTTCACTCTTCAAAAGAGGCAGAGATTTAAAAGGTAGATAATTCAGTGAGCTTAGAATTGTGTTTGTTCTCCACCCACACTCGGACCCCTCTGTCCCTGCTAGGATCACTCCACTCTGTGGCTCTGGCCTGGCCACTTGCAGGTCTGTGTTCATGGATGCCAGGTCTCAGCCTTAGCGGGGCTGAGGGACCCAGTCCACGTTGTCCTTCTTGACTGGCTGCCGTTAGCCACTTCTCAGGTCTTCAAAGGGTCTTTCCTGTCAAGAAAATGAATGAGACACATGGGAGCGATTACTCAGTTGATTAGTCATTTAAACTTATTCTGAACATTGATTAAGTCCATCATCCACCAATGTTAGTCACTTGCCTTGTGATAGCAAAACATTTATTGCACGTATAAAAAATTCAACTAAGAATCGGGATATGTTGAAATTACTTAGAGATATTCCACGTGTGTGTGTATGTGTATATATATATATGCATATATATGTGTGTGTGTGTATATATATATATATATATATATATATATATATATAATTTTGACTTTAAATTTGCTTAATCATTTGTGAAGCATTTCAGGAAATTTCCTTTTAAAACACACATTATAAATAGAATGAAGGACAGGGCACCTGGGTGGCTCAGTGGGTTAAGCTGCTGCCTTCGGCTCAGGTCATGATCTCAGGGTCCTGGGATCGAGTCCCGCATCGGGCTCTCTGCTCAGCAGGGAGCCTGCTTCCCTTCCTCTCTCTGCTTGCCTTTCTGCCTACTTGTGATCTCTGTCTGTCAAATAAATAAATAAATAAATCTTTAAAAAAAAAAGTCTTAAAAAATAAATGGAATGAAGGAGACTCACTGATTTATAAAACTCCTCTGGAAAGTAATGCATTGCACAGGTAGATTGTTTTAAGTAAACAGAGGATATAACTACTGAGTAATTTAATACATCGACACGGTTATTTGGTAATAACAGATCACTTAAGATGAAGCCAGTGCACTTCCAAGGCTTAAACATCATGGGGCAGAAGAGGAGATAGTGTGAGACCAGTTATCGTGGTTTTGGAATGAATCTTGTTGCTAGACCAGGCAGGGTTCAGATACGCATGGTGATAACCTCTTAAAATCTTTCGCTCCAAGCTTCAGGGTCTTCATGCTGCCTGACTGACACAGGGGAACACTCCCCTGGAGAAACCGTCCTGGAGAGCAAGGCAGAACGAGTATCACTGGGGAGAGCGTCCCATCACTAAGGACAGGGAGGGATCCATCCCACTGCAGCCCTGTCTGAGACCCTTGTCCTTTGCAGCTCTGTTCGAGCAGTCCTGTGACGCCCACAGGCACAGAGGGGACTCCTCAGGGTTCTACTATATCGATTCAGATGGAAGTGGCCCGCTGGGACCTGCTCTTGTGTACTGCAACGTGACAGGTACGCTAATGATACGCTTTACTGTGCCCGTTAAGCTTGTGTGATTGGTTGCTGTGTGCAAAACCATGAGGTTTAGCTCCATGGAATAACGTGTGTGTTCCTGTGCAACTATGTATAAGCAATATTTCATTTTCCCTAGAAATCCATTTACATATGGCAGATGGATACAGGTGTGTTGTAGGCAAGTTCTGCAAAGGATCAGTGCATGTATCGTGGTGAATGCTGCCCATGAACTGATGCTATTTCGAATGCCTCCGTGTGTGTGTGTGTGTTGTGGCCACATCTTCCCTTCTGTGCTCACGTCACATTTTGCCAGCAGAAACAACCCTCCTTTACAAACTTCCTGTGCTACTTTAGTGGTATGGACCTGGCGGGGACTTCGACAACCTTAGGGTTTGACCCTGCGTAGTCTGAGACACTGGTCAGAAAAGAGTCAGCTGTAAATGGTTCTCAGGTAACCCCGACCTGGTTACAACTTGCTTTCTCTGCTCTTGCTACATGTCACCCCGATAGGGTTGCAATTTCTAGATGGAAGGAGCCATTTATGGGGAATTGACAATGGTGGTTTGTGACAAGCTGGAAGTTCTGCTATGGTTTCTACACCTACTCTCACTGCATACATAAAATCTGAGCATTTTGGTAATGGTGAATCTAGTGTTGATCTGAATTGGATCAATTATATCTTCCAGCCCCAAAACTACCCTCAACTTTGCATTGGATGGATGTATGACTGTTGGGGGCTTTGGGGAAAGCATCTTATCATAGAAACTGACCAAAACATTGCAGCAGGATATGAGGTAAATATACTGACTTACTTTAAGGCATGTGAAGGCATGTGAAGTGTTAAGTATGTAAGGATCTTTCTAGATATCCTGGGCTCCAGTGGTTGTAACAGGCTTCTACTTACTCAATTTCTGCTTGGTTTTCATGGCTCGAGTGAATGCCAAGAACAGAGAAAGCTAAATAAAGAGGCTGGCACCCCAGTAATACATTCTACTTTTATAATCACATGCCTAATTATCACAGAAGTCTAGGACCTATTACAGATTTTCATATATTTTGTTCTATAAGGAAAGTTCCTTATACAATGAAAAATTTTGAGATCAGGAGAAAAATGAAAATGATTCCAGCTGGCACATTGCAAAGATGAGCAAGTTTTCAATGACTGAAGCTGTTTTCTAGATGATTAACTGCTGGCAGGGTGGCAAGGCTGAGGTCATATTTATTAAAAAAAATTTTTTGCTGCCAAAAGGCATAACAGACAGCTAATTGCCTGATTGTCTGCAGTGTATGGTTATAATAAAAGAAAAATAGTTCAATCATGCAAGTGGACACATGGTCCAGGCTTCACCCAGAAGCTTTCGTTGTGTGTATTTATAAAGTGCCTTTGGAATGTACCGCTGGCTCATAGACACTTGTTTTAATACGAATTTCATAACATCCCTGATGTGTTTTGATGGTCTGTCATTGCTCCTGCCTTTTCAGAGTGAGCCCACTAGTAGAGTGAAGAGTAGTTATGGCCAAAGTGTGAAGAGAAAGCAAGAACAGATCTCAGGTTTTGATTCTGGGTAACACAAGAAACTATCCGATGACATATAAGCCAGGGTTTTTTTGTTTTGTTTTGTTTTGTTTTTTAAATTTTTATCCTTGAGGCAAGAAGGAGCCTCTAAAAGGTACAATCTCTTGATCAATTTATGTAAGAAGAAAGCCTCACCGACTGTCTCCTGAGGATGCGAATCACTTTGCTCCCAGGCGTGATTCAGAGAAACGTTGAAGTAATGCCCCACCTTGAAGAGCTGAAAAAACAGTGCCTCCCAACACGGAGCTCCTGCGTCCTCAGTAGCCGCTGTGTGCTGGGCACGGAGGTAACCACGGCAGGGAGCGGAGGAGAACACTCCCCGCCCCCGGTGCGCTGTGCGCAGGTCCGTGCGCAGAGCCAGAGCCCTGAGAGCTGCTGCTGGAGCAGGTGGTTGGTGCGTGGCGGCAGGCGCTGAGACGCTGAATACGGTGGGGGCGGGGCGCACGGGCCATGGGGCTCTATTTTAAATAGAGGCATCCAGAGAAGCACTCAGTTGGAAAGTCAGGTTTGCTTCCCGAAAACCCCAGCAAGCCTTCAAGCAGAGGCAGTGCACTCCCGGGATCCTGATCTGTTGGACAGACGTGGGGGGAGGAACCCGAGGGGTACCTCGAGTCTCGCCGCTGGAAAGTGACAGGTCCAGGACTCCCACTGGTAGAGTAGTTGGGGGTTTTGACCACCAGGTTGTGCCCGGCAGGGGCAAGGAGACCCGTTAGTGGGGATGGGGTGGAGCAGGTGGGAATGGAGGAGGGGAGGGATTCGGGGCCGAATACATGGACCTAATGTGGCTGGAGGAAGACAGGCATCTGGAACGTTTACCATGTTTGCATCTGAGCCCTGGAAGGAGGGTGCAGTTATTAGCAGCAGGGAAGCAGCAGGTCTGCAGAGGAGAGCAGGATTCCCGCAGTGACTTCATGAGGTTGCATTGCCAGCTGTGCAACTAGTTTGTGGGGACCTATTGGTCATAAAAACAAGTGCAATGTGTCATCTGAAAGCCCACTGGGTAGTTAGAATCTCCTCAGCAATACAAACTTTTAAAAAACTTTTGGAGAGTGACTTTACACATTAATTGAAAAGACCAGCAGGATCCCCTTTGCTTTGGGGTGGCTGGTGGACACTGTCCAGTATCCCACAGCAACAAGGGGCATCTCTGGGTCTCTACACCCTTGTCCACTGTCCACGGAAGGGCAGCTTTGCTCTCAGCAGGATCGAGTTCTGCAGCAGTGTCCCACGAAAAGCTGTGTTTTTATGAAGCTCCCTGAGATTTTCTGATGTACATACAGATTCAGAAGCCATGGCCACGGGGCTTGGACCTTTGGTTTCATTGGCACCCCCGCCTTGTGTCCACCAAAATTAAAATGGAAAGAGGGCAAAGGGCATCACAGAAAGGAGAAATAGAGCTAATGCAGCTGTAAAATTCTGGTGCCACTCTTCATTTCTTGGTCCAGGCCACGGTTCTGTTGCTCCATTTGTAAAATTGGCCGTGTGGAATTTAATGACACCACATCCACAAAGGCAGCAGAATCACTCACATGCCTTAAGATAATATTGAAGGCATGGATTCTGTAAATTAAACATCTTCCAAACTCTCTAACTTAATCTTGGAAAGTCTTAGAGCTTTAAAGCGTGCATGTGCATGTCTGTGTGTGTAGGAATTTATGAACATTAGGGGTAATGATTTAATGATTGATATTGCTATATATTTTTATTATCAGATAACACTTAACCATGTACACCTTCATATTACTTTGCAAATGACCAAGCAAAGTACAGATCATTGTATCACAAGAACTTTTGGTTAATTAAGTTTTTAGAAAAGTTTCCAGCTGCCTTTCATAAGAGAAAACCCCTAAGGCTTGTATATTCTTATTCTATGTGATGAATAAGTGGCATAAAGTTCCATGAGGAACTTTATGGGTTGAGCTGGAGCATGGAACAGACACGCGTGCGCACACATACACACATGCATGCACATACATACACACACATGCACTCACATACGCACACACACACACATACATCCTGTTTTGTTAGAAATACTGTGGAGAGGATTTCCAAATAATGTTAAGTGCCAAGAGTTTTTATGAAACTCAAAGCCATAAGGAAAGCACTGTGCTAAAGACAGAGAAATGCAGAGGCCAACTCAAAGACGACAAATAATTCCAGAAGCTACACTGTGAAGTTTTTAATCAAAAGTTTAAAACAATCCAAGGTGATCCAGGAAGGAACCAGTTATAGTCCCATGAGGTCCCCCAACAGACCTCATTGTGACGGTGGAAGAACTAAGATCCTGGCCTTCTTCTCCCAGGAGGGAAATATTTCCACTGCAAGGTCACCTTCTCCATGAAGCTACCATGCCCGTGGACAATTAAGTATTCTTTAATTATTATAAACAATACTCACGCTTGGAGAAACATGCAAAAAACAAAATTCTAAAGCAATGGTTACAAGTATATACTTGGTCACAGCCTTCCAAACTCTGGTGCCAGAATATACTCTGAATATACTCTGTATAAATTTTAGTATCTTTAGTATAAAACCAACCCAAACAAAACAAAACAAAAAACTATTTTGAAGGGACTGTTTATGCAATTTGTTAACAGATCGATCCCCTTCCTATGCAGAAGAGACAGAATCTAACTTCGTTGATGGCGGGATGAGAAACGTGAGCTCGATGGCTCTGCCCTCAGGGACAGTGGGGCCATCTTTCCCCTCTGGAAGCCCCCTGCAGTTGTCCTCTGATGTGTTCCTAGTCATCCTCCAAACACTGGTTCCCAGACACGGCACCGTGGGAGCACCTGTCTCAGGGATGGCGTGAAGGCAGAGCGATGACTCTGCATCCGATTCATGAGTTGACAGGGGCCCGAGGAAAATGCCGAGGATGTGGTCTGCTGCACACCTGCCCGCTGCCCTGCTCGGATCCTGATTCATCTACTCAGCGTGTTAGTGACCCACCACTTACCATGGACTCTGCCACGCTTGTGCTAACTGAGCCACCATGTTTCTTAAACAGCCTCCTTCTTCCCATGACAGAAATTTCGAGTGGCCTCCAGAACGGAGGACAGCCAGTCAGCTGCTTTACATACTCTCCCATTAATCTCAAAAGGAAATTCTCTACGGAACGGGCACCTGTCAAGGCATCCTGCTGTGCTTTGTATGTTTGTGGATTTGTACGGATTTTCTGTTTCTTTTGCCTCTGTCTTCCTGCAACAGCTTCTGTCTCAGCCCCGTCAAACACCTCCCTTTCCAGTCAGATGTTCAATTCAGGTGTTTGGTCACTCCTGCTCACACCTGACCGCTGTGCTGAGGGCTTCCAGGCGTCACACCGAGTTTGAGTAAGAAGAGGGATGAACATCTCTTGTTGACCTTCAGACTAGGGAGGGGGACAAATGTAATTCATCTCACTAAACATATTATGACTATTATAGGTTTGCATTTGCTATTTTAAATATAGGCATACCTCATTTTATTGCATTTTGCTTTACTGAACTTGGATTCAGGTCAAAGGGATTTGCTTTTTTTTTTTTTGAAACAAATTGTAGGTTTGTGGCAGCCCCGGGTGAAACAAGTCTACCAGCCCCATCTTCCAACAGCACCTGATCACTTGGCATCTCTGTGGCCCATTTTGGTAATGCTCACAGTATTTCTAACTTTTTTGTTGCCATCATATTTGTTATGACGGCCTGTGATCAGTGATTTTTACTATTGGTGTTGTTTTCAGGCTCCATGAACTATATGCATCCAAGACCGTGAACTGCATTGGTTAATGGCTCTACTGACTGGCCATTTCCTCACATAGGTCCTTCTTTGTCCTTGGGATCCCTATTCCCAAGACACAGCAGTACTGAATTTAAGCCAATTAATAGCCCTACAGCAGTCTTTACGTGTTCAGCTGGAAGGAGGAGCTGCTGGCCTCCCACTGTCCCCCGAAGGCTAGACGTGACTAAAGCTTGGGGAGGGAGGCATGTTGAAAGCTGAGGCCTCTGATGCCAGTTAGCCGAGTTGTGAATCGAAGGAAAAGCTCCTGAAGGAAATTAAAAGTGCCACCTCAGTGAACACACGAACGATAGGAAAGTGAAACAGCTTTATTGCTGCTACAGAGAACGTTAGTGGAGAAGAGGTCCAGCCAGCCACGACATTCTCCTCAGCCAGAGCGGAAGGCCCTGACTCCCTCCGGTTCCGTGCAGGCAGAGAGAGGAGCTGCAGGAGCGAAGCCAGACACGAGCAGAGATCCAGGCTTGAGGTTTCAGGAAGGAGGTTGCGTCCGGGGCACGAAAGCACAAGGTGAAGCAGCATGCACTGCCGTGGGAGCTGCAGCAAGTGACCAGGAGATCTAGATGATCCGGAAGATCGAGATCGTTCCCGACGGCAGCTGCACTGACCAGCAGATTTTCAGGGTGGACGTGAGAGCCTCCCACGGGAAGAAGGTGCCATCGAGGACTTTCCCGGCTAGACAAGAGAAGTCAGTGCTGCCTTCACAGCTTCCACGGATGGGCTGATCATCTGGTCGGAGCCAGCGCGATGGGTGACTTTAACGTGTAGCGGGTGCTGATTTATCACATCTCCAGTCCTAAGGCCCTTAGGAATTACGGCAAGTCTCCTCTGCCTGTGCTCTGTGAATGGAGCAGCAGAACCTAGAGGACAGGACACCTGTTCACAGCATGGTGTACTGCATGTTTTCAGCCCATTGTTGAGACCCGCCTAAGGAAAAAAAGAGAAAAGATTCCTTTCACATTATCGTCACTTACCGACTGTGCACCCAATCACCCCGGAGTTCTGATGGAGTCGGACAGTGAGATTTACGTTGTTCTCATGTCTGCTAACCACATCCGTTCTGCAGCCCGTGGATCAAGGAGTCATTTCAGCCGGCAGGTCGTCGTCATTAAGAAATGACTTTTCCTAAGGCTGTAGCTGCCCTGGATAGTGACTCCTCAGATGGACCTGGGCAAGGTCAATTGAAAATCTTCTGGAAGGATTCACCGTCCTAGATGCGCGGGAGAGCATTCATGATTCATGGGGAGCGATCATCATGTCACCATGACTAGGAATTTGGAAGAAGTAGATTCCAGTCTTTATGGAGGACTTGGAGGGGCTCAGGACTTCAGAGGAAGAGGTCACTGCCGGAGTGGTGGAGGTAGCAAGAGAGCCAGAATCAGAAGTGGAGCCAGAGGATGGGACGGACCCGCTGCCGACTCCGGATACAGCGTGAATGAATGAAGAGCTGCTGCTGACCAATGAGCAGAGAAAGTGGTTTCTGGAGGTGGGATCTACTCCTGGTGAAGGTGGTTGAAAGAACCAAGTGTTTAAATATTGCATCAGCTTAGTTGACAGTTTGGGGGTAAAATGTGACCAGAAGGCATCCCACACTATAGAGAAGTCACTCAGGAGAGGAGGAGTCAGTCGTGCTGCAGACATCACCATTGTCTTGTTTTCAGAAGGGGCCACGGCTGCCCTGACCTTCAGCACTGCCACACTGATCAGTCAGTGGCACCAACAGCAAGGCAAGGCTCTCCAGCCGCAAAGATGGTGGCTCGCTGAGAGCGCCGATGATGGCTGGCATTCATTCAGCAAGAGGCACTCTTGATTGGGGTATGTAGGTTTGTTAGACATCATGTCATCGCACACTTCATACTGACTCCAGGAGGGCAGAGAGGGGACCCATACATGCAGTGGAAACCAAAACGTTCTTCTGACTCACATTCTTCTGGTATATGCGTTACTCAGGTGCTCGGGACCAAAGCCCGCGCATCTCTGGGGTATGCCTCTAGATAGGGACACTTGCTGGGAGTTTGTAAAAAATAAAACAAAACAAAACAAAATAAAAAGGCTCTGCATGTGGGTTGGAGAGTCTCCTTCATGAACACATGCACAGCCACTGGGGAATATATTTTTCTCTGCTTGGGGAGAGTTGTGATTTCGTTGTTCTCTGCTTTGAAACCTGAGACGGACAGTAAGCATGGCATCATCATGTCATGTGTGACAAGTTTTGCTCGAAAGTTCCATCACTTCCAGAAGATTCTATAATGTTGAAACATTAGAATTTGTAAGGAAAAAAAGAGGGGAGGGGGGAGAATGTGTTCTTTGATGATATTCACACACCATGACCCTGAATCTCTTTTCTATGGGCTTTTGCGGTAGGAATCCTTCCTGCTCCCATGGAGGGGATATATTCTGGCTGATCTCCTGCAGCTTCTAAGGGGAGTTCCCGAAGTAGACACACCCAGTGTGCGTAGGAACACACAACTTCCACAGCAGGTCCTGTCCCTGCTCCCAAGGGAGTGGAAAGATGTGTGTTTGGGGAAAGTTCGTCTTCCTGCTCTCATCAGCACGGCCCTGCCTGTGGATGGACAGGAAGATGGCTTCAACAAGCAGTGAGAACCCAGCCCTCAGATGGTGGCTCAGCCAGCATCGTGCCTGGTTAATGGCCTTTGAAGACGGGCAAAAACATGGTTTTCAGTCTTTTGATGTCACCTGGTTCAGTCTCCCCATTTACCAAATTTGGCATCAAAGGCTTAGAGAATTTTTTGATGATTTCAAGAGCACCGATTAGGGCCCATATTCTCCCATTGACTGTGACACAGTGCTCCGTCCATGTCTAATTTTGTAAGTGTCGACACAAGGTTCTCTCCAAGGAAATTGCTCTGCTCTCTTGCTGCGTGGTGGGCTGAAACACAGGGGGAGACACTAATGACTTTCCATGATACTGACACGTGGGAGGTGTCAGGGGCGGGGCCCTGCATTCCTCCACGTTAAACAGCAGGTGTCCACACTAATGATGAGTGGACACATAAGGCTACACTTAGTATGATCTGTTAAGTGACAAAATGACCCTCTGAAACCCCAGGAGAAGAAGGCTGTGAAGTAGCTACACTTCTTGGGGTGTCTAGTTGTGTCTTAGAGCATTGTCTTGCATGAAAAATATTAAAGTGAATCATGCAAAGTTCAAGGCCTCCGAACTTGTGACAAGAGCGGCAGTCCTTGTAAGGGCCCTAATGCAAATATTGATCCGTAGGGACCCAAAGGGGTGGGGCTGAGACAGGATGGCCTCTGGGCCTCTCCCAGGACCCAGGGGCTGCCTGCTGCAAGGAGCCATCCCTCTCCTTGGTGAAATACAAGCATCCAATCCTCCTGGGCTCTGGCACATGGACAACATGGCAAGGCCAGTGCCTCCTAGGTCTAGGGCAGGGGCAGATCAGAGCCACCGGTTGTCTTCTCTGGTCCCCACTGGACGTTTGCAGAAGCTGCTTGGCCCTCCCAGCCCTGTGTGCACATAGATGCCCATCAGAATCCGTGATCTGGTTCTATTTTCCCCAGGAGTGTTTTCCTTTGAAATCCAGGATAAGACCCAGGTACATGAGGCACTCTGGAAAGGTCTTGGGTCTCAGTGCTCTTTGAGAACTTGAGCACCTCAGAAGGTCTAGTGACCACACGGCGTGGTGATGTGGCACAGTTTCCTGAAGTTGGGTGACTGGGTGTTCCCAGGCTTCCCTTCCATTTTCTGGGCAGCAGGAGGATTGGGCTATGAGACAGATGGGAGCCACCTGCTGTGGTGTTTCCCTCTAGATCGTGACACTGCAGAGTCCTGAGAAGGGTTGGGGCTGTCCTGCCCAGAGCACAGTGTTCATGCCATCTTGGTGACTCCAGGGATGTCTGCTAGTCTTCCCATCCCTCTGACGTCCTGTGTCACTGTGAGTGCCTGTCCTCCACTGGTGCTTCTTCTGCATGTGGAAGGCAATGGGTCCCACCACCTCACATATTGCCTTCCTCCTTGTCTTGAACTCGAGCACCCACTTCCCATCAGAAGAGATGCAGGCAGCTGGCTTTGTTTTCGAAGAGGTGGTGTTTGGACCCAACTTGGACTTTATTTCAGCCATCTGTCAGAAAGGGGATTCTTGCCTTCCCTTTCCTGGAGATCAATGTCCATCTCATGAAGGACAGACTGACCACCTAGACAGGCATCGGGGTTTTTAAAATCAAGTCTTTTTTCTTCTTTTTCCTTGGGGAGATGAAAATGAGCATAGCAGACCCACCTTGGGTTCACATTTCCCCGACCGTGAAAAATACACATCCATTTGACCACCTGCTTTCCCTTCAAAGATGCCTTGTATAGTTCAGAGATACAATCCACAGTGTACGAAGTGTTGCAGGTTGCCAAGTGGATATAATTTGGCAAAATAAAAAGAGAAATGAGGGGTGTCATATGATATGGTGAGTCAGTGTTATTTTTTTATATCCTGCTTATCACACCAAAGCGTCACATTAATGTAGGTTGGTTTGCCCAAGCGAACGGTGGGCCAGGAGCCCCGGTTAGCCTCCCTGCTCGTGTGCAGATGAGAGGCTCCGCTGAGCTGGAGAACGTGATATGTTGGGGCCTCATACAACAGTCTGAAAGTCCTGCTTGAAATTTTCCCCACTACAGTTAATTTCCTCTGATCTCATTTGTGCTCCGTACTACGGTGCGTAACAACCAAGTGTCTTTCCACCACGCTGGTCCCTTCGGTTCCTTGGTCTGTCTCCTCATCCTCGAGAGCTTCTGTCACATTGCCTCTCCAGGGTGCCTTCCCAGCTACAGCTGGAAATCTATGAAAATCCCATGTTGTGCCGCATCAAGGAAACATAACAAGCCCTTGATGGGGCCTTACAAGTGATATTTCTAGAAAGGACAAGCATTGACATTTCTCTCTTATTCAAAAGGAAGCTTTGAGATTCTGTTCACACTTTCCCTTCTCTCCACTCAAGAAAGTTCTCTGATTACATTGTAGCATGCAAGACCCTGAGTCCATCACAGGGCCACCAGCCTGCGTGAGCCCCTCAGGCACAGCATTTCTCTTTGTGCCATAAGCCATGGACATAAATGACCCTTCAGCATTAGAACCCCTGAATCCCCAAGCCCAGCTCCTGGCTTCTCCATCGGTGCTCTCACCCCCTTTCGTCTGGCGGAAGAAACCCTGACCATGAATGTGAGTAGGTAATTGCAAAAAACAATTTTCCAGGAAAATGTTGACGTGTAAAATGTCTGGTGAAAACATGATTAGAGGGGGGGGGGGAACTTGTGGAATCCAAGTTGCTATGGGAACACTCAGAGCCCCTTAAATGAGTAGAGAGAGGGGGTGATCTATGAAGCCTTTTCTCCCTGACTGACTGACTGACTGACTGTGTTAGTCATGCTGACTCACAGTCTGTTCCTGTTCCTGCTGGATTTTGCATATTTGATGGTGTTTTTCATAGGCTTTGAGCTATGGCCCCTGGGTGTTCTCTGCTCGGGATCTCTGACTGTATTCGATGGGTCCGTGAGCACCAGTGGGGCTGTTAGGTTTTTCCTGGGGCAGGATGGGGAGAGCTGGGCAGGGAGGGCTCTTAGGGTTCCTGGTAACACTGATTTGACTTTTTGACCTAGTTTAGGTCTTAGCCATTAAAAGTAATAAGAACAAACCCCACGTGACTGTTTCCAGCCCCTATAATTTGGAAATATGTCGACCGATCATGTCTGTACCAGACGCGTGTTCCAGAGGAAGTTTTATGTGATTTGATGTTATAAATGACGTTGGGTTAGGACAACATGAAGCCAGCCTTTTGGCCCCTGAACCATGGCCCTTTTACACTGTGGGAGGAGCTAGGTTTGGGGGGAAGGTAGAAGAAAGGGAGATCTTTCTCTTCTGTTTTAAACACCATGGAGTGCTCATCCATTGTTTTAAAATCTCTTTTAAAAATATGGGTAATCAATGGAACCGAAACAGGTCAGAATTTGCCAGCAGACATTAGTGTGTCGTGTTCCTGACAGGAATGGTTGTATTGGCGACTCCAGAGGGCCCTCGTTTGGGGCTGGGCGCTCAATGAGATGCTGACACACGATCAGTCAATTTTTGTCAAAAATACTGATTTCCTATCATTTTGCATGATCATGTGAGCTGCTTATTCCCCTCTTGTGTCTCTTATGCATTTCCTTGATTACCAGAGGAAAAAATGCTCAGTCCAATGAAGAGTAATGTGTATATTAACGTAAGGGTATATGCACACACAGTAAAGACTTAGCTTTCTTCTTACAGTAATGGAAAGACATAAATTAAGGGACAGAATGTTTTATTTATGACTTTGAATATTATAACACAGAATTTTAAGAATTGGCCCCCTGACAATGTTGGCTGCATTCAGGGTAAGATGAATTCCAATAGAGTCCCCATTCCTAACAGTTTAGCAGTGTCTCTTATGCTGACCCCAACACCAAAGAGACCTGATAGTTACAAACATTAAAACCCTAATTCAGATAAAGGAGTCTTCCAACTTTCACATTATGTTTAACTGCTCCAACCTAGTCACAGTCACTGTCTCTCTCCCAACCCTGTTTCTGCCCAGAGGACACCACCTGGACCTCGGTACAGCACAATGGCTCCCAGCTGGCCAAGGTCAAAAGCTTGAATGGAGAAAGCCCCCAGCCCCTGTTTTTCAAGTACACAGCCAGCCCGGACCAGCTGCAAGCCATCATGGACGGTGCGGACGACTGCCGACAGGAGCTGGTCCTGCACTGCAAGAAGTCGAGGCTGTCCACTAGTCGTGGTGAGTAGTGGGAGTCCCTCGCCATCGCAGGCTGCCGTGCCCGCCGTGGCAGGGGCCTGACCCAGGTGCCCATGTTGCGATCAGGACTTTACAGAGATGCTTTTCCTCGGAGTGAATAGCAGGCTCGGTAAGTGTGACTCCTCGCTCAAAGCGAGAATGAGCTGGGAAGTCTCTTCCCGACTCAAGTAGGCGACAGATCAGTGAAAGTCCCTCACGAGGCCGTGGGACGCCGGGTGCTCAGCCGCCACGAAGGGCGGCCACGCCTCCAAAATGTTCGGTCTCAGACGGATGGGGGACAGCATGCGGGCTTAGTTATCTGGAGATTCTTTGTCACGGGCTGAGTGGGATCAGTCTCTCGGTCATTATTAATAGGGAGCCTTGTCGGTGTCACGCAGCTCCTCTCACACGGCACGCCCGCTGGCGGCTCATTCTGCGTAGCGCTACTGTTCTTGAAAATTCTATTTTTGGTTTTGTATTTTCTTCCTCTGAAATACCTCATTTTGTCAGAACGGTCTGTTGTGCCCAAATTTCGAGACCCCCCAAAGATGACCACCAGAGTCCAGAGTCAAAGCCAAACAGCAAGGGTCGTTTATTACGAGTTTGAACCCAGACCTCTGCGCACTTGTTGCTGGTGATGCTAAGAGGTCCCGAGCTCAGGATCACAACACTTTTTATACACTATTTTTGGGGAGGCAGGGACTTAGCATACATCATATTATCTTGTAACAAATCGCCACATACCATGGAAAATCAAAAAGGAACTCTATAATATGACTGGTACACTACAGGCTGGGAACAGATTATTGGTTAGGTCAAAGGGCTGTCATTCTTCAAACTGCTGAGTTGGTGCCGCTAGGGTATGTGTCACCTCAGGATTGACCGGGGTCTTCCTGTCAAGCCGCGGGGTGCCAGATGGTTGTTATCTCTCTGCCCAGAGCCGGATGGGGGGTCTGGGAGCAGCCATTCTGTCAGGTTCGATTCTGGGTGGGGGATGTGTGGCTACAGAGTGTCCATAGAAAGTCTGCTGGTATTTTTCCATCTCCTCATGGGTTAGCAAGCGAAGGTACAGAAGCAGAAATAGCGGTAATGGTTATAATTTAGGCATCTCAGGTCATCAGGGTCCTCTGAACTCAAGGTCCGAGCCTGCCACTCAGAAGCCCGGGGGTTCATCTCCCCAAGACTTTCATACTCAGACACTGACCTCGCCGGGACTGAACTGCACAACGTCGATGAAATGCGTGAAGCAAACGCTACCGTTGGCCTTGCTCCAGCGTGTGGATGCATGGTTTGTGCTGGGGGCTCAGTGCTCGTTGTGACTGGGCTCCTGCCAAGCACATGAGCGAGCTAAACCGGCTTGCTCCTGGGACGGAGAAAGCAGCCTCTGGAGGAGGAACTCATGGTGGCTTGGGCTGCTGGAGCAGGAAAGAGGTGAAGGCAGAGTGGTGTAGACGCCAGCTGCTAGCAGGGTCAGAAAGCAAAACCCCCTTGAGTCCGGGAACAAACTCATGCGTGCTGGTGTGTGGTCTGTGCCACAGCCCGGACGCGCAGCCCAAGTTAGTAGAGAATCCCCACATGGAGGGAAGGCCTCTCACTACCTGATTCACAAGGGATTGCTCGGCTGAGCCCCCTCCCACAGCAGTAAATAACAGCCACTGCTGCGACCAAACCGAGGCTTTAACTGGGGTTGGGGTGGAGACGGAATGAGGGACATCGTAACTACCCAGGCTGGAGGCTGCACTTGCGTGGGCTGCTGCTGGAGAACTCGTACAAACCTCGGTGACGAACGCAGTCCAGCCTGTGATCCCAGCAGCCCTTCATTATGGAGCAGGCGAGGCCTAAACAGTGCCGCCTGACACTTAAAAGGGTTGCACTGCTTCACAGCGTGTCATCCACGGACACGAATGGGCACAAGGAGCATTCCTTGGGAGCCCTCAGTGGAGGTTACGTGGTGGGAAACCACCCGAGGCAGCGGCCGGGAGCTTAAGAGTGTCATGGAGCGGACTGGGAAGGGGAGTGTCAGTCAGAATCGAGTTTTTCCCCCAAGGATTCCCGTGTTCAAATCCTCGGCTGTTCTCAGGTCCCTGGGGTTTATCGTGAGAGGAGAGAAGGCGGAGCCCTGGCTCCTGTGGTGTTCCGGGAGGTTGCTGGGGAGCCGTGGGCCTCAGCTCGTGTGAGGGTCCCACAGCCTTTGCCTGCAGTGGCCAGCAGGTCTCTATCCTGCAGGTTTCACCGGCTGCAGTTCTGGGGGCCTAAGAGGGAGCTCAAGGTCGGCAAGTGCTGATCCCAAGGACACTGTTCAGTCTCCATGCTGTGAGCGTTAAGGTCCCTGAGGATTGACCTTGTGGCCAGAGCAGAGGACAGCCAGCCAAGGGCTCGGGTGCCGCAGGTGTGGGGAGCCCTGTTCCCTTCCCTTCAGCCTCTTCTTCCTCTTCGCCTTGTTCTTAATGATCCTTCTGCAAACTCTCTGGATTTCTCCAAGAAACCTTGAGCCAAATGCATTCTGTACCTTAAACAACACTTGCTGGTTCTTACTTGATAGAGAAAATAAGAGATTCGGATGTAAACAAACAATTGTGCATCTGTGGGCAATGATTTCTTTGCTCCTCCATCTATGAAAAGAATGTTGAAAAATCCTGTGTTTAAAATGGTGTTTTTAAAAGTATCTGTTGAGTGGAAAAGCTCTTCCACCCCCTGCAGATAAGTTTCAACACACTGAGGGGAAAAAACAAACATCGCCGACACTGATTTCCTGGCGCCCATCTCACCCAGCTGCCTGCGGCGGGCGGTAATGAGTGCGGCCCGTGTGCGCCCACGGGGAGGCTGTGGGCAGGTGAAGGCTCATGGAACAGGGAGCCATAATGGGCGGTGGCGGATGTAAGTTACGGAGAAGGTGGGACGTGTTCCAGACTCCCGTGGGGGCCGGGTGGGACAGCCTGAGGGTCTGGGGAGGGAGCGCGCTGGAACGGACAGGCACCGTCGCGGGCGGCTGAGGGAGTCCCTTCCATCTCTCCTGCTCTGGCTCTCTCTGTTTGTGAGGCACTGTCCCCTCTACCCTCCCGAGAGCCCTCCTCCCTGTCACCCTCACCCTGCATGTCTACCCTAGGGCCTCAGCAGAGGACACAGTCCAGCAGAGCTGAGGTGGCCTCTGGTCCTGTTGGAGCATTTGAATGTTGAGATAGACTGGCCTCAGTTGTCCAGAGCCCAGGACCCACCTCGGGCATGAGGGAGGCTTGTCAGGCCATGTCTGTGGTTTCCAGATACAAAGCCAAAGTGTCAGTACAAGACGCTCGTTCCTCCAGCAGACTTGGAAGACATGACAGAAGAGTATGGGTGTTTTTGTCCAATAGATAAGAAATCCGTATTTTGTCCCATATTACATCTTTCAATGGCATTTTAGGCTCTTGAACGGCTTTTGGATGCAGTGTACAAATTACTCTGGTTTTCATTCATTCCTTTTTTTTTTTAATAACAGTTTTTTCAATGTTGTGTCCAAATAAATGATGTCATTGGAGTCCTCAAGAGAAATGTATAGATATCATGCCTGAATGAGTTAGGGATGACTTGCTCATTTTCTAATAAAAGTAAAACATATGGTGAGAACCTAAGTCTAGACGTGGAAATATTTCTTAAACCTTTGGAAGTCCTCTTTGAAAGAACTCTTGTGGAGTTAACCTCTGCTCATCTGTGTTTTAGACAGAAGGGAATAAAGGACTATGTTGGGGAGGCAGGCAGTGGGGGGCAAAGTAGGTGTCACCTTTCTCATACTTGTCTTTC
Organism: Mustela nivalis; assembly: GCF_964662115.1. Classification (NCBI taxonomy): domain Eukaryota; kingdom Metazoa; phylum Chordata; class Mammalia; order Carnivora; family Mustelidae; genus Mustela; species Mustela nivalis. Next base: position 452,861 of record NC_139032.1, on the reverse strand, counting down.
AGATGGAACCCCAGTGAGCTGGTGGATTGGAAGAACCAATGAGACACACACTTACTGGGGAGGTTCTCTGCCTGGTGTTCAAAAGTGTGCTTGTGGATTACAGGGGAACTGCCTTGATTCTCAATATCACTGCAACTGTGCTGCCGCCCGGAATGAATGGTGATTTCCCTATGATTTCCCTGTGCAAACTGTAATTCTGTGTTGCTTAAACTGTAAGTTAGGCAGACATTGGACATGACAGTTGTATAAAGAGAAGAGATTAATGTATTCCCCAGCCAGTTTGAGGTGTAAGCTTTGATGTGTACTGTGTAATTAATCTGAGGACTGAGGCATTAAGGTAGCTATTTCTGCTTACCTGTGAGTAACTAATCATGTCCATTTTATTTTTTTCCTAATAAGACAAGATAGGAATACCAGATTAATGTTTCCCATTCACTGAAGGTACCATTATCCAAGTTCCTACTGTTAAGTTTAACCCAATAGATACGATGACAGCCCGGTAGCCAACCCCGCATGCTTGCTCACCTCCCTCGCTGCCAGCTGCATTTTTAAATGGCCTCATAGGGGAAATCAAACAGGGTCTAGGGTGCATAAAAGGGGATTATGGGACACAAACCTCTCCCTGTCGGTGGAGGTCTCAGAAGACTTCCAACCCCAGAGAGGTGGTGGAAAGGGACCAACCTTCCACCTAACCCCCCAGGCAGCAAGAAAGAACTCCCTGAAAACACACATCCACACACTTGCCCTCACACAGATCTGGAGTTCAATTTACACAGTCCTTGGATTAAGTTAGTGTGGCCACTGGTCAGCAGTACCGATGGCTCATCATGAAAGTATGCGACATTCTTGCTAGAGGCCTGCCCTCCCCAAGGATTCCCACAGATAAAAATGCCACCAAACATGAGCTCACAATCAGGGCTACACAGCCCCAGGGGCCAGAAGTGGGAGACAGAAGAAACCATGGAGTAAACAGATGCCTAAAAATCCCAGATCATGGATACCTTAAGGACATCAGAGAAAATAAATGCGTGAGCTGTTGGAAAAATAAGTCCTGGGATTGATTGAGAAAGCAACCAGATACTATTGAAAAAGGTGATCACAACTTACAAAAGAACCGAGTGAACGTTTAGAAATGAAAATATTCTCATTGAAATTTAAGACTTGGCAGATCAGATACTAGACACACGGGATCAGAACACTGGTGAAATGGAAAATGCACGTAGATGAATGGCAGGAACTCTAGCCCAGAGAGATGGGCATGGGAGGAAGGAAAGCGGGGACAGGGAGGGGAGATCTGGGGTCAGAATCAAGTTTCAACAGGGGAGACAGGTGATAATTAAGGACCAAAATAGCTAAGAAGTGGCCAGACTTGAGAAAATACTAGCATACTAGGCAGGATAATAAGAGTAAATCCATCTGTAGAATCATCATGCTGAAACCAAGGAAGATTAAAGAGCATGTGAAAGGGAGTGGAGGTGACCAGAAGGTGTCAAAGCAAGGACTGTCGGAGCCAGGCAAGACCCCCTCTGTGGACCCAGCTAAGCCTGCAGGCACCGGCACTCCCCTTGCTGTGCAGCAGTAAGTACTGTAACTGTCTGGTTCCAAGTGTGTCCCCAGCCAAAATATAGGGACACCCAGATGGACAGACAAACACAGAAGAAATACACCACCAGCCGACTCCAGAAGACAAAGTTTCAAGAATGTTTTCAAAATGAAAGTGGATGATCTGGTAAGGAGAGTTCCAGATGCTAGAAGAAACATCGAGGAAAGAAATGTGTAAACTCAGAGGTTAACAGAAACACAAGAGGCAAATACGAGACACCAGTCATGTGTCAGGCATGTACCATACGGAAACAGGAGGGAGCAGTCCTGACCAGGAAACAAAATGATTGTGATTGACAGAGGACTACAGCCAGGGTTAGAAATAAGAATATGATTGAACTTAGAAACTTGTTTTGTAGAAGTTTGTCAGCATTAAATGGCTCATAGTGCACACATTAAGAACCTTGAGAATTGTCATTCTCAACTCTAGATCTGACATATTACCAATGTCTGTATTGATTAGGTCCCTAGCCTTCGGTACTGCCTCTTGTTCTTTTTTTTTTTGTGGTGAATATTTCCGCCTTGTCATTTTGTCCAGATAAGAGTATATGAAGGAGCAAGTAAAATGCTAAAAGGGTGGCAACAACCCCAGGAAAATATGCTTTAACCAAATCAGAAGAGATTCCAAGTCGTGAGGGGGGAGAAAGGGGATAAGAGGTTCAGAAAGAAAGAAAGAAAAGAATTAAAAAAGAAAACGAATAAAGAAAAGTATAAAAAAAGAAAAAATATACATATATATTAGATAAACTAGTTAAAAAATGTTAAAAAAGAAAAGGGTAAAAGTTAAAAAATTTTAGCAGAAGAAGAGAAAAAAATGAAAAGAAAAAAAAATTAACTTAACTGCAAGACTAAAGAATCACAGGGAGAAAGCCATGAGTTTCGTGCTTTGCTTTCTCCTCCTCCAGAATTCTGCTGCTCTCCTTGGTATTGAAACTGCACTCCTTGGCTGGATTTCTTGTTGATCTTCTGGGGGAGGGACCTTTCAGAAAGTGGTAGTTTTTCTGTTTCTAGAATTGCTGTTCTTCTTCTCTTCCATCTGCCGATGGATTTGCAGGTGTTTGCAATCTTTAGATAAGCTATCTAGCTGATCTCCTGATAGCTGAAGTAGTCTCAGCCTGCTACTTCTCCACCATCTTGACTCCTCCATAGTGCACACATTAGGGTTTCAAGTGTCAGCACTGAAGAATAGAAACAGTGTAATATTCAAATCCAAAGAGGGAAGGAAGGAAAAACAGGATTTTAGGAACAGTTAATTCAAAAGAAGGTAGGAAATAAAAGTTAAAAAGGAAGAGGAAACAACGAGCAACAAAATAACGTAAGAATATTATGAGTAATGAGGCACAATAAATGTGACAAAAATAGCCATTTAAATGCAGATAGGTCATTTTGAATTAAAAATAAGTATATCCGTTTGTGCACCTAGAAATGTTGAAAGCAAAATCCTAAAACAACTTACCAAGCAAATGTGCACAGAAGTAATTAAGTTGAAAAGTCTTTTTTTTTTTTTTTTAAGATTTTATTTATTTGACAGGGAGAAAGGGTGCCTATGCCCATAAGTGGGGGGAAGGGCAGAGGGAGAGGCAGACTCCCTGCTGAATGGGGAACCCAGCAAGTTGGGGCTCATCAGAGGATCCTGAAATCATGCATGACCTGAGCCAAAGTCAGATGTTTAACCATCTGAGCCACCCAGGCGCCCCATAATTTTGAAGTTTTAAGTAGTACGATTAGTATCACCATATCATGATGCTTTTTAATTTCACCAAAAAACCCCTAATAATCCTAAACTCGTATGTTTCTAACAAAAATGACTCAAAATGTATATATAAAATAATTGTCTGAATTGAAAGAAGGAATATACAAATCAGCCATTGTAAGAAGAGGTTTAGACACACATCTTTTAGCAATTGGTAAATCATGCGAATGACAATTATTAAGAATATGGAATATTTTTATATGAAATCAACAGCTTGATTTGGTAGGCCCTGAAAAATACAGAATATATAATTTTCTCAAGCACACATGGCACATTTTTGCAAAATGATTTTCTTAGTTTCATAAAGCAAAACCCCAAAAATTTTACAGTAGTTGTTTTGGTATGGACAGTTTCTCTGATTATAGGACATTTAGGTTAGAAATGAATATCAGAGGGACAAAAGTATAGGAGGCATTTCAAAGCCACAAATGATTAGAAGCAAGGAAATGAAGATGAAATTTTTCATAGGAAATATGGTTGCCTACCAGGAAAACCCAAGAGGATAGACAGAAATATTGTTGACATTAATGAGAATCTTGTAGGGCTAGCCACTGAATCTTAGAATAACTGAATTCCTACAAAGAGCTTATTACCATCAGAAAATATCATGAAAACTACTGCAAAATCAGGATGAAGACTGTAGATTCTGCAATAAAGATAACAGAAATATGCAGAACTTTTATGTTTTATTATGAGATTTTAAGAAGATGTATCTAAATGGAGACATCCCAGGACTGCCATGAGTGGGAAAAATCAGTATTTTCTTGATCCACTTAATTCCAATGCCAGTCATTTGCTGAGTGTTTGGGTCGGCGAGGCGCTGGGAAGATGCGCATGGGAAAGCAGTGGTCAGTGACAGTTCTGAAGGTGGAAGCAAGGACGGAAGACTGGCCCTCCAGGACTTGGAGTGTCATGGGACTGCAGGCTCTGAACCAAGGGCGTTTGCCAATGGGACCAGCGAAGGGAACAGCACAGCCCGAGAGCGAGCCCAGGAGCTTTCCAAACCGGGAGCTCTGGCGGTGGCCATTCTGTGGTCCCCAGGCTCACGTTCTCCGGAAGAATTAGGAAACATGAAAGCCAACCCGGTGTTTGTTCCCTGCAGCCTTTCCCAGAACTCAGGAGTCTCGGTGGCTGTGTTGCACCTGAGAAAAGGTGTTCTGCGAAACAACCAGAGAAAAAAGTGTCTCTAGAGCATTGGGAACTGAAGACCAAGAGGAAGTGGCCTTGGAAGTCGCATCACTGAGTGCTTGGAACCTATCGTGAGAGTCCTCACGCCGAGAGAGCAACACTCCCAGCCTTCGGGAAAAGAGAAACATGGAGAGACAAGAAAAAACCTGAGACGTAACTAAATCCGGCGATTTCAAATGAGTCTGGTGACCCTGGCAATGAATCTCATCCTACTTGACCCTGGCAATGAATCTCATCCTACTTGAAGCGTGGGCATTTGGGAATGACCTGTGCTGAGAAAGAATTCTCAGTTCAGAGCTGTTTAAAATTTCCTCAGGCTCAGGAAGCTACTTTGCAAACAACAGAATGAAAAAAGTACTTAACTATGATATCTGCCTTAACACACAATTACCCATTATGATTTTCCTTAGGTTTTTTTTTTGCAGGGTTCTCTGTGCTTTGTCATTGCTAAAAACAATTAAAGTGTAGCTTTTCACTACATTATAAATGTAGCTTTTAAATGGTTCTTTAAAATTCAGGGTTACTCAATGAATAACTAATGCCCTTGCATTTTCCCTCTAAATGTTCTACCAAAATAGCAATGACAAGAATGAAAATGCTTATTTGTAACATTTCCTGATACTTAACACCAGGAATTAATTTTGCTGTGTTAGCCCCACATTTATAACAAGGATTTTTCTAGACTGACTCCCCCCACGATCCATGCCACCTCTGGCTTGTGACCGACCACCTGTCCCCGTCTCAATAAACCAGGTGTTCCGTGTTTGGGACGACCTTCCTGTGTGCTTCCACACACAGAAATCGCAGGGCCTTACTCAGATAAAGTCCTGGGGTTTTGTTCCATCTGATTTTTGGAAACCATCTGATTCCAAAAAATATTGTTTCAGAACCTTCAGGATATTTAGTTCAAATTTTTGATATCTTGCCAATTTGCTCCAGCAGTCACTTTGTTACATTTTTAAAGCAAAATAAAAATGCTAATAATTTTAAACTTCCTACCTCGAAAGAATATTTTTGATGCCTCAACAGAATTGGAATGATTAACTATTAATTGATGCAGGGCCTTTTTGAGGCAAAGCTATTAGGTTGAACCATTCAAAACTGCTGGTTGTTGGGGCACCTGGGTGGCTCAGTGGGTTAAGCCGCTGCCTTCGGCTCAGGTCATGATCTCGGGGTCCCGGGATCGAGTCCCGCATCGGGCTCTCTGCTCAGCAAGGAGCCTGCTTCCTCCTCTCTCTCTCTGCCTGCCTCTCTGCCTACTTGTGATCTCTCTCTGTCAAATAAATAAATAAAATCTTTAAAAAAAAAAAAAACTGCTGGTTGTTTTAACTTGCAAAAATGTCAGTTTCAGATGCTTCTATTTGTATACAGCAGAGCGAGTGGGGGTTTTATAATTGTTAGAAACTGAAACTTCCTAGGTTCTACACAGATGCAGCACACCTGAAGGAAATATTAGACAAACTATTATCTGTTCTAAATCTGAAGCACATATGTAATTGAAGCAGGATGTAAAAACATGAGCAGCTCACAAGGTGCAGAAGAATCTTCTTTCTTTGCCCAGAGCAGTGGTTGGTGGCACAGCTAGCTTCCTACCAGGACCTCTGGCTCTAGTCCGGTGTTTGGTACATTGGAACCATAGATATTCAGTCCCAAATATTCACTTACATGATTTTGTATATTTTCGTCATTGTTTATAATATCCACGAGATTCCTTGGGGACACTGATGGTGGTTCTTATGCCCACACCCCTGACCTGGCAAGGAGTTGCTGTGCACCAAATGTTGGCTGAATGAACGGATAGTGACAGTCACGATGAGCTCTTCCCCCACATTACCCCATGTATTAATTTTAAGAGCACATTGTATCATACCTTCAGTTTGGTTTAATCAACCTCCTCCTTCTTTCTTTCTTTTTTAATGGATGGCATCAATACATAAGGAAATGCTTAGTAACCATGATAAGAATTTTGGAAAATTGAGATAAAAAAGAAAAATCTGGGAATTGAAAACCTAAATCTATTCAGTTGGGCGTTTTTTAGTTGTTGTTGTTGTTTTGTTTTGTTTTTAACGAAGCCAGGCAGATCTTGCATGTGTAAGTTTTTCATTTAAATCTCACAAAAAAAAAAAAAGAAAAAAAAAGAAAAGTAAATCTCACAAAGCGGCCATGTGGGAAAGGGCAGCGAGTTGCTTCATTGCAGGGAAATATAATCTCGTGCTCGCAGTGACAGTTATAATTTCAGTCCTGCCCGCTGTTATCTCTGTGGTCACACAGTCAGACAAGGGGCTCCAATCCTTGCGTGACCTAAGTACGTTGCTGTGTCAGAGTTCAGATGAGCCTTTTGAGCTCCTCATTGTTACATATAACAAATTTAGCTTATCACGTCTTGTGCTGCAGTAAAAGACTATTTGCTTCTTTTCCGGATGTCGTTCAGAATAACACTAAGGTGGTCATATTTGTTTTGTAGGACCAGCGACACAGTAGTCCTTTCCCACAAGGAGCACCTGCCAGTCACTCAGGTTGTGATGAGAGACACAGGTCGACCACATTCAGAAGCGGCTTATGTGCTGGGGCCTCTGCTTTGCTCGGGGGACAGTAAGTAGAGGCAAGATGAACTGTCTTGACCTCTGGAAATGCATGTCAGGGTTTTAGGAGACATGTAGCTGCCTGAATCTGTAAAACACCATCTGTGCTAATACTCTGCATCTCATTAGGAATGTGTTAACCTACAAAAGAAGTGTATATCGGCATTCTGCTTGAGAAAAAAATGAGGACTATTGTATTACCTTCAGAGTGTGTGTCCTCTGTGTAGTATTTGAGTCGGACTATCACTGTGAATGTTGGTGGGATGATCTGAAACACTGATCACCTAGTCAGCAAAATCTAGTGATTTGAAAATTAATTAATTGGAGTAAGTATTGGCTGAGTGCTGAGATGTCTAAAACTGGTAAGATACTGAGAAACGGGGTGCCGGAAACCATCACGTGCCTGTTCATTGTCACGCTCTGACAGTTGCGAACCTCAGTGGTCCTGACTGTCCTCACTCCTCCCACTGCATGTGGATTTCTCTGAAGACTTCCCTCTCCCAAACTAACTGAAATAAAGCAGATCCACTCTACCTTAATTTACTTCCTTCTAATCCCTCTTGAATACGTTCTCTTCCAGCCTTCTTCTTTATCACTCCCTAAAAACTGCCTTTTCCAGGTATTAGTGAGACCTCAACCTGGCTAACCCACACCTGCTCTCAGGTGGCATTGGATGGCATCGGACCTGACCTTGACCTCCTGTCCTCACTCACTCTGATTCACGTCTTTGTTCAGCTGCCAGCTTACCCACAAAGGTCTGGGTTTTCCCTCCTTCCTTCCCCGTGCCAGTGGCATTATCCTGTTGTGGTGCCCCCAGCCTGCACCCTCAGCCCTCCCTCTCTACTCTCCAGTGGTGAGCTGTTCCCAACAGGCTGGTGGCTTTAAATCCCACATTGAGGTCAATGATTCTGCATCGCTATACCCCAGGCCGTCCCCCTGCACTCCCACCCCTGCCACCCAGCTGCTTAGGCTGTACCTCTCTGCCTCAGTAGGCATTTCAGAATAGTTTATCCAAAAGAAGGAAAAAAAGTGTTTCCATGACAACCTTCCCAACTCAGGGCATGGCAACTCCATGCTTCCTTTCATTTAGATGGAAAATGGAACAGCCACTCATAACTTCTTTCCTCTCTTAACACACATTGGACTCATCCACAAATACAAATCGTATCGCTTTGAATTTCAAAACCGGATCCAACGCCCCCTCCCAGTGGCTTGACTCACCTGCTTGCAGCTGCTTCTGCCCACTTAGCGGAGACGCCACAGAATGGCCAGAGGGAAAAGTCAGGGCACGTCAGTCCTCTGGCCCAGACGCTCCAGTGGCACTCATTTCAGAGCAGAGGCCAAAATCCAACATCTACCAAGGCTGTGGTGGCCGGCCCTTCCTGGGGCTGCATAGGAGATGTTGCCATGTGGGGATATCCTGGCATTTCTGAGCCTTGCCATTGAGAAAAAGGAAGTTTCTTACAGCAGATGACAAAAATATTGAGAGGTGGATCGTCACAGTGTAAAGAACATATGAACATGCCTTGACGGATGACAGTACAAAGAATTGTTCTTCCCACTCATGACCTTAGACTGCAGACCACACTCTGTGTCCAGACAGGACAAACTAAGCACACCCACCCCATCTCTCCAATGAGCGCCCCTATGAAACCTGGGCAGAACTCCTAGAACAGTTATCTCAGGGCTCTGGGAGCTAGGAGAGGCAAGGAGGAGAAACCAGGAGGCATCATTTACTTTTCCCTCTGGTATCTTTCGGTCAACCCAGACATAGGCACTGGGTCAAAGACAGAGACGTTCCAAGAGAAGCCGTCGAACCCTGGCTAGAGGCCAGAACAGAAAGTTCCTAACTCTCAGGGAATGCAGGAATCCCATTTCCCTCTTTTTCTATCCAGGCAGACCCATGATGATAGCAGCAAAAGCTGCACAGGGAATGCACAAGAGCCAGGACTTCAGAAGGGGACTTTTGCCCTGCATAGGGCAGCTGTGGCTCAGAGATGATGGGAAGACTCCTCTTATATTTGTTTTCTTCCTCCACTCACCCATTGCTTGGCAACGGACCAGGTATAGTTGCATAGGAGAGTATTACAGAGCAGTCTCAGTAGAGCCTGTTTTCCAGTTCCATGACTGACAAGGGAGACCAGGGGACCAGAAAGTACCTGGGAGAGCAGCGGGAGGCAGCCATTCAGGAAAGCATGCTATATGTTGTTCATGAAGTCCGAGGCTCACCTTGGAACCACACATGCATGGATTTGGTCCTAACCGTAGACCCAAGAAGTTGAGAACTGAATGGAGAGTTAACCTCCCAAGACCCAGGCTGGTGCTGGGTCGTGCACAAGTGAGGCAGAGCTGAGTCGTGCTGCAAAGGCTTTGGAAACTGGACTGCCATTAGAGACAGCCCACAGAAGGCAGGTTGCAAGGTGTGGCCAGATCCTAACTAGGCCAAGTGCCTGCAAAAAAACCTAAATAAATTAAAAACAAAAAATAAGATTTGTATATATGTATATATGTGTATATATGTATGTGTACATAATATTCATGTACAAATGTAATCAGCATGCTCCACAATATTTAAACAAAGCCCAGAATTTATTAATATAATATTTAAAATAGCTAGGAAGTCATCCAAAATTACTTAGCACAAAGAATCTGAAAAATCTAAGCTGGCTTAGGAAAATGTAGTCAACAGATACTAATGCAATTGTGACACAGTGGTTAGAACAAATTGATAGAGTTTAAAGCAACTATTACATAAGAACTCTAACAAGTGATCATAAACACTTTTGTAGCAAATAGAAAAAAGGAACATTTCACCAAAGAAATAGGATATCCAAAGAGCTAAATGAAAACTCTAGAACTGAAAAATATGAAACTGAAATAAAACTTGTCCTGGGTGTTGGTGGGAATGTGAGTTGGTGCAGCCACTTTGGAGAACGGTGTGGAGATTCCTCAAGAAATTAAAAATAGAGCTTCCCTATGACCCTGCCATTGCACTACTGGGTATTTACCCCAAAGATACAGATGTAGTGAAAAGAAGGGCCATCTGTACCCCAATGTTTATAGCAGCAATGGCCATGGTCACCAAACTGTGGAAAGAACCAAGATGCCCTTCAACAGACAAATGGATAAGGAAGATGTGGTCCAAATACACTATAGAGTATTATGTCTCCATCAGAAAGGATGAATACCCAACTTTTGTAGCAACATGGATGGGACTGGAAGAGATTATGCTGAGTGAAATAAGTCAAGCAGAGAGAGTCAATTATCATATGGTCTCACTTACTTGTGGAGCATAACAAATAGCATGGAGGACAAGGGGTGTTAGAGAGGAGAAGGGAGTTGGGGAAAATTGGAAGGGGAGGTGAACCATGAGAGATTATGGATTATGAAAAACGATCTGAGGGTCTTGAAGGGCAAGGGGTGGGAGGTTGGGGGAACCAGGTGGTGGGTATTAGAGAGGGCAGGGATTGCATGGAGCACTGAGTGTGGTGTAAAGAACAAGGAATACTGTTATGCTGAAAATTAAAAAAAAAAAAAAAAGATGTCGTGGGTGGACCAAATAGTGGATCTGAGATGAGACAGTCAGTGGCCTTAATGATGGGAATGACTCATATGATCAAAAGAAAGAAAAAAATCTAAAAATGAACAGGGCCTCAGGGAACTCTGAGTCAACAACAAAAGATCTAACATTCATGTAATTGAACATCCAGAAGCAGACCAGAATAGTGTGGTGCTGAAAAAAAAAAAAAAAAAAAAAATGGAAAAAAAAAAAGGCTGAAAATTGTCCAAGTTTGGCAAAAAGCAGACTTGAAAAGTTGAATGAACTTGAAACAGGATAAACTCAAATTCACCTCCAGACACACCATTATCAAACTGCTGAAAACAAAGGCAATGGAGAATGTTTTAAAATCAACCAGAGAGAAGAGTAATGCATCATCTGTAGGTGAACTCCTACTCAAATGGCCGTGACTTTCTCATTAGAAATATGGAAGCCAGGAAGGAAGTGGCAAAACATTTCTCAAGGGCTAAAAGTAAAGAATTGTCAGTCTGGAATTCCATATTCAGCAAAAAATTCCTTCAGGGATGAAGATAAAGAAATTCTCAGATGAAGGAAAGCTAAAAGCACTCCTTACCAGGAGATACTTTAAAAGATTTTCTAAAGGAAGACTCAGAAGGGAAATGATACCAGAAGGAAATTTGGGACCTCAGGGGTATAAAATCAGCATGAGAAATGGTAAATATCAGGGTACATATAATAGTTTATTTTCCTGTTGAGTTACTTTAAATATATACCTGTGGTTGAAAGCAAAAAATACAACATTATTTCAAGGAGCTCTTAATTTGTACAGATGGCATACATTTGGCAGCATTAAATAAAGGGCACACAGTAAACTGACAGAGTTGTTGGCCAGGTTTTGACATATGAGTCCAAGTGGTTAAAATGTAGATTCTGAGCAGGCTCTGAAAAGGTAAGTGCATATATTGTCACTCCTAAATTAACCAACCAAGGAACTGCTACAGACAAACAAAAATAGAATACTAAAAAAATGTTTAAACCCAAAGGAGATAGAGAAGAACAAAAAATCATAAGGAAAAAATAACAGGAAAAAATAATAAAATGATAAAACTAAATTAAACTTGTCAACATTTATATTTAATATGAATGGTCTAAATAAACCAGTTAAAGGACAGATGGTAATGACTCCATTATGTACTTTGTACAAGAAACTCACTTCAAATATAATGATATCATAAGTTTAAAAAGTGGGGTAAGGAAAGATTACCTACACAAACACTAACTGAAAGAAAGCTGGAGATTCTGTATTAGAATTTTTGCTTGAAAGCATAGAAAATTAATAGATACAAAAAGCAATTAAGAAGACATAAGAATCTTAATAAGCTTCAAAATACATAAAGCAACAACTGACAGGATGCAAAAGGGAAGTAGGCAAAATCATGATTATAATTAGAGATTCCAATACTCCTCTCTCATTAATCTTTGGAACTAATGGGGGGGGGGGGGACAAGCAAAGTGTACATAAAACCTAATGTCACCACAAAGCAACAGAATTTAATTGACATTTATGGAACACCCTACCAACAGTAAAATACACATTATTCTAAAGTGCACATGGATACATCGTATTCTGTGTCACAAAACAAACTTGAGCACATATCAAATAAATCACACAAAAATACATGCCCTGACATAAATGAACTAAACTAGAAACAACAGAGTGAGAAAGTCTTCAAACACCTAGAAGTTAAACACCAAACTGCTAAATATTAAATGAGTCAAGGAGGTCTCAACAGACATTATAAAATATATTGATCTGAATAAAAAAGAAAATACAACATATCAAAAATGGTGGGAGGCAGTTATGTCAGTGCTTGGAGAGACAGTAATAGTATTAAATGCTTGTATTATGAAAGAAAAAGGTCTCAACTCTGATGTAAGCTTTTACCATAAGAAATTAGAAAAAGAAGAAAAAATAATTCAAAATAGCAGAAGGAAGGAAATAGTAAAGATAAGAAGAGAAATCAATTAAAGACAGAGATCTATAAAAACAAAATATTTATAAAAGAACAATAAAATAGATAACTCTCTAGCAAAACTGTTAGAGAGAAGAGAAATATTACCAATATGAGGAGTGAAAGTTGGAGTATCACTACAGACCCTATAGACATCAATAGGATAATAATGGCATAACACAAAAAACTCTACACATGTCAGTTCTCCAATGGAGGTGAAACAGAATAATTCCTTGAGAACCACTAACTACTAAAACTCACTCAAGATAAATTGAACAACTAATAGAGACCTAGAAGTATTGATAGAATTGAATCCAGTCAGAGATGACTTCATTGGTGAATTCCACCAAAGAAGAAATAACACCATGTTTACACAATCTCTTTCAGCAAATAGCAGAGGAAATTCTTTCCAACATTTTATGAGGGCCCAACATTGCCCCGATACCCAAAGTAGACAAAGAAAATGCAAAAAAAAAAAAAAAAAAATTAAGTCAGAGATAACTATGGACAGCATCATCACAGACACATATACAAAAATCCTCAACTACATTAGCAAAAAATCCAGGAACATTTAAAGAATAATACATCATTGTCAACTGGAGTTTACCCCAGGACACAAGGCTGACTGAGTGCAGCTGACCCTGGAACAACATGGGTCTGAACTAGGCAGGTCCACTTATGTGCAGATCTTTTTTTTTTTTTTTTTTTTTTTTTTCAAAAAATACAGTACCATCCTGTAAATGTGTTTTCTCTTCCTTGTGATTTACTTAATAATATTTTGTTTTCTCCAGCTCACTGTATTGTAAGAATACAGTATATAATACTATAACATGCAAAGTGTGTGTTAATCAAATGTTGATGCTTCTTGGTAAGGTGTCCAGTCAACCTGTCCATTAGGCTATTAGTAGTTAAGTTTTTGGAGGGTCCAGAGTTACATGTGAATGTCCAACTGTGCAAAGGTCAGTGCCCCAACCCCCTTGTTGTTCAAGGGTTGACCATATTTGGAAATCAATCAATGTCATCTACCATATTAACAGTTTAAAGAAGAACAATCACACCAGGTGCTTTTTTTGCATCAATTGATATGAACACGATCATTTGAATTACTATGATTATATCATGAACTAACATCATATATTCATATCAGATACCACTCACAATAAAATTCTTAGCAAACTATGAATAACAGGGAACTTCTTGATCCTAATAAAGATTATCTATATACAGAACAGCTGGCAGCATGGTTACTGGTGAAAAACTGAATCCTTTCCCTGTTGGAGTAGGCATGAGATAAGGATATTCAATCTCACCGCTTCTGTTCTGTGACTTCAGTCGCACTGGACATCCTAGCCAGTGCAGCAACCAAGGAAGGAAGGAAGGTCATCTAGGTTGGGAAGCAAGAAAGAAAACACATGTGATTGGCAGACATGTTTAGAGCAGCTCTGTTTGTGAATGACCGAAGCTGGAAGCCACACTGACGTTCTCCAGTGACAAAGAAATGGTGGCCCGATCCACATGATGAAGGATGATAGAGCAGCAACAAGTCGTAGCAAAATGAATGCATCTCAAAGGCTTTCCACTGAGAGAAGCCAGTCTCAGAAAGTTACCTACAGTGTGACTCTGTTTATATGACACTTGGAAAAGGCACAACTGTAGATCACAAAGACCAGGGCTCAGGGGCAGAGGAGGGTGTGACTGTAAGAACAGCCCGAGGGAGGAGGGGAGATGGAGCTGTCCTTTATCCTGATTTTGGTGGAGGTTATACAACCCTATGCGTGTATTAAGGTTCATCTAACTGTACATCTCCCCAAAGTCAATTTGACTTAATGGTAATCTATAAATGATATTGTCTTCTAAAAAATGCAGGGTATTTCCAGTGATTATCTGTCCATTCAGTTGCAGTCTTGCCCATCTTAATCCTTGAAAGAGTCAGTATCTGAATATTCACATTGTGGCTGTATGTTTGGAAGAACCCCCAAGTGAAGGCTTGCATAGATAATGAGTGCATTTAATAATGATAAAAATGGTAAAAAAAAAAGAGGTAATAATGGTAAAAAAAATTGCTAGAAATACAAAATATGGTTGTTATTCTGTATCCTTGCTATTGTCACTATCTTTTTTTTTTTTTTTTTTGGAAACAGATTCATTTTGGAATTCCGCTTCCTTCAACACTGAGACCTCATACCTTCACTTCCCTACATTCCGTGGAGAGCTCAGTGCTGACCTGTCTTTCTTTTTTAAGACGACAGCACCTTCTGGGGTGTTTATAGAGAACCTGGGGATCACAGACTTCATCAGACTAGAGCTGCACGGTGCGTCACTCCCTGGGCAAAGCCACCAGGCCTCAGAATATAGCAGTAACCCTTCTGGGAACCTAATTCCCAAAGTACTACTATGCTTTCTTCATAACTTGTATTCCTTTAGTACATACTAAAATTCTAGTAACTTTTTAAAAACGATTTATTTATTTGAGAGAGAGCAGGGTTGGGAGCGGGGAAGAGGCAGACAGAGTCTTAAGCAGACTCTACACTGAGCGTGGAGCCCAGTGCAGGGCTTGATCTCGTGACTCTGAGATCACAACCTGAGCTCACACCAATAGTCAGACGCTTAACCAACCATACCACCCAGGAGCGCCTAAAGCTCCATTATTTTAAATCCTTATTTTTAATAGAGAGGAAAACAGTGATTCACAAAACACACAGCAGTCTGCCCAGTTCTGTGCTGCCCTAACTGTGTGTGCAGTAGGATCTATTAAACCAAACTCATCCGATAACTACTCCCTAAATTGCAGAATCATTTCATGTAATCGACTCGCCACATCGTTCATGCATGTATGCAAGGCTCAGTTCCTTATTTCAAAATTTCACGGAGGGCTTTTTAAATAAAGTACATGAGAATTCCACCCACCTTGAAATAAATCCACTGATATATAAGAAGGCAGGTCACAGGCCAGTTTCCCTCAGGTGGGGAAAGGTCTCTACTCCTTAAGGTTTAGCAAGATGAGCATTCTCTGATGAGGAATCGGGTAAAACGGCTTTGTTTTTCTTCCCCCAGGACACACATTTCTGTTGCCCTCCTCACCAGTTCAGAGTGACACTGGTCGGCAGCAGTGTCACTGTCCGCTTTCATAACAAACGTGTCGTGCCGCTGACCTCCTGTCTCTTGAGACCGAATCTCCTCCTTGCGGAATGAACCGAGCTACTCTCCTCTCTGTGTTTGCAGCTCCTACAGAAGTGACCTTTTCCTTCGATGTGGGGAACGGACAATGTGAGGTCACCGTGCGGTCTCCCACTCCCTTTAACGACAACCGGTGGCACCATGTGAAGGCCGAGAGGAATGTGAAGGAGGCGACCCTTCAAGTGGACCAGCTCCCCAGCAAGACTCAAGCTGCACCCGCAGATGGCCATGCCCGCCTGCAGCTCAACAGCCAGCTCTTTGTGGGTGAGTGTGGCTGCCCTCTGGCTGGGCTGCGCTGGTGGACACAGAAGAGTCGAGCCATCCAGCCATGATGGCAGCAGGTGCACGCGGCTCCTGTTGGCACCGTGGACCGAGAGCTCCAGCAAGAGTCGGGCTCTCTTTCCACAGATGATTGTTAATACAGTTTCCATAGGGGGGTGTTCAGGATCATGGTTTCCATAGATTTCCCAGGTCATGGATGAGATAATGGGGGTCCAGAGAGAGTGAGTGACGTAGTCTAGAAACTGAAATAGAAGAGAAACCCAGTCCCCAGTGGGTGGATTCCCAGGCTGGACCTCAACAGTATTGATGACCTGTGTTTGCTTTAGTGACTTCTTATCAATGCTATTTATAAAACGGTTAGCAAATTTCATCCAGAACTCCCGGCTTCACTTCCCAGTGCAGTCAGGGAATCCGACATGTGACTGTGCCCGAGTTCTCCTGTGTCCCCTCTAACACAGACTGCAGGAGGACTCACGTGGCTGTGTCAGCCTCCTTGCAGACACCAGGTTCAGAACCAGTCTGGTTCCATTCTTGCTGCTGGTGCTTAAGGGATGAAAGCTCTGGGTAGTAGAAGTCTTCCTTTTCATGTACGCGCTTACTTTTTTTAAGACTTTTTTTCTTTTTCTCAAAGAGGGAGGTAAGTTTTGCTACGTTACTTTTCATACAATTCTACTTTAATTTGGAAAGCAAGCAAATCAACGAGGTAGCACTTCCTTCGTCATTTCTCATGTGTTTTCAAGTAAATAAGGAGCTTGTCCAATTAGGAACTAATCTAAATCACAGATTAGCCTGCAGTCGGCTTTGCCAGAGGACACCTACAGCTTCTGGGGGCTGTGCTATGCAGGGAGGTGTGTGTGTGTGTGTGTGTGTGTGTGTGTACAACCCATGACACAGAAAACTCCAAGGCCCCCAGACTGGAGATTAGGCTCGTGTAGGCATGACAGAGAGAGCTACTCAGTGTTCTGTGACTGTTACCCTCCTGACCTCAGAGCCAGCAGGCTGGAGTGAGGCAGGCTTGAGCCTGGGTATTATTATTATTATTTTAATATTTTATTTATTTATTTGACACAGAGAGAGAGAGAAATCACAAGTAGGCAGAGAGGCAGACAGAGGGGGACAGAAAGCAGGCCCCCTGCTGAGCAGAGAGCCTGACGCGGGGCTCAGTCACTGGATTCTGGGATCATGACCTGAGCTGAAGGCAGAGGCTTAACCCACTGAGCCACCCAGGTGCCCTGAGCCTGGGTTTTAATGTTACCCCTAATTTCTTTCTTTGCCTGCTCCTCAATTCCTTTTTAATGGCATTGTTAATGGAAGCATTTCTAAGAAAGGATGGTATTACATATATAATTTGTTATTATATATATGTATTCTATTATATATAACAAGTATATAATAAATATGTAACAAAATATATATGATCAATGCATATACAAATTATAATGTATATTACATATTAACCCTATACAATGTATATGTATTTGCATGTTACAAATTTGTAATATATATTGTATTGCAAAGATTTTCAACTATCTAATTTTATTGTGCCCATCACAGTTTATACACTTAAACTTTAAAAAGGAGAGATGGTCTTATTTTTTTTTTAATGAAGGAACCGACTTAAAAATGTACAAATCTTTCTAAATAGAACTTGAAGAAGTACTTTTTAGAATAAATATTTACGAAGCTCAACTTCAAAAATATTTCCATCTGTGGTTTACTCGATGTCGTTTGATGATTCTTAGTATGAGATCACAGCCTAGGTTTTCAAAATTGCATGTGTTTGTAAAGCTTCTGGTGGGTCCCTTTTCTGACGTGATCAGTCAGCCCGCAGTTGGACCTGGGGTGGAAATGCCACTGAGACCCCCAGGGCACGGCTGTAGTTTTCTTTGTAGGCGGGACGGCCACCAGACAGAGAGGCTTCCTGGGGTGCATTCGGTCACTGCGGTTGAACGGGTTGGCCCTGGACCTGGAAGAAAGGGCCACAATGACACCAGGCGTGGACCCAGGCTGCCCAGGACACTGCAGTAGCTATGGACACCTGTGCCGCAATGGAGGGAGATGTAGGGAGAGACCCAGGGGCATCCTCTGCGACTGTGCCTTCTCTGCATATGACGGGCCATTCTGCGAGAGCGGTGAGTGTCTCCCTGAGCAGGAGACAAGTTCTGGAGCAGGATGGGGAGAGGGAGGCACCCCATTTGGCTGTTTGCCTCGTGTTTCTGACATTTTACCTTTTCTCTATGAAAGGATAAGGCAGTACTCTGATCAGCTAAACGAGAGTTGTTTCTCTCCCAAATTTGCCCATTTATGATTCTGTTCTTGAGAAGCTGGTGATGACTTCTGTTGGATTCAGAATCATTCACGCAACACTGAGACAGACAATAACTCTAAGTGTATGTTTACACTCGTCATTTAATGCTGTGTAACTCTGAGATGAAACATTTTGTGGGCCATAATAAAATACTGTTACTTGGTTTGATGTCATGCGAATATATACAGGGATAAGTTCTCTTTTTATCCATACTTGATTACCTGTTTAATCAGAAATATTTCTGAATTAAAAAAACAACAACAACAAAGCGTGACATTCTTACGTTCTCTCTTGAAAGACTAGGGGTTAGAGATAGTGTGTAAATACATGTAGAAAAGAGCCTCGCCTTGACTTTGTGCTAACATAACAAAAATGAGTGTCATTCCAGAAATTTCTGCGTATTTTGGAACTGGTTCGTCCGTTATCTACGACTTTCAGGAACATTCTAACTACACTTCCAGCAAGAACTCAAGCTCCTTTGCAGCTTTACTTCATGAGGGTCTGACACTGGCTGGAGAAGTGGCCACACTGAGCTTCCGGACCACAGGGACGCCCAGCTTACTCCTCTACGTGAGCTCCTTCTACGAGGAGTACCTGTCTGTGATCCTCGCCCCCAATGGTGAGTGTCGAGTCTGTAAGAACGAGGAGGCTGAATTAGAAAATAAGGACCACAATGAGGGGGACCCTTTAGGTGTTTAACTACGAAAAGGAAACACAATTGCATGGCTTGCCATGCTTGTTACACTTGTTCATGATAACCCTCAAGTGTTTATCACTAAAGTTCACATTTCCATGATTACATTTAAGATACATTTTCCCCATGCAAGTTTGATCATTTTAGGTATTTGATGTGCCGCTAGGCTTCTTGCTATTCTGGGAAGTCTTTCCTTCTGTATGTGAATAAATTAGTTCTGCAATTCACTTTGAAACAAGATAGCTCACTTTGTACATGGAAAATATTTCCTCCTCCTTCTTAGCAAAGTAAAGAAATATATTAAACTATCTGAAATGCATCACATGAACAGGGTTGTTCTTTACTCAGCGGTGCCTGGGAAGCCATTCATGGCAGTATCTACATACGAAGAGAAGTGGGATGAGAGGTACCCAAGTCATGGCCACCGAGTCTTTCCAAGACTGTTGCAGATGGAGCAGTAGCCCAAGCTGTAACCTTGCTTCACAGAGCGAAAGGGCAGAGACCTACTTTCTGGAAGATCTGCTCCAGGCAGTATGAGGTCATGGGGCAGTGGGCATCCCTGTGAAGGACATCAGGAGATTTAGATGTTGTAGCAAATCATTGGTCTTTCTTCTGTTTCTTGGTTATGGCAGAAACATTAGGGAAAAAATTCTAGTTGTGCAAAAAAAATTCATTATGCAAATGCCAGCAATACATTAAAATGCATTAAAATAAGTCACATTAAAAGAAGTGATGCTTATAGAGACTGAATGTTAATGCAATATTGCTTGAGGTTTTACCATTAAATGCTATGAATACCACATGAATAATTAACTTTGAGCCTAGCTCCGAGTTCCCATATGCTTAACTTAGAATTTTTTCCTTTTGTTAAGGAAAATGGAAGAACTTGGGAAAAGACCATTTGGGCTTGACTTTTCAAATAGTGCAATCGGATTCTGAATTCAGCCCTGGAAGAGCACATAAATGATCACTCTTCCAGGAATAGAGACTCTCGGTGTCCTTAAGCAAATGCTCAATAAATTCAAATTATAGGAAATAAACAAAAACAAAGTGTGCTTTATAACCTGTATTGATGGTTTTTATAAAATTCCATTTTAGTTAAAAATGTCATTTTTTTGGCTTGTTTAGGAAGTTTGCAGATCAGGTATAAGCTGGACAGGCACCAAGAACCTGACGTTTTTAACTTTGGTTTTAAAAACTTCGCTGATGGGCGGCTTCACCAGGTGATGATTCACAGAGAAGAGGTGGTGGTCTCTGTGGAGGTAAGGGGTAGATTCACAGCAGCAAGAGTAACCAAACTTGTGGCATTCACTGTATGACCTCCAGCAAGGATTTGAGAATAAATCCTAGTAAAAGAGATACACGTTCAGCAGTCTTCCCAGAAAGTCCTGGGGACAGAAAACATAGTCAAAGTGTTTGCTTCAGCAAAGTCATTTGTTTGTTTAGCAAGAGGCTGACATGGTTCTTGTTAATATTTGACCGTGAAAATGCCAAGCTGTCCTCCTCCATAGGGGAATGTTGCCCAGTTTCTCCCAGTGATTACTGGAGACATTCTGATGAGAATGAGAGCCTATATCCATCTGACTACAAAAGAGCAAAAGCAGCAGAAATGTTAACACGAGGGGAAAAGCAAGATTTTGCTTAAAGTGGGAATACATTTTTTAAAAGCTTCAGTGGTTCAATTATTCATTGTCACTAGGTTTTGAAGAATAACCTTTATATATTGAATCTGTGCCAGTAATACTTTTTTGGCTTGTGTTACTAATTTCTGTTTGAAATAAGTAAAAGCTTTAAGGTTTGAAATGGCTTATTGCATTTCTTTGTGGATCATACCAATTACAGATCCCTAAACCATGAAGACAAATAAAGGGAAAAGAATAGGCAATGGGGTCGTATGAAATCCAAGGTATTAAAACAATTGCTATGAAACCAATTCACCTTTGTGACAGCTGAATGTACGGCTCGCTCTTACTGTTTTCCTTGGTCTCCCTCAGACCCCCATTCTCTCATCACCAAAATTACTCGCCATTTTGATGTTTGCTTCTTGTGGAATATTTAATAGGTTGACCAGAGTGCAAGGAGACAAGTCGTCCTGTCATCAGGGGCAGAATTCAATGCTGTCAAATCCCTTATGTTGGGGACAATTTTAGGTAAGTGTCAGAAAGAACATCGTCCCCACTCCTCCAAACCCCGACATGGATCAGAAGTGTCAAGTTGCAAACAGGAGAAGGGTTCATGAGGCTGAAAGAAGCTCCTTGTCATATTCACGGTTTTCTAGCAAGTGACAGTCAAGGTAGAGGTGGCCCTTTTGTCCCAGTGTGCTTGTAATCACCAGTGAGGGCTGTCTGCTAGGTGAGCCACAGTGACCCCTGAGAAGTGTCAAGGGTCTCCTCACGTGCCCTCTCACTTGGCAATCAAGCTGAATGAAACTTGGTATTTTTATAACAATTGAGGAAAGGCGAAATCAAAGCAGGTGTCACGTTCACAGATTGTATATTAATCAGGAGTCAAATGCAGAAATCACCCAGTGGTAAATATAGATTTACATTTACAAGGAGAAAGGACTTACATTTTCTTTGAAGCAAGTGAGTACATGTTGGGCAGTAGGCTGGGCCCTGCTCTTAGATGTGTTCAGTGCTCCCAGCTACCCCTGGAAGGTCAGGATCTGAAGATCCCCCACACCCTTTAGGGCTGTGAGTTATTCTTCATAAAAGTAGCAGAGCAAAAGCATGCCAGGCTGCTTAAGCACCAAATTGTTTATACCTTTGTTTTCCCCCTGGTCACCAAGAATTAATTGAAATACAAATAAAGTTTGAAAGGTATTTTTTCCTTTTGATTGTTTATATTGTAGACTATATGTGCTGTCGATATTTAAAGTTATTTGGGAGAAATCCTCTTGTGGTCTTGAGTAGAATTCCTGCTCTGGTACGTGACACTCATCTGGCTGTGTTCGGTCCGAGATAATTCTTGGACTCTTTACTACCTTTCCAGCCATTTGTACCTTGATTCTTGGATCATTTATTCCATCCCCGACACATAAAACATCCTACAGATGCTGGAGATTTAAAGACAGCCCACGAGCACATGTTCAAAATAGGGTGAGAAGCATAGTAACTGTTAAAAAGGTGACATTTTTCTAAAAGATGATGGGCAATAAAATTATGAGTTCTTATTTTTCAGAGGAAATGGGGAAAATTGCAGTGTGCCCTTGTAAATGGTAAATGCAGATGCTCATAGTTTAGATGGTAGAGGGTACGGGAAGCTCCGAGTTGGTCCTGGGAGTTACAGGTGCAGGTTAAGCCAGTGAAGCAGGTTCCCCAGTTCTTTGCTGTGAAAACAGTCTTGGCATCATATAACGGATACGAAATTCATACTGAAGTGGTGGTCCTGCTTTCTAACTGTGCCTTAAGGTGGATAAAGAATCGAGCCCCATGATGTGTTGGCAGAAAGGCTTTGGTGTGTCTCGCCATTCCTGCCCCCTCTACACATGCAGAGTGGGCCTCCAGCAGCTGCCGCAGAGATGTGGACGAGCACAGTTGTTCTCCTTGAGCACTGGGAGAAGTCTGCTGTTCATACAGCCCATGGGACAGGGAGGGGAATAGCTTAGTCTCTAATGTGTGACTTCAGGTGTGTTTTCTAGGTGTTTCTGGACATCCATGTTTTTGTGATATGAGTAAATTTTTTATTATTTTTTAAAGTTTTTATTTAAATTCTAGTTGGCTGACATACAGTGTAATACTAATTTCAGGTGTAGAATTTAGTGATTCATCAGTTAGATACAACACCCAGTAAGTTTTTATTTTTATTATTATTATTCTATTTAGAACAGTGGCAAAAAAGGGGGTGGTGGGAGGTTTGCCTGGGTGGCTCAGTCGTTAAGCATCTGCCTTCGGTTCAGGTCATGGTCCTGGGATGGAGCCCCACATCAGACCCCCTGCTCAGTGGGAAGCCTGCTTCTCCCTCTCCTACACCCCTGGTTGTGTTCTGTCTCCCACTGTCTCTCTCTGTCAAATAAATTTAAAAACCAAAACCCAAACCAAACAAAACCAACCAAAACAAGAACAGTGACATATATAAGGTTCTCCTCTGGCTTTGACCCAGGAGAATAGCAGTATACAGTTAGTGGGAGGAGGTTATGAAGTTCCTAAAGTCAGAGCCCACGTTGAGTTTCGCAGAACAGTGCGATGGAACCCCATCCTCGGCTGTCAGCTGAAGACTATAATTTTTTATACAATCCAAGTGGAAAAGAATTTTTAATACCCAAATGGAAAAGAATTTGCTCCCTTTTTATGTGCTGCTGAGCTCCACTCTCTGGCCTGACAGTTACCATTCATGGCTTGAACAGAGTGAGGAGTAGATCATCTTAGGGATGTGCAAGCCTCAGAGCTCAGCTTACTTACGTGCAGGTGAGGTCTGTGAGTGCAGGGATGGCCTTGCCTGCCCCCAGCAGAGTCATCCCTCCTTTGTTGCTGGAGCAGGCATCTGTGGGCACTCTTCCCAGCCATGAGGACAGATAGGGTCAAGGAACAAAAGGAACACCCCACACACAACTAACCACTTGCCCTCAGTGACTCCAGCTCTGACAGGAGAGATGAGGCAGGATCAGAGGTGACTGTGGCACAAGGTAGGAAGTTGCCAGCAGAAAGTGTGAAATTGACAACCATTTTTAAAGACAATTTAGCTTTGAATGTATTATCTGTAAAAGGATATGTCATGGATTATGGAAACTGATTTAATAACTAAACTGCCTTATATAAAGGGAATCATTTTAATAAAAAAGGAGAATAATACATTTTATCATACACATTTTTATTTTCCTGGAAGTTCATATGTAGAGAGCAGTAGCATGGAATCGAAGATGTTAATGTTTCTATTCAAGAATGGTCTAGTCAAAAAGCATCTCTCTCAGGCTGTAGAGATTGAAGTTGAATTTCAGCAATGAAGTTTATTGCCTGAAGCAACTGAGTCTAATAAAATTATAAATATTCATTTCATCTGTACCTACAGGTATGCATCTTGATCAAAGGCTAATAACACTTTTCATGTTTTGGGTAACTTTATTTCAGGATAACTTCTACTTAGCAGTTAGTAACTATGAGAAGATGACTATTTTGTGTTCAGATTTGGGAAATAGAAGCTGAGCTTCCTTTCATAAACTTGCAGTAAAATAGACCAACAGACTGGATAGTGAAGAGCCGTTTATTTTCCAAATACAGTTGTCCTGAGCTCTGGCAGGCTGTCCTCCACTTGTTTTGGTGAGCTCCTTTGACTCAACAACCTGTCCATTCAGTAAAAAAAGCTCTGGGGGTCCCTGATGTGCACTTGTACTTCCCTGGGCATTTTGAATCCTAGAAACAAGACATACTGTACCTGCCCTAAAAGCGCTATCAGTACAATAGGGAACATGAAGAATAAAAGAGTGTTCTTGATGGATCTCCTTTATCATCATTATTATTTACCCTAATACACGCTGGGAGGAGTGGTTCAGGGTCATCTTCTAGATTAACAGGCTGCTCTTGCTCTTTCCGCTCTTCAGTGGTCTTATTAATGACAACTGCTCAGGTCAAGTGCTCCTGGTTACTATAATATAATTTTAGTAAAATCCTAGTTTAAGTGCAGATCATTACATTTCTAATTTTCTGTCTAGTCTTAACCCGGATGTGGCCTGTAACCCTGAAGTATGAGAGCTTTAAAACAACCCAGTAAGGTGGGTTGTTTCTCTAAAGCTTTATCTCTCTAAAGACTTTTGTGTAAATGGTAGTCTGTGGATTTTGTCTTTTGTGCATTAAAGAGCAACAACACCAACGATCCCTAAAATACCAAAATGAAAATCTGCTTTTTTTTTTTAGATTTTTATTTATTTATTTATTTATTTATTTTTATTTATTTATTTGACAGAGAGAGATCACAAGTAGGCAGAGAGGCAGGCAGAGAGAGAGAGAGGGAAGCAGGCTCCCTGCTGAGCAGAGAGCCTGATGCGGGACTCCATCCCAGGACCCTGAGATCATGACCTGAGCCGAAGGCAGCGGCTTAACCCACTGAGCCACCCAGGTGCCCCTGAAAATCTGCTTTGAAGGGTGCCGAATAAAGATGTGCCTTTCTCTTTCCTCCTGGGAAAGAGTACAATACGTTGAATGTAGTTCAAGTCAGTACAGTCATGCAGATAACCCTTAGTGGGGATAAGAAACCCACTGAAGGATCTTGTGTTGAAATGGAACTCCATATATGAGAATTGGGTTATAAATAATGTGGAGGTTACTTACTGATGCCTTCATGGACAGACTGCAGTTTGGATATTAAAAACACCATTGACTTCTGTGACATATGTTTTGTCTTTCTTGTGCTCTGCCTAACAATTTATCTCATTTGGGAGGAAAGTCATAGGGTGGAAGACACAAAGATTTTATATAATTTTAGCAATATGAATACAAATGCAAAGATCCTCAACAAAATACTAACAAATCTAATCCAGGAAAATCTAATTCAGTAACATAAGCAAATTGTTATACATGACCAGATAAGAATTATTCTAGGAATTTAAGGTTGGGTCAACAGATAAAAACAATCAACATAATACAGCATATTAATAGAATAAAGGACAAAAGCCACATGGTTACCTCAATAGACACAGAAAAAGCATTTGAAAAATATCCACTGTGCTTTCATAAAAAAATAAAACCAAAAAACAAAGTAGGAATAGAAAGAAACCTCCTTGTGTGAAAAAAGACAGCTACTAAAACTCCATGTCTGACATCACACTTAATGGAAAATAATGGAAATCTTTCCCTAAGATCAGGAATAAGATAAGGATGTCTACTCTCAATGTCTTCCTTCAAGATTGTAGTATAGGTTTGAGTGAGGACTAAAAGGCAAGAAAAAAAAAAAAGAGTAAAAAGTATCCAGAATAAAAATGAAGAAGTAAAACTATCTTTAATTGTAGAGAATGTGATCTTGTAAGGAATCCATGAAAAAAGCTAATGGAGCTAGTACACAGTTTGAGCAAGTATATAAGATCAACATATAGAAATTTATTGTATTTTTATACTAGCAATGAATAATACAAAAATGAAATGAAGACAGAAATGTAAATCCCACTTAAAGTAGCATCAGAAAGAATAAAATACCTTGGAATAACTTGAACAGAAGAGGTGTGAGACACATACGCTGGAAACTATGAAGCACTGCTGGAAGGATTTATGGAAGATTTACACAAATGGAAAGACATCATGTTCGTGGACTGGAAGTGTTAACGTTGCTAAGATGGTGGTGCTCCCCAAATTGATCTACAGGTTCAATACAATTCCGATCCAAGTCCAAGTCGATCCCAAATGCATATGGAAATGTGAGGGACTCCAATTGGCAGAAACCATCTTGAAAAGAAGAGTGAAGCTGGAGTTCTTGCCTGGATTTTAAGACTTGGTACAAAGCCATGGTGTCAAAACTGTGTGCTGTTCGTATAAGGACAAACATATTGACCAACAGAGTAGACTGAGAGTCAAGAAGTCAAACTATTTATCGTCAGTTGACATTAGACATAGTTGCCATGCCCATCCAGTGGAGCTGAAGACTAGTGTCTTGAACAAATGGGACAGAGCCAACAGGGTAAAAAAGCGACGTTGACCCTACCTCACACCATTTAGAAAAATTAACTCAAAATGAATGATACTCCTCCATGTAGGAGCTACATTTATAAAACTCTTAGACCAAATGATGGTTGTACATTTTTGTTACCTTGGGTTAGGCATGGGTTTCTTAGAGAAGGTTTCTCAAAAGCCTTGGGTTAGATCATCGTTTCTTAAAAGTGCAAGCAGAAATAGGAAAACAGATAAGTCAGACTTCCTCAAAATTAGAACCTTAGTAATTCAAAAGACACTACTAAAAAAGTAAAAAGGCAATTAAAATGAAAATAAACATTCACAAGTCGTGCATCTCATAAGAAATTTTTTTTTGACTAGTAACATTTTATTTATTTTTTATTTCTTTTCAGTGTACCAGAATTCATTATTATGCACCACAGCCAGTGCTCCATGCAATATGTACCCTCCATAATACCCACCACCAGGCACAACCAAACTCCCACCCCCAGCCATTCAAACCCCTCAGATTGTTTTTTAGAGTCCATAGTGTCTCATGGTTCCTCTCCCCTTCCAATTTCCCTAATTCCCTTCTCATCTCCATCTCCCCATGTCCTCCATGTTATTTCTTATGTTCCACAATAAGTGAAATCATAGGATAATTGACTCTCTCTGCTTGACTTATTTCACTCAGCATAATCTCCTCCAGTCCTGTCCATGTTGCTATAAAAGTTGGGTATTCATCCTTTCTGATGGAGGCATCATACTCCACAGTGTATATGGACCACATTTTCCTTATCCATTCATCTATAGAAGGGCATCTTGGTTCTTTCCACAGTTTGGCAACCCTGGCCATTGCTGCTATGAACATTGGGGTATAGATGGCCCTTCTTTTCACTCCATCTGTATCTTTGGGGCAAATACCCAGTAGTGCAATTGCAGGGTCATAGGGAAATTCTATTTTTAATCTCTCTTTTTTTTTAAGATTTTATTTATTTATTTTGACAGACAGAGATCACAAGTAGGCAGAGAAGCAGATGGGGGGGGGGGGGAGCAGGCTCCCAGCTGAGCAGAGAGCCCGATGCGGGGCTCGATCCCAGGACCCTGAGATCATGACCTGAGCTGAAAGCAGAGGCTTAACCCACTGAGCCACCCAGGCGTCCCTCTATTTTTAATTTCTTAAGGAATCTCCATACTATTCTCCAAAGTGGCTGCACCAAGCTGCATTCCCACCAACAGTGTAGAGGGTTCCCCTTTCTCCACATCCTCTCCAACACACATTGTTTCCTGTCTTGCTAATTTTGGCCATTCTAACTGGTGCTGGGAAAATTGGACAGCTATATGTAGAAGAATGAAACTCGACCATTCTCTTACACCGTACACAAAGATAAACTCGAAATGGATAAAAGACCTCAATGTGAGACAGGAATCCATCAGAATCCTAGAGGAAAACAGAGGCAGGAACCTCTTCGATATCAGCCACAGCAACTTCTTTCAAGACATGTCTCCAAAGGCAAAGGAAACAAAAGCGAAAATAAACTTTTGGGACTTCATCAAGATAAAAAGCTTTTGCACAGCAAAGGAAACAGTCAAAAAAAAAAAAAAAAAAAAAAACCCAAAGAGGCAACCCATGGAATGGGAGAAGATATTTGCAAATGACAGTACAGACAAAAGGCTGATATTCAAGATCTATAAAGAACTTCTCAAACTCAACACACACACAGAACAGATAATCATATCAAAAAATGGGCAGAAAACATGAACAGGCACTTCTCCAATGAAGACATACAAATGGCTAACAGACATATGAAAAAAATATTCATCATCACTAGCCATCAGGGAGATTCACATTAAAACCACATTGAGATACCGGAGTTCCTTTCTTGAATAATAGCACTGCCTATAGACATTTTAAAATTTATCTTTAAAATAAATTTCACAAAGTTAGTCCAGTTAATTAGTAAGATACACATCTGCCCAGGATTGATTCTGTGACCCTAGCCTGGTAGTGCTCATGTCAGACTTTGACCAGGAAAGTGAGTGTTGTCCGGTTCCTTTTTTTGCTCAGTGGTTGGGAATTTTAATTGGCCTGTGGTGTTTTGTTTTTGTTTTTAGTATTGAAGCGTTGTGGCAGTCCTATGTTACTATCACAGCGTTTTCCTGTTTTAGTTCTTCTTGATATTCTCTTAAGTATATTCAAGCAAGGACACCTTTCTTTATGGAAGATATATTGTCTGAATGCAAAAAAAAAAAAAAGTGCCCTTTAAAGAACTCTGTTTTTAATTATTTTTTTTAAATTTGAGAGAGAGAGGAGTGCCTTAGGGCTGCAGGTGGGGTGGGGTCAGTTGGAAAGGGAATAGCAGACTCCCCACAGAGCAGGGAGCATGAAGGGGCTCAATCGCAGGACCCCTAGGTCATGACCTGAGTCAAAGGCTGACCCTTAACCAACGGAACTACCTGGGTGCCCCAGAAGAGCTCTTTAATCTAAAATGATCATTCAACTGAGTTGTCTCCATCTGGCTTACTTCACTATGAGAGTCTACCTGGAATTCATCATACATAAGCCTCCTTGATGCCTCATATGAGCAG
Source organism: Mustela nivalis (assembly GCF_964662115.1). Lineage (NCBI taxonomy): Eukaryota > Metazoa > Chordata > Mammalia > Carnivora > Mustelidae > Mustela > Mustela nivalis. The sequence continues at coordinate 423,580 of NC_139032.1, read as the reverse complement.
CCTGGCCAAGAGAGCTGTGTGTTTCAGAGAGTTCTTTATGAGGATTGTAGCAATGTAAACATGCCCCTCATTTTAGTTGCTTTTAGAGGTCTTTTACATAGCCTTAGAGCACCTCTCAGAAACTCCAAGGAAGCAAACACTACCCTCTAAGAGTTTATCCACAACATCAAGAGGGACAGATCACAGCTGAGATCCTCAGGGTGAACTTTAAGACCTGCTGTCGCGCTAACCAAAACGACTTGTAGAGTCGTGCATCTCTTCTGCGGAAGGTACAGCAGTCAGTCTAAAAATAGTGTAACGATCCCCATTTATCCCTCCCTTAACGCGAGCAATTACCAACATGTCCAAAAGCCATTGGCAGGATAGAGATAATATCCTTTTGAAAAGACGGTTCCCCTGACCAGCCTGGATCCAGGTCGCAGTTCTGAAATCAATGTCAACTGGCTTCCAGCAGGAATGAAATGACCGCGCACGGTGGCCGGCCTATGGAAGGCACCGGGTGAATTCTTGGTGGTTGTGTGTGGTTGGTAGGAGAAGGTGTCAGCCGACTAGCGGACACACTGAAGCAGGGAGGGAGTCTGACGCGGACGCCCCGGGTCCTCACACTGAGGCGGCTTCCCTGCGCACCCGTGAAACGTCCGAAGCCTGCACGTAACTGGGCCGGGTCAGATTTGGGGCGCACTGAGCAAGTGCAGTGTAGGGGCTAATTGTCCTCCAGGTAAAGAGATTGGTGCTCTGCTCTCCTGGGTCTGTCGCGGCCCTTCTCCCACTAACCAACCTCGGTCAGATCCGAGCCAGGTCGGGGGCTAGGACGGGGAGCCAGCCCAGACTTACGGGAAGGGGACAGAGCCCACCGCTGTGACAGGGGAAAGGCAGTGGGAGGTGGGGTTCCTTGGTGGCAGCTGCAGCTGGGGTGCGACCTCTGTGGGGCTGAGAACAGGGCCAGAGTCAAGTGTAAATGGGGAGGTTAGAACCACCCCAGGGATTCCCAGAGCACTGTTGTCCCCACGCGTGGGTGACATTTCACTGTGCCACCTCGATTACCGGCCACAGATTCCATTACAAAATACTGCTGTGATCTTTGAAACGCGTAACGGCAGAGAGTGGATTCCTTTTTTGGGCGGAACTGCCCCCGGGGTCGCTTCGGCCTGCCTGCGGACAGAGCTGGTGTCCGCCGGTCACCAGCGGGGGCCGTAGGGACCGCCCTGCCTGTCTTGCCCTACAGAAGGAGGGGCCGAGGGTTCGGAGAGCGGGTCAGTTGGTGGCGGCCCTGCAGACACGGGCCAGGCCTGTGCCTCCCACACCCTAACCAGTGCCCGGCTTGTCTGCCCACAGAGCCCCCCGGCGCGGACCCGGACACGCTGCGGGCCGGCGTGCGCGGCTTCACCGGCTGCCTGTCAGCTGTGCGCTTCGGCCCCGCCGCTCCGCTCAAGGCTGCTCTGCGCCCCAGCGGCCCCGTCGTGGTCACCGTGCGTGGACACGTGGCCACCGCGTCCCGGTGCGCGGAGTCCGCGGGGCCCGGAGCCCCGGCGCGGGAGGCCACCCGCCCGCTCGCAGGTGGCGCAGGTGCGTGCCCCTCCGCCCGCAGTCGCGCTCGCCGCCCGCTGTCCTCCACCTCGTCTGCACCCCGGAGCTGCCCAGGTCCTCGGTGGGGTCGCCTGGCCCTGCTCTGGTCTGGGTTTCTTGTTCCTTTCTGCTCGCGCAGCGCTCTGCTCTCCTGTCGGATGTTTGCGAATGTCACCAAAGTCCTCTTCCTCTGCCTCTGTCATTCTCCTTTCTCTGCTGTAGGTGGTTCTGGACCGGCAGACGGGGGAGAGCCCTTAGTTAGCGCTGACAGAAGTGGCCCTGCTGTCATCGGAGGTAACCGGGCGGTGAACGACCTTGGCGCTGCTGTCACTGCGGGCATAAACCCGTGTTCCGGAGTCCGAGCTGGGGGGCGAGGTCAATGGCAGGACACCCCTTTGCGGGCGTTCTTCACGGGCTTGCCCCCATGTCGGCCTCTGCCGGGGCTCAGGGGAGCTGAGTGGAGGGAACCCATGGTAGGACTGAGACACTTGTTAAAGGATAGTTGCCGAACTACAGAGTAATAAGGTTTTTCATTTGAAAATACCCATTCATATGTCCCAGGAGATCATATATACACATACACGTATATGACATATTCACCTTTACTTCTTTGATCCAAAACAGCCACAACTTCTCAGTCCATTCGCCCAAAACTTTTAAAAATAATATTAAAAGTAAAGCATTAAGTGAGTTTAGAACCACCTAAACTGTGCAAGTTGTCATTTTCATAAACATAAAGATAGAAAACCTAAAGATTTTTCTAAACATAAATATATGGAACTGTTTCCTGGTGTCAGTCTTATCTTAGATTTACATATATTTATTTGTGTTTCTAAATGTAACTATTCACATATATTTGTATTATATATACACGTTTAGTGTCACATGTATTCTATACATGTGATGGTAAAACTGGATATAACACAGCTCTTTAAAGCAAAGTCCTATAGATAAACCATACATGTATTTACATATATATTCACATATAATGTATATTGACATTTTCTATGTACTTACATATATTTGAAAAGGTACAGGTAGTTCCATCCTAAATATCTCCCACTGTATTCTCTGAAACAGAGTTTATTTAGGCCTGCTTTAAAAAATGACTATTCAAGTATCCTCCTTATGATTGAGAGAAGGCCTACATTTATTAGACTACTGGAATGTGTCTGTTGTAAACTCTGCAGGCGAGGAGGGAGCGAGCGGCTCTCTGTCCCATGGCTACTCCAGAAAAGGGAGGTCGTCCCCAAGCTGGGGGATGCAAGTGGGTGTCTGCTTCTCAGGCAGACCAGACTGCATATGCCCATTGGGTTTCTGTTCATCAAGATGCCAGTTTTCTCCAAACTATTAGGAAGGTACTCAGACAGTTTCAAGTGCTGACCAAATCTGTGTAAGAAAGTGAACTTGCCCATTCCTATCTTAACCACTTCTGTTTTTCTTTTTTTTTTTTTTTTTTTTTTTTTTTAAAGATTTTATTTATTTATTTGACAGAGAGAGATCACAAGTAGGCAGAGAGGCAAGCAGAGAGAGAGAGAGAGGAGGAAGCAGGCTCCCTGCTAAGCAGAGAGCCCGATGCGGGACTCGATCCCAGGACCCTGAGATCATGACCTGAGCCGAAGGCAGCGGCTTAACCCACTGAGCCACCCAGGCGCCCAACCACTTCTGTTTTTCTAATGAATGAGGCACATGATCTTCTGATTTCACAACTCCAGGAACAAAGAAACATATGTGTTATTTAAAATGTATACCTAAAAGGAATACTTTTGTGTTAAAATATAAATCAAGTCTTAATCCTGAGCCATTCTCATTTATTTTGAATGAGAAGACTTCAATATAAGGCAAAAAGCTGATTTAAAATAAATCGACTTAAATGTGATTCATGTTTCTGAAATAGGAATCAGAGTCGAAACATGCAAACTGTCACGGTTGGTGCCATGTTTAGCGAGAGCAACGATGGTAGTCAGGTTGGTGCTAGAAGAGAAGGCGTGGTCTCTGGGGCTTTATCACCTTTGGTTAAATATCACTGGCAAGTTGTACAAAGTAAGTTGCACCTATATTTTTCCCCTGAGAAATCCTGCTTGGCTCCTGACAGACAGGAGGGAGAATCAGACCACACAGGGTGTGAGGGAGGGAACAGCTCAGGTTATGGCCCCTGCAACTCACCTGGCTCTGCCTTCGATCTGTGTGGTGGCTGTGTGCTGCACTGAGCTGCAGTATAGAATCCTGGGTGGAATCCTCAGCCCTGTGTCCGAATGACCCCAGACCACACCACATGTAAAGTACTTAGTCCGGTTAAAGAACCACCCTGGCAGGTGGATTTCTCCACGTGCTGCCCTCCGTCACCTCTCCTCTTGCAAACAAAGGGAACAATACCGAAAGGGGAATTAACCTAAATCATGCTCACACCTGGTACACCGGAGATCACAGAGTGTTTCTTGCCACAGGATCCATTGTATTGATGGACAAATAGAGAAGGACACAGATGTGTAGATGGATGGAGAGATAGACAGACCTAAGTGCTTGTCACAAACACATTCACACTGGGATTGTCAAAAGGAAGGTTATGGAAGGCACTGGATGCATTAGTCACATCATCTCAGTCTCTTCAGAGAGCGGATGAAGACAGAGGTTGCTCTAGGACCCTACCAAGTCTCACAGAACAAACAAGCTAGTACTCAGTTACATACACAATAACATCCTGGGTGTTTGAGGGTAATGGTGACAGTGACTGGATAATCAAGTGGCCTGATCACTGTTACTGAGTTCCTGTCCCTGATACTAAAACTGGATACAATGTAGCTCTTCAAAGCGAAGTCCTGTAACAAAACTTTAATTAAAGCAGCAACTGTTTGTTGTCAGGTGAGGTGCAAAGTGTGGTGAACGTGATGACTGTTGTACTTGTTAGTATTTAAGAATCTTCCCAGGGGCTCTGAGCATCTGCTCAGGAATCCCTGTGACCGGAGGCACCCACCGAGCTGCGAGTCTGTTGGGCTCCATTATGCTCTTTATCTCTGTCCCAGAGCATAGTGAAGAATCTTCATTTAACAACATGAATTTGGATTCACGTAACTAAACAGTAATGCATTTTCTAACATTTGCTAATTGGAATATCAATGCCTGTGTCAGTCATCTTAAAAGTGTTTGACTGATTAATGCTTTTTTGGTACCTCCCTGTTTGGGTATGGATTAACATTCATTCTTTAATGAATATGGCAGCTTGAGCAACCGCCTCTAGGCCTCATCTGACCATCCCAACATGGGCAGCCCTTAAAAAATCAGAGGAACTTCTAAAACAATACTGGTGTCCAAGCCTCCCACCAAAGATTCTGAGCTATAATCTGCCGTGCAGCCAAAGTTGAGAAGCACTGACACAGCTAACACTTTAGTACTTAAAGCATTACCAGCAAAAGATGTCAAATAATCTGTTTTCCCTATCGCTGAACATTGTCTCTCTTTCTACAAATTTTTAATACAGTGGTATATCGGTTATCTACTGCTGCCTGACAAATCACCACCCACGTAGAGCTTAACCCAACTCCCTTTTAGTATGTCCAGGTTTCTGTGGGTCGGCAGTCTTGGCAGAGCTTAGCTGGGTCCTCTGCTCAGTGTCACAGAAGCCTGTAATGAAGGTGTCAGCCAGTGTTGAGGTCTCATCTGAATATTCCTCTGGAGAAGGATCCACTTCCTCCTCCACATGGGTGTTGACAGCATCCAGAGTCTTGTAGCTGTAGTACCGAGAGCTTCTCAATTGTTGCTGGCTTCCTTTAGCACCTAGAGGTTCCCTGTAGTTCCATGCCATGTAAGAATTCCTATAGAGACTCCCACCATGACTGCCTGCCCCCTTACTGCCAGCAGGAAGAGAGACGGTCCCGTAAGACAGGTCCCACTGTCTCACGTACCATATTCACACAACCAAGGTACAGCACATCACCTCCATTGTTTTCCTTGCTTAAAAACAAGCCATAGACCCTACACACAAGCACCTGAAGGGGATCATGCACAAAGCATGGCTCCCAGCAGCAGAGATCACGTAAGACTCTTCTAGCGTCATAGAAGGAACTGGTGCACTCACCACAGAACTGTAAATCTGCAGAACGTCAGCAGCAGATCTTTTTAATGTACTTGTACATGAGCATTTAGTTACTCTATGACAAGTCTATACACTCCATCCTTTTCAAATAATGAAAACGTGCTCGCTTGTTAGCATGACGTGGGGCCATGACCTAGAGGCCACGCTGTGGTTCTGAATTTTAACAGGCAGGCACCAAGTGAAAGCCAGGCCAGTAGATCTTTAGTCTAAAGGCATAAAACTGCTGTATCCAAAGGACGTGTGGACTTAGAAGTAAACTCAGTGTTCCAGTAGGCCAGTGCCCACTTTCCTGACGATGCGTGTGTGATGTACATGAGCTTGCTGTCAGCTACGTGAGTCCTGTGTGTTACAAATCTGTGTTGTGACTGCGCCTCCCACTTCTCTCCCCAGGTGTGATAGCGGTGGTGGTATTTGTCTTGCTCTGTCTCACCGCCATAGCTGCACGCATTTATCAGCAGAGGTGGCTGTACCAAAAAAATGGGTCAACTGTTCCCCCGGCTGGAGACAGTGCTGAGACGGCTCTGAAGAGTGAGGTCAACGTGCAAAGCTCAGTCAGTGAGAGCCAGAGAGAGTATTTCTTCTGAAGGGCAGCAGTGCCTCACTTCGGGCTCTGGTGATGGGACTTTCTCACTAAGCGGGGGCTCCCCACGGACAAAGCCCCCCCACATCCCCCGGACAGGTGGCTGTCCTGCAGCACTGTCAGCTTGCTCGCCTGCGGTCCTGGGAGGCTCTGCTCCGTGCTGCTTCATGACCTGTGTGTGTAGAAGGACTCGGCTGTGCCCATTAACCCCTTTGCAGCGGTGTCTGACTGTCTGGCCCAATTGTTGAAAATTCACACGTGGTTTGCATAATGACTTTGGGTTTGAAGTGAGAACAAGGATGTGAGCTGTGGTCCTACTCTCTTAAAAATGAGACCCGGAAGTTTATAAAAGTTGGACCCTAGTGTTGTGTGTCGCATGCAAATCTGTGTTTTGCCTACTTTATCAATCACCTGCGGATGCTTCTAAGCCGGGAAGTGCTTCTCCGATGGTCGTGGAGTGCGTTTCTATCTCCATGTGAACCAGAGCTCACGGGCCGAAAACGCACTAGCGAACTAGAAAAAAACATTTTTTTTTTTTTTGGCTGATTGTTTTTATGATCTGTCTCTTTTAAGTCAGTTTGCATACACTTTTAGTGATGAAATGAATATTAAATGTCAGCTATGAAATTGTAGTATTCTGTTCATTTATGGAACAGAAAAATTCATAGGTAGCAAAGCATGTAAAGCATTCTAGTCTGCACTACTTTGCTTTTTTTTCCTTTGTAATTCACCATATTAATCGTTGTAAATCATGATAAAGATCCGCTGACGATCTCCCCAACATGTGTGGTTTCTAACTGAAGTAGTGCTCAGGTATAAACTCTGTCCTTAACACTGCAAATGTATCCTTCCTCCCTTTCATCAGTATGAACTTAATCCTAAATTTGTTTCTTTCAAATGTGGGATGCTATGATCAGGATTCCTTGCAGCCTTGTGGTTCTCTTGTTCTGAAGGTTGTCCCAACAACTGGATGTCTTGCGACTGTCTTTTCATTTACTTGGGGAAAGACTCGTTTTGAACAAAATTCTACATTTCTTTTTTCTAAATTCCGAGTGATCTAGGCAAGCCATCCCCTGAAACACCACCTCAGTCTAGTCACTGTTTGGAATGTCGGGGGAAGGGTGCTGATGCCAGGAGAAATGCAGGTTGTGGGATCTGGACCCAATCTGTCATGCTGGTCAGGATCCAGGATCTTGGAGTCAGAGTCTTCCATCAGAGCACCCAGAATCAACCAGTTCATTTCATATTCGGGGATATTTGCATACTCGAGGTGTAAAGAATTTGTATTAGCCACAGGAATTGTTCCAGTAATGACTTCTGTGGTAGGGGTCGGAGGATAATTGCACGGAGCCAACCATTTGCACTCACTAGCCATTTCTAAGTGAAAAGTGCTACGGTCTTGATAATCCACTTGCCATGTGCCTGCCAGGAATCACATTGCTTCTTTTGACCACAACAGGACCACCCAGAACTCCATACACTGAGCCTTGCTATGACCTTTGAGTGTATGCCCATTTTATTGTGACTTTTTTAAATAATAGGAAAAGATATCCTCTGTACTCTTTTCTCAAAACAAAAACAAAAACAAAACCCCCTTTTTCTTATGGTTTCATATTAGTTCTCTATGACGTTTAACAAGTCATCACAGTATATTATCTCATAGTTTCTGTGGATCAGCAGCTGGGCACGGTTTACTGTGTTTTCTGCAAGGCTGCTTTGAGGCATCAGCCAGGACTGTGTCCTCATCCAGAGACTCAGCTGGGGAAGTCCTCGGTCTTATGGCTATGGGCAGCATTCCGTTCCTAACTGCTGGGAGATTCTGGGAAGCCTGCTTCTGCTCGAGACCAGCAAGATTGAGAGAGAGAGAGAGAGAGAGAGAGACAGAGACAGAGACTCTAGAGCAAGTCTGCTAACAAGACGGAGTTTTATACACTGTAATGTGATGATGGGAATGACAGCCCATCACCACTGCCAAATTCAGTTGGTGAGAAGCAAGTCCTAAGTCCTGCCCACACTGAAGATGAGGGGATCACAGGACTCGAAGCAGCAGATCATGGGAGTCACATGAAGGTTAATCTACCACAGTACTATATTGAAGTTTCTTTAAGTGAAGAATGAAGGATTTTCAGGGTCTCAATAGAGTAATATATGAAGAACCTACTTTGGTGAATGATATATACTCCCCTCCCCCCAAAAGTCTTGTGCAGAGTGGAGAAGGATTCAGCACAAAAACGATAGTTTCTAGCTAATGCACAGCTGACTGTTTACACCCTGAAATCACTACAACTTTAACAAATGATCATAGTAAGTTCCGGAAATGTTAATCACTTCGGTAGCTGGCATTTTGCAGATTTATAGATAGTGAAATTCATTGTATTCTGCTCTCTTTTTAAAAGAGAATACAAAATATTTGTAACAAACTGCAGTGACGAATCACCCACTTTACTGATTTGTAAATTTTACCTGCTTATTTGTTAATGAAATAACATTTTTGAATTAAATTAGGAAAATATTTTTAAGAGAAATTGAATGAAATTTGAATTATGAAATTATATTGTTTTTCCCCTAAATTATTAAAAATTGTGCAAATGCATATACTCTGTTGTGGTGTGTGTATTATTTTATCTCTGCTCTATATAGAGAATACTGTGCTCTGTTAATATGATTTGTGAAGGTGTTTAAATTGTCAAACACAAAGTAAAACATAAAGTGCCTAGTATTTATTGATTACTACAACTTAAAGTACCTATGAATGTAGGTATTTATACCTTTGCCAGAGAACAATAATTTAATATTCAGTAAGTTATTCATTGGATGTTTACTATGTACTTAAAACAGGTTACACAAGATTTCCTCCCGGAGCTGGGTTTCTAGAGCACTATAAATATACAAATCCCAGTTTGCAAATAGCATCTTTCTATGAAATAAATGTTCAAAGACAATAATTCCCCAAGTTTTATTTCCAAATAGAAAAGGAAAATAGTACATAATTAGCACTTATTATTCAGACTAGAACTTCAGAACCCCTGCTTACTCCATGATGACGTAAAGCCGCCTTCACTATGACCCAGCATTATATAGCCATAGAGAAAAACATGTTGGGGCATTCCGTGCAACTAGAATAATCAGCACTTCTGGAATTTTTGTTTGTTTGTTTTCTTTCCTTACAGAACATCTGGTGGATAATTGTTTTCCATGGATTTTTTAAGAATAAAATATAAAGTTCATGATTCTTGCCCTGAAGGAGGACAAACACGATGGATATATTTTCCTGTATAGGGTATAAATGGATGGTGATGATGTGACTGGGATGTTGAAATAGTCTTCCCACATGGGGGTCGTGGACTGTCTTCCCACATGGGGGGGGGGCGTGGACCGTCTTTCCACATGGGGGGCCATGGACCCATAGTGAATGAACACGTTTATTGGGTTATTTAATCTGTTGTTCGCTGTGCATGTAACTAACATGTTAAGGGTCCCTCGGCGCTCTCCATGGTCCTGGCAGTCTCCTCTACACCAGCCTGGCTCATCAGGCGTGGCAACATGGGAAGAAGAATTAGGAAGATAGTGATAAACGTGAAGTGGTCTGTCTTCCAAATGAGAAAATGGATTTGGTTCGCATGTGCACGCAAGGCTCCCCTAGGGACCATGGGCTCGTTTTCAAGCTCTAGGGCATTGGAAGATTCTGTACACGTTGAAAATACTACAGCTGAGCAAAAATGTTATTAGTGCTAGATCTTTGGGCTACTTAAACCCACATGTGAGAATTATGACATTTTGGGGGGATGAACGTATTCATAAGCACTGACTTAACCCTTGGGAGGGCTTAGTACGACCCCTTACCCACAGTGAGTCTGTTAGTTTACTGCTTCTGTTGAGTCAGCTGAGGCTTTGGAGATCTCATACATATAAAGTAAACTGAAGTGGGAATGAAAGTGGTTATTTCGGTATCTTTTTTCAATATAAACAGTTGACTCCGATAGTTCAGGCCCCATGGGAAAGATTCATTAACTGAAAGTAACTCATTAATTACCATCTCACATCCAAGCTAACAATGTGGGATCCACTTTATCCATGGTTACAGGGGAGTAACAGGAGCCGCAGATATGGTTGTCCAGGTCACAGGACACTTGCAGTCACAGGAGCAGGACCCTGCCAGGCCAGGCCCCGATTTCCAGCCTCATCTGGGGTTGTACACAAGGGTCATATTTAGGGAGAAGGACACTGACCTTGGGTTTCTCAGCTGCAGGATTACAGAAGCACCTCCTTACCCTTGTTATATGCAAATGCAGGGATCCAACCCAGAATCCTATACTCAGGAGAAGATTTGTGAAAAGGGAGTGTGAAGGGAAGACACTTTGGATAACAAAAAGTGAGTACATCTTCACGTGGAGATCTTCATTAATGACATTTTAAAGCAACACAGCTCAGTAGAAATTTCTATGAGAATAGAAAATTAGCCACCAGACACATATGGTTATCAATAAGCATGTAAAATGTGGCTTCTCTGACTGGGGAACCCCATGTTAATGTTAATGTTAATGTTAATCATCTTAAATTTGGGGCACCTGGGTAGCTCAGTGAGTTAAGCCTCTGCATTTGACTCTGGTCATGATCTCAGGGTCCTGGGATCGAGCCCCACATTGGGCTCTCTGCTCAGCGGGGAGCCTGATTTACCCTCTCTCTCTCTGCTGCCTCTCTGCCTACTTGTGATCTCTGTCAAGTAAATAAATAAAATATTTTTTAAAATCTCCTTAAATTTAAATAACCACATGGCTACTACATAAGTCAACACGGGTCAAAGGATGTGTCCTGAGCACAAAAAAGCAATTGTAGAGACTGCACGGTCTGAGATACAGGAAAGAATGAAGGGCACAGAGTTAAATATGTGGATAAACTGCAAGAAAATTCTTCAAAATAATAATACTGATACCTTTGTAGGATATTTTAAAAGAATTAATAACATGTGGATAAGCTGGTGAATCTAGAAACTGTGATATGAATGACATGGTAACTGCATACGGCTCCACTTCATATGTTCTAGTGTCTCGCACTGGCAGCAAGAGTCCGGATAGGGGTGTAACTGAAAAAGAGATATTCTGCTCTAAGAAGACCAGTAGTGAACCAAAAGGGCATGCGTGGTGGTGGGGGGGGGGGTTGTGTCCGGTGTTCTGGGCTGAACCCTTCTGGTTTGGTGCAGACTGCTAGTGAGTGACACCTCTGATGACCCAGGAACCCTTCTCTCCACAGGGTTCAAAGAGGCATTGGAAGGCTACCCTCTGTGTCTGTTTCTTCCTCACAACCTCAGCAGTGGGTGGTGTGGAGTGTATTGGACTGGGTGGCCCTTTCCTCTCTGGGGGAAGCATCCCAGCCAGGACCTCAGACATCAGTAGTCAAAACTCCTTTCACAAAGTCCAAGTCCTGGTGGACTCAAGTTCTACCCTTACTCAAGGAGTAAGTACTTCCAATATAATGCCACATATTTAGGGGGGAAACAAACAAACAAACAAAAAAAAAGGCATATTCTTGATAATAAAGCCAGACAAAGGTAATAAAAAGATGGGATTCGAAGGTTGTTGGTCCAGGACTGTACACCAAGAACAGCTGTGGAATCTTGTCAAATGCCTTTTCTGTACCAGCCAGGGTGGTAGTGTGGTTTTGACCTTCTCTCTGTGAGTGTGGTGAGTTACCATGATTGATTTTCATGTGCCGGATCATGCTTCTATTCCAGAAACAAACCCCTCTTGGTTGTGGTGTATAATCCCTTTAATATGCTGTTGGATTCAGTTCGCTTGTATTTGCTGGGACCTTTTGTACCAATATTGGTCAGAGATACTGGGCTGTATTTTTTTTTTTTTCTTGCAGTTTCTTTGTCTCGCTTTGATCTAAAGGTGATACTGACCTCCTAGGATGAGCTTCAAAGTGGTCCTTCTTTTCAATTTTTTGGAAGGTTTTCAAGAGAATTGTGTTAATTCTTCTTTGTTTGGTAGAATTCTTCAGTGAAGCCATCTGGTCCTGGGCTTTTCCTTGTGGGAAGGTTTTTCATCACAGATTCAAGCTCCTTAATACTTATTGGTCTGTCCAGATTTTCCAGTTCATGATTCAGCCCTGGTAGGTCATGAGTTTGCAGGCATCTTTCTATTTCTTTTCATTACCCAATTTCTGGGCAAACCATTTTTCACAGCATACTCTTATAACCATTTTTACTTCTGTGGTCTTTTTATTTTCTGATTTTATTTATTTGAGTGTTTTGTGTTTTTTTTCTTACTTAACCTAGCTAAGAATTTGTCAAATTTGTTGATCTTTTCAAAAACAACCCTCAGTTTTATTGAAGAATGCTGTCATTGGGTACAAGGTTGATGCGCCTCGAGGACATAATACTAAGTGGGATAAGCCAGTCACAGAAAATAAAAATACTGTGTGATTCCATTTGTATGAGGAACCTAGAGTAACCACATTTAGAGAAACAGATACTAGGAATTATGGTTACCATGAGAAGGAGGAAACGGGAATTGTTTAGTGAGTACAGAGTTTCAGTTTGCAGCATGGAAACGTTCTGGAGATCCGTTTCATGACAGGGTAAATATACTTAACACGACTGATCTGAACAGCACTCTTAAAAGTGGTTACAGGAGAAAATTTTATGTGGTGTGTTGTTTTTTATTACAATACACACACACACACACACACACACCACACACAGCCCTAATGAAGTCCTGCTTTCTCTCTAACCAAGGAACAGGGAAGGGGCACCCTGTTGGGGAAGAAAACTTTTAGGGTAACTGTTCCACTCTTGATCACAGCACAGGGAAACCCGTAGTCCCACTCGCAACATGCCAGCAGGGAGAGGTGCGGATCCTAGACTTCCCTCGTGAGACTATCGCACACTGTCCCAACATATGCTCATGACCAGGGTAGTGTTGACGAAGGTCTGCTGAGCTGTCAGGACTTCCATCCCCCAGAGTCTTAGTGCAGAAAGCACATGGGAGGCTGGATTCCCTCCGTCACCCAACAGCAGCAAGGTCCTCCCATAGGGATGCTGGGGGGTCAGGCCTGGCGAATGGCTCAGGTTTCCCCTAGGTGCCTAGGGAAATCCGACAAGGCCAACTCTCCTCCCAGGCATGTTTTTGGAGGCCATGGGGGAGCAGTCACAAGACGCCACCATCTATCCCAGCCAGGGAAGTACCACACAGGCCTCAGTGTACGGCCACACCTCCCACCCCTGCCTTAAAGTAATGAGGACCCCCTCATGGGATGTGGGCTAAAGGAGGCCAAATAGGAAACCTGCCCTTCTGCCCCACCTGGCAGACATAAACTGGCATTCCCCTCTTCCTCTACTGACGAGTGTCAAAGTAAGCCAGCTCACACAGTAGCTTTAAATAAGATCCAGAGTCTTACAACATAATACCCAAACTGTCCAGGCTTCTGAAGAAAGCCATTCATCATGCTGAGAACCAGGGGAGATCTCTGAATGAGGAAAGGCAGTCGATAGATGTAAAGGCCGAGGTCGCAGAGCTGTTAGAATGATCCAATAGAGATGTTAAGTTGGTTAGCATACGAGAACTTCAACAAGCAATTAGAAGACAGTTAGATCTCGTAGTTCAGTCTTGGCAGAGAAATAGACCACTTATAGAGGAACCAAATGAGACACTTGGAAGTGCAGAATATAACAACCAAAATAAAATGCTCAGGGTGTGGCACAATAACAGAGGGGAGAATGAATGAATAGGAAGATAGAGAAATAGAAATTAGACAGTTTGGATAAGATACTGAGAACAGTCTGAAAAAATGCACCCAGCCTCAGGACTCTGTGGGACTGTAACAGAAGCTCCAGTGTACGTGTCCTTGAAGCCTCGGGACGACAGAAGGACATCAGGCTGAAAAAATATTCAAAGAAGTACCAGCCTTGTAGCAGTGAAGTTGGACCTGGATGGTATCATGTGAAGTAACATGCTAAGTCAGCAGGAGAAAGACAAAGGCCACGCAGTTTTATTTACTCGCAAAATCTAGAAAACAAAACAAATGAATCAACAAACAAAAAGCAGAATCGGTCCTATAAATACAGAGAACAAACTCACGGTGGTCAGAGTGGAGGGGTGGGGGTTGGGCAAAAAGGGGATCAAGAGGTACAAACCTCCAGTTAGAAAGTGAAGAATTCGTGGGAGTGGGAAGTGCAGCGCAGGGAGTATAGTCGGTAACTTTGTAATGACTGTAGGTGACAGACAGGGAGGGTGTTCTCATGGTGAGCACTTTGTAGGGATCTGATGCAACTGTCAGATCACTCTGTGGTACCCCTGAGACTAACACGATTCTATGTGCCAAGTGCACTTCAGCAAGGAAAAAGAAACAGTGGCTTGCAGAAAGCTTCCAAATTTGGCAAGACATAAACTTGTAGAGACAAGATTGCCAGTGAAACCCAAAGAGTTCTAACCCACCACACGTTGTCATCAGTCTCCCCCAAACAGAAGACGTGACATCTGGAAAACCTCAAGAGGGAACCATCACCTCTCCCCAGGGCAACACCACTTCAAAGGCAACGGGGTTTCCTACAACCACCATGGGGTCTAGAGGGAAGTCATGTGATATTGCCCGGGTACTAGAAGAAAAGACTTGTCCACTCAGAATTCTCTGTCTACCCAAAATGTCCTTCATGAGTGAAGAGGAAATCAGGACATTTTCAGACAGAGAAAGCAGGACTGTCTGTCAGAGCAGAACTAGGAATGGCAGAAGAAAGTGTTCTACACAGAGTGGATGACAAAAGAAGAAACCTTGAAACACCAGGATGGAAAAAAAAAAGACACAGTAGACAGAAATATGGGCAGATCAAGGGATTTTTGTTCTCCCCTTGAACTATTTAAATTACATTGGACGGTGAAAGGAAAAATCGCAACACAGTGTGATGAATTTCCAAACGCGTGACTAGGAAATGTCTGAGACAACTATAACAGGGAAGGGTAAAGGGACCTCATTTCAACAGCAGAGCCCAGTCATTGATGTGTGTAAAATGTAGCACCTAGAGCGGCCACTAGAAAGCTATGCAGGAGACACTCTCCAAAACACTAGAGATAAATCAACATGAATTCTAGAAGAATGGTCAAGAAATCCACAGGAAGGCAGGAGAAAGGATTAAAAAAAAAAAAAACAAAAAAAACTAAAATCAAAGACAAGAAACAGGACACAAAAATTAAATGATGGACTTAAGCCCTAACAAAAAGGATTATTTTTATATAACTGGTCACAATAAACCAATGAAAATATGAAACACCAAAAAGATGGGCAGAATGGAATGAAAATCTAGACTCGGAAACATGCTGTCTATAAGAAGTTCATCTTCAATATAAGAATAGAGGCAGGCTGGAAGGAAACGGATGAAGAATGTCGCATCGTGCACATGTTCGTCAGCAGGAAGCAGTCCGCTATCAGCTAAAATAGACTTCTGGGCACAGACACATGACTGACACATGTGTGTAAAGATACACATGTGGATATATATATATATATATCCAATATGTACATTGGATTCGGTTTATTCCTGGCCCTCATGTTCTACACAGTCACAGGGAACACTGAATTAGGGAATACTGAAACATCTCCCCTAGGGAAAATTATGGATGTGTGTACGTGCACTCAAAACACGCCCCCCCACACACACATAGATTAAAACCTTAGATCCTAACAGCAATGCATTGATTTTCTTTGTTTTATGAAAGAGAAAGGAGGGTTTAGAAGTGTTAAGAAGTTGTCTGAGGCCACCCGCCATCCCCCAGCAGGTGTCAGAGTGGATGCTGCTGGCTTTACACTGTGCCTTCCCGGCTGTCTGTGTCTTCTGTCCATCTCTTTCTGAAAGCAAGACAAGAAAGCTGGCCACACTCCATTGTCACTCAGCCAGAAACACATGCGCTGGGTGACGAATTTTTCAATGCCCTGTGCATGTCCGTAAATGAATGGCTTGAAAGCAGCATAAGTACTGACTTTGGGGGACAAGTAAGTTTTAGTGAATAGGTAAATATTAAATACAGAATTGTTGAATTATGTGCTTTTTCTTGTAGAGATAATTCAAGTGCCATGAACATCACCTGTGCTGAGTGTATATGCATCACCACTCTCTAAATCTGGAACATCCCCCCCCCCCCAGCAGAGAAGCCATGGACACATTGCCCATATGCCTCCTTCCCCCAGCCCCTGGCAATGACGATTTACTGCCTTTCTCTATGGGTTTCCTTTCCTGGACATCTCATAGAAGTTGTGGTTCACAACATGTGGCTTTTGACATCGGGCTTCGTTCACTTACCATCATGCGTTTTGGGCTAAATCTGTGTTGTGGCACGAGTCGGTAGTTCATTCCTTCCTATGGCTTGTATAATAAGGAATTTCACTGCCCTTTGTCCCCAGCTCCTAGGGGACAACCTCCCAATCTTTAGAATTTCCCAAGCATTAGAAGGTTCTTGTGGGTCCCCTCACACCACAGTTGCTAGAGTTTGCTCCCAGACAGCTCGTGGTAGGGCTGGCTGCATTGACAGTCTTAGGGCACCTGATGAGCCAAATGATGTCAGCCTGACCTCTGGGAACGAAGTGGGCCTGACGAATGAGGTCAGTCATGTTGGCAGTGGCTCAGCTGATCGTGTCCCTGTGAGAAAGACCCAGGAAGTACTCGGAACAGCAATGCTTGAGTGCCTCCCGGCAGACGGTCCTCCATGCATGCACTGCCCACATGATGCCAGGAGGGTAACACCTCTCAGAGGACTTGACGATTGGAACCCTCCCTGTCCCAGACCCACTGTGTATGTTTCTTCCTTTGCTGGTTCTGATTTACCCTTTTGCTATATTAAAACAGGAATCAGAGCACTTTCCTGAGTTCTGTGGGTCATTCCAGCAGAGTGACCAGACCTGAATGGTCTGTAGGGGCACGCAAGCTCGTAGCTGCTCTGAAGTGAACAGGGTCTCAGAGATTTCCAGACTCAGGCTGGTGTCTGCTTTCTTGGGCAGGTGGGGCAGTCTAGAGGGCTGTGCCTGTGACCTCCAGTTTTGTGGTCCCTGGGTAAGCTGAATGAGAGCCCATTGGATGGATGCAGGATTCGTATATCCATGGACCCGCCTACGAACACTGAGGAGTTTCCACTCTTTGGATGTTGGGAATTAAGCTGCTGGGGACACTGGTGCACAGATACCACACCACAGTGTGTGAATGTAGGTTTTCAGTGAGCTTGGATGTACCTCTGGGAGTGCATTTGTGGGGTCCTGTGCTAAGTCAATGCTCAACTTTCTTTTTTTTTTTTTTTTTTAATTTTATTTTTTTTTTATAAACATATATTTTTATCCCCAGGGGTACAGGTCTGTGAAACACCAGGTTTACACACTTCACAGCACTCACCAAATCACATACCCTCCCCAATGTCCATAATCCCACCCCCTTCTCCCAAACCCCCTCCCCCCAGGAACCCTCAGTTTGTTTTGTGAGATTAAGAGTCACTTATGGTTTGTCTCCCTCCCGATCCCATCTTGTTTCATTTATTCTTCTTCTACCCACTTAAGCCTCCATGTTGCATCACCACTTCCTCATATCAGGGAGATCATATGATAGTTGTCTTTCTCTGCTTGACTTGTTTCGCTAAGCATGATACGCTCTAGTTCCATCCATGTTGTCGCAAATGGCAAGATTTCATTTCTTTTGATGGCTGCATAGTATTCCATTGTGTATATATACCACATCTTCTTGATCCATTCATCTGTTGATGGACCTCTAGGTTCTTTCCATAGTTTGGCTATTGTGGACATTGCTGCTATAAACATTCGGGTGCATGTGCCCCTTTGGATCACTACATTTGTATCTTTAGGGTAAATACCCAATAGTGCAATTGCTGGGTCATAGGGAAGTTCTATTTTCAACATTTTGAGGAACCTCCATGCTGTTTTCCAGAGTGGCTGCACCAGCTTGCATTCCCACCAACAGTGTAGGAGGGTTCCCCTTTCTCCGCATCCTCGCCAGCATCTGTCATTTCCTGACTTGTTGATTTTAGCCATTCTGACTGGCGTGAGGTGATATCTCATTGTGGTTTTGATTTGTATTTCCCTGATGCCGAGTGATATGGAGCACTTTTTCATGTGTCTGTTGGCCATCTGGATGTCTTCTTTGCAGAAATGTCTGTTCATGTCCTCTGCCCATTTCTTGATTGGATTATTTGTTTTTTGGGTGTTGAGTTTGCTAAGTTCTTTATAGATTCTGGACACTAGTCCTTTATCTGATATGTCGTTTGCAAATATCTTCTCCCATTCTGTCAGTTGTCTTTTGATTTTGTTAACTGTTTCCTTTGCTGTGCAAAAGCTTTTGATCTTGATGAAATCCCAATAGTTCATTTTTGCCCTTGCTTCCGTTGCCTTTTGCGTTGTTCCTAGGAAGATGTTGCTGCGGCAGAGGTCGAAGAGGTTGCTGCCCGTGTTCTCCTCAAGGATTTTGATGGATTCCTTTCGTACATTGAGGTCCTTCATCCATTTTGAGTCTATTTTTGTGTGTGGTGTAAGGAAATGGTCCAATTTCATTTTTCTGCATGTGGCTGTCCAATTTTCCCAGCACCATTTATTGAAGAGGCTGTCTTTTTTCCATTGGACATTCTTTCCTGCTTTGTCAAAGATTAGTTGACCATAGATTTGAGGGTCTATTTCTGGGCTCTCTATTCTGTTCCATTGATCTATGTGTCTGTTTTTGTGCCAGTACCATGCTGTCTTGATGATGACAGCTTTGTAATAGAGCTTGAAGTCCGGAATTGTGATGCCACCAACTTTGGCTTTCCTTTTCAATATTCCTTTGGCTATTCGAGGTCTTTTCTGGTTCCATATAAATTTTAGCATTATTTGTTCCATTTCTTTGAAAAAGATGGATGGTACTTTGATAGGAATTGCATTAAATGTGTAGATTGCTTTAGGTAGCATAGACATTTTCACAATATTTATTCTTCCAATCCAGGAGCATGGAACATTTTTCCATTTCTTTGTGTCTTCCTCAATTTCTTTCATGAGTACTTTATAGTTTTCTGAGTATAGACTCTGTGTCTCTTTGGTTAGGTTTATTCCTAGGTATCTTATGGTTTTGGATGCAATTGTAAATGGGATTGACTCCTTAATTTGTCTTTCTTCTGTCTTGCTGTTGGTGTAGAGAAATGCAACTGATTTCTGTGCATTGATTTTATATCCTGACACTTTACTGAATTCCTGTATAAGTTCTAGCAGTTTTGGAGTAGAGTCTTTTGGGTTTTCCACATATAGTATCATATCATCTGCGAAGAGTGATAATTTGACTTCTTCTTTGCCGATTTGGATGCCTTTAATTTCCTTTTGTTGTCTGATTGCTGAGGCTAGGACCTCTAGTACTATGTTGAATAGCAGTGGTGATAATGGACATCCCTGCCGTGTTCCTGACCTTAGCGGAAAAGCTTTCAGTTTTTCTCCATTGAGAATGATATTTGCGGTGGGTTTTTCATAGATGGCTTTGATGATATTGAGGTATGTGCCCTCTATCCCTACACTTTGAAGAGTTTTGATCAGGAAGGGATGCTTTACTTTGTCAAATGCTTTTTCAGCATCTATTGAGAGTATCATATGGTTCTTGTTCTTTATTTTATTAATGTGTTGTATCACATTGACTGATTTGCGGATGTTGAACCAACCTTGCAGCCCTGGAATAAATCCCACTTGGTCGTGGTGAATAATCTTTTTAATGTACTGTTGAATCCTATTGGCTAGTATTTTGTTGAGTATTTTCGCATCTGTGTTCATCAAGGATATCGGTCTATAGCTCTCTTTTTTGGTGGGATCCTTGTCTTGTTTTGGGATCAAGCCGGTATCAAAAGATTGGGATCATTCCCTGCATATTTTCAGACCGCAATGCTCTAAAGCTAGAACTCAACCACAAAAGGAAGTTTGGAAAGAACCCAAATACATGGAGACTAAACAGTATCCTTCTAAAGAATGAATGGGTCAACCGGGAAATTAAAGAAGAATTGAAAAAAATCATGGAAACAAATGATAATGAAAATACAACGGTTCAAAATCTGTGGGACACAACAAAGGCAGTCCTGAGAGGAAAATATATAGCGGTACAAGCCTTTCTCAAGAAACAAGAAAGGTCTCAGGTACACAACCTAACCCTACACCTAAAGGAGCTTGAGAAAGAACAAGAAAGAAACCCTAAGCCCAGCAGGAGAAGAGAAATCATAAAGATCAGAGCAGAAATCAATGAAATAGAAACCAAAAAAACAATAGAACAAATCAACGAAACTAGGAGCTGGTTCTTTGAAAGAATTAATAAAATTGATAAACCCCTGGCCCGACTTATCAAAAAGAAAAGAGAAAGGACCCAAATAAATAAAATCATGAATGAAAGAGGAGAGATCACAACTAACACCAAAGAAATACAAATTATTATAAGAACATACTATGAGCAACTCTACGGCAATAAATTTGACAATCTGGAAGAAATGGATGCATTCCTAGAAACATATAAACTACCACAACTGAACCAGGAAGAAATAGAAAGCCTGAACAGACCCATAACCAGTAAGGAGATTGAAACAGTCATTAAAAATCTCCAAACAAACAAAAGCCCAGGGCCAGACGGCTTCCCGGGGGAATTCTACCAAACATTTAAAGAAGAACTAATTCCTATTCTCCTGAAACTGTTCCAAAAAATAGAAATGGAAGGAAAACTTCCAAACTCATTTTATGAGGCCAGCATCACCTTGATCCCAAAAAAAAAAATGCTCAACTTTCTAAGAAACTGCTTGTCATTGCCTGAGCCAAGTCCACAAAGATTTACTTTGTTTTTTTTTTTTTTTTTCTGGAAGGCTACAGTCTCAGTTCCTGTGTGTCACTCTGTGGCCACTCTCAGTGGATCTCTGTCCATGGTGTGAGGGAGGATGAACCACACTCTTCTGCACGAAGATACTCAGTTCTCCCCACACCGCTTGTTAAAGAAACTATTCTTTCCTCATTAAGTGGTTTTGGCACTCTTGTCAAAAATCAACTGATGAAAGTGAGGGTCTCTCTGAATTCTCAGTTCTGTGCCCTTGGTCTTTGTTTCTGTCCCTACCTATGTTCTACATTCTCTTGGTCACTGTACTTTTGTAGCTGGTTTTGAGATTGGGAAATACAAGGCCTTCAATTTTCCTTTTTTTTTTTTTTTTTTTTTTTTTTTTTTTTTTTTTCAGGATTAATCCTTCCTTTCTGGGCCTTTTGCATCTCATGTGAATTTTGGGTTCATCTTTGTCTATTTATGCATGAAAGGCAGCCAGGATTTCGCTAGGTGTGCTGTGAAGCTGCAGCCCCATTTGAGAGACAGCCACCTTGATGATGCTGCCTTCCAGTCCACGAGCGGGGTGTCTTTCCGCTTCCTGACATCTGCTTTAACCTCTTCCAACACTGCTTTGTAGTTTGTGGTATATGAGTATCACACCTCTTTTGTTAAAATTATTCCTAGGTATTTTATTCTCATTTATGCTGTTTGGAATGTAACTGCTTCCTTAATTTCATGTTGGATTGTTTGTGGGTAATCCATTTTGTCAAATTCTTTTTATGCATTTATTGAGGTCATCACATTTCTTTTGTTTGTTTTTCCCTTCTACCAGTCTGGTGTATGGTATTAATCGATGTTCAGCTCGAGGCCAGCCTTGTTAAGATGTTAACACATCCAGCCAACTTTGCATTATTCTGCTGAGCAGGGTGTGGGATGAGGGGGTGTGCGAGGAGGCGGGGGTTAGAACATTCCAGATCCCACTGTCTCACCAAGGGTCAGTGGCTTCTGTTGGACAGACGGCTGTTGGTTTGTTCTGTGACTGGGTTCACTTTCAGAATTCAAAACTAGTTACTTTGAATTGTTTGCTTGGCATTTGTTGTTTTGTTTTGTTTTCCTGGAAGACCAGCGTGCTGAGGTCCTCACTGCCATTGAAGAAACTGCACCTCAGTGTGTTTTGGGGTCAGACAAGATTAGCAACCCTCCTCGGATATTCCAGAAATCGCCCTGGTTCTTTCAGTTTCTAACTTATCCACAGAAATGCTCTGCTAACTAACTTTGAGGAGACTGGCATTTTCCTAACTAATAGGAAAAAAAACCCCACATTTCCTCTCAGGTTAAATTTCTTCATGCTTTTGGGTCCGCTGTTTCATGTCAGTTGACATCATCGCACAAATTACCCAGGAAGAGCTACTGGAGGTCGTCCCTGTCGACGATTCAGCACAGCTTACCCGGGAAGAGTTGCTGGAGGTCGTTTCTGTCGATGATTCAGGTGCTCTTCAATGGGTCTCTGGAGGCAGGTGAGCTGATCCTGTTCAATATCATTCATTATTTTACACCCTCAAGCATGTATCTTAATAATTTGTATTTAGCGGAAATTGAATTCATGAGGAGCTATACATAGAAACAGAAATAAGCAATTATAACTCATGGTCATTGGCAGACAAAGCAGATTCTCAGGGGCTAAGACAAGTGTGTAGACAGTGGCTGTCCTTGGCATTCAAGGCATCACAGCAGGCATGACTTTAAAAAATAGCTATTCTGTGCATCCATAAATATATTGACCTTTGAATTGTTTGGTTGGTATTTTGTTGTTTTGTTGGTTTTCTTTTCTCCACCCCCCCCCCCCAGAATAGCAGTTTGCTGAGGTCCTCACTCTGCCATTGAAGAAACAGTGCATCTCAGTGTGTTTGGGGGTCAGACGAGGTTAACAGCCCCACTGTGAAGACTTCCGGCAGGAGAAACATTCCTGAGATGTGTGGTGTGGGTGTGGTGGAGGATGATCTAGAGGGATTCCTGGGCTCACCAGGTGATTGAGAATTGACTAAAGAGACATGGGCCCTCCCCGCCCCCATGATGGCAAATATAGTACAGCAGGATGAACAGACATGGGGAACCAGAAAGGAGACTGAGAACAAGCCTGAGAACTTCCAACAAACATTCCCATCTTTGTTCATGCACTTGTTTCTGAACACCTGCCATTTTTCTTTTACAAGAAGCCATTGTGCACTGGCTTCCAGAATCATGTGGCTGGTTCTTAGAGTCCACACCCCACTGAAGGGGACCCTTTCCAGGGCCAAGAAGCCACTAGATCTTAGCAACAGGCAAAGCAAGGCAGGAACATGGTAAGACGCTGCACATCCATGGTACAAAAATGTGTCCTGCCCCTTGCTTTGCAAAGTATATCAATTCCTGGAGCTTTCAGGAGCAACTGCTGTATTTCCCCTCTTTCTGACCCAGTGTCTCCCAAACATTGCTAGGGAATTGTCTGTAAAATATGGTTCATAATAGTCATTTTCTCTCACAAATCAAATTGTATATATGTGGCCATGACCCCAGCCACAATCAAAGGAATGGCTACTACAGTTCTAGACCTCAATATTATTACTGAATTTGCCTTATTTACATAATGGGTTTCACAGCACTTAAACATAGGCTTGTGTAATCAGTTTCCTGGTCACATGCACTGCTTACTGAGTACAAAGCTTTTCTGTTGGAAGGCTTTCTGAAAATTTTTCCAGTTGTCGACTGAATATATAATTTTGTTTTCTTTTAAAAACACAGTAGGTGGGGCGCCTGGGTGGCTCAATGGGTTAAAAACACAGTAGGTGTCCAGGCAAAGCCATGCTCTAATGCGTCTCTTCTATTTCTTGGTTTTAACAGGTGCAGATTGATTAGAACCTCAGAACCAGCAAAAGTAAAGTGTAACTTTAATGCTAGTACCCCCAGTCCTCGACTCCTGGAACTTATGTGTTAATGATTCTCATTTTTTTTTAATTTTTTATTTTTTATGAACATATATTTTTATCCCCAGGGGTACAGGTCTGTGAATCACCAGGTTTACACACTTCACTGCACTCACCAAAGCACATACCCTCCCCAATGTCCATAATCCCACCCCCTTCTCCCAACCCCCCTCCCCCCAGCAACCCTCAGTTTGTTTTGTGAGATTAAGAGTCACTTATGGTTTGTCTCCCTCCCAATTCCATGTTTCATTGATTCTTGATTCTTGATTCTCATTTTTAAAAGAAATCTTACAATCTGCCTTCTGAACATGTGACCTAGGAGTTGGCAATAATCCATTGGGGAGTGAGGGGGTTCACTGTGAGGCCAACATGTAGTCTGTCTGCAGTGACTGCTTCCCAGTCCATTGTCTGCAGAGTCCACAGCTGTACTGTGCATGCCCAATGGTATGCAGCTGCTAACATTGTCTGTGCCCTCAAATGCAGTCCGTCTTTTGTTCAGCAGGAGGCTGTCATACTGGGAGGAACTGTGTGGTACCTTCCTTCAAGACATTGCTATCTAAGGGAATTAGAATTGTCTTCTGTATATGTAGAAGAATGAAAGTCGACCATTCTCTTACACCGTACACAAAGATAAACTCAAAATGGATAAAAGACCTCCAATGTGAGACAGGAATCCATCAGAATCCTAGAGGAGAATATCAGCAGTAACCTCTTCGATATCAGCCACAGCAACTTCTTTCAAGATATGTCTCCAAAGGCAAAGGAAACAAAAGTGAAAATGAACTTTTGGGACTTCATCAAGATCAAAAGCTTATGCACAGCAAAGGAAACAGTCAAAAAAAAAAAAAAAAACCCAAAGAGGCAACCCATGGAATGGGAGAAGATATTTGCAAATGACACTACAGACAAAGGGCTGCTATCCGAGATCTATAAAGAACTTCTCAAACTCAACACACACAAAACAGATAATCATGTCAAAAAATGGGCAGTAGACATGAACAGACACTTCTCCAATGAAGACATACAAATGGCTATCAGACACATGAAAAAATGTTCATCATTAGTAGCCATCATGGAGATTAAAATTAAAACCACATTGAGATACCACGTTACACTAGTTAGAATGGCCAAAATTAGCAAGACAGGAAACAACGTGCGTTGGAGAGGATGTGGAGAAAGGGGAACCCTCTTCCACTGTTGGTGGGAATGCAAGTTGGTGCAGCCACTTTGGAGAACAGTGTGGAGATTTTTTAAGAAATTAAAAATAGAGCTTCCCTATGACCCTGCAATGGCACTATTGGGTATTTACCCCAAAGATACAAATGTAGTGAAAAGAAGGACCATCTGTACCCCCAATGTTTATAGCAGCAATGGCCACAGTCACCAAACTGTGGAAATAATCAGGATGCCCTTCAATGGATGAATGGATAAGGAAGATGTGGTCCATATACACTATGGAGTATTATGCCTCCATCAGAAAAGATGAATACCCAACTTTTGTATCAACATGGATGGGACTGGAAGAGATTATGCTGAGTGAAATAAGTCAAGCAGAAAGAGTCAATTATCATATGGTTTCACTTATTTGTGGAGCATAACAAATAACATGGAGGACATGGGGAGATGGAGAGGAGAAGGGAGTTGAGGGAAATTGGAAGGGGAGATGAACCATGAGAGACTGTGGACTCTGAAAAGAAATCTGAGAGTTTTGAAGGGGCGGGGGGTGGGAGGTTGGGGCAACCAGGTGGTGGGTATTAAGAAGGGCATGGATTGCAAGGAGCACTGGGTGTGGTACAAAAACAATGAATTCTGTTATGCTGAAAAGAAAAGAAAAAAAAGAATTGTCTTCTGTAACGTGACCAGTCCTACAAGCAGACCCTCTTCTGATGTGCCATCTGCAACTCTTCAAACATCTGCCATCTAAGGGACCCCAGGAGCTTCTGGCAGGGTTTGAGGGTCTCCATGGAAGGCTTTGTAGTCTGCAGGCACCAGGCTGTCATGGCTAATGCATGGTGGGCAGGCAGATGAGACCTTCTCAGAATTACACTGCTCCCTGCTGCATTAGCCACCTCCTC
The DNA here is from genome assembly GCF_964662115.1 of Mustela nivalis. NCBI lineage: Eukaryota > Metazoa > Chordata > Mammalia > Carnivora > Mustelidae > Mustela > Mustela nivalis. The sequence goes on along the minus strand of NC_139032.1, from coordinate 397,518 downwards.
ATCCCTCAGCCAAGGCTGGCTGGGCAGGAAGCAGACAGAGTGGAGCACATGCCACATGACCTCCTGGTTAGTTTCCTCATGAGCATTCCTGCAATGCGGGCCATGTAGAGAAGACGTGTGCCTCAATGAGAAAATCTGCGTTCACTGTGGAGCATGCTCTCTGGGTAATCAGATGCTGATTTCATAGAGGCTATTTTAGAGCTCTGCAAGCTAAGTTAATGAGCCATAGTGCAGAATAATTCTTGTCTAGAGACATGCAGGTGACTTTGGTCCCGAGGGAGAACCCCCACCTCCAATGCAGAAACAAACAAAACAAAACTGTGTTGCCTTCATGTGTACATTATGCTTGGTTATTCCATTTAACCAATGAGTTAAGTAAAATCTTTAACACAGGTTTATTTTATTTGTTTATGAGTGTCATGATTTTCTCCTTTTTGGGAAATTATTTCTAATAACTGCCAGGAAAGTAATGCCACAAAGATAGGATTGTATGTTATGCCTGACTTTGCTCCCGCTCACAAGAAGAACACCTAACCGTGATTGAGACACTGCTGAGAAAATCCTAGAACACAGGCGTGAGGCCAAAACATTCCCTGTACCACAGAGATGAAGGCAGATTGCATTAGATGAAGGCAGCTGGCAGAGGGTCAGCTACACATTGACCTCTTTGCCCCTCCTCCAGGCCACTGCAGCACCCCTTGGTGAGGACCCCCCTGAGGGAGAAGAGAAGGAAGATGCCTGCCCAGCTTTGTGGGTCACTTTGTGGGAACCCTTGCTCTGACATCATACCACAGGGTTTGCAGGAGAATCTGTGGGGCCCAACCATTGAGAATCTGACTGTTATGAGGAAGGGAGCTAATTTATACCCCCATTTACTACTGAATATAGTACCCAGTGTTGATAAAATATTCAAGAACTCATACAACCCAACAGGAAAAAAAAAAATCCAGTCAAAAACTGAGAAAAAAAAAAAAAAACTGAGCAAAAGACCAGAATAGACAATTTTCCAAAGAAGATATATAGGTGGCTAAGTTATATAGAAAGATGGTCATCACCACTAGTAGTTGCTAGGGAAATGCAAATTAAACCATGTGAGGTATTACCCCATGCTGGTGGCAGTGTCCATCAAAATGGTTGTCCTATGATCCAGCAACTCCATTTCTGGGAATAGAACCAAAAGAATGAGAACACTAGCTTGAGAAGTCATCTGCATACTTATGTTCACTGCAACAGTATTTGTAATAGCCAAGACACGAGAACAGCCTAAGTCTCTATCAGTGAGTGAATGGATAAAGCAGTTGTCTCCCACTCTCTCTCTCTCTCTCTCTCACGCACACACACATGCACACGCATGCACTCACACACACCCTACCATTGGCAACGACATGGATGGAACTAGGAAGTATCTGGCTAAGGAAAATAAGTCGGACAAATACCACATGATCTTACTTGTGTGTGAAATCTAAAAGAAAAGTACAGAATAAAACAGAAAAATCCTGCTAAATGTGTACAGAAAAAGGTCAAATGCATGGTTTCTGAGGACGGGGGCTGGGGAAGGGACCTGGGGGGAGGTGGCTAAAGGTACAAACAGCAGCGAGATGCATCAGTATGAGGGGTACAGTGTACAACGTGATGACCAGGGCTCGCACTGCTGTGTGATAACATTCAAAAGTCAATATAATAGATCCTAAAAATTGATCACAGAGAGAATTTTTGTCTTTTCTTTTTCCTGTATCCATATAAGATGATGGATGTTAACCAAACCTACTGTGATGGTCACTTTATAACATCCGTAAATCTAACCCTCACCCTGTATACCTTAAACAGACATAGTGATGTATGCCAATTTTTGATAAAACAGGAAAAAAGAGCCATCAGGAGATACTACTAAATCTGATGTAGATGTGGTTATTCCCCCGAATATTTCTCTGTGTATGGATTTACCTACTTACTTAAAGTAATAATAATAAAATATAATTTGTTACTTATTGCAACAAATGTTATCTTAAATCATTTATTTTGATAGGTTATATGGCCTAAATTCAGTGGGTAAGTACCAAACCTCTGAGTCACTTTGTGCTATAGAGAAGCTTGTCTCCAGATGCCTAGAGACGAATCGTGATTTCCTGGGTCGTTTTATCATTTCCATTCTAGACCAAAACCTAAAATCAGAGATTCATTTTTGTATAGCACAAAAGTTATGTTAAATTAAATGTAAAATCATATATAATTTCTGAAATGCCAGAGACTTTATGATTGTATCTTTTTCGAGGCAGTCTTTTTTTTTTTTAAGATTTTGTTTATTTATTTGAGAGAGAGTGAGAGAGCCCAAGCTGGGGGAACAGCAGAGGGAGAGGGAGAAGCAGGTTCCCCACTGAGCAGGGAGCCCAGTGTGGGGCTCGATCCCAGGACCCCAGGATCATGACCTGAGTCTAAGGCAGACGCTTCACCGACTGAGCTCCCCACGCACCCCTACATGGTTGTTGTTGTTGTTGTTGTTTTGATGCAATAAATAAAATACACTTCTTGTTGTATACTCCCTCTTTGTATAGATATAACAAATCTTTACATATTTCCATATTAGTCAGGCTTCCAAAAATCTTGGAATTTGTGAATTAACAAGCAGATCATTTACAGTTTCTATTCAGGGCTACTTCCCTGCCCACATGGCTCTGTAAGATTCATATTATTGGGGTCGGAGGAAGTAGCATCTGAACAACAAGGTCCGGTGAGCCCCCCACCGAGCATGACCAGCCTGCTTGGCTCCTGGACTGGGTCACGCGGTACGGGCGGCACTCCCTGCCCATGCTGATTGCAGCTGGGCCTACTTTACTTTTTTTATGGATGGTTTCTATTCCAACATCTCCAATGCTTTCTCTACTCCTGGGTGTGAGTAGTAAAGGCCTATAATTTCTAATTAAACTCCCACATCTTAACTGCTCTAATACATTATTTATAAAGTGCCTGTTAGACTCAATGTGGATGAATGAGGTTTTAGGGATACTCTTGAGGCTCTTGAATAATATTCTTGCTGATCCTCTGAAATCTGGGTTAGGGCAGCAGAGATGCCAATTCCCAGTGATGATAACTCATGTCATCTGAACCCAGCTCGTCCAGAAGAACTTGCCCACCGGATTCTGGTTTTTATTCTTGACTGCCGGCTCCTGCTAAGGCTCATTTGCCGACTCCCTGTCACCTGACTGCAGGCTGTCAGAGGCTCTCGGCAGCACTATGGGGTCTTCTCCTGTAGCTCAATTTTGTCCGTGGGTAGCTCATCTCGGGCTCTGCCTCTCAACAAATTCCACTGGAACCTCCTCAGACAAGTGTGTTCATTTGTAGGTCAGAGATAGCTTGAAATCTAGGTGTATCAAAATGGAATTCTTAGTTCCCTCTTCCTCTGGTAAGTTCTATGTGGGTCCAGAGCACTGCTATCTACAGAGTTACTGCCGTCCAAGGCTGCCATCACCCTTCCCTTGCCCCCAGCGTCTGGCTCGCTGCTGACCTCAGGTCCTACAGGGTACATGGTCCGCAGGAGATTCTCCTGCCCCTGAAGCAGGATGTGGACCGAGTCCCCAGACAAGGCAGGAGAGTTGAGAGTCCTGTTCCCTCTTTGATCTGAGATGGGATGTTCCTTTTTATGATAAAAGTCAGAAAAAGAGGGAAGATAAAGACACATGGAGAGGTATTACTGTACCACTGGAAAGATGACAACATTTCTGAGAGTGTTTTTCCCATGGGAAGTGTGACTCTGGGCTGAGATCACTGAAAAAAATTGACAATATGTCACAACATCTTCTCTATGGACAGGAGACAGAGCTAACTGCAGAAGCACAGTAGGACTGCCGGCAGCTCCTCAGTGCCTGTTTGGGTCCGTTGTGAACTAACTACAGCAGCTTCACTCAGCCCTTGTGACCTCCCGTGTTAGATTCAGCTGCTTGGGGCCAGCATGAGGCAGGAAGCAGAGCTCATCTTAGTAGAAACTTGCAGAATACATTTGAAGGAGGAACGAGAGGTGAGGAGCAAACTTGCCCGTTGTTGCCTTGGAATAAATGAATTGATTATATGAATGGAATATATGAATATATGACCAGTCAGTCTCCACGTTTTTGAGTCTATATTTTTACTAACTTATGATCATGCGTCACATGTCTTTACTTCATCCTCTAGAGTGGGACGTCTTCCAGAAATGCCCATGATCGAGAGATGTAACCAGTCCATCATATGTGGCCACAGAATATTTGATAATCACTGATTAGGGGTTGTATCAGGCTCATGCTGGTCATTAGGACTGTAGGTCTGAACCCTATTAGCCTGGCTTGCTCTTACCCGGTGATGGTCTTCTGCTTACTAGTGGGTACCAGAGTAAGAGTCTGTGTGTGTTAAGGAGTACCAGCCATATTTGCTGCTGTGAGGAGCCGGTCACAAGCATCAGGCATCCAAATTTTATTTCTCACTCATGCTGCCTGGCAGTGGCAGCTCTCCTTCCTTTGAGCTCCCTCTGAATTCCACGTCAGGACCCAGGGGTGCTCACATCCACCAGCCACGCCACAGGAAGATTCCCAGGGCCCCCACCTCCCTTCTGTTTTGCTGTGCACAGACCTGGAACATAGTGTTGGCCACACATGAACACGAGGTAGATTTAGACCAGCCCCTCTCCATTCCCAGGACAACAGGGAAGACGGTGCTGTTGCGTGTTTCCCAGGAAGGGGCCCTGGGCCAGTGTGCAAGAATCTTGCAGTCCTTGTGAACTGTGCTCAGTGGACACTTGGTGAGGCAGCCCGCAGCCTGTGGACATGTCCCTTGACCTCACCAGGGCTTTCTGCCGCATTTGAACATTAGGTAGCTCGTCCTTTCTCCACCCCTTTCCCTTATGACTTGGCTTTCCATGACAGCACTTAGCACTCCCAGATTCCCTCTTCTCCTCTGGCCACTCTGTTTCAGGATGCCACCAGCCTTCTTTCTCCTCTGCCTTCAGCCTTCAGAGGTGCTCTGAGTGGCCAGTTATGCAGTGATAGTCAACCAACATTTCTTCATTAAAGATAATGAGATTCTCTCTCTCTCTCTAACTATCATCTCCAAAGACTCACTTCTCTTTCCGGAGCTCCAGAGCCACATCTGCTACTCTTTCATTCAATACAGGATTTTGATATGATAACACTGAAAACTGTCTTGAGTATCAGGGATAGAGCTGGATCCAGACCAAGCCTCCTCCTCACAGAGCTCACATTCCACTGCGGGGAATCACAGAAATTCAAACACACACACAAACAAATTAAATGTCAGGGGGCTGTAAATGTTTGGGGGGAAAATTAAGCAGGATAAGGTGATGACCAGAGGAAGGGGGAAGTGAGGTTGCTATCCCATCTTGGGGGGCAGCCAAGACCTGATCCCTGGAGAGCATCTTACAATGGTAAGAAGGACCTTTGGACTGTCCTCAGGACTGTCCTTGCCTTTGTTGGGCGGTTCAGAATCCCGGATCTCCATTAGGGCAGTTTTAGGACAATGGGGTAAATAAAATCACAAAATGGCAAAAACTCATGCTGTAATGAGTACAAGTGGTGGCCGTTTGCTTAAAAACTAAGATACTTGGGGAATCATTGTTTTGTCATGAAATGTAAGTGCGTTAGACCAACGCCGATGCGCACACCAAAGCTGAATAAAGCTGAGGATACACAGGATATCGTCCACAGCTGTGCTGAGTGAAGGGCCTGTCATTACTCAATGAATGGGACGCACCTATCACCCAGCCAGTCCCAAAGGTGTGGCATTCTCCTTGTGCAAAAAATGGTATATATATATATTTTTTATTCTCTCTGGTCTGCTGTATCAGTCAGATGCACAACAGGAAACAGATGGTCCACACCAGGGAGGTTCCTTAAGAAGTTTTATTTACCAAAGAGCCTAATTATAAAGTAGGGACAGGTCTCAGGGAAGGACAGTGCAGGGGCCCAGGGCTGGCCACAGCACCCCAGGTTTGAAGGCAGGCGGACAGAGATCACTAGAATTTGGAAGGAGGAAGATTCTGTAGAACAGGCCACCTTGGCAGCAGCAGTGACCTTTGTCAGGGACAGAGCCGGAGGCGACTACATCTAGAGGGAACTAGGGAAACAAACAGCTTGAGCGCTCTCTCCCTCTCTCAGTTCTCCTGCCAGAGTCCCCGCTGGCCAGAGGGCATGGGACTCCCAGCTGTCATCCGCAGAGGGTGGCCTCGGGCAGAGAGTGCAGCACCAGAAATGAGCACGTGGCACAGAGGCCACGGCCCTCCAGCATGAATCACAGAGACAGGCCTGCATGGAGCTGCAGACACTTACCAACACGCGGGCTTTGGAAAGTGTGAACTTGGGAATTCAGGGTTAGAAAAACACTAACTGGTATCTTCAAACATGAGAATAAGTTTGTCTCTTTAGAGTCCAAGTACAATCTGGTTTGTGGCTTGTGGCAAACTCTGGGGCCATCACGTTGGTGGAAACCGGTAGCAGACACGGACGGGTCTTCCCCTTCGGTGCCCACTGAGTCCCATGGCAGATGAGCTGTTCCAGAGGAAGGTAACTCCACACAGAGACCACAGTGTGATGGGCTTGTCTGCCAGGGGGATGCCTGGAGTTCCTGGGAGCGTAGAAATGGTGGGGCCTGGGGGGGCAGCCACCCCAGAACTGGTGGCAAAGCAGTCATGGACGCTTGCTCCTGAGAGGTTAGAGGCTGTTCAGGGAGCTCGGAATGAGAGTCGGGGTCGCTGCAGCTTTGGTACCTGAGGTTGAGCTTCTTGGGACAACGTCGGTGAAGACGGGAAGAGCGACGTCATGTTGTGAACCATCCGCCGGGCTGGGTGGGCGACTTTGGTTTCCAGGGCCAGGGCTTCTGAAGAAGCGGTGGCTCAGCCACAGAAATTAAAGCAAAGTCTGGACCCATCCACGGGGTTTCCAGGCAGACTTCTAACCTGGGGAGGGAATTCTTGGGAAAGCACCTTCCTTCTGCACAGACACCCGAGCTGCCTCCCTTAAAATCACTCAGAGGCAACACTGAGATGGGGATCTCAGGGGTCACGTGTCCCCCCTGACCTGCATCAGCTCTTTTCCCCATCCCACTTCAATCTCACAACATGCCGGGCAAAGGTAATCTCAAGCCCTCCCTTTCATTTTGATCGCTAATCCTTGAGTTTTAAAAATAAATGTGCAGCCAGAGATCACCAGATCTCAGCAGAAAAGATGTAAGAGAAATTGTAAGGTAGGGAAAGTGGAGACTGGAACCCTGGGGAAGGATCAATAATTCAGGCAACAGAAATAATGGTTTTATTAAAAATTCTAATTAGCATCCTCAAAGGGATTCAAGAAAATGATGCAGATATAAAATTCCTTTCTAAGAAAAGATAATAAGAAAACGAAAACATTAGGAAATTGAAATTACCCTTGGAAATATTTTTAAATATGAATTCAATAGTTGAGCTTCAAGATGAGTCGAATGACTTGCTCAGGTTCTCTCATGGTCAACAAAAACAATAAAAGGCCAAACCCGGAAAATAGGAGATTGAGTTAACAGGTGACAAATTGAAACTGTCCAAGCCCTGCACTCCGCATGCCAGATAGAGTCGAGGGGTCCCCGGGCTCCTTGTGTTCAGTTTTTGGAGCTTCTTCTGTGTCTGCCATTTCTTAAAAATAATCAGTTTAAGATAAAATTTATGTCAAAGAAGCATGTTTGGGGATGGTATATTTTGCCCCGCTCCCCAGAATGGGGGAGTCCGTGGACTCCCACCGGAAAGAGTGTATCTGAGTGTCTGTGGACTAGAATCCCTCAGCATAGCATCAGTTGTCAGAGATTTTCCTAGTTGTTAAATCACTAGGGGCAGTAAGAGGCTCAGCGTGAACACAGGGTCTGCGTCAGATGGCTGAAGGGTGTGCTTCCCACAAACACGGTGCCATTTTCCACGGAAGCACACATATTGCAACAATGGGTACATCGGGCTGGACAGGCCGAGAGCAGGAGCTTAGGAGCTTGGAGCCTTGGCTTTTCATTATAAGCAGATGAGTTCTATTTTATGGTTTATGTGTCATTCTGAAAAGATTTGATGTGAACAGCCTTAATGTCAAACATAGGCTAGGATGGACTGTCGGGGACCGCCTCCGGCAGGGAAAGTCCCGCCATTACAAGATGGCGCTTGGCTCACTGCCAGCAAAATACACTGCAAGTATACAACGAACTTTCTGGTGAAGCCCGCCTAAAGGAGGACATAGTCATTGGCTGTTTCAAATTTAATCAGCATAGTAACAGGACTCTCATTGGCTCTCCCCATTGCTTGGCCCCTTATTGGTCACCCTGCTGCATATAAGCTAAGTAAGTTGACGAAATAAATGAGAAATGAAGCATTAACACCGAACCAGGCTGATTGTCGTTCTTGCGGGCCGAGAATGATAAATGGCGCCGGCACCCGGGAACTAAATAAAGGAATCTTGCAAGGTAATCCGCAGGAAAGCGGGGAGTAAAGGCCCGCAGGTAAGCGGGGACATTAGCCACGTTCAAAAGTGGGAATTCTGCGGTAAAGCGGGGAGTAAAGGCCACGTTCAAAAGTGGGAATTCCGCGGTAAAGCGAGGAGTAAAAATAGAAAAACCTTGCAAGGGAGAAGTCGCAGGTAAGCGGGGTAAAACCACAACAAAGGTGATGGGAAACTTGTATAAGACCACAACAAGAAGTGGGGCGGCCGTAGAGCCGGGATTTTCTTATCAAAACCGCAGGTAAGCGGGGAAGGGACCACGATCAAAGTGGTGGGAATCTTGTACAAGTCCGCAATAAGAAGCGGGGCTGCCTTAGAGCCGGGATTTAGTGGTGAGTATACGCGGAACAGCCATTAGGTTGGGATTCTAATTATGGGATCTGGACTGTCAAAGTCGAGGTTGGAGGGTTCCCTAAAGGACCTTCTAAAGGCCAATGGCACGCCATTAAAAACGAAAACTGCTAGGATAAAAATGGTCAAGCAGCAGCTGAAAGACATTCAGCCCGTATGGATTCTTCCCCAAGCCCTTAGTTCTTTGGAAGGATATCCTTACGGGACAATGGAAAGGCCCGGATCCTGTATTAATCTGGAGCAGAGGCTCCGTTTGTGTTTTCCCACAGGACAAAGTGCCGATTTGGATTCCAGAGAGATTGGTCTGGAAGGCCCCTGAGAACGAGGATGAGGACAGAGGAAGCCGTGATCCTCCTACTGTCGTGGGGGACTCTGATATTCCTAATTCCCCTGACGGCGACACGTGAATTATGGGCTATTCTGAAGGCTTGACCCTATCCTTTACCTTTAACTAATTCTTCCTTTATCTTCCCCTGGTTCTTCACTAGCTGAAATACTGAGTGTTGGTTCTATTGTTCCTTTTTCGGCGCTCTGTGTTACCCCTGTAAAATTCTCTAACCTTAGTCAGATTAGCAATTCCTCCCAACAGCTCTCCCAGTATTTGCAGGGTGCTTGGTCGGACGATTTTCAAAATTTCACATGAATCCTTCTGGCTGAGATAACTCGACGTGTGTGCAACCAGCTTCCCTTCCAGAGCTATTTCAAACATTCAGCAATATGTTCCAGTTCACCAAACAATGGGCTGGTACAATTGGTCATCTTGTCCTCCTTCTTATTGGCATTCTGCTTCTATTCAGAAAAGCTCGCCAATGGAGAGCACAGCAGCGAGAGCAGAGCCGAGCTATAGCACAAGCCCTTATGTCAATAGGGGCTGGGACATCTCCCCAGATATGGCTAAGCATGCTAGATCGGTAGTCAAAGACGGGTAAGATCAGTAGAGAAACATACCAACCCAAGACAGGACAGAGATCATCGATATCTTGTGTCTGATGACGGGTAAGGATGTTTTCTGCTACTGACAACCTAAGACAGGCACGATCTCTGCCATAAAACAACACAGGGGAGATGTCGGGGACCGCCTCCGGCCGGGAAAGTCCCCGCCATTACAAGATGGCGCTTGGCTCACTGCCAGCAAAATACACTGCAAGTATACAACGAACTTTCTGATGAAGCCCGCCTAAAGGAGGACATAGTCATTGACTGTTTCAAATTTAATCAGCATAGTAACAAGACTCTCATTGGCTCTCCCCATTGCTTGGCCCCTTATTGGTCACCCTGCTGCATATAAGCTAAGGAAGTTGATGAAATAAATGAGAAATGAAGCATTAACACCGAGCCAGGCTTCTTGTCGTCCTTGCGGGTCGAGGGTGATAATGGACACTTTACCTTAGTCTTTGCAGCCAAAAGGTCTGGCATGGGAACAGCTCTACATAACTCCTCCCAGTCCCCTAGATCCTAGTTTTCATATCTGTTCCTTCACAATTAAGAATAGAGATAAAACCCTTCAGCAAAAACAATGGCATTTAAAAAATATCTCCTTCTTGGGTCCCCTTGCTTCCTGCACATCTCTTTATTATACTGAAGAATTGTGTTTTGTGAACTTGGTGCCTAAGTAATTAAACATCCAACAGACACCAAGGAAAACAAACATCTCCCAGAGCAACGACGTCCTTGCAGCTGAGTTCTGAACTCATCATGATCGAGTGCGAGGAAGCAAGGAACGCGCGGCCAGAACACTTGCAAGGTTAGGAACTGGTATGCACAGGAGCTCAGTGCCATTTCCCACTTCCTGGCATCCTCCCTAGGCCACAGATGAATATTCTGTTCTTGGAGGTAGCGCCAGGACACTTTTAAATATTCCCTGCAAGACATTTTGTAAGGGTATAAGAAGCAGTCTAGGTTAGAAAAAAAGTGCCGTGGGACTTTGACTCTAAACAGGGTGTCACCAAGGGAGTTAGGTGACCTCAACAGGGTGCTAGCCACCTTCAGTTTACAGTAGCCTTCCTCCCCCTTTACCCTAGACATTTTCCTCAGGGTCCCAGACTGACCTGCAGTAGTCTGTGAAAAATTAGATGACAGGCCCAGGACGGGTGGCTATTTTAAGTCCAACATCACCAAACCAAGACTTGGAAGTTTGTCTCTCCCAGAAATGGAATCTTAAACCAGCCAGGTGGGAATTACCTGATCAGCGTTAGTCGGGTCATCAGCCTGGTGGACGTCCTGTCATTCCCCAAAGGAAATTCAATTAACAACGATCAATCTGCTTTTCTGCCTCGTTCCTGTTCCCTTCTGCCTGCAAAGGTCTTTCATTCTGTATGACTCCTTGAAGCTCCTCTATATCTGCTACACTGCGTGCTTTCTGACTGGAATCGATTTTTGCTCAGATAAACCCTTGCTAGTTTTATATGCCTCCGTTTAACTTTTAACGGTTCTTAACATCAAAGCTAAGTCAGCCACAAGGGACGTGTCAGTTTCACAAAACTTAACCTCTGCCATCCACAGGTCCCAGAGAGAGGTTCATGCGGAAGCTCAGACGGCTTAAGTTCGAGGCACCCATTTGCACCAGCCTCTTCCAATGCTTGTACCTACATTTCTATTGTTTGCCTTACAGAAGTGCCTAAGCTTCTGGACCCAGCTCACTCAGAGCCCAGCCAGCAGCTCCCAGTCACGTCAACTACCCCCACCCATCCCTTCCATCCCCAGAACAGACCTTTCACTTCTCTGCTCTCTTCTTCCTTGTCTCTTCTTTTCACCTCTATTGGGTAGAACAGGCCACTGGTCTCTTGAGTCCTAGCTCAGGAACTAAAGGACTGAAAAATGCAGAGTTCTGGACTTTCAGGGATATACTCCATCACTCAGCAAATTGTATTTGGTGGTGACTTGGCGAGTGTTAAAAATTAATGATGCCAAGGTAAATGGGACGTGGCACCAGGGAGGAAGTGACAAGCCATCTGGCAAAGAGGAACAGACATGGGGGCACCTGGGGGCTCAGCGAGTTAAAGCCTCTGCCTTCGGCTCAGGTCACGATCTCAGGTCTCTGGGATCGAGCCCCACATGGTTCTCTGCTCGGCAGGGAGCCTGCTTCCCCCACCCCCCCCCCCCGCCTGCTTTTCTGCCTATTTGTGATCTCTCTCTGTCAAATACATAAATACACTCTTTAAAAAAAAAAAAAAGGAGCAGACACCAAAAAATTAATCTGAGATCCATCACGCCAGTGAAACAACAAAAGGCCATTGGGCCTCGTTAGAGGCAGAAGGTCAGCCACCATCATCTGTGCCTGCAGACACTCAAAGGAGGTAAGAGAATGGGAAAACTTGGTGTTGGAAACAAGTCAGGTTCTAGGTAAGCTGTCATTGGAGCTTGTTAACATGGAGAAGCTAGAGGCAGGCTATGTAGAAGGAAACCCGTTGTGTGGGTGGTTTGGAAAGCATGTGAGGGATACAAATGGGCTCGTGGTGCTGAGTTAGGAGTCAGAGTTTTCTTGTCCTATATGATCTGGCCATTGGTGGTTTGTATATTCAGTCTCTCAGCTGAGGACAATAGTGATAATAATGACAATAGCAATACTTAAGTGATTCATGTCAAATCCTTTGAAGACCTTTGTTTAGGAGGAAAAGACTATCCTTCCAGGTTCTTAGGCTAATTTATAGGCAAAGTAACATAGGACAGACAGAAAGGAGAAAAACAAATTAATCACGTGTGAACTACTCCACAAAGACAACGTGACCTAAGGACACCTGGGCAGTCAAAGGTCATGTGCCATCATCGGGAGCTGAGGAATGGGAGGGGGCCTGGCGCTTCAAAGGGAAGGGAGATGATTCACAGGTTGATAAGAAGACCAGATGCTGAGGACTTAGGTATTTGTCCTGCCATATAGATAGGTCTTTCAGATAAAATAATTTATCTCTTAGTCATAGTTCTCTTTCTGGACCAAGTCCCCTATCTTAATTCTTTCAGGGAGTTTAAGGGAGAAGTAAATGCTCTTCTTGAATCTGCTGGGTACTGATTGCCTTCAGCCCTAAGCAATTCACTTGACAAAGTGGCACATTTGGGGGACACTTGTTCTAACCCCTTTCACCTTTTAACGTGGGTGATCTCATTTAATGGCACAGCAGTCCAGAGGGTGCGTCTGTAATTGAATCCATTTCAAATGTGGGTTAGCGGGGACTCAGAGATATTCATCAACCCCATGGCTTAGGAGAACCCACATGGTAAACTCTGCCATCTCATTATGGGCTGCAGTTTAGGGGATTTTCAGAGCTTGAAAAGATATACCGCATTAAAGGTAACTGGATGAGGGTATGGTTCATCATATCCAGTTCACGGCAAAACTGGAGGCACACGTAGGGTCCACAGTGGGAGCAGGTCTAGGAGATGGTTTGCATCCCATAGATAGACCAACAAATGCAGGCGAATTTCAATGTGTGTGAATTAACATGATCTAATCCAATCGGAAGAGTGAGACTTACTTGCATGCCACCTGTAACTTCCCTAAACATGTATTAGTGTAAGCTCTCCATCTTTGAACTAGAAAATTAATCACATAAAGTAGTTTTCCTTTACCTCACCATTCTGCCTAAGGATAGGCTTCATGGTTTGGGGTTACTGTCCTGCCAGATGGTAATTTTCACTTAGTAATGAAAGTGTTCCTAAAAGAGAATGCAATAGAGAGAGGTGCCAACTTGGAATCGTGCACTGCGTGGAAGCTGTATTTCTTCCGAGGGTGAGTTTGCACTTGAACTTCTGGCAGGGCTCTTAAGCACACATATACCCATTTATTTGAGTGAGACTTAACTTCGGGTTAGACCCATCGTTTATGCAGCCAAAGGATGTAATTTGTGTATGCTTACATGATAATTAATAAAGAGACACATTATGAAGGACTTTGAACTGAGCTTTCTCAGGGCCCATCCTTTAGTGCTACCTCCTGCTTTTCAATGCCTTTGAGCTGTTCCACAATTCTGTGAATTGTAGATAACTGCAAAGCCATGCAAACAACCCTCATGCAGAGATGGCAAAGGAGTGTCAGGTGGAAATGCCACCAACTTCCCTCCCCTGGCACGAAAGCCACCTGGTCCACATCTCTTAAGCACATTCTTTCAGCATTCTTAGTAGCCTTTTGTATGGCTTGTCCTTTGGATGCTTTTGGTCATTACACCTTGCGAGCTCCCTCATTAACTAACACGATGAATAAAAACTCTGCCACCTTTCACTTTGTGTTTCTATGAGAATTATACCTTTCTTAAAAAAAAAAAAAGAATTACCTTTCAAGAAAGGGAATGTCATAGAAAGGGAGATTAAATACTTCTTTTTAGATGGAACTCCTTTAAAAAAAAAATACTTTATTTATTTACTTGAGAGAGAGAACAAGGGGAGGGAGAGGCAGGGGCAGAGGGAGAAGCAAGCTCTCTGCTGAGCAGGGGCCCTGACTTGGGGTCCACTCCAGGACCCCAGGTCATGATCTGAGCCAAAGACAGATGCTTAACTCACTGAGCCCCGCAGGGGGTCCTGGGATTCCTTTCTAGTCGGTGCATTCTAAGGGTGTAAACACTGGACCTGAGTCTGGATAGTCACAGGGAGTGAAAATAGCTGTGTTCATCAGTCAAGGAGTGAACAGACAAATGGGGTTTAAGGCAAGAATATAAAGAGCCTTCCTTTCATTAGGAATGCACACTGTGTGGTGAATGAATGGGTAACTCAGCTAGAAACCCCACCACCACCACCACCACGCATTCACATCAGCTGCCTCTGAGACCTCAACATGCCGCATCCATGTTCTGTTTATGGTGCGTTCATGTCAGTGACCAGAGTTCAGTTAAGCAGCATGATACACCTCAAGCTTGTGATACTGTTTTTAGAAATTCAAGTCTTAAGGAAAATACCTTTTTTTTTTTTAATACCAGCCATATATCTAGGTGGGTTTTGATTTTATTTTGAAATGATTTATTTTTAACAGACGTTATGGGCTCATGAGTATGCATTGCTTTATGCACTTGTGTCAATACTGATGTGTCCTCTAAATTGCAGGAAAATGAGGAAAGACACCAATTTTAGCTTTTTGGTCAGAAATTTAGTAGTGAGTACTTTTTCTACAGATAATAGAAATAGAAATATAATTTCTGTGGTTAAGATTTCTTTCAAGGTAGACTATTTTCAGCTGTACAGCATCTAAGAATGTGTAGTTCTTAAAAATAACATGGCAATTATTGAACATGAACAGAAATAAGAGTAAATTTCAAGTGAACCTCCCCCAGCGTGATTTCAACTATTTACGAGTCCAGACTTAACTGGGACTTGCTGGGTCGTATCCTTACATAAAAAAGGGTACACAGAGATGCACAACAGTGAACACTTCCTGCTGGTTGGTCTGACCACAGACGGACACATGGGCCCAGTCTTGCCACCACAGATTACTTGACACTCTTATTGCCACCATATAAGCCATGTTTTGCAAATACGGAACAAGTCTGCAGGGAAGACAATAGTGTCCATAGACATTTATATTTTCCAAGAAAGCACTGACCTTGGCACGAGGCAATAGTGGTTTAACAGTTGCATGGAAATGTGCACATTGCCTCATTGAGCAGGTGATAATGTGCAGGGAAGGGCAGTGTGGGGTACGGGTATCCACGTCATTATTTTTATATTTTTTAATATAATTTTCAGAGCATCTTTGCAATTTCATTATATCACATAAAGCTAAATAACACGTCTTGAAGACTTTTTTCCCCTCTCAAATTCCAAGAAACATCTTGGCCAAGAAACACAAGAAAGAAAATATCAAGGTCAACAGTTTAAAAACATGCCTCTGCCTATCGATGACTTCCTCTGGGATGGAAAAGACAGTTTTAACTTCCAACTAGGCAGATAATCTGCATGAAATCATTTACTGTGATTCAATCATCACAAATCCATTTAAATGTTCATGGCCTGGACTTGGAAGGAAACAGGGCAATTGTAAAATGCAACAATGGAAGCACCAGGAAAGGCAATAATTCATCCTCTGCTTCCAGAAACTTCTCTCATGTTTAGAGGACTGCATGGCATCATGGAGACAGCAGACCGGTTTCCAGAAGAGCCCGCGTGGTCGGGTCACTGAATGAACTCATTACTCTGTCTGTCTCCTACTGATGGGTCGGTCATCTTAGCCTCCACTAGGCATTTTGGCAGCAAACCCAAATGTTAGCACCTTTGAACAGCCCAATCAAAAAAATCAGAAACTGAATGGTCAGAGTCTATAGCTGAAAGGCCAAAGCAAGCCACCTCCGGTCTGCTCCTGATTACAGAGAGCCAAGGGTCATGCCGTAATGTTTGGACTCAAGACGGTTTCCTTCCCTCTTCTCATGTGGGTGTTTGAGGCAGGAAGGTGGATCTTCCCTGGATTACTGGGGTTGTGAATATGGGGAGGGGTTTCTGGGGTCACTGTGTCCTTGGATGTGCCCTGGACGTGGCCTGGTCACTGGATGCCTTGGTGGTCAGGGGCTTCACTAGAGTTTGGGCCTGCTCTTGGACTCAGGAACGTCCCTGGGTGATGCCTGCTCTAGATCCTTCCTGATTCTGTTTGCTTCTCCCTCTTGCTGGTTTCAGACCCCTGAGACCTAGCCACTTCTCCATCTGGCCAACTGTCCCCGGGTGCTTTGGGGTCATCTCTTCCAGCCCTGGGAATTCCTGCAGTGACAGGTCCCACATGCTCATACCCAGGCCAGCAGACAAAACCAGGTCACCATGGGGTCAATCTGTTGAATGATTCTTTGGCAGAATGTGTTTCTTTCTGTTGTTTGGGGTTGACTTATTTTTGGGTTAAGAGCACATTAAAGAATGTCCACTTTATTTGTAGCGGCTCCTGATGCTGGAGCTGGAGGCTGAAATGAGACAAGCTGATGGGACAGAAGAGAAATGCATTCACATGAATGTGGTCGTGAATGAGAGGATTTCTTCTCAGGAGAGTTTTTCCATGGATATATTCTCCTCACTGACAAATGCTTGTTATAGGCCTTACGCACAGATAATGTATACATTAGGAATGTATTCTCAAAGAACACTTTCTTTTTTTTTTTTTTAAGATTTTATTTATTTATTTGACAGAGAGATCACAAGTAGGCAGAGAGGCAGGCAGAGAGAGAGGAGGAAGCAGGCTCCCTGCTGAGCAGAGAGCCTGATGTGGGACTCGATCCCAGGACCCTTAGATCATGACCTGAGCCAAAGGCAGCGGCTTAAGCCACTGAGCCACCCAGGCGCCCCTCAAAGAACACTTTCTTTTATGTATATATGTATCCTCAGTACGCTCTTGAGTGGGAAGAGCATCATATGAATGCATTCTGATGAAAAAGAATATATTAACAAAAAGAGAGTCATAAGCGTTCATCCTATTCAATAATCTTGTGAATATATTTCAGGGCTCTAGCTCTCTTTCTATTCTTAAGTCTCCAGAATCAGGGTCGGGGGGCAGTGACAAATCAAATGTTCCTTAAGATACTATTAAGAAGGAAAAATGGAAACCAGTTAAAACTATAGGTGAAAGGACATGGTGAAGTTTGGCACAGAGCTTGTTTGACGAGCTGCCACCTGGCTCTGCTCTGGAGCCAAGCTCTCCTAGTCCCCAGGAGCAAGGTCCCCAGGAGTGCCCTGTGGGCTCTTCCATTGCATTCCATAGAGCAAGAGCTGGAAGCTTCCCTAGTATCTCTCTCTTCCTTTCCTCTGGAGACATTCCTGGTGTTCTTACTCTTCCAAGCAAACTGAGACATCAGACCAACTGGGTGAAGTTCCACGGTAGGCAGTTAGAGGTGATGGGAGATGACAGATAGATCTACCTGTTGTCTCTCCAGGTACCTACCTACCATTGTCTGTCTATCTATCTATCTATCTATCTATCATCATCTATCATCTATCTATCATCTCTCTATCATCTCTCTATCTGTATCAACCATTGTCTTCCATCTATCCATCCCTCTAACGTCTATCTATCATCTAACTCTATCATTCAGTTGTCTCTATCACCTATCTCTATCATCTACCTGTTTCTCTATCTAATCAAAGTTGCAGAAATTTCAATAATTGCATATTAAGCGCCTTAGAAAAAAGCAAAGGAGAAAAATATTGTTATAGGTAAAAACATGTTTTATTGGGTTCTGGGTTGATTTATTCTGAAAACAAATCCATAACTCTTAATTGGTTATTTCCAATCTAAGCTGTATATTTTAATTGAAAAGTAGCTGCATATATAGGGAACTCACTTCCAGGAAAATAAAAATTAAGAAAATGTCAACTTATTAATACAGTTTCCTTAAATTTACATTCCTGTGTCAGGAGACATTTATGGAATAAAGTCCATTCTCTGTGACAACATACATAATACATTTAATATCAGGCCCTGATATTAAACTTAAACCCTCATTTGCTTTTTGTTCAAGAACTGTTTAAGGAAAGCATCTGGGCTTTCATACTGGATATATGTGGACAACCACTGTGCGCAGTTTTAGATAAACATCTTTAGTGTCCTATAACACAGTTTTATAACAAGCATTTCAACTTTGGAAAAACAAATAGTCCTAGAAAGCCATTACCACGATGCATTCAGCGTTCCCGGAGGGCATGCTCTGATTTCCAAGCTTGGCAGTGATGCTGAAAGGAATTGCATGGACGGGCTGGCTGCTAGGAAAAAAATATCCAGACGTGTTGTGAAAAATGGACTTTGTGTGATGAATTTTCTGGTTTGATAAGCAAAGCATTACAAGTATATCACTCTAATGTAAAACTTGGTGATTTGATATAAGGCAAACATACCACCTAATCTACTCACGTTATGATAACACATGCGTTGCATAAACAGGTATCAGATGTCGGCTTGCATGCTGGTGCCCAATGGTCAGGATTTGGAATAAATATACAATTTATTTCTTCTGTTTAGCAAAGCTCTAGCTTTCTTACATTTCCTCTTTCATCGCAGCTGATGGCCAGCACCAAGCTCAGCTAAGCTCTTGCCTGTTTGGAATACGTACACCTACCCTAATGCAGACGCAGCTCACAAGCTATCTTTGGCCAATGAGACCCTGGTTTGACTGTGCACTGGAGCGTGTTTCAGGGCCTCTTCAGACCCCTGATTTGATTTCCCAGTCTCATGGGCCACCTGCCATATTCAGTTGCTCCCTGCTCCCTCCCCCTACAAGGACTACGCTCTGCGAACTCTTCTGTTTAAGATTTTCCACCAGCTGCCTGCCATTCGCTCCTTGAAGCTGATTCAAGACTCCTTGCCTTTGAGATAGTCTGTGCAGTCAAATCTCAGAGCAGGCTCTTTGAACATTTTGACCCTGCTCATTTATGAAACCATCCTGTAGACATGTGATCTTTCCATCAGAATGAGGGGCTCAGATACCCAGAATGAAAGTGTGACTTAGGTCAGCCCATGTGAATGACAATTCAGGAGTCAGTAAACCAACAGATTCTTGAGGTTTCTTTAAACATATAAGAGCAATGTGAAGGCTAGCACTAGGGTTTCTAGTTTGGGGACAGATACAGTCTCAAATAATAACAACAAAAAATTTTTAAGATTTTATTTATTTATTGGACAGAGAGATAGAGAGAGATCACAAGTAAGAAGAGCAGCAGGCAGAGGGAAAGGGAGAAGCAGGTTCCCCTCTGAGCAGGGAGCCTGATGTGGGGCCCGATACCAGGACCTGGGATCATGACCTGAGCTGAAGGCAGACACCCAACCATCTGAGCCACCCAGGTGCCCTGATAATAGCAGATCTTGATAGGTTGCTTAAAATAGCCTAGGTGCTGCTTTGAGCATACTTGATACTTAGATTCACTTCACTCACATTAACAACTCTATGGGGTGGGGTCTTATTATTTTTATTAATTATTAGCATTATGTAAGTAAGGAACCTGAGGCCAAGAGAGGTAAAATAAGCTGTCCTAAGTCAGTCATTTTAAGGTTGGCGCTGTATGTTATTTAGTAAGGTCAAACTTCGCACTTGGGAAGTATTTTATTTGTTACTATAAATAATCATGCCTGGCAACATGGTAGTTGAGCTCTTCGGTCTTTAACTCAGAATAAACTAGCAGATAATAAGATGGTGCAGTGATGGGGAAGTTGCTGGTCTGAGTTCTCTGTCTAACCCTGTCCAGGGTGAGGATGGGCCTTGGGGATGGAGTCATTGCTTGGGCAGCAGCTGAGGACAGATGCCTTTGGGGAGAAGTGTCGGTGACCTTGAGAAGCATAAAAACTTAGAGGAGGAATGTCATGTTTCCACCTCTCTAGTCTAACCCACACCTTCCTTTTTCTAACTGGTCTGTTCTTTTGAGGCCCATCATTCTCTGTTTGCTCCTTCAAAGAAAGGGTTTACACCAGCCAGGAGAAGGAGGCTGCTTATAGTTACCTGATGTAGAAGAAACATGGCTATTGCTTTGAGATTTCATCCCCATGTTTTTTGTTCAATTACAGAATTAAATACTCCTGCTAAAAAGGTTATGCCTTTTAAAATCAACTGTGCTATCCCATTTTTGTCATAGTTAATATTCATACAATCATAGCATTGTGCCATGCTAGGCTTTAATCCTATTACTTCTGAGATGAGAAGACTCAGATCCAGAGGGGATGGTGACTTCATAAAGACCCAATGTCAGACAGCCTGTAGACTCAGGGCCCAGAGTTGCTGGCAGATAGGGCTCCCAGCCTGTGGGGGGAAGTGGAAGAAGGACTGGGTATGGTTCACAGTGGTGGGATTGGGAAATGACCCGTGAATACCACATTCTGTCCAGAACCATGTTGCATTGGCCCAACTAAGTTTTAAAATATTTTACCCATTTAAATACTTTCAGACTTTGCCTAAAAACACAGGGCCTGAGTATGCTCTGATCTCAGAATACTGAACAGACTGCACTCCCCTTGGCTCACCTCTTTGCTCAAAGGTTATCTTACCATTAAGGACTTCCCCAGCCATTTTAGGGAAAACAGCAAGCTCACTCCCATGGCCTTTTCCATGCCCCAGGCAGCACTGAAGAGTGGAATAGCCTGGCTTTGCTCACTTCCTGCCTTTCTCCGCTGGAAGGTCATCTCCAAGATGACAAGTCTGTTTTGATCAGTGATTTCTGAAGACCCAGAAAGCAAGTGACTTATAGAATTCACTCGGTAAATATTTATTTGATGAATAAGTGAATATTCCCCAAAGCAAATAATTTACCGCTGGTGAAAGTGTTTCCACCTCTGTATGGAGAACAGATGATCCTGTTTGCTGCAGTCTCTATCAACCCTGCCCTGTTTCCAAAGCTAAGGACAAGCAGATTCAAATGTCAAGGTATTTCATTCTTAATTTTTTAATATGTTCTGAAAACCCTACGGGAGGTAGCGTTGACAATAATGTGACAGGGTTTGGGTAAGCATGGCTTAATTCTTCATACAGTGCCAGGAAGTACAATGAAATTATTTACACTCAATTCCAGATGGCTATCTGTGTTGGAGGAAAGACGACACGTGGGTCAAATTCTAGATGAGGGTTGTTTTTCACAGTTCTAAACTTTTGTTGTTAATGCTTATGTTGTCTGCCTGAACTTTATTGTTTAAGGGTGTGTGAAGTTGAGGTTCAGTTTTATTTTTTTCCACATAGAAAACCAGCTGTGGTGGCATCATGTTCTATGAGGCCCACCCATCTTTTTCCCTGTGATTTTCTATGCAACCTACATTGTATACCAATTACCATATGAAAACGTGGTTGCTCCTGGATTCGTAGTTTGTTCCATTGACATACACACATACAATGTATACCACATATATGTCATATACATATAATATAATGAATACACATATGGTGTGTACAATATCCTTGCTGAATCCTACTTGCCAGCCTTACCCGCCATTAGAAATTGATTAGCAGGCTCTACCACCACATAACAAATGGTCAACTCAAGTCAGATCACTCGACACTCACCCTGTAGTCTACTCCAGTGATGATTTATGTCACTTTACATTGATGAGCATTTATGTGTGGCTGTGCATAGTTCTACCTATATTCTGATATTAGGCAAACACAAGCTATGCATTGTATCAGGATAGTTTCTAGGGCAAAGCCACAAATCATGAGCTAGTATTAGGTTTCTCTAATACATTTTTTTCCCTAGATGTTTTGTGTGTGATGGAATGAGAAACTTATTAAAAATATCTGATTCTTCAAGACCAATTGTCAAAAAAGTGACAATATACATTAGCCTCTTCCCTGATAACAGAGCTTCTCTGCTAATATTTTCTTTTTAAATTATCTTTCAATCCATTTCCTTCTTATACTTTGCTTTATAGTCAATTATGAAGTATGTGAAGGCAAGTGAATATTTGAGAGATAAATATTCATTGTGGGTTTTTTCTAAAAGACTGCATTATGATTCTGACCCTTTACATTGGTATTCATTGAATAAGAACCTCTTTATCTTGCTGAATACAGCCCATCACAAACTTTATGCAAGTTATGGTAGATACTGTGTTTATTTAGGAGGAGGCTTGACAGCACGTCTGCTGAGTCTGTGTGTGGGTCTGCTGTGTGCGTGCACGGTGAGGTTTCACTCACGTATTAGAGTTGTGATTCTTTCTAGAATCCCCCCATGACCCATGTAAAAGTGAAGTGAATACAGTGCAGATACTTTTTGAGGAGAAGAACATTAAGCTACTAGCAACACTGACATGAATTCAGTTGGTTTGGTGCCACTAGCACATTAATTATCTCCTCGGGCTGCAAGAAAATGGGACACAAGAATTTTGAGAGGAGAAAAAGGAATGGCTCCTGTGCCCAGAAGCTGGCCAGGTGAAACAGCATGTGGGACCTCAGGCTTCAGGGGGCCACGACATGGGTCACTGACCACAGTGGGCAGGTTGGATGTACTAAACATACTGAAGAGAAGGGAGAGTGGAAAAAAGAGAGAGAGGCTCTCCACGTGATTTTCACGTTTACACTAGGAAACATTTTTGGTGTCTTACACATAAAAAGCACACACACATCACACTGGGCAACTTGCAAAATGTCTGCTTGGAGATGGGAACTGTGTTAACACACATCCTTATTCTGCCCTTGGTCTGAGACACAAAGTGTGAAAACATGACGTGATCAGAGTCTGTGAAGTGGACCTATGAGGTTCCTCTGTGAGTTCTGTGAGCCCATGGCAGTCAGCAATGGGAACCACCTCTCCAGGGCACACTCGCCTCCCACCGCTGCGCTCGGCAGGAGGGAGTGGAGTCCCATCTACTCAGAACGGGTCATAGCTGGGGGACCTGGACATATAAAGGCCACAGAATGGTGGGGACAAGTGGCTGAGATGGAGGAGGTCTCAGAATGGAGTCAGATGGAGGTGGTTGAAAAGCGAGAGGGAAGGGAAGGGTAGGTGGAGGCGACAAGATCTGAATGAAAAAACCGGCCACGGGCAAAATGAACAGAACTCATTTACATCAGTGGCAGGTCATGTATTAAAAGTGCAAGTTCCTTTATGATTACAATTTTACTGTCTTGCTTCCATTTTGACCTTCATCCACTTTCTCGCACAGTCGCAGAAAAGATAACAATTCCATCATCTAAAATCACAAGGTCAAAAGTATTTTTTTGTGCAGTGTTGGGGGTAGAACAGGGTCCCTCCACCATTCATGGCCACCCAGAGCCTCAGAATGAGACCTCATTTGGGTACAGTCCTTGTTAATGTAATTAAGATCAGGATGGAGATGAGATCATCTCGGCTTAAGTTAGGGTCTAAATCCAATGAGAGACAGAGAAACAACACACGAAGATGGGAAGGAAAGCCCTGTGAAAAAAGAGGCAGAGATCAGGATGATGTGCTGGAAATCAAGGGAAATCAAGGAACCACCAGGAATCACCCGGAGCCACCAGGAGCCACTGGGAGCCAAAAAAAAAAAAAAAAAAAAAAAAATCAAAGAAGGACCCTGCTCTGAAGGCTTTGGAGGAAGTGGGGGGCTTACCAAACACCCTGATTTTGGACTTCTGGTCTCCAGGATTATGCACATGAATTTTTGATGTTTGAAGCCACCAACTTTGTACTACTTATTTTTCACAGCAGCCCAAAGAATCTGATAGAGGTAACTTCTGTGGAAAATTGACAGATAAACAGATATTCATGGAAAATAAAAGTAGTCCAGACTTGATTACATAAGTCTTTAAATCCATATAATCACAAAATATAAATTTTAGTATCTCTTGTGGAAGGGGCCCACAAAAGCAAAAGTTCCTAGGATGAGCAGAGGTCACAATGAGGCACCCAGGAGAAATGTCACCTACATGCCAGCAACCAACAGACATTCCCACTAAATGCTCCAAGCACTGACTAATGCTATTTGGTTATTTGGTTTTATCCCCCGTCCCCCATCATTTTTTGCCTTTTGGCAACCGAGCCTCTTCAAACTAGGCAGCGGCTCACTTTTCCCATAAGACGTAACTCCCGCACCTGCTGTCTCCTGCTGCTGGAGAATCTGAGCCCCCTCACACGGGGGAGTTTTTCCTCTGACAGGTCTCGGCAGACAGATGAAGGGCTCCAAAGGATCTCAGCAGCCATCTGAAGACATGGGGTACCCTCAGTCCTTTACTGGGGTCGTTCGAGCCTCTGCGTGTGCTGCACAGCTTACTTGTCTGGCTTCAGGAAGCATGTGCCAGTTTCATAGGAAGGAGGACGCACCTAACTGCCGCTGAGTCTGTCATACTGGAGAGCAGGCAGAGCTAACAGAGGGGCCATCGTGTACAGTCAGAGGACGGAGCATTCTAACTGGGGAGCTTGCGTTTCTAACAGAAGGCCGAACTGGTCTGGTGGAGGACATGCATATTCAATAGGCAGATTCAGGTGTCTAGCTGGAGGGCTCGCATGTCGACCTGCAGGGCGTGCTTGTCTGACTGATTGGCACACACATTGATTGGTGGCCATGGGCATCTAATAGGATTGCACTCATTCCTAACCAGAAAGTAGTGGATAAAAAACAATCCTGGATGTTGAGAATGAAAGTTTCCATAGAAATGAGAATGATATGTCTTTTATTATGTGAGATCGGGACAAATACAGAGAAAGTGTTTATCCTCAGAGAGTTTTCTTCCTCACCCAGAAACATGATTACTAAAGCTATGAAAATCATCAAATTCAAATGCAGTGATCTATTCCTGTCTGGTGTATTATTATTTTGTTGTCATGTGTTACACAGAATTGAACATTTCATTTAAGTATTAGGTGTTTTGGGGGAGGCTTATAATAATTCCCCTAATCAATATTCTTATAAGTAAAATTATTTTGACTTGAGTGAATTAATTGAACATTTCACCAGTTAGTCAAGAGAAGCAAAAAGGAGCTACAGATTGCTTCATGATCAAGACCTTTCCCATCTCTCAGTGATGCGCGGCTGCATCTGTATTCTGGAATGGCCTTTCCCTATAGCTCAAAATTATGTTTCAATTCATTAAAAAAAACAAATCCTAAGACAGCAAGAAACATTTAAAAATAACTGAACTGACAATATACTTTGGAATATTCCTGGTAATTCTAGCAATGTGAGGGACCAACTGCTAATGGGCTTTGTGTGATTCTCGATGATCATTCAGATCTGAAGTTAGGGACATAATGGTGAAGTTGGAGAACTTTCACATCATTGACTTCGTGAGATGTTCGAGCTTGAGAAATTGACTCTCCTTAGGTGTTACCTCATTTTTGTTTATTTCTTTGCTTGTTTTAACTGGGTTTTTGTTCTGCTTGTTTATTATAAGGACAGCATTAGAAATGGGGTTTAACTGTGCCCTAGGAGTCTCCCCAGTTGGGCAAGGCCAGGCAGCATCAAGAATAGGCTGGAAGAGTTCCTCCCACGCATGGGGCCGTGCCTATCTGGAAGCTGAAAAGGACGCAGGCGAAGGAACTCTGCTCTATTCTATGTGGTCATTTCCCATCACAATCTTGTAGGGAAGAGATTGAGTTTCAGAAAATATTTTACTCATCACTAGAATGCACCTTTGGTTCTCTGATGTATCCCAAGCTGCAACAGAGCTTGGCTTATGGTAGGTCTTGCATAAGTATTTTTGTAGGGGTGGAGGGAAGGCAAAAAGAGGAGAAGAAAGGGAGGGAGGGAGGGAAGGAAATATTCGAATATGTGTTTATGTATGTCTGTGATGCTGATGGAAAATCGAGGGATTCAACTTTATCTACTTGAATTACAATATTACAGAATTTCTAATCCTTCTACCCAAATATGCTAACAGTGCAGAGCTGGTGGTGTTTTGTTATTTTAAAAAAATACGTATTTTTATTTATTCTCATTATTTTAGAGTTATTATATTATATACTTAAATTGGATAGAAGTTGTCAAAAAACAACTATCTAGAGAGATCTAACACAAAATATAAAATATAAAGAATATTTATAATTTGTGAAAAGTAGTGTCGTCTGTCCAGAACTGTAAACAATATAGACCGCGTGAAAGTCACTCTAGACCACAGGTTCCCATAGAAATTACTGTGATGATGGAAATATTTTGTCATCCGGGCTGTTGAATATGTTAACCACTACTCCACGTGACCATTGAGCCCTTGAACTGTGACTGGTGTGATCAGATAACCAAGCTTTTAATTACAGCTAATTAAATTTAAATGTAGATATTCATGTGTGGCTTGTGGCTGCAGTATTGGACAAGAAACCCAATCATGGCCCATGCAACTTCAGATGATGGATGAAACCTTCATGATTATTGTGTTCACCCTTAAGGAAAAGTCACTGTTAGCTGAGGCAGACAGACTCTAAAGGTGTGTCCTAC
Source organism: Mustela nivalis (assembly GCF_964662115.1). Taxonomy (NCBI): domain Eukaryota; kingdom Metazoa; phylum Chordata; class Mammalia; order Carnivora; family Mustelidae; genus Mustela; species Mustela nivalis. The sequence continues at coordinate 370,914 of NC_139032.1, read as the reverse complement.
ACCCCCCACCCCTGCCTCCTGGTGGTCACATCCTTCTGGTATTCCTTACCCACTTTCCCGAGGTTGGGACCTGTCACTTGCTAATAATCCACAGTATACGGCAAAGGTGATGGGAATGTGTGACTCCCCGTTGTGATATCCATACATAGGATTGTGACTCATCTCATTAAGAGACTCACATTCCTTCTGCTGTGGATTCTGATGAAGCAGACAGCATTATTATGGATCCCACAGAGCAAAGAACTGGCTGTGGCCTCGAGGAATTGAGGCAAACTCTAGCCATCAGCCTGCCAGCATTTCTGGCTTACAGCCACCATGAAAATGGGATCCCATTCCTACAACCATGAAGGAGTGAGTGAATTCGGCCTGCAGACAGACTGAGCCTGGATGCAGACCCTTCCTAGCTCAGCCCAGAGTCCCGGGGAGAGCACTAGCCCCACTTGTGTCTTGCAGCCTTGCAGAGAGCCTAGCCCAGCTGGTTTGGGGCTCCCCCAGAAATTGTGACCTAATACATGTGTGCCCCCGAGTCTGTGGCGATTCACTGCAGGGCAGTAGGTAACGAATACAAATGTTGTTCAACAGACTAACCCATGGAATTACAATGTTACAGAATTTAAAATCCTGCAAGGACTTTTGCTGCAGCTTTGTTAACACACATGATGAGCTGCCTTTAGGCACACCTCCCAAAACTTTATTAGCTTTGTTGGTCTTTCCATCTGGGTTTCTGCCTGTGCTCGTGGGAAGGGGAAGTTCATAACCCTTCACCCTTAGCTGTTGACAGAGCAGCTGTCAGCCTCCGCTCGGCTGAGGCCAAGGGGGCACACCAGTCACACTGCCCCGTGCTCCTGTCCTGCCACAGACCCCACACTTGTTAACCCAGAGCCATTCAAAACTCATCTGAAAGATCTCAAGTCAGCAGAGCTTTTCTAGCAAGAACTGAGCTGCAGTAAAGGGAAGGGGGATGTCTCCTTCTACACGCTATCTAGACTATTCATGATTTAATCAGCGGTAAGCCAGGCTGTCCGGAAAACTTCTTGTCATCATTCAGGAGATTGCTTGATATACTTTCCTGCTTATTATGATTAATTGCCATTATGATATGCTTCCCTGCTTGTGTTATCTAATGGAAGACTTTTTTGGAAATATATTAAGACAATCTAATAATCTTTTAAAAAAAGTTATTCATGTCTACGGGGGCACACTGACCCCCTCGCCCTTTCCTACATAAGCACAGCACATGGCAGCACACGTCGTGTCTGGCCTGCATCGAAGGGAGAGCCTTAGACTCCTCCTGGACAGTCCAAAGGAAATTAACCTCTGGTCCCTTCACGTGTCATCTGTCATCAGCTACAGCTTCCGATTCTTTCTTAAAGTTTGTTTTATTTTATGTTTTGAAATGAAGAGATGGTACTTCCTTTGCAGAACAGATGGGAGAACAACTCAAGAATCAAATGAGCCCGAGATGTCTAAAAAGAAGTGTGCAGCCGGCGAGCTGTGAGCCGAGGCAGTTATGAGAAGCCTTCGACGTGTTCATAAACCAGAGAATGACTTCGAGATTACAGGGAAGGAGTAATGTAGATTCAAAATCCTCCACAATGTGGTTCTGGAAATTCATTAAGGCTCAACGACCTGGTTACAAGACACTTACCTTCAGTTATTAAGAAGTCTTCAGTTACTAATGAAGAGCCTGTCTTGAAAACAATGATTCTGGGAGCACCTAGCAGCTGCCTCCTTGGCGAAGGCAAACAGTCCAGAATTCAGGATGAATGAAGCTACAACCGCTTGCTTGCACAATGCCCACGGCTCATACACTGAGCAGAAGCAAATGTCAGGATTTCAGAAACAGCTTAAGTGCTTGTGCTTTGCAAAAAATGACAATTCGTCTCAATCGGGATCTGGTCTCTCCGGTCCTGTAATGCCACCAGACTCTTCACGCCCCAGCTTTGGCCCGTGAGCTCCAGCTTCAGGAAATGCACTTCTCTGGCTCTTTGCCTAGAGTGTGATCACCTTCAGGAAGAAGTCCTTGAGTACTGGAGTTTTTTCTCGACAGCATTTGTCATAACATGCAAATACACATCTATTTGTGTCATTGCATTTTTTAAATTAAAACCTACTTTTTAGAGCAGTTTCTGGCTCAAAGCACAGCTGCGGGGAGAGAACTGAGGTTTCTAGTAGATCCCCAGTCCCCACAGCCCCCCAGCCTCCCCATGATCGACATCCCCCTGCTGGAGCGCTGCATCCATAGACCTGTGTGACAGTCACTCCTCATCTGTAGTGTAATAAGGGTTTGCTGTCTGTGTGTACGAGGTTTTCTTGCTGCGATCTTCTAGGAGTTTCGCAGTTTCACATTCACATTTAGGTCTATGATCCATTCAGAGTTAATTTTTGTGAAGGGGACGGGCCTGTGTTCAGAATCCCTTTTTGTGTGTGGATGCCCACCATTTGTTAAAGAAACCATCTTTGCTCCACTGGGTTTTGCCTTTGTTCCTTGGTCAAAGGTCCATTGACTGTGCTTATGAAGGTCTCTTTTTGGGCTCTCTGTTCTGTTCCTTTGATTTGTTTGCCTGTTCTTTTCCCAGAATGACATTGTCCTGAGTACTGTAGCCTTGTAGTAGACTTGAACTCGGATAGTGTCAGTCTTGCAACCTGTTCCTCTCCATCAATATTGTGTCATCCATTCTGGGCTTTCTGCCAATTTGTATAAATTTTAGAATCAGTTTGTGGATACCTACAAAATAACTTGCTGAGATTTTGTCTGGAAATACATTAAATCTATAGATCCAGTGGGGAAGAACTGACTGTGTGACTGTATCCAGCTTCATACTTGCTAGGAGGATGAAGGGATGATTTCCAGGCTCTTTAGATACAGAACCAGTGTCACTTCCTTTTAATATCTGAATTATATATGCCCCAGGAGATTAGGGGTGTATCTTTTTTCACCCCTGTGTCTGTAGCATTTTGTACATAATTGATGTTTCATAAGTATTTGTTAAACAATCAGCAGAGTCAGGTCAACCAGAAAAGGTCATCGTGAACCATAGGTACAGTCAAAGTACTAAAGAAATCTGATGCTGCTCAGAACGTGGAGAACATAATGTTTCTTCATCTGTAATTTATTATTGATTTTGAAACATTAAATAATTTTAAATACCCAAAGTTTTCAAGCTAAAATAAGATTAAATACTATCAAATGTTTTGGTGGTGTTTATTGACTCAGCATGAAACGTCTAAACATCTTCCCCATTGAATTCTGAGAAAAAAAGAGCGGCCTAATATGTGGAAATAATTCTGGTGCACATGGTTCTAAATACATGAAATTTCAATCAAATCACAAAACATTCCAACTATTTTAATCTATGAACAAAGCCATAAACTAGTTAGAAAAGTTATGCTCTCTCTATGAGCCCAAATTCTACAGGTGACTTAATAGAACAGAGCTTCATTTTTGACCATCTTGTTGAGGTTTAATTGAGATATAATAACACACGACACACTACACTTGATCAGTATTGAGGTGTGCAAAACACCCCTGAAACCACAGTGGCAGTTGGGATAGCTCTCGGATTCCTATTGGTAATAACTGTTTTCTTTTGAACCCAAATCCTCCCAGAGTCTAATAAAGATGTAATTTTATTGTGTGTAGCCCATTTTCCAGACAGTTCTATCTGGCCCTTTCCATGCGGCAGGGGCTTGCCTGTGGCGCCCCAGCACCACAGAGTTTCTGCTCTCCAGGGGGCACGGGTCACCATCCCCATTGCCCGCTGTGTTGTGTACCAGTGAATGTGACAGCGAGGGGAGCCTGGCGAGTCTCCAGGCTCCTCTAACAGTCGTGTCCGGCTGGAAGCTCCTTAACTGAGGGGCGGGTGGGGGGGTGACTTTGAATGGCGGCAGGGAGGGCACCCGGGGTTCACTCTTCCCACCCATTCCAAGGACTGTCTGCAGATGGCTCTTGCCCACAGCTTTGTGCCCCCAGGCTGCCCTGTAGGAACCTTCCCTGGGGGCTGTCCCTGTCCAGGATCTGCAGGAGCCCATCTTCTGATCACCTGCCATCTCCCACTTCCACAACTCAAGTCCAGCACTCGTATTTGGGTGTTGTGTTTATGGAGTGCTCGCATTAAAGGCAATGCTTAGCACAGAGCTGGGATCCAGTAACTGATCCAAGAATGAATGAATTAATGTCTTTAAAATATTCAGACCTCTTAAAGTCCACAAAGATTTCCTTCTGGAGTTCTCCATCATCAGACACTTGCTGATGCTTTATGTGGTAGCATGAAAACGTGCAGTCGTCAGCACCCGGGGGTCACGAATCTGTCCCTGGGAGCCTGCTTTGTCTTGAGCACATGAGGGGGCTCCTTCCTTTGACCTGATCTTCACAGCCGCTCTGTGAGGCAGGCGTGGTGACAATCACCAGGAGGTGGAGGTCAGTGACTTGCCAGGGTCACGCATTTAGTAAGCCCCAGAGTACAATCCAGTCTCAAACCTGAGCAGTCTGAGTTTGCAGACGAAACTCTTAGGCTCTGTGTTATTAAACCTCTGGCTTTTTCACTTCCCCACTTTTAAGATGGCAAATAATGTTTTACTTTGGTAAATATCAAAGACTCTTCAACCGAAGAACAAAAATTGTCATGTTTACATTCGTAAATATTGCCCTTTAGGACTTTTGAGAGACTGGTGTAGGAAAGTATAGCGTTTCTATAAATGCTCCCACGTAGCCTAGGGAAGCCCTGGAGATTATTAGTAAGAACAATATTAATGGCTAAAGAAGAAAACACACTTCCTGGGGCGCCTGGGTGGCTAGTCTGTTGGACCTCCAAGTCTGTTTCAGCCCCGGTCATGATCTTGGGGTCATGAGATAGAGCCCCGTGTCACAGTCCACGCTCAGTGGGAGTCTGCTTGTGGTTCCCTCCCTCTCCCATCACCCCACGGCACCACTCACCCTTGCTCAGTCTCTCTAAAAATAAATAAATAAATCCTCCAAGAAATGTTTCCTGGAACAGCAAACATGGACAGGGAAGAAATGATACGCTGAGGCCTCATCATTTAAGGCAAGGAGTGTGCTCGTCCTTGGAGACACTCAGAGAGCCCCAAGCGAGTGCCCAGGAGCAGGTTCCACCAGCCAGATCTCCACCAAGTCCCTCAGGGGCTTTCATCTCTGGTCCCAGAGTCCCTCTCCAGTCACTGTGAACAGAAATGGAGACAAAGGGATGATCCCGTCACTTCCAGAACCCAGGCACAGAGTCACTAGAAGTCAACGTCTGGCAAACTGCACGGTGGGTGCAACCCTGAGCCTTCCTGCCGGGACCTAGCCATTAGTGTACACCCCGGAGCCTGCCCTGGGGAGGACGGGGCACGGGAGAGGAGATGCATGGGGCACAGGGAGCACACCGTGTTCCCCCAGGGTCGGGAGCTCATGGACCTGGGATGATTCAAGAACAATGCAATGTGCATCATTTCTTCATCTTTCATTTGTTTTTGAACATGTGAATCTAGTATTTACTGAAAATTAAAATATTGTTATTTACTATTTAAACTCTATATGTATTAGAAATTATTTTCATGGAAAAGGTGATGCAAGTTATATAAATTAACTTTGGAAGGTCAGCTATAGAAACAGTTCACCTCAAAACTGGAAAGTTGTTTCCAACAGCACAGACTGTGGTCTCTCCCACACCACCAGGACGATCGCTGTGCAGCCAGATTTCACATACCCCACAGCGGCTACACCCCATCGGTTGCCCTGTATATGCATGGTCTGAGCTACTCATTTCAAGTTTCTTTGTTCGCCTGTTTGGCAACTGGAAGCCAGAGAATCACATTGTGGGGAACGAGACTCAGAGTTGCTTGCGCTCATGGAAACCAGAGAGCTTCATAACCAAGACCTAGGCAATAGTTTCTCTGGAATAGCAGCTTTGAATTCACAAGTTATTAAAGTTCTTTGAGAGAATTGACTCATTAAGTCCAGTAGGTCATGTTTGTGCCTGGGAGCTACATGCCTGGTTTTCATTAGAGGACTCCACAGAGTTTTTTAAGTGTTAAATATTGTTCAGTTGTTCAGCTGTTTTGTTTTGGCTCCTGGGGAAGGAGGGCTGGTTATCACAGACACAGTCCATACCCTGCTGGAGCTGATTATGCCTGGGTGATATGGTACAGGAGCCCATGTCCTATACGTGAGCCAAAGTTACCTGACTCATCTGTCTTGAGCCACAGTTGGACCTAGAGTCTGACTTGACACATGGGGCAAGGAGATTAGTGGGAGGAAGAGTGCCCTCCATGAAACATTGTCTCTACTGCTCTGGGAGGAGTAGAGACATTGTCATTGTCTCTACTGCTCTGGGAGGTGTGGGAGATCAATGCTGTACACTTCCAAACCACAACCAAGAAGTCAGATTTCATGTCTTCAAAGTGTTCAGACTACAGACTTGTCACCGAATTCAACTTCTCAGTTTGAGAGTCTAGCAAGATGAGAACAATTCATTGATAAGGATTTTGGTGAGCTTCTGAATTTAGGGAATGGTTGTTAGTTTTAGCCAGATGTAGTAGGCAGCAGGATTTTTTGTGACTATTTTAAGAAAATGAAGCTTTATTGAGAATAAAATATCTTTTTATGAAATGGTTTGAACGGAAATCTAGTATGAAAGCCTGTCATTACATGATTATATATCTGAAGAATCTGGTTCCATTTAGCACACGATTTGGGGAAATCCTCACCCAAAACAGCAGGTTCACCACAGGCATCTAACTCACCTTCTGCAAGGCTTATTACACTCCAATACAGTGACCAAAAAAAGATCAAAATGCGGATAAACTTCATCCATAGAAAAATGAGAAAAAAGAAGACTGTCACAACGGGGTATTTTCCACTTTAAAGACCCCTGTCTTGACTCTTCTGTCTGTTCTCTATTTTACAACTGCTGAAGGACTTTTCACTGTGAAATAGCTGGAATCACAGGCTTAAGGGGAATCTGTTTGTGTCTAATGGCCTTCTTTGGCCCTGTCTGGCCGGACATTCGGGCAACACTAGATTCTCCTGCATGTGCCTGCGCTTTATGTTTCTGTGCTTGTGTGGACTTTATGATCCCCAAAATCCAAAGTCTGATGCAGGCAATGATTACGTGCATTTAATTCTGGATAAACTAGAGAGTTTCATTGCTTCCATGAAGTTTTATGGGAAGCCTCATAACTATATGCTTGTTCTCTCACATGTGGCTGTGTCTGGGAGGACTGGTCCTAGGGGCTAGCCCCGGGACACACGACCATGATTCTGCTCTGATGAGACTCTACCCGCAGGTTCCTGGGGGACCACTCATGCACAGATCTGAGCCCTTCCCTGGTGGTCACCTCTCATAAGAGGACCTTGTCCTTCCCTGAGCTTGGCTGCCTGCTGAGTCATCTGGTCACATCCCCCCCTGCTGTAGGACAGAGCACCAGCATGCCACATTCTTCCCAGGGCCCTTGACTGTGGAGTCACTCTTGTTCTGAACAAAATGAAATTTGATTGAAAAGAATAATTAATTGCTCAGGGTGGTCTAGAGGACGTAAAATTCAGCTATTTCTCTGCATCTGATCATTTGTTTTCCATTAAGCAGGGTGAAGGGTGAGCTTAAACGGGAACCTGTTACTTTGGCCCCATAGAGATCTGCTTTTTCTGGTATATAGCTTTGCATTATTATTGCCATCACCTGACTTGGAGGGATGTTTTATGAACCTCATGAACACAAAGCAGATTTGTCCAATGACAAAAGGAAAGAGGAAAGGAAAGGAAAGGAAACAACCCCATGAATACAATTAATTGTTTAAAATGTTGCTCAGTATCGTACTTAGGGTCCATTCTGTGAGGTCCCCACAGAGGGCATTTACTTGAGAGCCCACCACCTGAGGACCTGGTCACATCACAGGTCAGCCAAACAGCTCAGACTCCTCTTTGCCCTAAATTCTGGAAAACTGAAAGGAAAATTGACCACTTCTGCACCCGTCATAGAGCAAACACTATCTTATGTTTTATACGCCTGCCTTACATTTGTCAGATTATCATCCTTTGTGTGAGGGTTGTTGTTGTTTAAGTACAAGACAGGGTATGAATAAGAGGACATTCAAAGGACACCAAGGAGCCAAGTGGGCATATTTCACCCAGAAAAGCAGAAAGTATAAATGCCAAGACAGGGAGAAAGCCTCTCTCCGCACAACTGAAGTAGAGATAGGTTTTGAAGGAACTGAATACAGGAAAGTCACGTATTTTCAATATAGGAAATAGGAAATTTGTGTTAAAAAATCATCGTATGAGAGGAAATATGAGAACTTTACTACAATATCTTTTCTGCTTCTACCTCTGTCATTTAGCCAGTAATCAGAAACTTTATTGAAAGACATTATTGTTTCTGATATGTGTTCAATGGGCCCTTCTATACAAGAAAGGACCTTTCTATTTCAGACGTCTCCTGCAGACCCTTTACTAGCCACCAGGTGCCGGGCAGCAGAGTCTGAGGAGACTGGTGCCCTGGAAGCCAGTCTCTGTGTGTCTCTGAGCGCTAGATCCTTGGGACAAGGATTCCTGACTTGGAAAAGGGAAACAGAAAGGTCACCTGTCCCTCAGGGCACTGGGATACAGGATTCTCTCCTGAGAAGTGATGCATTTCCCACGAGGGAAAACTAGGGCCTTGAGGTCATGTTGTCTTGGGACAGTTCCGCTACGGACAGGTGCTATCCCTGGAAGCAGTTCTCTGGGGAGCACCGGCCCTCCCTATCCCTGTGATCCCTTCCAGGGGCAGGACGTGAGCCTCTCAGGCTGGGTTACTCCCAACATGCAAACTCTTGAAAGGGCAGCTGTGGCATTTTTCCCTCATTTTTTCCTATAAAATCAAGAGCTGAAGAGCTACTCTTATGTCTTATAATGTAAATTGGTATTCCACAGTGATGTGGTAGAAATATTTTTGAGTTGTACGCTAATTAGTTTCAGAAAGGACTGTCTATATTTTGCCTTTACTGCAACTGATGGCATGAAGAGATCAAATAAACTGAATTATTCTGCTGTGGCTGGATACACAGGGCTGTCCTCTACACTTCGCTCCTATAAGATATTTAATATAAAATACAGAAATAAATATGTGCAGTTAGAATAGATTTAGTAAGGACCTACAATGCCTGGACTCTATATTAGGAAAAGTGTCAGTCATGAAAGATTAAGAAATCTCATAGCCAAGGGAAAATTACAATTTATGAAAAGTTGGCTTGAGCCATAAACTTGAGTCCCCAAACGTAGATGTCAAGACAATTTAAACTTAATTAACATGAGTTAGGGAAAGAAAAATTGAGAACATGGGCTTGTGCCCAGTTCCTGGGCATCTAGTGCAAGTAAAATGCATTGCTTACAGCAGTTGTCACACTGAAAGATCTGATCCTTAAATTAAGAATTGGTTTGTTTTCTCTTTGAGTCACAGTTTTTTAAGACACATTTGTAATTTGGGCATAAAATAAAGGCTACAAATGAACAATTCATTTGAGATCAAATAACCATTGATGTTATTTTTAAAAATCTGACATTAGCCCATTGTCAATACATTTTTAAGCAAACTGAGCTGAATTTTTCATGGGAGTCTGTTTATTTCAATGGATTCCGTTCGCTAGTTGCGTTTCCCTTGAATGTCCTTGCATGTTCTAACATGAGCACAAGCCCCAGTGTGCTCACACATCTTGGATATTCTAGAAAGTCAAATAGGACTCCTCTGAGAGGATCCACAGAGGTTCCTGAAGACAAACTGCTCAGGCCTCTGGGATCACTGAGTTCAGTGAAGAATCCAGAATTCTGTATGAATAAGCTATTGCTGCAACAACAAAGCACCCCAAACCCAAGGCTTGAACATGCATCCCTTAGTGTGTCCTGAGCCAGGAGACTGAGGATTAGCTCAAATTTTCTGGGCTTGGCTCATTTCTTACTCGGCTATCTATAGGTTGGCTTGCTTTCTGGGTTTCTTATAAATACCTCTTTTGACATTTATGCCAGGACTGAAGAGAGCAAAGGTCGTGATGCAATGACCTTCTAAAATCAGTCTTCTAATACTGTCACGGTTCCTTCCCTTCCCCGTTAGCACAATCCACCCCCACTGCTCAAGCATGGGGGCTGTGTTAGGGTTGGGGGAAGAGGACAGGGTCTGTCTCCTGTGTCAACTGTGTCCTCCCATCATCTGGCTACAAGATCCCCAGGGTACTACGAATTCATAAGTACCACAATTGTCATCCCACTTACAGACTAGATCTCTCTGTCCATCATCTCTGTCATTTCAATAGGAAACTGAGAAGAAAATGAGGGGGAAAAACCACATATACACATATGTGTTTAATTCACCATTTTGAATTGGGAAGCAAGGTTGAACTTCAAGAAAAAGTTCACTGTTTATCATTTGGATTTAATGAGTTTTAAATTATGACAATCAGTATCTATGCACCCAAGCTTTCAGACAATGTTTTTACTAGGTAACATCTGTTATTTCTGTTTTCACTAAGTTTATCAGAAATGGCTTTTCAATTATTTATAAGATGTAGTCACCACATTCTCTGCTTAGTCAAATGAGGTATTCAACAAGCTTCTCATTCCAGGGCTTTCTACTAAAAAGATTTTGTGTATGCAAAATGATACAGAGAAGAAACTGAACTTAAAAGAGAAGAGTTTGCCATTCATAAGAGCACACTAGGGAAAGTGGATCTCTGTGTTTCATTCAAAGCACCGTTTCCATACTTATGCCTTGGTAATATCTTCTTGAGCCCACTTGGAATCTTACCAAGGTTTAATCTGATTGTAACTGCGGCCAAGGTGATATCCTCTCAATCAAATGTCCAAGTTTATTTCAACATCTCTTTATACAATTAACAGTTCCTTGCAGCTATCCAGAATTCTCAGCCCACTTTAAAAAGTGGCTTGTGTACCACACACACATACACACATAACACACTCACTCATGCACACACACACCACACTCACTTGTGCACACACACAGCATACACTCAATTGTGTGCACACACATACACAACACTCTCACTGTGCACATGTTTTTTTTTTTTAAAGATTTTATTTATTTATTGGACAGACAGAGATCACAAGTAGGCAGAGAAGCAGGCAGAGAGAGAGGAGGAAGCAGGCTCCTCGTTGAGCAAAGAGCCTGATGCGGGGCTTGATCCCAGGACCCTGAGATCATGACCTGAGCTGAAGGCAGAGGCTTAACCCACTGAGCCACCCAGGTGCCCCTGTGCACATGTTTTTAAAATGAGTCATGCATGATACTATTCAGCAATTTGCTAATATCACTTAAAATACTCTACAACTGTCCTTAAGAAAATATGGCTCTGTTGACCATCAATGGTGTTCTGCAACTCTTAAGCAAACAGAGATGCTGTGAACTTAAAGCACATTTCCAGTAGAAGATGGGTGGCTCTTTGTGTAATAGTTTGGGGTTAATTCTGCATTTCAGTAGTCGTTTCTTCAACTCATCCTCTATTTCTTACTTTTTATGGTATTAACGACTGTTAGCTGCCTCCAACAGTGGTCTTATTCTAGAAATTTGCTATGTGTTTAATTGTAATCATTTGTCTTTGTATGCATGTGTCTAATACAGAGATGCTTTTTTGTTGGAAGGCAATAGTGTTTGAAGGCAATACTGGGGTCAGATTTGACCACTGAGGGGCAGCTGAATTTGATGAACACCTTTTGCTTCCAAGGACCAGAGTGGAAAGCAGGAGCTCATCCACCTGTTGTCCTAGATGGGGAGGCTGGCAGCTGTGCATTCAGAGGTTGTGACCAAGCCTTTTGCTGAGTACCACTTGCACTGGGTGTCATCTGTTTCTCATGAAGACCCCCTAGGAGTAACAGACCCCACGTGCCTCAGTGGATATTTGTGAAGATTTGGACAGGACCAGCCATTGATCTAAGGGATGGTACTAGTAGGAGCTGCAGGGCCTTTAAAAGCCAAGCCTGCCTAACCCAAATGTGAATATTATCTAAAAGCAAAACTTTTGAAAGCAAATTTTCTAAGGCTGCCCATTATTTCTCACTTTCTTGGTGAGCATAAAATTCTCAGAGGTTGGAACATCTGGGTGGCTCAGTTGGTTGGACGACTGCCTTCGGCTCAGGTCATGATCCCGGAGTCCCAGGATCGAGTCCCACATTGGGCTCCCAGCTCCATGGGGAGTCTGCTTCTCCCTCTGACCTTCTCCTTGCTCATGCTCTCTCTCACTGTCTCTCTCTCAAATAAATAAATAAAATCTTTAAAAAAAATTCTCAGAGGTTTGGTACTGACTCTCTTTTCTTGATACTCCTTCCTGATCTTCCAGAGAACTAGAAATGCCCCATGTAAGTGAATACCCAGATGTCTGCACAGTCTCCTCCATTCCTTCAGATGGCTGGGATGTGACGGAATGTGAGTCTGAGCCCAGAGAGTGGGGAAGTGTGCATCCATGGTCTCTGTGATTAAGGATTCTAAATCCTTTCTTCTAAGTATGTCCTGCCTCCTGCAACTGAGGCTTTGGAAGGAAGAAGCAGGTGGGCATCAGAGGAGCCCTGGAGACAGTGAAGACATTCATGATGCCCTGGTGATGTCTATGATTGACAAATGAAAAGAACGTCACATGGCAGAAGCCATCATTCATGCAGAATTTCTCATTTAAAAAAAGTTGGAGGAGGTAGGAGAGCCAGGTCAGTAACCAATGCTTCTAGGTCCGTCCTTTTAAGTTTGGACAGAAAACTATGATCCAGGTTGCATAAATAACACTAATAGAGTGAAATATAAATATTATGAATGTTATGCTCACATAAATAACCTTTTTCTGGGGAACTCGGCAAAATGATGGCATATTCGGTACTTTATAAAATCACATAAGTACTTTTTAAATGTTTAGACATAGAAAACAATCCAGCTAATCATAAAATGTAATTTACTTTTTGGGAAATTTAGAGAAGAGAAGACAAACCACACTGGCCCAGAGAAGGGTTATAATTGAATTTTAGATGAACAAGGGCATGTATTATATAGGACTAAGATAAAAGTTTGAGCCACTTTCAATGGTGATTAGCACATGCTGTGAAAAGTGAAAAGAACAGGAAAGAGATACCAGAGGTCATAAGAGTGCACCACCACCCTGGGCTCAATTAATTGAGGCTCCTTGTGTTGAACTAACTAATACTGTTGCCCAATTTTATTTTTTAAAAGATTTTATTTATTTATTTGATAGAGAGGGAGGTCACAAGTAGGCAGAGAGGCAGAAACAGAGAGATAGGGAAGTAGGCTCCCCGCTGAGCAGAGAGCCTGATGCAGGGCTCAATCCCAGGACTCTGAGATCATGACCTGAGCCGAAGGTAGATGCTTTACCCACTGAGCCACCCAGGCACCCTGATTTGATTTTTATTTTATTTTTTTTACAGATGTATTTATTTATTTTAGAGAGATAATGTGTGTGCCCAGGGGGATGGTCGGAGGGGAAGGAAAGAGAATTCCAAGCAGACTCCCCCTCTGAGAATGGAGCCAACACGAGTCTGGATGTTGTGACTCGGTCTCACGACCCTGAGATCCTCATCTGAGCTGAAATCAAGAGCCCAAGGCCTAACCAACAGCACCACCCACGACTCTCTATATGATTTTAAAGACAGAGAAGGTTTTACTGCAAATACGAAGGTCAAGCAGGACAAGTGAGTTACCCCTTATGAAATTCACAGGCTCCCATCTGCGGGGTTCTCGGGGCTGGATGCACACGGTGAGTTCAATGGACCTTCAACAACCAAGAGGAGCGCAAGGGAGGGGCGTGCTTTGGGATGAGTCACAGAGGGGCGGGAACTCACGTCTGGTGCAGAGCCCTCTGAAGCAGTCTGCAGTCACTGGCGTCCACGGCCATGCACCACCAGACCACCCCCAGGTAAAGTGGCTGAGGGGCACACGTGCAACACACATGCCCTTGAACCTGGCAGGAGTGAACACACCTCTGAGTCTCCCCACCATCTCTGCCTGACTTTGCTGCATGTGGAGCTCCGTGACTGATGGAAGTGATCATCACATTTAAGCCTCACTGGGACATGCCGGAGGCTTAGAGTAGAACATCGTACCTAGTCTATGCTCTCCTACATCATTAATATATTTCATATTTTATCTGAGATTTTGAAGGATAAATATTTTATTAGCATTAGAGCTGAGAATTTGCTCACCAACTTTAAAGTGTCTTGTACTGGGAATACACTAATATGAATTTCTTTAATCATGCCAAATGCCTAATGTGCAGGAATGGTGTTATTATCCTGTAAATGTCTTTCAACTGTATTCTTTTGGAAACATGTCTGGTATCTCACTGAACTCCAGTCCTGTGAGCTGGAGGAGCTTAGGTTCACAGGCCTAACCAGCCACGGAGAGCCCTTTGGTACATCCCATGGTTCTTCCTTCCTTACCGTGTAACAAAGCTTGCCCCACTGCAGTTACAGGGGAATGAGCTGGTTTGGGATTGTGAGTGTGTATGTGAGTGAGTGTGTGGGTGTGTGTCACTCTGTGTGTGTGAAGGTGTGTGAGTGTGTGTGTGTTAGAGGCGGCTGGCATGAATTTTCTTTCCCAGCAGTTTTCACAGTGGCTTGAAATCTTTTCCTTATTATCTCCAAATCTCCTGGCTGTGTGAAGATGGCTTTGTTTGGGTGTTTTACTAAAAAAAAAAGGAAGAGGGGAGGAATAAAAGAAAGTTAAGGCATAAATTCTGCAGGAGAGATCCCAATTAACAGATTTGTCTGCCCTTAACTGACTCCCCTTCCTTTATGTGCCTTTCCTCCAGCCCTGACGTTTTCCGAGTCTTTTCCATCTTTAGAATATTGACTTCAAATGCGTGAATGGGGCCACTGGCTGGGCGATCACCGGGGGGCACTGAACGGGCTGGGTGTGCCCCGAGAAGCTCTGTTGCTGGTGGAGACACTCGGTGGAACATTTGAAGGGCCTCAGGGATGAGCACAGCTGCACCCGGGTAGGCAGGTGTCCACTGCCACAGCGAGGATGAAGGGTCGATTTTGCACCGGGTCGGTTTGCCCTCCAGCAGCGATGCTACGGAGAGAGCTGGGCCCTGGTTTCCAGGACAGCCTGTTTTCAGTTGTGTGCAACTTGAGCACCATGTCCTGCATCCTGATCAAGGCTTTGAGGATGCCAGGGAGTCTTAAAATACACAGCAGATGCCCCCAAATAGCTGTGTGGCCCACTGGGTGGGGGGTTCCCCACATGGCATGGAGGAAGGTCCCAGCTCTCTCCACCCTGCAGCTCAGCAGCACTGAGCATGACTGGGAGTGATGCCCCTAGGCTCTCAGGTAAGCAAAGACAAGAAGCACGTGGCTAGGAAGCAGTTTGTTCTCCTTCTCAAACTTGCCCCTGTCTGTGATGATGGCCAATGCCGTATGCCATCCACAGCCCTGTGTGTGTCACAGGTGAGGCAGTCAGGGAACCTGAGAACTTGCGGACAGAGGATGACCCCTCACATCCTGGTAGCTCTCACGCTCTGGGCTAAGGAAGACCTGCACTGGTCCCGGGCACCCCACAGGACACCTGATGCAGAACCCGCCCCTTACCCACCGACAGGCAGGCTGGGCTCAGCTCGGAGGACCCCCTGCCGTGGCCAGCAGTTCTGTGGCTGACTGGGATGAGTCGCCCCAATAGGTGGAGTGCCCAAGAGGACGGAAAGAAGGGGCACAGAGCCTTGCTCTCCGCTCTCCTCATCCCGCATGCATGAGGCTGCACCAGGAAGATGAGAATCAGAAGCAGATGGTAAAAGCCCAGGCTCCACCACTACCTCCTGGTCATTCCCCAAGAGGGGTGCCTCTGGAGGGATAGGGTTCAGCCCACCTCTGGGGCTGCTTGCATTCTCCAAGGGTCTGCAAGTGATTGCCACATCCGGCAGGAGACTGAGCAGCCAGGAAGTGTTCCTGCTTCATAGCATCCTGACTGGTGGGCACCGCCCAGCCCAAGAAGCAGGCTCCCCACTAAGCAGGGAGCCCAATGTGGGACTCGATTCCCGGACCCAGGGATTGTGACCTGACCTGAAGGCAGACACTTAATGACTGAGCCACCCAGGTGGCCCTTTCAGATACTTTTTAGAGAAAGTTGCAAATGTCTGCCTGCTACTTCCTGCAGACTTCCACGTGCATATAAAATGACCCAGGTCTCAGCATCTGGTCACAACGTTTCTTTTAATGAGAA
Source organism: Mustela nivalis (assembly GCF_964662115.1). Classification (NCBI taxonomy): domain Eukaryota; kingdom Metazoa; phylum Chordata; class Mammalia; order Carnivora; family Mustelidae; genus Mustela; species Mustela nivalis. The sequence goes on along the minus strand of NC_139032.1, from coordinate 354,721 downwards.
ATCCGGCTCTGTCTTCCATCACTGTGTCTGTGTGGGCTTCTGAGAAGAGGAACCAGGATGGGACCAAATACACAAGAGACCTGCCAGGTGAAGGTCTGGGAAGGGAAGAAGGGAGGAGACACCATCTGACCACGGTGCCCTCTGACCCTGGGAGAGGCATAGGGAGTCATGGGAGTCTCATTGCAGTGTCCTGCTCGGGATTCTTGGCTAGCCCCTAGGGGAGTCCCGAAGCCAAAGCTGCTCTGGTAGGAGGCTCCCAGTGGGCAGCAATGGTCTGTCCTAGGGCCACACCCTGATCACAGCCTGTGGGCAGCGTGGGGGAGGGGCAGCCTTGCACGCATCAGGGTGTGGACCTACAGACAGCAGCAAATCACTCATCAGGTCTTCTCCAGCAGATCTGAGCTGCTGCCACATCCCTGACCCCCCACTCCTCCCCAGCGCCAGCCGGGGCCCTGACCTTACTTACTGGTTCTAGAACATCGTAGACATGGGCACATCCAGGATGAATTTATGTGTGAGGCTCCTTCACTCAAGACAACAGCTTTGAGCTCCTCCATGCTGGGCTTAGTGTAAGCATCTCATTCAGCTCTTGATTCCAAGTTTAATTAAAGTGACCTATCTGGTGCATATGCTTTCTGGACAGAACAAACACCAGGCTCCCCTGGCCAGGGGCACCGGCAACAATAGAGCGGCTGAAAGTATCCAGGCAGGTTGGAAAGGTTCTCCCCACGCGTGTGCAGTCCTCTCGTTTTGTGCCTTCTCGACAGAGATAAAGCCCAAAGCCCTGTAAGAATACAAAAATGATGCAACTCACAGAGCAGCACAAACAATAAGAAAGGAATTAAGCTGTGTTTGGGGCCAACTCAGACACGACTCCCTGAGAAGCAGACAAAAAAAGAGCTATTTTGAAGCCTTGCCGATGTGAATCCCTCCCTGCTTCCTGCTTCTAGGAAAATCATTCCAGTGGCGCCGAACTGTGGAGTCCTGACATTATCTTCCCTTTGTAAGAAAAATAGAATTGTTCGCCTCCCAGATTGTCTCTGCTCTTCTGTGTTCATGGGTTTGGTCAACGTTCACATCTTTATTTTTACCTCCAAAGTTTATCTTCATTTTTGCCTTTATTTTGTTTATGAGTCGAATGGAAATTGTCTCTAAGCATTGACTGGGAGGCTCATGATATTTTTTTGGGTTGATGTATAATGTGTCACCTATAATAGATATGTACACTTTTTCCAGTGTTTCCCTGTATGTATCTACGGTATACGTTTCTTACTTTGCACAAGTGTCCCAAGAATATTCAGTAGCGTGCACCTTCCTTCACCTTCCACACGGAGAGTGTCTGGTCCTTGCTCCTTGGCTAGAATGGAAGTTCCGTGTGGGGGGCTGTTTCTTCCTGGTTTATCATCGCATCCCCAGGACCAAGGACAGGGCCAGGTACAGAGAAGGTGGTCTGTGCGTTATTTGAGTGAATGAGTAACATCAAGCAACCATTTCTTAGTAAGGATAAACAGCAACAACTCGGAGAGCACAGCAACGCACTGACTTCATCCGTCCTTCTTTGTTTAGAGGGTTTCTGAGGGAAGTTTTGGACTGATGGAGTGGGATTACTCCTGTTCTGTAACTGTTGGCCAAGGACAACCTCAGTGGCTGTGCATGGCGTGAATAGATCATTACAGGGCCTTCCTGTGGGAAGGCGGACACATCAAGGATCAGGAATCGGACACACATGGGTCATTGCTTGCCTCTTCCATGGACCATGCATGACCCTGGGGCTTGGGTGGGCTTGTCTGTGACGTCAGATACTAGCTGTCCCCAGGGCATAGAGGGTAGGAAGAGCCAGAAGAATCAAGATGGTGATGTATTGAGGCCATGAGAACCAGGCTTACCATTATGGTTGGAAGATGACTCCAGAGCTGTTGTGTCTGGGCTGCGGGTGGGGGTGCGAACTCTTGTGACTGCAGGTGGAAGTCATATGTGATGTGGAAAGCATGAACTCTCCATAGATACTCGATTCCACAAGTTGTCTAGTTTTTTCCTAAAAAGTTCCAACACCTTGAAAGTTTCTTCCCTATAAAAAACTAGAATAGAGGATTTAAGTTAATATTCTTTTTTTAAAAAGATTTTATTTACTTTATTTTTTGTCAGAGAGAGAAAACATGAGTCAAGGGAGGGGCAGAGTGAGAAGCAGGCTTCATGCTGAGCAGAGAGCCCGATGCGGGGCTCGACCCCAGAACCCTGAGATCATGATCTGAGCTGAAGGGAGACCCTTAGTGACTGAGCCACCCAGGGGCCCCTGAGTTAATACTCTTGACTTGAATTAAAGTGGGTAGACCCATGTCTGAATCCTGGTCCTGAGGCTCCATAGTTCCACTGTTCTGCCAAGACATTTTCAAATCTGCAAAATCAGGGTTCGCCTCATAGGATGCAGGTCCAGGACTCCAAAGCAGAGTCCTATGCGGTCGGAGTGATGACATCACCTTCACCATAGGTGAATGCTGCAAACATGGGGCTTCTTGACTATCAGCCATGGAAACAGGCTCCAGAGCGGAGGTAGAAATTAACTGGGAGGTATAGACAACTCACAGGTGGATGAGAAGTCTAGGGCTCATCCAGGGTTCCCCCTGTTCTGTAGGAAACCTGTCTGTGCAATGCCGCAGGCAGGGGTGTGGCAGCCCCACAGTTATCAGACTCGTTCCTGCCCCCAGCATGAATTCCAAGTGCTCTGTGAGCCTCCTGCTTTGGAGGCATCCAACTGACAGAGGTTCACTTCCAGGGATTGGAGGGTGGGAGTGGGTACATGGGGAGCCCATGCCTTCCTTTAGGCTTCTGGGGTTCACACAGTTTCAGGGTTCTCAAGCAAAGGGTGACAGGTCACATACCGACAGCTGCAGGAAAAAAAACCCCACCCCCATCATCCCGGGGGAAAAGAAGACAAAACAGCAAGGAACATTGTTAATTAAGTCATGATAAGTTATAAAAAGAGCGTAGCCTAATAAATGGTCTTCATATGCCTGGAGACAAGATGTGTGAACACAGGGACCTGGTTGGAAGAGAAGCTGAATTAAGAGGCTGAGAAATAGGGACTCATTGGCTCTCCCGCTCTGTTCAAGAAGGGGACCCCGGGGGGGTGAGGTGTCTTAGCCCCAGAGCCCAGCTGGCAAGTTCCTCCAGGGGAGGAGCTCAGAGACACAGCTTGGAAAAACATTCAAACCATCCCCTCCGAGCATGTCTGAGCCATAAGCACAAGATCTGGGTCAGACCTGTTCGCCAGGAGGTGAGACTGGTGGATGACCTGGGGAGCCCTGAGGCCCTTGTCTTGTACTTGTCATGACTTTGCTGAGCTGAATTTCCTTGGATGCACTTAATTAAAGAGGTTTCCCACATCTGTCTGGACCAAGAGCAGAATAATTATAATTACCAGCAGTAACACCAGAGCAACTGGCATTGTTTGTACTGGAGAGAACATGGCAGAGAAGAAACAATATGTTTATTCTCTAACCTGCACCCCACAGGTCACAAAGCAGCTTAAAATAAAACTCAGAGTTCTGTATCAGGCAAATTTAGTAAATGCTCACTATTTGAATCACAAGCCGGTCCTCTGGTTCCACCTTCAGTCCCATTAACCTCCCCACCCCCACATACACCCACACCACACAGCACAAACCTACACCCACCTACCAATACACACACACACGTACACACACACACACACATGCATCCTTCATCCCCTCCTTGACTGAACACCCCAGACACACTGATTGAGTGAACTGGTTTGACCTTTCTGGATGGACCCCTGGGCTTCTTGTGTCTATATTGTCATCTGTGTTTGCTCTTGTCAGTGTCCACCTCCTCAGGAGAAAACAGGTCCATGGGATGACAGGGCATGTAGTATCCAGGCCCCCATGCACCCAGGTTTCCCCATACTTCCTGGTCCATTGGAGGTGTTGTAGGCATCTGTATGAGGCATTAGTGAACAGGGGTGTATGTGCCTACTTGGGCGGACATGGCTGCTTCCTGAGCTGGCTTCTCTGGGAAGGAAGCAGGAGTCATTTCCCTCGGGGTGACACAGCTTAACATAGGGATAAGCTTCCTGGGTCCAAGCTGATGACACCAACCTCTCTGCTGTCCAGGCTGCCCTTGCCTTCCTAGTATGACCAGATAGATAGCTTTTCCCTGGAAAATCTTTTTAGGCAACTCCTGGTATTAAAAAAAACACAACAACAGCTATCGCCAGGGCCAAGGATTCTCTCTCTTTCTCTCTGTCTCTCTCAAGATGACGTAGTGACTTATAGCAGCTAACCATCTTGTTGGAAAAATCTAGACAGAGGCAGAGGACAAGGGCAGCTAACCTCAATCACCACCTCCTGGTGGACCCATTTATCCCAAGGCAGGTAGAATGTCACACAGCAGATGTGCCACAGGAACCAATGGAAGGTGAGGGACCAAGGGAGAGTGATGGCAGCAGGAAAAACAGCAGGGGGGGGACTCCTTAGCCTGAAATGTGCCTCCAAAATGAGAGGTCGGCATCACTGAGAGACGGACAAGTCCTACTGAGTTCCCATCACATCTGACAAAGTCACTGCCGAGTCGGGCTTGTATAGAACTCCGTCTACTAAAAAAAAATATTCAAGCTTTCCCTCTGGAGATTTTTCTCCAAACATATTATGTGTGTTTGCAGTAGCACAGTGGTTAGGAGACAGAGACGATTTAAATTGAACTAGACATATTTGTGCTCCTTCACACTGTCAAAGAGAAATGTCACTGCAATGCTGGTCTTTCCTAGTACAGCATTTTCTTAGCATGTGGATCAGAAAGGCTGAACTGTACATTTTTTACTTTGTAAGACATGGTTTCCCGTGAATCATGACTTTTAAAAACATCAGTGAATGTGATTTACATGAAATTAATGAGAAATGCTTTATGCTTCATAACATAAAGGAAAATGTTTCCTCTTACAACTTCAAATGGTTGTGTTTTAAAGACTATTAGCAAAAAGTTTAGAGAAGATGACTCAAGTGGTTATATAATATTTAGTATTTAGTTTAAAATTCTTTTCAAAATGTTGGGTGCTAAATTGAATAAAGTTATATCAGGCTGAAAGCTTTCTGCCACCATTGGATGATTTTCAACACTTATAAATTCTGAAATAGAGATTATAGAACTAATTAAATCAGAATTTCATTCCCCAGATACCACCAGAAGGCTGATTGTAATTTATATCCACTTTTAGGTATGTCATATATAATATCCTATGAGTTAGCTCCTAACCATTATTTGCATAAAATTTCATGACTATCTAGCTATTTAACATGCTCGAAATTGGTATATTGGAAAACTCATTCTCTCTCTACACATTGTTGGAAGCAAAATATATTTGACTACTTTTAATTAATATTTCATAAATATGAAGAAAGTTGCTGTGCTGTGCTTCCTTGGTGAAATCACACTCTTACATGATACATATCGACAGAAGACTCATTGCTTCTCAGATTAAATCAGAACAAAATGCATCACCTTAAATCAAAATTAATACAACCTCTATTTGTCTTTACACAGTAAATGCAGTGCAAATCAGCAAAACTTTAGAATTGTTTCTAAAGATTACTATAGAACAATCTATAGTCATATTATAATGGATTTGCATAGATGTGTGGCAAGTGGCATTTTTTATTTCATAATTGTATTTTAAGAGTGTTTGAAGGAATAACAATAAATAGAATGTAAGACTAAAAAAGACAGGAAGGCAGGAAAAGGAAAAAAAAACAACAAAAAAAGGAAAATGAGAAAAAAGAAGTCAGCTTTGTGAAGTCTTTCATTACAGTGAAAAATAGTCTCATTTACTCTCTGTTGTTATTCAGCACAGACATAGGGAACCATTCAGTTTGTATTGTACGTATCCTGACCCTGGCCAGACGTGTTCCTGGGTGTGCACTCGTGAGGTCGGAAGAGCTCACCAGTTGCCATGACTTCCACGAGAAGCCAGAGCTGAGTCTACATGACTCAGGGGCAGGGGGATGGAGATCTTTTGCATGTTACGGATTTATCAAATGCCATTTTTGGTGTCCAATAACTACTTCTCGTGTCCAATAAACATGATTGGTCATGAGATCCTTAAACTTTTTCCATGGTATATACGAAACAAATAAAATGTATTTGCCCTTACAACAGTGACCAAAACAGGAGCAGATGGGCAGAATGTGTCTTCTCATATGGCATACTGTGGAGGACACGTGGCTTTTGCTGTTACTTCCAGAATCCTTAACATTTTGACACTCATGAGAGAACATCTGACCATCGCCCCATGAGGGACACTCTGCAGAATGACTTGTGATCTTTGCAAACGTCAAGGTTAAGAAAGGCAAAAGGAGGCAGAGGAGCTCTTCTGAATTGAAGAGGAGCAAACAAATAATGACAATTTGTGATCTTGCGTCGGGTGCTGGACAGGAAAATGAAATACTTATGAAGGACTCTGTTGGTGCAATTGCCAATGTCTGCAGGACAGTGCATTAGTTAATAGTATTGTATTGAGTTAAATACTCCGATTTTGATAATGGTACAGTGTTGGGAAAGAGAATGTCTATGCTCCTTAGAAACACGCAATAAAGAATGTAAGAGAAGTGGGGCAAATACAGCATTAGAATCCAGAAAACAAAGAATAGCAATAACAATATGGGGAGAGAGTAATTTTTCATCTTACTCTCAAAACTCTTCCCTAAGTTTGCATAAATTAAATTACAATGCAGTGCAAATCAGCAAAACTTTAGAATTGTTTCTAAAGATTACTATAGAACAATCTATAGTCATATTATAATGGATTTGCATAGATGTGTGGCAAGTGGCATTTACAATGAAATGTAATTACAATGAAATTTAACAATGAAATTAAATTACAATGAAAATTAACCAGAACACTGAGCCTGAATTGTCTTTGCCCAATGAGGCCTTTCAAGCCACTTGTCACAGCCACTTATGCCAGGCCCTGGAAGGCCAAGGACACACTGTGTGAGCCCGGAACAGACATGGAGAGCAGCTGTGGGAGCGCCTGCCCAGCCCAGCGCTCACCCAGGGTGTTGAGAGGAGCAGAGCACACCTGACCCCAGAAGTTTCATTCGAGGGAGAACTGTGCAGGTGGCTGGTGCACCTGCGTTAGCTGCTTTGAACTAATTCACACTGGGACACGAGTGATGACTCCGATTTTAGGTGCCACGCTATTGTGGCTTGACGAGACACTTGTTATCACCACCCCAAAACCAAGTTCATCCTACCATGTGCTTTACTGACTTTGACTCTTAGATATTCAGTTTTAAGGACCAGAACTAGTTTTGACATGTTTAAAGCACCAAAGAGAATCTGTTTTCTGATTCACAGCAGGTTAGCGTTTCCTCATACAAATTTAAGTTACATCTATACCAGAGTCCTATAGCATCATTTTGAAGATCAAAGGCAACATTGTAATAGTTGTGCAAAGCGATACTTTGTTAAAAAGAAAGAGGTAAATCATGACTTTCATGTAAATAAAAAGATAAACATGTGTCCAAGATGTTTTTTCCCACAAGGGAACCAGGTTAATGTAACACGTAGTTAAACGAAGAATTCAACACACACAGGCACATTTACAGGTATCAGGAATGCTGAAATAAATGTATGAGATAGAGGCAAAGCAGCTCAATGTCTGCATGACTATTCTCAACTGCATATCTGGGACAAATATGCATTTCTAAGGATAGGAAGACTTTCATTACTATAAAAATGCTACAACTTGCAGCATTATAAAGTAGTTAATTCAAAGAGGTAACTGAAAATGTGTTAGAGATGACACTCAGTAATATTTTTTACCCACTTGAAAGTCTTTCTCCACATTTCCTGACAGTTGCTCTTGGGAACTACCTGCATTCTGGAGTAATTATTCCATGAACCATCCATTGGTCAGTGCTTGGCATCATCATTTAGCCATCATGGCTCAAAAGAAGTAAAAACAATTTTTGGAATCAAAGCATCTGGAAATATAATAACTTCAAGAGGCAAAGATGGTGTTCTAATGTTTAGATGGTTTTCTGACTTCTATCTATTTTATTTATAGCATTTTTAAGGGCTGAACTACTGGTTTATGGCCAAAGACACTGTAAAAATTTCATTTCACTTTGATTCAGTGAAATGAAAGCCTACTGTACCTTTTGGTATATGACTTAACTACATCAAGGTAAAATGATAAAATTAAATAATAGAGACAAGTATTTTGGTAAAATTTAACTTGGGAGACAACATCATTTTGTCCATTTCCCTGGGTAGGAGTTTGAGCCCTGGTGCCTGGAGCCTGGCTCATCTCTGTTACTTGCAGGGGCTGTCACTGTGGTTGAGTCTCTTCCCGACTGCAGCTCAGCTTCCCCCTCTGTAAGATGGGCACAAGAGAAGGACTACTTCACAATGGGGCTATGAACCCTGAAGTAGTCTATATGCAAGGGTGGCAATAGGTCCAAGTTAGTATTATTGAGTGATATGGGGAGCGGGCAGAGCCTTGGGCAGCCCGACCTCCAGCTCCCCTCTGCACCTCTGGGTGAGGTGTCCCCCGGCAAATAGTCCTCCTTGCCCAGCAGACCAGGCGAGACGGCTGCTCTGGCCTGAGTAGGAGGTTCCAACTCACTGACAGGCTGCAGGTCAGCCTCCTGAGGGATCTGGGGTGCCCCACCCTCTTGTCACCACAAAGCTGCCTCTGGGAACCTGCCAGCTCTCTTGGGTTCCGAGGGCACGCCCCGTGTGCCCTTCCTGGTGTGTGCACTGACCTCCCCTGCCCAGCCCGTGGGTGCTGAATGCTGCCCCTCAGGTCTGTCCAGGCTGTGTGTGTGGCCATCCCCGCCACCCTAAGGGCGGGAATTCCTCCCTCACCAAGGGAGTGAAGAGGAGATGATTACAACAGCACGACACATGACAGGTGCTCAACAAGTGATCGTTTTTATCATATCTGGAAATGTCCCCAGCCCCGGTGCTGTGCAGTGTAGATTTTAGCCTAGTGTGTAGCTCATTAACAGTAAATAAATTCACTCTGAAATAACACTGGGATGGTATTTTGATATTTTAATCTTAGGTGCAGCTGACTGCCACAAAATGCTCTGAGTTCTCTGAGATATAGGAAGTCTGGATTTCACGGGCCATTGTGAGATATTTAAATTTTGACAGCAAACTTAAAAAATGAACAGAATCCCCTATGGGGCAAACAGAGCATGCTTGGGGCTTCTAAGGCCTGGAAATTTTCTATTCTTGAAGTAAAGCCTCAGATGCTCAGGTGCTGTAGGGCAAATACCAATTAAAAAAAAACAAACAAACTGTTTTTTTTTTTTTTTTTTTTAGCTGTCCCAGGTGGAAAGGAGGGCAAAGGAATGTCCTCCGTCCCTTCTCTGAGGACGCTTCCTTCAGAGACCCTGTAATTATCAATCCTTGCCCTTAGCTTTTCAGATGATTGGAAATCCTTGTACAGCCTGCACAAGCTTCTGGCCATTTTACGACCCAAGACGCTCTTCTTGGGGACCCAAGAACCATCTCTAAAATGTAATCATCGAGAAAGGTGAGGTCCCATCTCCCAGTCTCAGTGGGAGGGTAGGAGACTAACCCAGCTGCTTGGCCCAAAGTGTATGAATGATCTCTTATCGTTAAGACATGAGAAGTTTCTTTTTCCCCTGGATAAAGTCAACTAGCAAACACAGATGGCCTCCCAAGGGCCAGGAGTGCTGAGGATGAGCTGCAAGTGACGAATGGCGCTTTCTAGTCCTTGTTCTTGAGGGCAGCTTGTCACTTATCCCGAGATCATGCACGTCCCAGCTCGGCTGCACGGAAGGGTGAGATTTCCTTCTGTCTCTGCAATCCCCAACCCTGACCCTGACCCCAACCCTGACCCCGACCCTGACCATGACCCTGATTCTAACACTAACCCTGACCCTAACCCTAACACTAACCCTGACTGTAAACCTGACCCTGACCTGCCTGTGATGTGCAGCTCAGCATTTCCTCAGCAGCACAGATGCTTTCTCTGTCTTCTGCTTTGTGAGAGGTTTCCTCTGCCGGCCTCTTAGAAGTTCTGTGTCTAATTACTTCTCCCACAGTGCCTCTTTCCCACCTGGTTTCCAATGGCCGGGCAGGCAGTGTTTACCAAGGGAGTGAAGACCCTTTCGGTGACCTCTGTGGCTGGACGGCTCACTTTGCTTAGCAATGGCTGCCGAATAAAGCATGTCTCTGTGGTGGGTACACCTGTGCCTTTCACACTGCTTGCTCCCTTTTTCAGTGTTGGGTCTTTGAGTTGTTCCCTGAGCCCGACCTGACTGTGGACAGAGCAGCCAGGAGAAGATCAGGTGCTCGCACATGCCGTCCCAGAGAGAAGCTATCCTGCAGGGAATGCAGAACCTCTCTTCCTCGCTTCCAACTCCCCTCCTCCAACAGGCTCCACAGTCCCTTCTGCTAATCATGGGGCCTCTCCAGTTCTCTCCTCTTTGTCTCTCTTCCCTGCTGCTGATTTTTAACATCCCAAGTTTCAAGATCCTTCCCTCTCTGGATGGCTAGCAACTCTCCTTTTAAATATGTCCACATGGATCATAAATAGGTTCCAGCTAAGGGGTGACTTAGCACAACTATGTGTCCTAACGGCGATGTGTCCTCCACAATGGGGAGAACAGCAGCTTTGGGGCGGGGGAGCCTCACCTTCTCCTCCACCTCTTCCTCTGGGTAAAACCTTCAGCCTTCCTTCCTTCCCCCTCCTCCTCCTCTGATCATCCTTTTTATATCAAGGATCACGTTCACAGACATTGTTTTCTTATTTTTCCCATTCACCCCCCAACAGTAAATGTTTACTTTATTGAGGCCAGATAAAGCTTCATCCCTCCATATTCCCTAGATTCCAAAACACCATCAAATAGAAGATACAACATAGAATAAAGGAGTTTTATTTATAAGGAAAAATCAGAAAATAGACATCATTACTTTGAAATGCAAGTATTGTTTGAAAGAGGCATCCTGTTTGGGAAACTGACTTACGGATATGTACTTTATCATCATGGAAATATGTCCCCTTCTTCTACCCACTAACTGGTAGACAGGAGCCCACGGCCTTAGCTCTAGTCTCTCTCCACTACTTGCAATGCAGAGAAAAGACTATAAAAGGATTTTTAAATTTGGGATCTTAGAAACCAGGAAAAGGAGATCAGACTTCTGTACTGCAAGGGGGAGGGAAACCATGCCCTCCTGTCCCCACCCTCACATAACTTCTCCACCAGGGCACCCGTCGCTCCCTGGGGTCTGGTCGTCTGATGGGGGGACAACTCCTCACTCCGTGTTGCTCGCTGCTGACCAGGCGGGGCAGCTCAGTGGCTTCCAGTGGGGCAGATCCAGGCTGCGCACTTGCCTGCAGCACGGACAGGCTGGGGTGCGGCCTGAGGGCTTCCTCCCATCCAGAGGTGGGCTGCAATTTTCTTCCTCGATTTTTAAGTTAATCAGAAGCACTGTATTTTCAGAAGAGTGCTAAAAAAAATCAGAGACCAGAGTGCTGGGCTTTTTTTTTTTTTTTTTTTTTTTAATACAAATAGGCCTCACTGATGCTGGTTCCATGGCTTCCATAAAACCCTCCTGTGCTCTTCCTTTGGGTCAGACTCACACCTGCTCCTCCCGTTGTCTCCTGTGGGGCACACCAAGGCCGTTGAGCAAAGGCTTTTGGATGTTCTGTAATTTAAATTACACCAGCCCTGTGTAGGGGGTGTTGAGGGGGGCAGGTGTACTCGGGAGTGGTAGGGGCTGTGCTTTGTCTCTGCCGAGGCCCCGCCCCCTAAGTGTCCTCTTGTCGGTTTCCCATCACTGGCCTCCACTCTCCATCCTATTCTCTTTCAGTGTTCTCCTCTGCTCCTTGTCCAGGTTTCCTCCCTTCAAAGTGCTCTCTGCCAGAGGGAAGGCGCCGTTCCTCTGTCGCGCAGTAACCCTGGCTTCATTCAGAATTCCTCTGTGCGTTCTGCCATCATCCTAGTGATGAAGCAATATCCCCCGTTTCTCTTTGATAAATTACCCGGCCACCTCTAAAGCTTCATGTGGCTTTTGATGAATCGACCAGGCAGAGACTGCGCCATACCCATGCTGCTCTTTAAAACGAGCATCATTTGTTGTAAGAAGTCATTAATTATGATGGTGAAGGCCACATGATTCACTTAGCATCGTCTTCTAGCTTTGAGGGTTCTCCACGGAGGAAAACGGAAAAGCCACCGTGAAGAAAGGACCAGTCTTGAGACTCTCACTCTGAGGAGAGGAAAAAATGAGCCTTACAATGCGGGAGGGTCCAAAACTGTGGGCTTGGCCATTGCTCAGCTGATCTCAGAACCACCTCAGATACGCTAGAAGCCAATGGTCTGGACCACGAGAGGATGCCCAGAGGTCAAGTCTGTACATTTTTTAGAGTCATGATAAAAAGTTTCACCTGGTGCTTTGGAACATAATGGTTATTGGTAAATAGTGGGTATTATTACAGCAGTGATAATTAACCAACATAACAACCCAGATTATTGACCAACTCATGAACTTCGGCACAATATGATCCACCATTACAGCAGAAGGACAAATGGAAATAATTGCACGATGTCAACATGCCAAGTTCACAAACCTTGAACTTTTATCTGTAGCTCTTAAAATAGCCGCTCAGGAGTCTGGGAGTCTGAAAGTCAGTCCATTGATCTGAGAGGAAGAAATCAGTCAGGTGAGTAACAACTACCTACAGTGTAAGGTTTTCCTAACATCTTCATTTTCTGCATGAATGCCTTTTTCTATTATTTTCTCCAGTCTCCATCTCTGACAAAGCTCTGAAAACTGCATTTAGCATTTCTCATTTCTAAGGCTGACTTCACTTAATTCTTACCAAAGATGGTCTTTTCTCACATTGACTCTCCCTCAGGGAAGGCAATGCTGACTGAGGTGGGCAGCCCTCAGGATGGCCCCTGATGATTCAGCAGCCAGGTGTTACTAACCCTTGTCACCCCACTCCCCCACCCCCCCCTCCATTTGTCACCCCCCCCACCCTGCCTTCGGACACATTGCCTGGGGTGGGGCGTTGCCCACCGGCCGCTTGCCAGCACTTCCAGGGACATGGGTTATCTCTAGCTCCCCAGCTTCTGGGGACTCTCACAACACAGATTTAGGTGTTCTTAGCTTTCCATCTCCCAGCCTGGGGTTGGTTTCTTTGGGTTTGTTGCTCACTTGCAAAATTACTTTGCTGTTATCTTCTCATTTACTGTCCTTTAAAAAAAATGTGATGAGAGAGGAGAGATAAATATTACAATCCTTTGAATTGAATTGTAAGCCCGTGTTACTCCTCCCCCCAACCCTCGTTTCCCTGATGTGTATATTGACAATTTTGGACATACACCTATGTATGTACACAACCCAATATACACAATCCAAATGCAGACACTATTCCCCAAGTCTCTGTTGGGGAAGCAAAATGTCAAAGTAATGTATTTCTAGATTTTTCATTGAATTTTACCTCATTCCTTATGTCTACATTATCTGCTGAATTCTGCATTCAGAAGATGCTACTTGTGATCTTATCCATGTTTTTCGGGTCTTGGATTTTTCTTTTTTTCAGCTGTGTTCTTTTAAGATGAGATAATCTCTTGAGTTTGTGGTTCAGGTGAAATACAAGCTTTACTGCTTTTCCACAAACTTCCATTTTCCAAACTTACTTCCAATTTTAAGGAAAAAAAATCCTATGAGTTTCAGTTTATTAAATAAATACTCCAACTAAATAGAACAAGTCTTTGCTTATCTTATTTAAATGCATCAAGCATCAAAGTCTCAAAATTGTGCATAGTCATTGGAAATTCTCACATAAATTTTACCTTGGTACTTATTCTAGTATCTTATAAATATGATCTAAGTTCATGGAGAGTGGGAAATGCCTGAATAGCATGGATATAATTAAGACAAATGGTGCTTTCTCTGCACTTCTTCCAAGAAATCGGAATCCCAGCAAAGGTTCCAACAGGAGGCATCTTGTCCCTGTGGGAACAACATCCAATTTCTCTACAAGCCAATGAGTGGCTCACCATTTTCCCAGTCCAGTGCCATATTTTTAGCCCTGATTTTTATGATTGTTTGAACACACTGACACTCTCAGTTATTTTCTTCTGCATGGTGTTTAGAGATCCCTCTCCCTGGCTCCTCTCTTTCCCCTGAATCATGAGGTCAATGTCCCAGATGACATAAACCAAATAAAGTCAAGATACAATTGTAAAACCACACAATATTTACATTTTTAAAATGTGTTTTTAATTTTAAATGTAATTTCTGTCTTCTTATTTCTCTCTGGATTAATTTTCTTAGATGCAATAGATATGTTAAACTGATTTTGCCTCTATGTTTATTAATCATTTATATCTACTTAATTCCAAAAGACATCTATGGTGGTTTTACAATAAGAGGCACAAAAATGACAAAGCCAATTAAAAATGATTAAAGTAAAAAAATAAGAATAAGTAATAAAAGTGATTGAAGTAATAAAACCTATTAATAAAAAAAGAGAGGTATAAGTATAATTAATACATTAAGGAAGGAGAGAAAATGGAATCATATTAAATGTTTAAGCCACACCATGCAGAAAATGAGTGGAAAACAAAACCAGGAACAAAGAAGGACAACAAATAGAAAGTAGTAACAAATATGGGAAATAGTAATCCAACTGTATCAATAATTAGGAGGCACAGACTGTCAGTAGATCAAAACACAAAGTCCAATTATATATTGTTTAGAAGAAACCCACTTTAAATATAAAGACACATATAGATTAAAAGTAGAAAGGTGAAGATAAATATACCATGCTAACCTTAATTTAAGAAAAGCAGAAGTGGCTCTATTAGTTTCAGACGGAGCACTTCAGGACAACGAAACGTGACCGGGGATAAAGGAAAGCATCTGGCTGGCTCAGTCAGGAAAATAAGTGACTCTTAATCTCAGGGTCATGAGTTCAAACCCCACACTGGGTGTAGAGATTATAAATGTAAAACAAATCAAGAAAAGTATTATATAATGATAAAGTATGTTTTAGAGCATTTAAATATATGAGACAAAAACTGATAGAACATAAGAAGAGTAAGATAAATCAGTGGACTTATAGTTGGAGACACCAACCCTTGTCATTTAGAAGTGGGTGTGTCAGTAGGCAGAGAAGCAGTAAGGTTTTGATTTGTATTTCCCTGATGCCGAGTGATATGGAGCACTTTTTCATGTGTCTGTTGGCCGTCTGGATGTCTTCTTTGCAGAAATGTCTGTTCATGTCCTCTGCCCATTTCTTGATTGGATTATTTGTTCTTTGGGTGTTGAGTTTGCTAAGTTCTTTATAGATTCTGGACACTAGTCCTTTATCTGATATGTCGTTTGCAAATATCTTCTCCCATTCTGTCAGTTGTCTTTTGATTTTGTTAACTGTTTCCTTTGCTGTGCAAAAGCTTTTGATATTGATGAAATCCCAATAGTTCATTTTTGCCCTTGCTTCCCTTGCCTTTGGCGTTGTTCCTAGGAAGATGTTGCTGCGGCTGAGGTCGAAGAGGTTGCTGCCTGTCTTCTCCTCAAGGATTTTGATGGATTCCTTTCGCATATTGAGGTCCTTCATCCATTTTGAGTCTATTTTTGTGTGTGGTGTAAGGAAATGGTCCAATTTCATTTTTCTGCATGTGGCTGTCCAATTTTCCCAGCACCATTTATTGAAGAGGCTGTCTTTTTTCCATTGGGCATTCTTTCCTGCTTTGTCGAAGATGAGTTGACTGTAGAGTTGAGGGTCTATTTCTGGGCTCTCTATTCTGTTCCATTGATCTATGTGTCTGTTTTTGTGCCAGTACCATGCTGTCTTGATGATGACAGCTTTGTAATAGAGCTTGAAGTCTGCAATTGTGATGCCACCAACGTTGGCTTTCTTTTTTAATATCCCTTTGGCTATTCGAGGTATTTTCTGCTTCCATATAAATTTTAGAATTATTTGTTCCATTTCTTTGAAAAAGATGGATGGTACTTTGATAGGAATTGCATTAAATGTGTAGATTGCTTTAGGTAGCATAGACATTTTCACAATATTTATTCTTCCAATCCAGGAGCATGGAACATTTTTCCATTTCTTTGTGTCTTCCTCAATTTCTTTCATGAGTACTTTATAGTTTTCTGAGTATAGATTCTGTGCCTCTTTGGTTAGGTTTATTCCTAGGTATCTTATGGTTTTGGGTGCAATTGTAAATGGGATTGACTCGTTAATTTCTCTTTCTTCTGTCTTGCTGTTGGTGTAGAGAAATGCAACTGATTTCTGTGCATTGATTTTATATCCTGACACTTTACTGAATTCCAGTACAAGTTCTAGCAGTTTTGGAGTGGAGTCTTTTGGGTTTTCCACATATAGTATCATATCATCTGCGAAGAGTGATAATTTGACTTCTTCTTTGCCGATTTGGTTGCCTTTAATTTCCTTTTGTTGTCTGATTGCTGAGGCTAGGACCTCTAGTACTAGTTGAATAGCAGTGGTGATAATGGACATCCCTGCCGTGTTCCTGACCTTAGCGGAAAAGCTTTCAGTTTTTCTCCATTGAGAATGATATTTGTGGTGGGTTTTTCATAGATGGCTTTGATGATATTGAGGTATGTGCCCTCTATCCCTACACTTTGAAGAGTTTTGATCAGGAAGGGATGCTGTACTTTGTCAAATGCTTTTTCAGCATCTATTGAGAGTATCATATGGTTCTTGTTCTTTCTTTTATTGATGTGTTGTATCACATTGACTGATTTGCGGATGTTGAACCAACCTTGCAGCCCTGGAATAAATCCCACTTGGTCGTGGTGAATAATCCTTGTAATGTACTGTTGAATCCTATTGGCTAGTATTTTGTTGAGTATTTTCGCATCTGTGTTCATCAAGGATATTGGTCTATAGCTCTCTTTTTTGATGGGATCCTTGTCTGGTTTTGGGATCAAGGTGATGCTGGCCTCATAAAATGAGTTTGGAAGTTTTCCTTCCATTTCTATTTTTTGGAACAGTTTCAGGAGAATAGGAATTAGTTCTTCTTTAAATGTTTGGTAGAATTCCCCCGGGAAGCCGTCTGGCCCTGGGCTTTTGTTTGTTTGGAGATTTTTAATGACTTTTTCAATCTCCTTACTGGTTATGGGTCTATTCAGGCTTTCTATTTCTTCCTGGTTCAGTTGTGGTAGTTTATATGTCTCTAGGAATGCATCCATTTCTTCCAGATTGTCAAATTTGTTGGCGTAGAGTTGCTCATAGTATGTTCTTATAATATTTTGTATTTCTTTGGTGTTAGTTGTGATCTCTCCTCTTTCATTCATGATTTTATTTATTTGGGTCCTTTCTCTTTTGTTATTGATAAGTCTGGCCAGGGGTTTATCAATTTTATTAATTCTTTCAAAGAACCAGCTCCTAGTTTCGTTGATTTGTTCTATTGTTTTTTTGGTTTCTATTTCATTGATTTATGCTCTGATCTTTATGATTTCTCTTCTCCTGCTGGGCTTAGGGTTTCTTTCTTGTTCTTTCTCCAGCTCCTTTAGGTGTAGGGTTAGGTTGTGTACCTGAGACCTTTCTTGTTTCTTGAGAAAGGCTTGAACCACTATATATTTTCCTCTCAGGACTGCCTTTGTTGTGTCCCACAGATTTTGAACAATTGTATTTTCATTATCATTTGTTTCCATGATTTTTTCCAATTCTTCTTTAATTTCCCGGTTGACCCATTCATTCTTTAGAAGGATGCTGTTTAGTCTCCATGTATTTGGGTTCTTTCCAAACTTCCTTTTGTGGTTGAGTTCTAGGTTTAGAGCATTGTGGTCTGAAAATAAGCAGGGAATGATCCCAATCTTTTGATACTGGTTGAGTCCTGATTTAGGACCGAGGATGTGATCTATTCTGGAGAATGTTCCATGTGCACTAGAGAAGAATGTGTATTCTGTTGCTTTGGGATGAAATGTTCTGAATATATCTGTGATGTCCATCTGGTCCAGTGTGTCGTTTAAGGCCTTTATTTCCTTGCTGATCTTTTGCTTGGATGATCTGTCCATTTCAGTGAGGGGAGTGTTAAAGTCCCCTACTATTATTGTATTATTGTTTATGTGTTTCTTTGATTTTGTTATTAATTGGTTTATATAGTTGGCTGCTCCCACGTTGGGGGCATAGATATTTAAAATTGTTAGATCTTCTTGTTGGACAGACCCTTTGAGTATGATATAGTGTCCTTCCTCATCTCTTATTATAGTCTTTGGCTTAAAATCTAATTGATCTGATATAAGGATTGCCACTCCTGCTTTCTTCTGATGTCCATTAGCATGGTAAATTCTTTTCCACCCCCTCACTTTAAATCTGGAGGTGTCTTCGGGCTTAAAATGAGTTTCTTGGAGGCAACATATAGATGGGTTTTGTTTTTTATCCATTCTGATACTCTGTGTCTTTTGACAGGGGCATTTAGCCCATTAACATTCAGGGTAACTATTGAGAGATATGAATTTAGTGCCATTGTATTGCCTGTAAGGTGACTGTTACTGTATATGGTCTCTGTTCCTTTCTGATCTACCACTTGTAGGCTCTCTCTTTGCTTAGAGGACCCCTTTCAATATTGACCTCATTTTTTTTTTACCTAAAGTTGTTGTAAACATATTTGTACATTCACCATGCATTTAAAAGGTGACAATTTTCACTAAACATCTGCTTGGAAAACATGGAATCAGTGATTGTAAATATAAAGTAACTATTGTGACTTCAATAAACTCTCTAAGTGGAGGTGTACTGATGACTTATTCCCCCCAGCAGGTCCCACAACCATGCATGGATGCAGGGGAGAGATGAAGTGGCAAAGAGCAGTTACGACCCACAGCAATCCGTGTTACCACGGGCACCTCTTTCCAAGCTACACAATTACCCAGATATTCACAGCTGAGATGAAACTGGCAGAAAGGGTTCCCCAGGGGGCCCTGGGTGGCCCAGTTGGCTGAGCGTCTGCCTTCAGCTCTGATCATGATCCCAGGGTCCTGAGATTGAGTCCTGAATTGGGCTCCCTGCTCTGCAAGAAGCCTGCTTCTCCCTTTCCTTCTCTCACTGCCTCTCTCTCTGTGCCAAATAAATAAATAAATAAATAATCTTTAAAAGAAAGAGAGAAAGAAAGGATTCACCAAAGAGCAGTCACCTCACTTTGGAAGAAGTAGTTTCCATGAGGGAACCCTCTTTAAAAGCTTCTCTGGGACAAGAGACAAACTAGATAGAATTTGTCCAACTTTGATACAGATCCAGGTCACACAAATGTAGATTTGCCAGCAAAAAGCCACAAAAGAACAAAAACCTCCAGAGAACAAAGCCTGAAAAACTGGTTTCCACAGAGCCCAGCCTCTTGATAGGGGGTAGGGTGACTCAGCCCAGGCAAGATTGATTGGAAAACAATGCAGCAGGCCTCTCCCCCAGAAGAGAAACCCAAAGACCCAGAGGACAATCACAGGGTCTCCATAAAACTATAAAACCCCAACATTGGGAGAAAACAATATATTAAGCTTCCAGTATTGCCCCTAAACCTGTATATTTCATAGATACATCTTTTTTTTTTTTTTTCATTCTTACGGGGGACCTGTGTGGCTTAGCAGGTTAAGCCTCTGCTTTCAGCTCAGGTCATGATCTCGGGGTCCTGGAATGGAGCCCTGCATCATGCTCTCTGCTCAGAGGGAAGCCTGCTTCTCCCCTCTCTCTCCCTACCTCTCTGCCTAATTGTGATCTCTCTGTCAAATAATTAAATAAAATCTTAAAAAAAAATTGTTCTCACGATTCTTATTTTATTTTTTTAACTTATTTATCATTACAACGAGATGTCTAATACAGTATATTACATAATAACTTTTTAGCTTGAACTTTTTTCATACATATACCTATGTTTCTTTTTTTTAAAAATATATACATAGATAACAGCTTCAAGGTAATCTTTTTTCCCTATTTAATACTGCGCCTATATATAAACCAGTTTTAATTTCCCTGTATCTCTGGA
Organism: Mustela nivalis; assembly: GCF_964662115.1. Lineage (NCBI taxonomy): Eukaryota > Metazoa > Chordata > Mammalia > Carnivora > Mustelidae > Mustela > Mustela nivalis. The sequence continues at coordinate 334,703 of NC_139032.1, read as the reverse complement.
ATGTTGAGTCATTTAACAAGGATAACAAGATACACCCAGGAAGAACTGAAATAACCTTCTTTGCCCACATCAAGAGTTTATAATCAACTTCCCATCTTATTCTTTTATCAGTGTTTCTGTATATTTGTTTTTTGATTGTTCATTTGTTTGTTTATTGTACTATGTAAATCTTATTCTTGGGGTTCATTTTGGCTGGGTTTTTCTTTTTTCTTCTTTTGTCATTCTTTTAGTTTGTTCATTTTGTTTACCTTATACATCTTACTTTTGGGGTTCATTTTAGCTGGGTTTTTCTTTTTTCTTCTTTTGCTTTTGTCATTCTTTTAGTTTGTTTATTTTGTTTACCTTATACATCTTACTTTTGGGGTTCATTTTGGATGGTTTTTTTTTCCCTTTTTACTTTTTCCTTTCTTCCTTCTTTTTGGTGGTGATTTCAGATTGCTCTGAAACTTTCCAGGGTGCATCTTGCCTAGATTGTGGTTGATACATTCAGCTATACATCCCCTCAATCACCTCTCACCAAAATGACTAGGAGAATGAACACCCAACAGAGGAAAAATTCAGAGGCTGTGTCCTCTGCCACAGAACTATTGGATATGGACATAAACAATATGTCAGAAATGGAATTCAGGGTGACAATTATCCAGGCAATGGCTCAGTTGGAGAAGATCATTAGTGGCAACATAGAATCTCTAAGGACAGAAATGACAGCTGATCTGGCAGAGCTTAAAAATGCTATCAATGAGATCCAATCTAATCTAAATACTCTAACAGGTAGGGTAACTGAGGTAGAAGATCAAATTAGTGATCTAGAAGAAAAACTGATAGGAAAGAAGGATCAGAAGAAGGTCTGGAACAAACAGCTTAGAAGCTATGAATACAGAATTAGGGAAATAAATGATGCCATGAAATGTTCCAATGTCAGAATTATTGGGATCCCCAAGGGGGTGGAGAGAGAGAGAAGACTAGAAGATATAGTCGAAGAAATACTGGATGAAAATTTCCCCAATCTGGGGACTGGAACAAGTGTTCATGTCCTAGAGGTAAAGAACAAGTCTAGAAATACCACCAGGCACATAATTCTGAAATTCACGAGACATAAATTCAGAGAGGATGTCTTAAGGGCAGCTAGGGGAAGAGATTCCTTATGTACAGAGGAACGACCATCAGAATAATGTCAGACCTGCCCACAGAAACCTGGCAAATAAGAAAGGGCTGGAAAGACATATTCAGGGACTAAATGAGAAGAACATGCAGCCAATGAATACTTTACCCAGCAAGGCTGACATTCAAAATGGATGGAGAGATAAAGAGCTTCAAGATTGGCAAGGTTTAAAAGAGTATGTGACCATAAAGGTGGCACTAAAAGAAATATTAAGGGGGGTTCTATAAAAGAAGAAAGAACCCTAGAGTGACATAGAACAGAAATTTACAGAGACAATCTATAGAAACAAGGACTTCACAGGCAACATGATATCAATAAAAACTTATCTTTCAATAATCACTCTCAATGTGAACAGCCTAAATACTCCCATAAAAGAGCACAGGGTTGCAGACTGGATACAATGACAGGACCCATCCATATGCTGTCTACAAGAGACACATTTAGAACCTAAAGATACATCCAGACTGAAAGTGAAGGGATGGAAAACCACCTTTCATGGCAACGGGCCTGAAAAGAAGGCTGGGGTAGCAATTCTCATATCAGATAAATTAAATTTTAAACTAAAGGCTGTAGTCAGAGATACAGAAGGACACTACATCATTCTTAAAGGGTCTATCCACCAAGAAGATCCAACAATTATAAATATTTATTCACCCAACATGGAAGCAGCCAACTACATAAGTCAACTATTAATGAAAATAAAGAGTCATATTGATATGAATACATTAATTGTAGGGGATTTTAACACACCACTCTCAGTAATAGATGGATCATCTAAACAGACAATCAACAAAGAAACAAGAGCATTGAAGGACACATTGGACCAGGTGGACTACATAGATATATACAGAACATTCCACCCTAAAACAACAGAATACTCATTCTTCTCAAGTGCACACAGAACTTTCTCCAGAATAGACCACCTGCTTGGTCACAAGTCAGGTCTCAATTGATACCAAAAGACTGAGATTATTCCCTGCATATTCTCAGACCACAATACTTTCAAACTGGAACTCACTACAAGAAAAAGTTTGGGAGGAATTCAAACACTTGGAAGCTAAAGACCATCCTACTCAAGAATGTTTGTATGAACCAGGAAATCAAAGAAGAACTTAAACAGTGCATGGAAACTAATGAGAATGAAGATACTTCTGTCCAAAACCTATGGGATACAGCAAAGGTGGTCCTAAGGAGGAAATACATAGCCATCCAAGCCTCACTCAAAAAAACCTGAAAAATCCAGAACACACCAACTCTCTTTACACCTTAAAGAACTGGGAAATCAACAAAAAATTAAGCCAACCCCATGTACAAGGAGGGAAATCATTAAGGTTATAGCAGAGGTCAGTGAGTTAGAAACTAAAGATACAGTAGAACATATCAATAAAACTGAAGCTGGCTCTTTGAAAGAATTAATAAAGTCAATAAGCCACTGACTGAACTAATCCAAAAGAAAAGAAAGAGAACCCAAATTAATAAAATTATGAATTAAAGGGGAGAGATGATGACTAACACTAAGGAAATGTAAACAATCATCAGAAATTATTATGAACAGTTATATAGCAGTAAGTTAAACAACCTAGAAGAAATGAATGCTTTCCTGGAAGCTTATAAACTTCCAAGACTGAAACAGGAAGAAATCGACAATCAGAATAGACCAATATCCAGTAACGAGATTGAAGTAGTAATCAAAAACCTCCCAAAAACAAGAGTCCAAGACTGATGGATTCCATGGGAAATTCTACCAACAGTCAAAGAAGAAATAATATCTACTCTCCTGAAGCTGTGTCAAAAAATAGAAACAGAAGGAAAACTTCCAGACACTTTCTATGATTCCCAAACCAGGCAAACACCCCATCAAAAAGGAGAATTTCAGACCAATATCCTGAGAAATATGGATGCCAAGATTCTCAACAAGATCCTAGCTAATAGGATCCAAAAATACATTAAAAATATTATCCACCATGCCTAGGTGAAATTTATCCCTGGGATGCAAGTGTGGTTCAACATTCACAAATCAATCAATGTGACAGAACAAATCAATAAGAGAAGAGAGAAGAACCAAATGGTCCTCTCAGTTGATGCAGGAAAAAGCATTTAACAAAATACAGCATCCATTCCTGATTAAAACTCTTCAAAGTGTATGGATAGAGGGAATATTCCTCAATGTCATAAAATCTATCTATGAAAAACTCACAGCGAATATCATTCTCAATGGGGAAAAACAGACAGCCTTCCTACTGAGATCAGGAACACGACAAGGATGCCCACCCTTGCCACTGTTGTTCAACATAGTACTAGAAGTCCTAGCAACAGCAATAAGACAACAAAAAGAAATAAAATGTATTCAAATTGGCAAAGAAGAAATCAAACTCTCTCTCTTCACAGATGGCATCATACTTTAAATGGAAAACCCAAAAGACTCCACCCGCAGACTACAGAACTCATACAGCAATTCAGTAATGTGGCAGGATACAGAAATCAATGCACAGAAGTCAGTTGCTTTCTTATACACTAACAGTGAAAACATAGAAAGGGAAATTAGAGAATTGATTCCATTTACTATAGCACCAAGAGCCATAAGATACCTCGGAATAAACCTAACTAAAGAGGTAAAGGATCTGTACTCGAGGAACTACAGAACACTCATGAAAGAAATTGAAGACACAATAAGATGGAAGACTATTCCATGCTCATTGATTGGAAGAATAAACATTGTTAAAATGTCTACACTGCCCAGAGCAATCTATACTTTCAATGCCATCTGGATCAAAATTCCACTGGCATTTTTCAAAGTGCTGGAACAAACAATCCTAAAATTTATATGGAACCAGAAAAGACCCCAAATCACTAAGGAAATGTTGAAAAAGAAAAATAAAGTTGGGAGCATCATGTTACCTGATTTCGAGCTTTACTACAAAGCTGTGATCATCAAGACAGCATGGTACTGGCACAAAAACAGACACATAGACCAGTGGAGCAGAGAGCTCAGATATTTACCCCCAACTCTGTGGTCAAATAATCTTTGACAAAGGAGGAAAAAATATCTATTGGAAAAAAGACAGTCTCCCAGTGCTGGGAAAACTGGGCAGCTATATGTAGAAGAATGAAACTTGACCACTCTTTTACACCACACACAAAGATAAACTCGAAATGGATAAAAGACCTCAACGTGAGGCAGGAATCTATCAAAATCCTAGAGGAAAACATAGGCAGTAACTTCTTTGACATTGATCACAGCAACTTCTTTCAAGACAGGTCTCCAAAGGCAAAGGAAACAAAAGTGAAAATGAACTTTGGGACTTCATCAAGATCAAAAGCTTCTGCACAGCAAAGGAAACAGTCAACAAAACAAAGAGGCAACCCATGGAATGGGAGAAGATATTCACAAATGACAGTATAGACAAAGGGCTGATATCCAAGATCTATAAAGAACTCCTCAAACTCAATGCACACAACACACAAAACAGATAATCATGTCAAAAAATGGGCAGAAGACATGAACAGACACTTTTCCAAAGAAGACATACAAATGGCTAACATACACATGAAAAAATGTTCATAATCACTAGCCCTCAGGGAGACTCAAATTAAAACCACATTGAGATACTACTTTACAGCAGTTAGAATGGTCAAAATTAACAGGACAGGAAACAACAAGTGTTGGAGACGATGGGGAGAAAGGGGAACCCTCTTACACTGTTGGTGGGAATGCAAGTTGGTGCAGCCACTTTGGAGAACAGTGTGGAGGTTTCTCAAAAAATTAAAAATAGAGCTTCCCTATGAACCTGCAATTGCACTTCTGGCTATTTACCCCAAAGATACAGATGTAGTGAAAAGAAGGGCCATCTGTACCCCAATGTTTATAGCAGCAATGGCCATGGTCGCCAAACTGTGGAAGGAGCCAAGATGCCCTTCAACAGATGAATGGATAAAGAAGAAGATGTGGTCCATATACACTATGGAGTATTATGCCTCCATCAGAAAGGACGAATACCCAACTTTTGTATCAACATGGATGGGACTGGATGAGATTATGCTGAGTGAAATAAGTCAAGCACAGAGAGTCAATTATCATATGGTTTCACTTACTTGTGGAGCATAAGGAATAGCATGAAGGACATTGGGAGAAGGAAAGGAAAAGTGAATTGGGGTAAATTGGAGAGGGACATGAACCATGAGAGACTATGGACTCTGAGGGACAAATTGAGGGTTTGGGAAGAGAGAGGGGTGGGGGGCTGGGTGAGCCTGGTTGTGGGTATTAAGGAGGGCACATATTGCATGGAGCACTGGGTGTGGTGCATAAACAATGAATCTTGGAACACAAACAAACACAAACAAACAAAAAAATCAATAAATGTAGCTTTGCATTGCTTAAATTTCTTAAGTTTAGTAACATAAGAATCAGTCTGCTAAGATATGCCAAATTTTAGGCACTTCTCTTGGTGATTGTGAGTTTCCCTCCTGCAGGTAGAGGAGGTCGGGTAAAGTGCTCCATTTAGCACTTCCTGTGAACCCCTGAGTCCTCTCTGTCTGAGGTTCTCTGCTACCTTGTGGCCCCACACACACAGCCCTCCTCCCAGAGTGACCTCTGGCTCCTCCTCATCCAGGCTGCTTGTGTACTACTAAGTGGATTCCTCCCCTCAACGGAACTCCGTTTTATTTTCTCTATACCCCAAATTTGGTTTGGATGTCAAAACTGATGATGCTACAGGCATCCACCACGAGGAGCTGAAATGTCTGTTACTAGCATAACGAAGCTTTCTCCAGAGGGAAAGGAGGCTCCCCGGCAGAAATGGGAATTGCTGGAGAAAACCAGGAAGAGAAGACTGACCTGCGGTTCTGACAGTGCTTGGGGTCTGAAGCTTGGGTGTGGATGTTCAGGTGTATTTCAGCTCCCCATGGGCACAAAGGAAGGAGCCCAGGGACTTTCTTACTAGCTTGTCCAGATGTCAGGCAGAGGGGGAACCAGGATGGTGAGATGTAAGTGTTTTCAGTAGTCGAACATTAAACAGTCAGATTTTTTATTACATATTTTTCTGGTTTCTTGAGGGGGAGCTTAGGTGGTTGATTTGAGCCTTATTGTTTCCCTAACATTAGCATTTACATATATAGGTTTTTCTCTCAACCCTGCAGAAACTGTACCCCATAAATTAGGACAGGTCATGTTCTTACTTTCATTCAGTTTAAGATCTTTTCCAAACTCTCTTGTGACATTTTTTGAATGATCATTTAGAAGTGAGTTCTTTAATTTCCACATATGTTTAGGTTTACCAGCTTTCTTTTTGCCATCAATTTCTGATTCTGTGGCAGTCAGAAAACATACTGTCTTTTGATCCTCTGTCTTTCCACTCACTGCCACCTTTTGTGATAAATTTATTTCACTGCAGCATTTTAAAGACTATGTTGATTCTTAACTATGTTTTTGAGTTTTTTGGTTTTTGTTTTTGTTTTTAGTGGTTGCTGTAGGGATTACAATATTTCCCAATTTTCACAACTTACGTCAGATTAGCAAGAACTTAATTTTGACAAAATATAGAAACGTTTTCTCTAACATCGATGCACTTGCATACCCACCTCTGTGCTATTATTGCCATATATATTCCATTTTTGTGTAAGTCTAATAATACTGTGTTATAATTATCACTTGCACAATCTCGTGCTTTTTAAGATAGGTAAGAGAAGAAATGAGAAAAATATCGCTTGTAAAGTATTTATATTTACCATTCTCATGGCTTTTTTTTTTTTTCTTCACATGGCTTCAAATTGCCATCTGATAGAATTTTTTTTCCCAGACAACAAGTCTTCTTTAATATTTCCAGTATGTCCTTTTTGCTGGCAATAAACTATTCCATTCCACTGATCTGGAAATATCTCTATTTCACTTTTGGTTTTGAAGGATCCTTTTTCTGGAAATAAAATTCTTGGTGGACTATCCCACTGTCCCCCAGCACTTTGGTTATGGCATTCCACTATTCTCTGTCTCACATTGTGTCTGGTTAGATGTCCATCAGCCATGATGAATCCATCGATACTTCCCTATGTGTGACAAGTCATCAGTTTCTTTCTTTCTTTCTCTCTCTCTCTTTCTTTTTTTCTTTCTCTCTTCTCTTCTCTTCTCTTCTCTTCTCTTCTCTTCTCTTCTCTTCCTTTTCTTTTCTGCTTCTATGATTTTCTCTTTACCTTTGACTCTATCTTTGACTATGATGTTTCTAGGTGGATTTCTTTACATTTATTTTCCATGAGATTTGTTGAGTTTCATGGTATATTGTTAGCCTTTCATTCTTGGAAAATGTTTTCTATGTTTCTTCTCTGTTCTCTCCTTTGAGGCTTGTATGATAGGTCAGTGCACTCAGTGGTTTCCACTCAGTGCTTTCCCCTCAGTGGTCTCTCCTGTTGGGATTTATTCTGTCATTTCCCATGTTCTGTAGATAAGCTAATTGTTATTTATCTAGATGCTATTTCCCTGCTTTTCTTTCTGCTATCTTGATTTGATGTTGAGCCCCTTAGGTGACTTTTTTCATTTCAATTATTCTTATCCAACTGCAGAAATTCCCTTAGATCATTATTGTAACAAAAAAAATTGTATCCCTTTTAGACTGTCTACTGGTTTATTCAAACAGAGATTATTTTCACACTATAATTCCTTACGTCCGGTTTTCTTCACTTGTTTGAACATACTTGTCACGGCTGCTTTAAGTCTCTCCTACAAGTATAACATCTGGGCATATATGAACAGATTTGTTCCCTTTCATTTTGAGCATGGGCCATGGCTCCCTCTTTCTTTCCACGCCTCCTAGTTTGGGTTAAAAACCAAACAGTTTACATAGCATATCAGAGATTGACTCTGACTTTCCTCTTCAGTTGCTGTTATTATTGGTTTTGTTCACTTGCTGGTTTCTCTGTTTATTATCCTGTCTTGACAGACTCCGTGAGTTCTGTGGTGTGCAGAAGCTGATGTCTCTGCTCAAAAAATTTTTATATTCTTAATTTACAATTCTCACTTCCCTGCATCCGCATTGCTTAATCCGAAGCTTGAGCGGATTGTGCTCCAAGATCTCAAGCCCATGAGGTATTTATCTCTGCCAGTGTATGTGGGTTTGGAAGAGCAAGTTCAATGTTCGGGATTTTTTCAAGCCTGGCTTATACATTGTGTTTGCTCATTCCCCTCTTTTCTGTGCCTGAAGACAGCCTCGGGATCTGCTGTATTTGTGGCTAACTGGAGCCCTTTCTTTCTGCCAGCGAGCTCTGTTTACCATGGGAGAGAAGTTGGCAGTTGTCACCTCCCGCCACTTCATGTCAGCCTGTCTGCACCCACTGAGCCCCAGGCTAGAGTGCCTGCGATTCCTCTGTTCTGACCCCAGACTTAGTACTTTTCCAAGAAGGGACAGTTCTTAGATTATTTCAAGACTTTGGTTGATTTCCCAGACATCTGAAAGAATTGTTTTTTTACTTCTGCTCATTTATAGCTGCTTTTGTGGGGAGGGAGTGGCAGACCTCCTTCCTTCCTCCGTTAGAGCTGGAAGTTCTGGCATCGTTCAATTTTACAAGTGAAAAAAAAGTTCCAAAATGAAGTCATTTCAGAACATGACTTACAATTAGGCCAGGCATGTTTCTTTGCTGTGGAAGTGCCATAGCCTTTCATAGGCAGACGGATTCCCCAATGTGTTTGACGGTGGGCTTGTGTTTCATCGCAGCCTCTGGCGATATCCTTTTGAATAGCACACTTTGAGCAACATTATTTCCTTTTAACGTCTCCTGACAGAAAAGAAATCTACAAGAAAAGAGAGACATAGTACAGATCATAAGGAAATGCAGAGGAGATCTCATGGTCAGCTCAAGAACAAAATGAACTGAGGGACAACAGAGAGCGTAGTTATTTCAAAATTAATTGATGTATTGTGTTTTGGAATTAGGCAGACAAGATAAAATAATGCCCTTTTCTTTGCTATTCTCTACTTTTCAAACTCCAGTAACTTAATTGGTTTATTTTGAGTGACATTTTCAACATATCTTAAACTCTTTTATTTAACTTTCTATTTCTTAATATCACTGTACTGTGTTCAGAGTATAGTCCTTATTCTAGCTACATTAAACCTCATTTCAGAATAAATGGCAATTTTTTCAGAATAAACTTTAAATTTATTAATTCTATTGTAATTGGCTAATTCTGATAATTTTCTACTCATCTCTTTACCTGGTTTTCATTTCAATGTCATTTTACATTTCCAAGATGTCCACTTGTCTATTTTCATATTTTGTGGCCCAGCGTTGCTATGACAATCTTGTTATTTCCTCATTAGTTTGATTGTTGAAATTAAGGAAGGGAATTAGTTTCATTTATGATTTAATATATATGCATTATGGATACAAAGTGATCTATGAGATGAAGAAACAGAAATTCTCATCCATGAAGATTATGAGATTTTCTATCATCTGGAAAATTTTATGAGTTTGGAGGAAAGTACTGGGATTCCACAGACCATAGGATTGAGCATTTCATTAAATTTTATCTAACTCTCCAGAGAATAGGAGGGACCCCTCTAATAGTTCTATTGTATTGTAATTTTAATTATTATGCCAGTTTTTGCTTCTCATGTGGACATGTAGTCACAATGGGGAAACAAACACTAGGAATTCATAAAGATGCCAGTCTTGACAGAATAATATCTTAGTGCCAGGTCTGAAAATAAAAGCCATTCTCCTGGTTTTGTACAATGTAAGAACCACATACAATCTCCTTTTACTCAACCCTGAGGTTCACAAGGCCTGCAGGTGAGGTTTGTGTATCGTCCACAGCAATGTGACTTTTTTATAGGACAGTTGATGACTCCACCTTGTCAAGCTGCTGCACCTGTAAAGCAATCAGTCTTCAAATTCACACCAGTAAACTTTAAATCCACATCTCCAGCAAGATAGACCTCTCAGATTCCAAATATGACAGTCTCTGAGGATGTGACTTGTGTCAAAACCTGCCAAGCCTATCTTGAATTCAAAAATAAACCTTTCTAAACCAACCAGTATGTCAGTCTTTTGACAGAAATTATAATTTATATCAATGTTGAGAAATGTACCCCCCGAGGAACCATTGTCAAAGCCACATGTGGAAAAGATTAAAGGAGTCACCCCTTCCCCCACAGGCAGATGTGGTCTTACGTGAACCAGTAAAATGAGAGCTCAATAATGATATTGTATTCAGTATGAATACATTTTTTTTTTCAAATAAAATAAAGATGTTAATTCTTCTGGCATTGTTCTTGAAAAAGAATTTTTAATGGAGAAATTTCCAGACTTATCTGTTGACTGTTCATTACCAATTTTGAAAGTAATGATTTCATTCATTAAATTTAAGCTGACTTGCAGAAAGCAGAAAACTAAGGCTCACTTGCTTGTGTTTTAGTTTAAGTTTTGCTGAGTGCAGATATTTACTGAAAAACTCCAATAATAGGTAATATTTTCTATTTTATTTATCTTGATATTTTGTAACAGGAAAGCCAAAACCAAAAACCAAAAACAAACAAAAACAAAAAGGAAGATAAAACAAAAGCCAAATATTTTGTAAATCAGAAAGGTGTTTTGTTTTGTTTTCCTTTCTCTGTCTTGTTGCCTTTGGTAGTGGTGGTGGGCCTGTGGTCTTCTGGTCTATTTGTTCAAATATAAACAATCTCCAATGTTACTTTATAAAGTTACTATTCACCGTATTAAACTGTTCTCCTTGCATTGCTTTTGGCTATCACCCAGCAGATGACCATCAATTACATTCTTCACTTACTCCACCTGAGAAGGCAAGCTCCGTGCAACCAGCAGGCCTCTCCAAGCTTTTCTTATTATGCTAAAATCTTTGATGTTCCCCACAATTCTAAGCAACTCTTAATGCAATATGAAGTACCAGAATACTAAAAAGAAATTAAAAAAAAAAAAAAGACAAACTGGTGAAATTCAAATAAATTTGTAGGTTAGTGAGTACATCATACCCATGCTAGTCTCTTCATTTTGGTTTTGGCAAATGCTGGTCAGCTAAGATAACATGGGGGAAGCTAGGCAAAGGGCAGATTGGAACTCCACTATTTTGACAACTTTACTGCAAGTCTAAAAGCCTCCAAAATAAAAAGCTATTATAAAAATTCTGTCTTTTATATATCTACTTCCAAAGACCAGTGCCAAGGCCCTGATGTTTCTTCTCACTTCTCTGTTGTTTTTTCTTTCTGTAATGAAAACCTCATAGAAATCATCTGGTTGTAACAATCATTAACATTTTTCCATAATGGTCTCTGCTAATTCTTGTCTTTGAAGCAATATTTTAAAAGAAACTACAGACATCATGGCACTTTATTTCTAGATATGTCAGCTTGTAACTTTACAACATAGGACTCTTATTTTTTAATTCAAGGTACCTGAAATACCATTATCACTTCACTAAATTTAGCAATAGTTCCTATCACCTTTAATAAGTTGTTGTCCCTCGGATATCTTCTTATAACTGATTTGTTCAAACCAGGGTCGATCAAGGACCTCATACTGCATTTATTGATTATATCCTTTAAGTCCCTGTAATATAGAGCAGTGTGGTGGCCACAGTCCTAAGATAGCCCAGAAGTTCTCTCCTTGGTGTGCATGCCCATGTAACTCTGTGCCTGTGTATGGCTGAACCTGTGAATAGGATAGGGTATCACCCCCAACATTAAGTGGATTTATGTGTATATGGCATATTGTCAAAACGTCAGTCCTTCCAGCTTTGATTATGGATTCAACACGGTCCCAGTCAAATGTGTCAGCTTATTCTGTGGATAATGACAAGCGAATTCTAAAGTTCATAAGGAGACCTGGACACAGTTTGAAAGGGAAGAACAAAGTTGGGGGATTGACACTACCTGATTTAAAGACTTACGGGGCACCTGGGTGGCTCAGTGGGTTAAGCCGCTGCCTTCGGCTCAGGTCATGATCTCAGGGTCCTGGGATCGAGTCCCACATTGGGCTCTCTGCTCGGCGGGGAGCCTGCTTCCCCCCCCCCTCTCTCTCTCTGCCAGCCTCTCTACCTACCTGTGATCTCTCTCTGTCAAATAAATAAATAAAATCTTTAAAAAAAAAAAGACTTACTATTACAGTACACTACTACTCAGGGCAGTGTGGTATTGATGTAAAAATAGATCAATGAAACAGAATACAGAGTACAGAAACAGACCCACATAAATGCACTCAACTATTGACACAGTTGGTTCCTTGCATAGTTGGTTCATGGTGGGTTCATGGATTGTAGCAAACATACCACTCCGGGGCAGGATGTCAATAATAAGGGAGGTTGTGCATTTATGGGGATGGGAGTGTACAATAATTCTCTGTACTTTGTGTTCAATTTTGCTTTGAACCTGAAACTGCTCCAGAAAGTATATTGTTAAGTCATACATTTTTATTTTATTTAACGAGAATGAGCACAAAAGAAAGCATAGCAAAAGATAATGAGCTATAATAATATGTTATAATTAAGATGGTTTAAACTTATGCCAATGAGATAGTAAAATTATTATAATGTACATATTTTAAATAAAATCATTAGGTAAATAAGAAAACAGTAGGTGACATGCAACCCAGAAACAAATCATTGAGAAAATAAGGTATTAAGACAAATGGTCATGACTCATTTTACCTGATGGACTTTTGCTACCCTCAGACACCGTCTTCCAGGTCCTAGAGTTACACACATGGCAGGTGGGACCCAAGGATCAGCCTCCAGCAAAGTAATTGGCATCTGTAGAATCAGCCATCTATAGATTCTACCTCTGGAGCAACCACAGGAATTGGTTTCATGGATTTAAGAGCTCCTGAAATAGCTTGTCTAATATATAACCTGAGCATAAAAATTATAACTGGCAAGAACCCATATTACCCAGGAGAGATCAATTTTCTATGTGTGGAGAACTGCCTTGGGAGCCACGTTTCCATTTGTAGGGTCATTGGAAACTTCCATAAACGACTTACTGACTGCTCATTGGAATTTACTCCTGCCATTGGTGAGATGTGATACTCAGGCCCAGGATGTGTGCAAGTTCACACAGATACAGATCTGCATGGGACTGTGAGACACGAGCCCCACCCACAGTTTTCCTTCAAGAAAAGGCTCCTTTCTTTGGGTCCTTCTGCTCATCTCTGCTTCCCCAGGGCCTGCTTTGTCTTTGTTCTGCTGTCAGGCTAGGCTCAGTACAGTGGGAAAAGATGGCCTCTCTTGCTCCAGGAGCCCAGAAGCTCCCTGGCTTCAGGACACTGAGCTCACTGTCTCTCAGGCCACGGTGACCACGGGGTGCAGAAGTCAGTCTGTTCTCATACCATGTACAGTTCCGTTCTGCAGTAGAAGGGTTAGGACTTCAACCCAGGAATTTTAGGAGATGCAATTCAACCCATAATAACTGAGGACCATTCTGCTGACAGAAGCCTTGGAATCACACAAATCCTATTACCTTTCTGCTTGACTCTCAAGCCTTGAAAGACTCTGGTTTCTTACACAACATTCTGAAAAGACCTTTTTAGTCCACATGATTTTGGCAGAGAAGAGACAATGTCAAGAGATTAAAAAATAAACATCTAGGCAGGTTATTAAGAAGTTGAATTTATGGGGTAACAGCCGTCTTTCTCTGCCATCCTTCTTTGGCACGTGGTAGAGGCTAGGCTATGGTTTAGATACAGGCTGATTTGCAGGGCATAATGTTTAGGCTAATTGTGTTAGATTGATAACAAACACCACCATAATCTCAGTAGCTTAACGTAAGAAAGTTCCTTTTTTGCTCCTGCAGAGTTCTTTGTGGTTACGAGCAAGTCTCCAGGGCAACCAGCCTCCCTGCACAGCTCTGCTTTGCCAGGGGCTCTCAAGACACCCTCCTTTCACAGGACGCATCAGGTTTCCTCTGACAGAAGAATAATACAGGCAGCTTCTCTGGCTTTTCAGTGCTTTGGTCCAGAAGTGACAGAGGTCACTTCCAGTCATAACCTGTCGGCCTGAATTATTCAGGGGAGTCAATCCATCTGCCCGGTTCTGGGGAACACAGTCTTTTATGTTTCAGGAAGAAGAAGAGAATTGGAAACACTTCGCAGCTGTAGAAACATCATAACCTCACCCAAACATTGTTTATGTAGTTATGAACTACTTCCGTAAAACTCAATCCAACTTGCTGGGTCTATCACAGAACACAATACCCACCCTCACCTCCTAATTACATGTGTGTGCAAACATGTGCTGTCCCTTTGGGAAAATGTCTACAATACAGAAACGGGCCATGTGGACCCAATACGGCTATTTCCACCATGTACCCTTAACATTCTGTCTAATTTGCAGGGTGTCTTTGAAAATAAAGCAAAACCCTGTAGAGAGCTTGAGTTTCCATTTCAAGCTCTTCCACCCCATGACCGTGTGTTCCCCGTCTTTGTGAATCATCACCAACAGCGTGCAACCCCGCACAGTATCTACTGGATTTTAAAAAATTCTTTAATGCCATATTTCCCTGCAGCTACTCCATCTCCCTGCTTGATTCTTGGTGAAAATCTTGAAAGAATTTCCAGCAGTTGTCGCTCCACTGCCTCACCCGACATTCTCCCTGCAACCCCTTCTCCTGGGTCCCCTGCCACGGGTGACCGGTCTCGTCTTTTCAAACCCCCACAGCTCTGTGCCGTAGTAGACCACTCCCTTGGAAGTCTTTCTCCTCCTGGCTCCTGTGATGTTCCAAACAGTGTTGCTGCCGGGACACTCGTCTCCACCTCCTTTGATGGCTCCTCTTCTTTTGTCCAGTTTGCTTGATGGTTAGCTGTTGGAGAAGGAGGTCCCGGTCCTAAGCCCCTTTAGAAAATTTCTAAATTCTCCCTGTCCGGTGCTCTTCTCCACCTCTGCATGTCAGTTATCACTGGTGTCCCAACGACTCTCCCTTACTTCTCTCTCTTGTTACCTTGGCGTCTACATCCAACTCATACACCTATCTATACGGGGATATGTTGTAAACATCTCAGGCCTAAAATAGCCTAAGAATTCCTGACTTCCATGTCCCCAGACCCAGTTCTCCTGCCATGTCCTCAGCATAGCAGGACACACCCTCTCACCCAAGCCAGAAACCAGGAGTTTTTCCTAATTTTTCTCTTTTTAGTGTTTTGGTCCAGAAGCAACAGAAGCCACTTCCAGTTAATCTACTGGCTTGCCTTCAGGAGAGTCAATCCATCTGCCTGGTTCTTGAAAGCACAGTCCCATCCTCTCTTAATTCAATTTATCCTACAGTTTTCCAAATACCATGCCCATCCACCTCTCTCCCTAGTCAACCCTGTCTCTCAGGTTCAACCACTCAACCTGCAATGTGGACTTTGTGATAATCTGCTAACCACTGTCTTTCCTTGTCTTCCTCCCTCCCTCCCTTCCTTCTCTTTCTTTCTTAAAAATTTTTATTTATTAGAGAGAAAGAGAACATAAGCAGGGGGAGGGGCAGAGGGAGAAGCAGACTCCCTGCGAAGCAGGTTTGATCCCAGGACTCTGAGATCATGACCTAAGCCAAAGGCAGATGCTAAACAGACAGAGCCCCCCCAGGCACCACCCTGCCATTCGACATTGTTCTTCAAGCAGCAGCCAGAGCAAGTCTTGAGAACACAAGTTATGTCCTATCATTCCTTTGGTCAAGAGTGTCCCACACCTCCTGTCGCACTTCAGAAGGGAGCCACCTCTCCTGGTCGGCTTGGCCCACAAAGTCACCAGGACCTGGGCTTGGCCTTCCTCTCCCACTTTCTTTCTGTTCCTCATGTCCCATCCACGCGACCTCCTACTTGAGCTCCTGGTGTTTGCCCCTTCCTCTGCCTGCAGTGCTCCTGCCCTAAGTTTTAACATGGCTGATGCCCCTCTTCTCAAGCTGCTTTCTAGTTGTTCTTCCAGGTCCCCACTCTGAAGCAGCCTGCAGTTTCCCTCGAGCACCCAGTCTTGTCTCATTTCTTCACCATCTGACACTGATCTTTGCTCACGAGTGTCCGTCCATATCCGCACTCTCACCTACAAGGTCCGTGTGAGCTTTCCTGACCTCAGTGCCCTCTCCCCAAGATCACATTAAATAATAGGGAATAAGTGAAATCTTTACTGCAGAAAGAGGCAATCCTATCATGAACCTAATGTCTAACCTTTTATATATTTTAATACTTAGATATATGGATTTTTTTTTTAAGTAGGGTCCAGGCCCAGTGTGGAGCCCAGCATGGGGCTTGAACTCTCTACCCTGAGATCAAGACCTGAGCTGAGATCAAGAGTCAGACGCCTAACCATCCAAACCACCCAGGCACCCTGATATATGGATATTTAAAAATCATAAATATTATTTTTATATTATGAATTTACAGAAGTTACATAAAAGAACAGCTTTTAAGGAATAAGTGTTGTGTTACTAAAATCTATTTGTATATGTATATATATCTGCATAAATATATATATGTATAAATATACATATAAAAACATAAATACAACTAAATATGTACATATAAACATATAAATATACATATAATTATATGTACACATAAACATATAAATACACAAAAAATAAATATCCACATATAGGTATATGCATATAAATACATATATGCATATAGGCATATATGTACGTTTACAAATATATAAATTTATATATAAATTATTATATATTCATATTATTTATTTATTTATTTATTTTATTTATTTAATATTTAAATATATTTATATATAAATATACATATATTTTTATATATTTATAATATATAAATGTAAATATATAAGTACATATAAATTAAATAAATAGAAATATATAAATTTTTGTAAGTGTTATCTTGCACTCTGTTTTACAATCATGTCCTCATTTAATTCATACTTTGCTTTGTTAAGGAATATGTAAGGTGTTGCCAGTGGCTCACTGTTAAATATAAAGCCACTAGGGATATTTTTCACGTCTCTCTGGGCTCATGCAAGTGTTTCCTTGGGAAATATACACCAAAACAGAATGGCTGCCTCCTAGAAAAACATGGAAATGCACACATCGGTTTTAGAGGAAGACTCCCAAATGACAGGATGGTATTTATGTGCAGGTTTCCCAAGATGACTGTGAGCTCCTGGAGGGAAGTGGTGATTCACATTTTACTGATGCAGATACCCAGAGGGTCAGCCGTGGGCCTGACAGCATTCATTGCTCCATAAAAGGATACGGGATGTGGTTGGAAATATGCAAACCAGCTATCAATCAGTCTCAACCAGATTGTTCATACCATCTGGAGGTTAGCAGGCTGAAGCTTCTACTAGTATAAGGCATCTGGGAGCCACTATGCTGCCTCTCTGATTCCAATTCCTCAGCCTACTACCTTCCAGATTATTTTAATTTCATCTTGTTTTCTAGGCTTAATAAAGGACACAAAGAAAGAAATGCATATTGTTGTGTCTTCTGCCTGCTGACATCTTAAGTGATTTCCCCTTCACACCGTCAGGTTATTGAAGCAACTTCTTTGTGGGTATACATCTCGTCATCCAGCAAAATATTTATAGCTCCAGGTGATAATCTGCTTAAATTCCAGCTTTTGGGACCCACCAAAATATATGGTTTAATGTGAATATTTGAAATGTTAAGAATTCAGTGTGGCTCATTTTCTGATAGCAGGAGGTGAAATTTCCCCTACTCCCACGACCCAAAGTTCAAGGTTATCACTTAAGTTCTTGTGCATAGCTTGCCAGAGTCACTGTGATGCCGGCTGAAATACAGGAGTGGAACAATGGAAAGTATGTTCTCCACAGGAGAGCACTAGATGAAGCCGTAATATAGTCCCGTCCAACTTCAAAACAACCACCTGAAGCCAGTATCATCAACTTTAAAAAATAAGACACACGAATCCACGAGGAAATATGAAGAATTTTAAGATATTTTAAAACCTTTATTATGCCATTTAAAATAGAATTTGACCCTTTGGAATGAGAAAGCAAATGCATTTGTGAGTCTTATTTTTAAAATGGTGACCATCAGAGGGTTCTTCTCCCTAGGTCTCTGGCTTTCCCATCTGTAAATACACTTTTATCTTCTTTTCCTTATCTTATCCCCCTTTCCCCCACGTTTGTCACAATGAGACTGAGCATTCACTCTTTTCACTTATGAAGTTAATGAAATGTCAGCTCTCCTGTAAGTCTTCACTCATCCCAGTGCCAAAAAATAACCTTCCCCTCTTCTGTGAGAAAAATCATATTTAACCTTTACTGAAACTTGTACCTATAATTCTTTATTTCCTCTTAATCTATAAAATGGTTGAAAGCACATAAGTTGTCCAGTAAATCAGAGAGGTCAGTAAAGCTCAACAGATGAAGTAACAGACTAGTTCTGTCTACTTGAGGCAAGTCCATTGGAATTGCAGAAAGAGGACATTGGTGGAACATTGAGTTCGATGTGCGCAGGAGGAAGTGACTGTAGAGCATAGACGCCCCTTCCCGCAGGTTTGGGAATGAAGCGAGTGGAAAGCAGGCAGTGCACACAGTCCTAAAAAAGCCATCTGTCAAGTTTGCCAATTTTGTTGTTTCGTTTCGGTTTGTGTTTTCCTTGTTATCTTTCAATATAGGTGAAATTCACATAACATAAAATTAACCATTTTAAAATGAGAAGTCAGTGATATTTAGAAAATCCACAGTGTCGTACAACCAACACCTGTCTCAGTTTCTGAAATGTGTTCATACCCATTAAATGTTCCATACCCATTAAATAGCCACACCCCAGTTGCTTCTCCTGTTAGGTCCTAGCTATAACCAATATGCTTTCTGTCTTCGAAGATCTAATTAATTTGGATGTTCCATAGAAACAGAATCATACAATATGTAGTTTTTTGTGGCTGACTTCTTTTACATCACATGTTTTCAAGGATTTATCTAGATAGCAAGTATTTGCAGGCATCCATTCCTCACTCTTATTTATGACATGATAGTATCCCATTGTGTACAGATACTAAACATTGTTCACCTAATCAGTTATGGACAGCCATTTGGGTTACTTCCCTATTTTTGTTGTTGTGAATAGTGCTGCCTTAAACACTGGTGAACAAGATTTGTTTGGGTACTTATTTTTAATTTGTAACTAGGAGTGGAATCCCTATAAGCAATGTACAAGGGTTCCAATTTGCCCACATTTTCACCGACACTTACTTTCCATTTAAAAAACCCTATATTATCATTACTGTAACCATCCTAGTAGGGTGTGACATGGTCTCTCACTGTGGTTTTGATTTGCATTTCCCCAGCGACTACTGATGTTGAACATCTTATCATGTGCCCGTGGGCTCTTTATAGAACATCTCTGGAGATGTGTCTATTCACGCCCTTTGCTCATTTTTAAATTGGGTTGTTTGTCTATTTTTCATTGCATTATAAAAATTCTTTATGTGGTCTGGATATAAGACTTTCATCAGACGTATTACCTGCAAATATTTTCTCTTATTCTCTGGATTATTGTTTCACTTTCCTGACAATGACCTTGGAGGCTAAGTTTTGACTTGATGGAGTCCAATGTGTCTATTTTTTCCTTTGTTGCTTGTGATTTTGGTGTCAGATCTGAAAAACCACTGACAGATATAAGTTTGTAAATAGTTATCCTTCTGTTTTCCTCTAATAGTTTTATATTTACAGCTTGCATATTTTAGGTTGTTTATACATTTTGAGCTTATTTTTGAATATGGTGTGAAGTAGAGCTCTAACTTCATTCTTTTTTATGTAAATATCTATTCTGACACCAGATATTAAGCAGCGCATTCTTTTCACCATTGAATGGTCTTGATACCCTTGTTGAAAATCAGTTAGCCGAAGATGGATGGATTTATTTCTGGACTCCCAATGCTACTCAACTGGTTTAAATATCTACCCTTACATGAATTGTCATATATATATTGCTTCAAGTAGTATTGCAATCTTAATAATATTTAGTCTTCCAATCCATGAATATGGTATGTTTTTCCATGTATTTAGGTCCTCTTTCATTTCTTTCAATAATCTTTTGGAGTTTCCAGTGTACAAATTTATGTCTCTGATTATATTTTTCCCTGGGTACTTTGTTCCTTCGGATGCTATTATAAATTGAATAGTTTTTTAAATTTCCTTTTTAAATTATTCTTTGTTGGCACAGACAAGCACAACTGACTTTTGTGTGTTCAGCTTATATCCTGTAATTTTGCTGGTTTCAATTAGATCTAATAGCTATTTGGGGATGCTTTATGATTTTGCATGTATATAAGGTCATGCCATCTGTGAGTAGGGGTAGTTTTACTTCTTCCTCTACAATTTGAATGTCCTTTATTGCTTTTCCTTGCTTAATTTTCTGGCTAACACTTCCAATACTATTTTGAAAAGAAGTAGCCAAAGTAGACATCCCTGCCTTTTTCCTGACCTTAGAGAAAAAGCCGTTAATCTAACTTTCATCACCTAGCATGACGTTAGCTGTGGGTTTTCATATATGAGCTCTGTCATGTTAATGCAATTTTCTTGAAATGTTTTTATCATTAAAGGATGTTAGATTTTATCAAATACATTTTCTTGCAAAAATTCAGGTGGTTATGTGCTCTTTTTTCCTTTATTCTATTAATGTAGTGTATTTCATTTATTGATTTTCATATGTTGAACCATTTTTCTTTTCCTGGGATAATCCCAGCTAGTCATGGTATATAATTCTAAAATAATATTTTCTAAATTTATTTTGCTGGTATTTTACTGAGGAGTTTTTGCATTTATATTGACAAAAGATACTGGTCTACACTTTTCTCATCATGTCTTGCTCTGGCTTTGGTTTTAGAGTAAACTTCATCTCATAAAATAAGTTAGGCTCTCTTCCCTCCCCTCTAATTTTTAGAAGAGTTTGAAAAGGATTGGTGTTAGTTCTTCTCTTGTTCTTTGTTCCTATTTTTGTTTTCCCCTCTTTTTCTGCCTTTTGTGGTTTCACTTGAGCATAATATGATTTCATTTTCTCTCCTAAGCATATCATTATGACTCTTTTTTTAAATTTTATTTTTCAGCGTAACAGTATTCATTGTTTTTTGCACCACACCCAGTGCTCCATGCAATCTGTGCCCTCTATAATACCCACCACCTTATTCCCCCAACCTCCCACCCCCCGCCCCTTCAAAACCCTTAGATTGTTTTTCAGAGTCCATAGTCTCTCATGGTTCACCTCCCCTTCCAATTTCCCTCAACTCCCTTCTCCTAACTCCCCATGTCCTCCATGCTATTTGTTATGCTCCACAAATAAGTGAAACCATATGATAATTGACTCTCTCTGCTTGACTTATTTCACTCAGCATAATCTCTTCCAGTCCCATCCATGTTGCTACAAAAGTTGGGTATTTGTCCTTTCTGATGGAGGCATAATACTCCATAGTGTATATGGACCACATCTTCCTTATCCATTCATCTGTTGAAGGGCATCTTGGTTCTTTCCACAGTTTGGCGACCGTGGCCATTGCTGCTATAAACATTGGGGTTCAGATGGCCCTTCTTTTCACTACATTTGTATCTTTGGGGTAAATACCAGTAGTGCAATTGCAGGGTCATAGGGAAGCTCTATTTTTAATTTCTTGAGGAATCTCCACACTGTTCTCCAAAGAGGCTGCACCAACTTGCATTCCCACCAACAGTGTAAGTGGGTTCCCCTTTCTCCACACGCTCTCCAACACATGTTGTTTCGTGTTTTGTTAATTTTGGCCATTCTAACTGGTGTAAGGTGATATCTCAATGTGGTTTTAATTTGAATCTCCTTGAGGCTTAGTGATGATGAACATTTTTTCATGTGTCTGATAGCCATTTGTATGTCTTGATTGGAGAAGTGTCTGTTCATATCTTCTTCCCATTTTTTGATATGTTTGCCTGTTTTGTGTGTGTTGAGTTTGAGGAGTTCACTATAGATCCTGGATACCAACCTTTTGTCTGTACTGTCATTTGCAAATATCTTCTCCCATTCCGTGGGTTGCCTCTTTGTTTTTTTGACTGTTTCCTTTGCTGTGCAGAAGCTTTTGATTTTGATGAAGTCCCAAAAGTTTATTTTTGCTTTTGTTTCCTTTGCCTTTGGAGATGTATCTTGAAAGAAGTTGCTGTGGACTCTTTTTAAAACATTTTTTAATCTTTGCAATATACACTCACAACTAACTCAACTCCAATTTCAAATTACACTTTACCACTTTGCTAGTAGTGCAAATATCTTGTAGTAACGGAAGATGTCTAGTTTCTCCCTCCCACACCTTGGATCACTGTTGTTAGATATTTCACCTAGATAGAGGCATAAATTATAATAGGCTTCTATGTATACAAAACAAACATAATTCAATGTACTTCTCATTATTATTTTAAACAGACTTTTATATCTTAAGTCAATTAAGGATAAGAAAAATAGAACTTTTTAAAGTTGACTTGTAATTGTTCATTCTCTGGTGCTCTTTCTTCATGTAGATCTGAGTTTCTGACCCGTATGATTTTCCTTCTGTCTGAAGAACTTCAGGTGCTGAGAACAATATCCAGTTGACTCCAGAGAGGAAGAGAACTTTCAGAGAACTCAGTCTTACAACTACAAGGAAAGTTTTTGCCTCCCCCATTATATAATATGATTTACTGAAGAAACTGATTCTGTTTACCATACAGTCCTCTTTAACCCAACTCCAAGCATAAGGAACACTTGGTATTCAAGCTACAGGCAGGTAACACACTCTCTTTCTGTGTCTAAGTGGCTTCCTTGGAACAAAGAAAGATCTGGAATGTTTGGATCATTATAATGAAACAGTACAAGGGCTACATACCTTTGGTTTGTCCCAACTTTTTGATTTATTGGAAATTTGGTCCAGTCCTCCCTGGGAAAGGGAAATAAGGCATCTCAGGAAGCCAATGCGGCACACTGCTGCATTTTTAAAAGGCTGCTTAATTTTTTATGTGTGCAGCTACAGGGAATGCCAGGGGTGTGGGGGCTGGCAGGACTCCACATTCTGCTCTTCCAGGAGTTTTGAATATCAATGAAGGATTATGTATTAAACTCTCTGATGGACTGTTGTATACCTTGGGGCGTGGGGTAGAGCCAGAACAATTTAAGTAATTGTATTAATAGTTAAAGGGAACATAAGAGTTATGGCTCCTGGAGAAGGAGCCTTTGTGATTAGCTAACATTGACTTTGGCTTTGAGGGTCATCCAGTGTCACACACCTGTTAGGACCAGGCTGCCATTGTTTGCACCTGCCACTAATAAACACCCCATTAATAAAAGCCCATTATTGCCTTTCTTCACTGAAATGTGCTTGTCAAATGTCATGAACATAAGAGGATGATCAGAACCCAAATAGCGATGCATCGTCTCCCGGAATAAATCAGCCGTACCCACTGCTCATGACCGTCAACATAACAAGGCATCAGAAGGACCACAGAGAAAGGCTGGCCTCTGCTGCTGTAGGCATACTTCATTCCTACAGTTAACTTAAAAATGGAACTGATTTGGAAAAAAAAATAATAAAGGGATAGATTCATGGACACAGAACCTTTTGAAAGATGGTCCTTGCGGTTCGTGAGTGAAGTCCAAGTACGTTAATGCAGCCCGAGTGGGAGACCTCTGTGCCTTGCTTTATGCTCCTTAGACACAAGCCACAGCTGTGATGTTCTCTCCCCCCCGGAGAGAAGGCCCAGCGGAAGAGCAGGATCAGCAAATAGGAAATAACCAGAATGGAGCCATGGCTTCAGCGTGATGGAGGGACATCGCCACAGGGGACAGCTGCCTCCTGTGAGCTCTGGAGCATGCTAAGTAAGCAAGATGGTTAATGAAGAGTTTCAGAACTCGAGGGTAAGGTACACAGCTAGGTTAAATCGTATGGAGGAAAGTTTTTGGTTAAAATAGCATAGTTCTCGTTAGGGCTTAACTCAATAACCTGACATACACTTCATTCCAAACACAGGCTGAACCACCTTAATCTCATCAACACTCAAGAGGGCTCCTGTGGGAAAAAGCTTCCTGTGCCCCTTCCAGTTGTTTCTGCTAAACTGCCTCCAGCCTCTTCTAACAAGTGCCCTTGGGGGTCTCTCTACTCTTCTGGGCTTTTGCATCCACTGTGATGATCTCCAGCCAGGACTTTGGTAGTGATGCCTGTCTTACCTAGGGTCCTTCATCTGCTGACTTCCGGCTGTTTCTATCACGACAGTCCCCCAAACTGAGTGACCACCTGTCTCTCCTCTCTAGGGTTCTCGTAAAAGTGCCAAAAGATATCAACTGCAGCAAATTCAGTCCTCTGCAAATTTATAATTTCTAGTATCACCTGTTGCCACAGTTTTGCTCAACATATGGAAGTCAGTCTCTGTTGTGTTTTTCTTTCTTTTTAAATTTCCTAGTAATTCCAATGACATCACATTCATATCCTCCAACTCATGACCTTCCTTGCTCCCAGATGTCCTTAGATGAGCAAGGACCTGCAAGTGTTTCCACAAACTCCATTCTTCCAACTTCAAAGTGCTCTCTGGTCTCCTTCCACAGGAGCTCCTCTTCCGAAGGGAGATCTCCAGCGATGCCTGCCTTTTCCACACACAGTTCTCTTCATCATTTCCTCCTGTCAACGCTGAAAATGTGCTCCATCCATTATCCCAGATATCACATATCTCATCCCTCTCTCTCTGTTGACTCCTTTTATTCAGCCTAGAAACAAATCACTCACTTGCACAACACAGACATCCATTACTGGCTGATAGTTTATGTCCACCTCAAAAACCAGAGAGCCTTAGGTGACGCTACCTTCAATGAGATTTTTAGACAGAGTTTTAATATTATTGTATAAGCCTGAAAATTGATAATCCATGTACGATTAATATAACTCCCAATCATAAAAGCAGAAGAAAATGCCCTTAGTTATTCTGGGGGAAAATATAAATTTCCAACAGACACTCAATTTTAATACAAAATTTATAGGGTAAATTTTATTTGGACTGTGAACTTGTTTATGGCTGAATGCAATATAATATCCATTCACTTGTCATTTCAGAAATATTGCTTGCTGTTTCAGGAGTACATCTTTGAAAGTACAAGAAAGTTACATACTCTGTTTCCTAATTTAATAAAAAAAATCTTTAGTTTATGGTGGCAGTTGTCATCCAGTGATAAACATCAAAAATGGATTTTCCAAGAGGATGTATACCTAAAAAGAAGCAAATCTAAAGGAATTAATACCACTTGACCTACCAGGCAATGACTCTTTCCTCAATATATATTCGTGTTTTTAAAAGTATAATTTAAAAGCTAAAAGCTGCATTTCTCATTCTTGGCAAAGAATATATGCATTGGCATTTTCATCCATATAATGCTGAACTTTGAGAAACTGGTAAACATGCATTTCTTAGGCTATTTTCAAGTAACCTAATGTAAAGGCACTGACTGGAACATACATTGATCAATGATGTTCCTTTTAAAAATAAAGCCCATTTTTATTGGGAGGGAGACAAACCATCAGAGACTCTTAATGTCACAAAACAAACTGAGGGTTGGAAGGGGCTCTGGAGAGGATGGTTGGGTTATGGACGCTGCAGGGGGTATGTGCTATGGTGAGTGCTATGAAGTGTGTAAACCTGGCAATTCACAGAACTGTACCTCTGGGACTAATAATACATTATATGTCACTAAAAAAATTTAAAAATTACTAAAAAAAGAAAAAAAAGCCCATTTTTATTTTTATTTATTTTATTTTTTTAGATTTTTATTTATTCATTTGACAGAGATCACAAGTAGGCAGAGAGGCAGGCAGAGAGAGAGGAGGAAGCAGGCTCCCTGCAGAGCAGAGAGTCCCTTGTGGGGCTCGATCCCAGTACCCTGGGATCATGACCTGAGCTGAAGGCAGAGGCTTAACCCATTTAGTCACCCAGGTGCCCTGGAAGCCAATTTTTAATTAGCAATTCCAATTTTTCTTTTTCATTTGTGATCAAATTGTCTTAGGTTAGTGTCTTAGGTAAGAATGTTGTTACTGCACTTTATTATTAAATACAGGAGAACCACCGTGTTATTTCAGTAACTTCAAGGTTTTTTTTCTTTGTTTTATTTTTGAAAATCTCCTATAGAATTAAAAGCCAACAAAAGAAGCTTTTAGGGTTGACATAAAAAAACTTCTTAGGCACTTAAAAATAAGAGTAGGAATGATCAGTTATCAACAAATACCTAAACACTTGTGATAAAAAAGCAGAATTCTGTTGAGTTAATGTAAAGCGCAAGTTAACTGTGTTAAATGATTCATGACTAGGACAGCATCCCCATCCCCCATAGGGAGCAAGTAGAAGAGAGCACCACACAACTCTGCACAATGGGAGGTTTTTACAGGCAAAGAGAGGGTGAAAAAAGGGAATTTATTAGCAAGGAATGCATTGTTTCAGGGGACCTCACCCTCTGAGGGGAACAGAAGGGGCCTAAAGAGGGATTATCTCCTAGTGTTGACCTGGAAATTCCAGTCCGCCTCGTGAAAGGGCAGGGAGGGGGAGGGTAGTGGTGATACTGTGTTTAGGAGAGGTTGTAAGACTCCACTGACTGACTTAGGTCCTTAACATAAGTGACATCATTTGGGGCCTGTGGTTTTCTTCTTAACAACTGGAACATGTATACCTTTTGGCAATGAAAATTTCAGCACCGCAACTAAAGTGGAAAATTGAGGCAAATCATTAGGTCAGGAAGCTTGTTTACTTCTTCAGAATAATTTGAATATTTCACATTTCTCTCAGTAAGGAGGAAAAAGGAGGAAAGCATGTTCTTTAAATGTACTTCTCAACGTAAGGACTGTCATATGCCCATTTTCAGTAGATTTTATCATGCAAATATGATAATTATGTATTTTTAAAATATAATGAATATGAAGTGTAGTACTGATAATATGAACTCAATATAGAGAAAAAGATAAATCCAATGTGTTCTCTTTTCCCACCTTTTCCTGCACACAATCCTACTTCAGAGTTAAGCCAGACACCCAGCCATTTCCCCCCTAACACAAACCAGCACGCCTACCCACACACCAGCAGGATCATACTGACACCACATTCCTTATCTTGTCTCTAGCTAGCTACTTAGTTTGCTTAAAAAAAGGAAGCAGGTAAAAATAAAATTTATTTATCTTCTCAGAGTTCTGGAAGCTAGAAGTCCAAGATCAAGTTGTTGGCAAGGCTGGTTCCTTCTGAGTCTGCTAGAGGAAATCTATGTCAGGTGTCTCTCCTCGATCCTGGTGGTTTGTTAGCAATCTTGTGTGCCCCTTGGTCTATAGACATGTCACCCTGATTTCTGCCTTCAAGTTCACATGACATTTTCTCCGTGTACATATCCATCTCTGTATCCAAACCCCCTCTCTATCAGGACACCCGCCATATTGGATCAGGGGGCCCTGCCACCCCCACTTGACCTCACCTTAACTCTACAATATCCTATTTCTAGGGTCACTGTCTGAGATACTGGGGATTAGGTCAACAAATTTTGGGGAGAATCACAATTCCACAAAGAATTTGACCACGTGTTATTTTATGGAGAGAACAGAATGAGCGCACCATGCCTCACTGAGCTGGGCCAGTCCTGAGCAACCATGGGGCTGAGCAATGGTGGGGCAGGTCTCTTGTACCTGTTCCAGTGCCATCAGAAGATGGTGGCAGCACAGGTGCTGGCAAAGGAAGGCAGCTATTGTTACGTATGGTAATGATGGGGCTTGGGGACAAAAAGCCTTTTGCATATAAAAATCTGAAGTCAAATCACAGACATGAAAGTTCTTCAGTGAACAAAATTTATACATGTACTCAGTCTCTTGAGCTCTTGCTTGAGGAAGCCATTGGCTGTGACCACCTATTTTGAAGCACGTGTACCATTCAAGCATGACTGTGTGTACACATGCAGAGACACATGTGTACATACAAATATATGAAGGTGTGTACATACACATGTAGGATTTTCATGCTTCTTGCATGTTTATTGATCTGTCGTTACCGCACTTTGACACAGGATGACACTTGGTCCAGCGTTCCTTCCATTTGCTCCAGGGGACTGCCTGTCCTATAACTGCAACATGAGAACATTTGACTCTGCTTGTATTTTCAGTTATCTATAAAATTTTGGCTTAAGAGAAACTCGCAAGTTTTTTAAAGTAAGAAGTCCCTGACTTATAGAGAATCAGGGGAGTACTTTTAACATCAGCCTGATGGAAATCATATGAATTGGGTTGGGGTTTGGGAAGATTGGTTGTACCTGATTAGAATTTCTCCACTGGGTATCATCTGAGGAATCATGGAGACCATCATGGGGTCTCATCACAGAGAAAACCAAAGTCCAGACCCATGCCAGTGGGATCTCAAAACACCCTCACTCTCACAGTGTTTGAGTCAGAGCAGATGTGAGTGATCAGACCGCCAAGCTGTGCACTAACGGGGCATGAGCCACACATCTGACGCCCTGCCCCGGCCCATGGGAGGAGAGAGGGTGGACCTGGGAGTTGAGACTGGAGTGTTCGACTGGCCTGCATCAGGTTTGTAGGACCTGAACTGTAGAACACAGCTCCGGCTTCTGTCTACAATATCTGTAAGTGATGAGAAAGTCCCATTTGATGCAGTAAAAGAGCATGAAGATGGCAAGATGAGATAAAGCTGGTTTACAGTAACGCCCCTCACTCCACAGGTTGCGTTCAGTTTTCCAGGGTCAACTCTTGTATCTAGACACCAGTTGGAGTCCAGCTCTCCCTCCCGGGAAAATCTAAGGAGCAAATACCATTTTCCCCAGGACAAGTTTCTCCTACCTTCAGTTTCAGATGATAATTAGAAGATCATTGATGCCTTATAGTTAGAGAAATTCCCATAGAAGAGAGCGACCAAGGAAATAAAGTTCTTTTATATCAACTGAGAGTGATTTTTTTTTTTAATACTGGTAGGTCCGTTATTAACTGAAACAAGACTGAGACAAAGTGGAAGTTATTTAAAGCTTTATTTTATGCCAAGTATTAGATGTCAGACTGATTGGCCAGGGGAACGAGACTGAGACAAGGTGAAAGTTATGCAAAGCTCTATTTTATGTCAAGCATTAGAAGTCAGACTGATTGGGCAGGGCCATCTCTGAAGAGAGAGACCACCCCCAGCTTACAGGCTCAAGAATTGACTGACTGACCAGTCAGGGCCATCTCCGAAGAGGGCAACCCCTCCCCATCTTACAGGCTACCTTTTATAGAGCAAAAGCCTGGCCACACATAGGTGGCCAATGAGATTGTAGTCATATTAGGTCACACTCAGATGGCCAATTGAATTACAATTTATCTTATAGTAGCTGTTTGACCCAACCTATTACTCTGGTCAGAATTGGTGCTCAAGGTTGGCACCCAAACGGTGGGGTTTACATTCTTTGGTGGGTAGGAAAAAAGTATGTGTGTTTCTTACTGATTGGATGTCTCCACCCAGCCTGACTTGTCCTTGTATTCTGGGCTTTGTAATCAAGAACTTGCCAACCTGGCCTTGTATTCTGGGCTGTGTTATTAGGAACTAGCTGACCATATTTTACTGGTTTCCCAGACTTGCTTCTAAGTAAGTTTCTCTGGGGGTAGGGGGGCAGGGTCAGTTTAAGTTTTACTGCACGAATAACAAAAGGGCTTTTAACCAAGATGGAGTCGCTCTGGCTAAATAGGTCCTTACAATACCTTCATCTACAGCAGCCTCAGTAAAACAGATAAGAACAATACACATGCCCTTTTCAAGGGGCAGCCTTTTATTTCTAGACAAATAGAAGTAGGTCAAGAGCCAAGCCAGTGAGCCACTGTAGAAAGCCTGAATATGTTTCATGAGCTTAAGTTAGGAGGTGAGAAAATTTTAGGCAAAACTGAGGAGTAAACATGTGAATGGCTGACCTAGATTCTTTGAACTGACTTCTGTAAAAAGGAGCTTCCCTGAATTTCTACTGATTGCTCTTAAATCCTATTATTAGCAATTTGGAGAAATGTTTATTTGGTTAATTGATTAAATACAAGAGGACGGGCACCTGGGTGGCTCAGTGAGTTAACCATCTCCCTTCAGCTCAGGTCATGATCACAGGGTCATGGGGTCGAGCCCCCTGTGGGATCTCTGCTCAGCAGGGAGCGTCCTTCCCCCTCTCCCTCTACCCTTTTCCCCATTCATGCTCTTTCTCTCTCAAATAAATTAATAAAATCTTTAAAAAATCAAAATAAAAAAAATTTAAAGAATAAGAGAAGTAAGAGATTTTATCTGTATTTCCTTCTCCAGAACCTTTCCTTTATTTGTGTAGATCCAAGTTTCTGACCAATATTTTCCTTCTTCCTAAAGAATTTCTTTTAATATTTCATGCAAGGCAGTTCCACTGGCAAAAAGCATCTCCTTGATTTTCATTTGCAGGAGAAACTATTTTTCCTTTACTTTTAAAGCATCAGTTTGACAGACCTGTACCCCTGGGGATAAAAATACATGTTTATAAAAAAATAAAAAATTAAAAAAAAAATAAAGCATCAGTTTGCTGGATACAATATTCCGGGCTGGTGACTTTTTGTTTCTGTTTTTATTTTTCCTTTCAACACTTTAAATATTACACTTTCTTCTTCTTGCTTATGTAATTTCTAAAGAAAAGGTCCAAAACGATGCTTCCCTTGCTTCTCTGTGCATAAGTAGTTTTTTGCCCTCTTATTTCTTCAAAAGTTTTTCTTTCTCTGTGATTTCCTTCAGATCTGGGGTCCTTGCATACGGAGTTCTGGGTACACAGAACTGCTTCTGCTTTGCCCAGTGTTCTGAGCTGCTTGGATCTGGGGCTCCACGTTTATCATGAACTTGGAGAAATTCTCGACAATTATTAATTCAGACATTTCCTTTGTGCCTTTCTCTCTTCCTCCTGTGTCTGTGGTTCCCATTACCTCTGTCACACCTCTGCTTACTTATCTTCCTATTGAGATGTAAGCAACATCCTGTATTTCCCACTGAAGCATCCACCTGCTGCGTTTGCAAAAATCAGGGCATCAGATTAAGGGTTTGAACTCTTTCCTAGAAAATGCCTTTCTCCGGGGGAGACTGCAAAGATGTTGTTCACTGGCTTCCATTCCTTTGGACACACCTCCTTAGACTTCTGTAAGTATGACAGAAGCTTGTTCCTGAGGCTAAAGCTTGTGGACAAGCAAATAGACCCCTTTCTCCAAAAGGTGGGGGTGTGTTTTGTCTATCTGAGCAGAGCACTGGGAGTCTGCCCAGAACTCTCTCTCATTGTTGAGTCCCATGGGACCCAAAAACACAAGCTCCTTGGCCTCCAGAGCCAGACAATGTAGGGGTGACCCCGAGGTGGCAGTCACAAAAACTAGGTCACGGGACATAAACACTAGGGAACCAGACGCCTGTAAAATCTTCTTTCTGGAAGATACTGCACAGCAGGGGAAGAGCACAAAGATGGACCTACTGGCTGGAGAAAGAAGAGAAGCAACACAGACATGGCACCCTCTGGAAAAAGGAGAAGAAAAGGGGGAAAAAGAGAAAAAAGTGAAAAGAAATAAAAACTGTTTTAAAAAGAGAAAAAGAAAGATTTAGGCTGTCAAGCTTGAGCAAGGTGAGATTATACCCACCAGCTGGAGTGTAATGATGGCCCCCCTGGAAAAGGAAAAAAAGATGGTACCCACTGGCTTCAGAGAAGCAGGGAGAAAGCAGAAGATGTGCCTATGAGCCTCTGTCCCTACAGAGTTTTCTTCCAGCAGGTACCTGGCCCTCAGACTCATTCTAAAAATAGCAAATGTGTCCCTTTCACAGAAAACCTGGGTGCTTTTTGAAGAGCTGCTCAGGTTCCTGGACTGGCTGAGTCCATGGGCTAGCCTGTTAGGAGCCATTTTTCCAGTCTACCATAGCCCTGATGGTCTCATGGGCACAAGCCCCATTGTTCATCGAAGTCAGATGGTTTGGGTGCCAGTCTTTTTTACAAGCTGGGTTTCCCAGTGCGAGGTTGGACCCTTCACCCTTGAGGGAGAACTCTGGGTATTGTGTTCCCTCCCAGCTGTGAGTTGCCACACCAGTGGTGGGGCTTATGGTGAGATCGCCGCTGTGTGTTTTACTTATGGACCAAGTTCTTCAGTTTGTATTTCTTTTGCATCAATCTGGGTGGTTTGTGTGTTTCCAGGAAGTTTTCCACTGGGTCTAAGTTTATCTACTTTGTTGGCAGGTAGCTGTTCTGAGCATTCCTCTGTAAGAGCTGTAAGACCAGTTGTAATACGTCTTTATCGTTCCTGATTTCAGCCAATGTTTCGGCTACTCTGGCCAAAGTTGTTCATTTTGTTAATCTGACAGAGAAAAAGCTTTCAATTTCAATTTTTTGATTTAATTTTATTTTTAATTTTGTTGATTTTGTCTCTTTTCCTCTTTTTTTTTAAAAATTTTATTTCCACACTATTCTTCATTGTCTTTTCCCTATCTTCTGGTTTGGGGCTCATTTTATTTTTCTCATTTCTCAAGGCAGAAATTTAAGTTATTGATTTTTTTCTTTTTTAATGTAGGCATTAATAACTATCAACTTCCCTGTAAGCACTGCTTTCACGGCCTCCCATATGTTTAGGTATGTTGTATTTCTATTTCCAGGCATCTTAAAGTATTCCCTAATTTTCCTCATGATTCTTAATTTGATCCTTTTGTTATTCAAGAATATCTGGTTGGAGGGTATGTGATTTGGTGAGTGCTGTGAAGTGTGTAAACCTGGTGATTCACAGACCTGTACCCCTGGGGATAAAAATATATGTTTATAAAAAATAAAAAATTAAAAAAAAAAGAATATCTGGAATAACTTCCACTCATTTGTGAATGTTCCAAGTTTCTGTTGATGGTTGACTTTTAATTTAGCTTCATTGTTGTAGAGAGCATACTCTGTATGATTTTAGCTTTAGTAGTTTGTTGAGACTTTTTTTATGGCTAACCAGATGGCCCACCTTGAACAGTATTTCGTGTGTGTGTCGGGAGAAAGCATACTCCATTGGGGTCTGGTGCAAGGCTTTGTAGATGTGTGTTAGCTCTAGTCGGTTTGTTCCTGACTAGGAACTCCAGTTGATCCTCCGGTAAGTTGTTCCTCGTGACTGAAAGTGAGACTTTGATAGTCCCCACT
Source organism: Mustela nivalis (assembly GCF_964662115.1). Classification (NCBI taxonomy): domain Eukaryota; kingdom Metazoa; phylum Chordata; class Mammalia; order Carnivora; family Mustelidae; genus Mustela; species Mustela nivalis. Next base: position 301,481 of record NC_139032.1, on the reverse strand, counting down.
CATTATCGTTGAACTGTCTACTTGTCCCTTGAATTCTGTTAAGTTTTCCTTCATATATATTTGGGCTTCTGATTCTAGGTGTCTACATATTTATCATTGTTATATCTCTGTGAAGGATTTATTCCTTTCTCATTATAATATATTCCCCTTATCTCTAATGAAATTTCTTGCTTTCAAATCTATTTTATCTGATGTTAACATAGACATTGCAGTTTTTTATGGTTTGCTATGTGGCTAGTATACCTTTTCCTATCCTTTTGCTTTCCATCTACTTGTATATTCAATCTTCAGAATTTCTACTATAGAGAGAATATAAGTTGGATCTTACTCTTTTTTTAGTCCAATCTGAAAATCTCTGTCATTCAATTGGGTTGTTTAATTCATTCATATTTAATATTATTGAGAAGGCTGGATTTACATTGACTCTTTTGTTCTCTTTTTTCTTTATGTGTTATATCCTTTATGTTCTAGTCTTCATTTATCAACTTCTTTAGCACTAAGAGGATATTTTTTGTTTTAAAATATTTCTCTTAATGATTTTCAACTCTATACTTTTAAGTTAATTTCAACTAAATTAACTCCAGTTAGATAAATATTTTGATATATATATGTAATATATATTACATATATATATTATATAATATATAATAATATATAATATATTATAATATAATATAATATAATAATTATATAATATTATAATTATATAATAATTATTATAATTATTATTATAATATTATAATATTATAATAATTATTATATTATATTATAATTATATAATATAATATAATATATATATTATATAATATATAATAATATATAATATATTATATAATTATATAATTATATGTAATATATATAATATATATATAACATATATATAGAAATATATATTTTTCTATAATACATATTTCTAGAGTTTGTTGTATTAACCTTCTATTTACCTTTTCTTTTCATTTCTTAATATGTATCTAAGTAACCATCTAGTATTATTTCCTCATTGCGATACAACCTTGTTCTCACCTGCCTCCTTTTTACCATTGTCACTTGTATTAAAGTTTACAATTTGTATTTTGTAGTCTCACTAATACATATATAATGTATACTTTTTATTTATTTATTGAGAGAGTGAGAGAGCAGACATGCAAGCAAGGGATGGGGCAGAGGAAGAGGGAGAGAGAGAATATCAAGCAGTTTCCCTGCCACACAGCAGCGCAGAGCCCGAGGCAGGGCTTGATCTCGCAACCCTGAGATCATGGCCTGAGCCAAAATCAAGACTCAGTTGCTCAACACACTAAACCACCCAGGCACCACAGATATATTTTTTTTAATCTGTTAACAGAAGGGAGAATAAATGTGCAATTATATTGCCTTGTATACTTACTTACATAATTTTCTTTACCAATGGTTTTTTTCCTCCCTATGGATTAACATTACTGTCATATTTCTTGCATTCAGCCTGAAGAATTTCCTTTAGAGTTTTGTTTAAGGCAGGTTGATGAGTAACAAGTGCTTTCAATATTTAATGAAAAAATTACTTTATTTCCCCTTCACTTTTGAAAAATAATCTTATGTGATATAAGATTCTTTTCTTGAGGTTTTTGGGGTTTTTTTTTTTGTTTCTTTTCTCCTTTCAGTTCTCAAATACTGAAAGGAAAGAGAAGTGACCTGTTAACTTTACTGCAGTTCCCTTGTACATAATGAGTAGTTTGTGTCTTACTGTTTTCAGGATGTCCTGTGTTTGGTTCCCGGCACACTGAGTCTGGTGCGTCTGAGTAGAGATCCCCGTCCCCCAGACTATCAGAAAGCCCCTAAACAACTTGATTTTGAACCTCGGCAACCGTTCCAGGCAGGAACTTTAGCTTCTCTGAGCGGCACCTTTGCTCTCTTGATTTTGTTTCGACTTCACATTTGTTGGGTTTATGTTTGTTTGTTTGTTTGTTTGAAGATTTTATTTCTTTTATTAGAGAAAGAGTGCATGTGAAAGAGAGAGAGCAGGAGCAGGGATGGGGGGAGAGAGAGAGGGAAAAAGCAGACTCACGGCTGAGCAGGGAGCCAGATGTAGGACTCGATCCTAGGATTCTGGAATTATGGTCTGAGCTGGAGGCAGATGCTTAATGACTGAGCCACCCAGGAACCCCTTTAGGGTTAAAAAAAAATGAAAACAAAACAAAACCCATGAATCCTAGTTCTAAGAACTCTTTCTGAACAAGTCACTCAACTTCCCTCATCTGTATCAAGACTACGACAACTGAGCCTTCTTACTGGATCTTTAAATTATGTTTCCAGGACTCCAACAATCAATCGCTGGTATACAAAGCAATTTTAATGTTTTCATGTTTTTGAGTGGGATAAACAATTTGAAGATGCTTTAAAAATGTTTTCCCTTTGCAGATTTTGAACTTCAGAATCATGTCATATGTGTTGCAGAGCTCTGTGCTTTTGATCACTGTCGATCTTTAGGGGGCTAGATCAGAGGCTGCAGGTGCAGGTTTCAGTCTGCCTTTGGCCAATCACGTGATATTGGTTCCAGTCAAGGCAATTTGTACCTGAAGTTTTAATTCAAGGTTTGGTTTATGGAAATGTAAGGGGACCCTAGAGTTTTTCTGGTATCTTAGCTGAAATCATTCTAGCTTACTTAAAGAGCTAAGTGGTATGATTTTATGAAAGAGATTATTGTTGGCATAATTTTATCTTCCCAACAAGGTAATCCCCTTCTTTCTTACAGGAAAACAATACGTTTTTGACAGCAGCTCTGCATTTTAGCCAGTGTCACAGAATGCCCCATTATTGTCTAACTGAAAATAGTTTTGTTTTTGTCTTTTCCCCATGGAGACCTGTGTTAGAGGTCATGAATGAGCCACCCAAGGGAAATATTCAAGGAAAGTACAAATGGCAATTCTTTAAAAAATTAAAGTAAGTCTGTGAAATATTACAATGTCAAGAGTAATACAAATGATTGCAACTCTAATGAAAAGTTGACTATCCTATTTAGCAATAAACTTAAGGACAGTTATTTTAAAGCATTATTGGGTTTAAAAAATTACAATCATATTGAGGCTATGAATAAAACAACACTAAAGTTTACAAAATAGCATCATAAAAATCTAGACACCTATGTACTTGGATATGGAACCCCTTAGTCATGTAAGTGATAGTAAATGAGGTAACACTATGCTCTAGTTACTCTATATGAAATGGTGCATAAAAATCATTATGTCTCATTGAATCAATGTTTAAAATTATTTAGAATCAATGTAAGGAATTTCAAAAATTACTTTCTATTGGCTTTTCATTCCATCACAGATAATTTAAGATTTTGTGCTAGATTATTGTTTAATAGATGTTAAATTAATGCACTGGAATAATGTAAACCTAAGTCACTTAATCTGCATACACATTGATTTTTCTTTTAAAAAAAAACAAGTTCCAGAACACTTTTTCTAAAAAAACCTTTGATTTTTATAAAAATGAAATCTAGCAATTGCTGTTATTATATAATTATCAGATTTTTTTAGATGATCGTACCACTACCAATAACATTGCCACAATTAGTTGAAAACCTGCTAAATTCTAGGCTTGTTAACACAGAACAATAGCCATAGTTCATACTTTGAAAAACGTTAGATTGTTCCAGGCATCACTCTAAGCATTTTTTCTGTAATAATTTCTTAGTCTTTCTGTCGTTATTACCATTGCCTGAAAAAAACAGACACAGAGAAGTTAGCAACCTGTCCACTGTCACACAGCGGAGCCTATATGTGAAACCAAGGCTGACCAGGGCCTAAGCCCAGTGCTGGTCCTGCCCATCCTGGCCTCATGGAGACTTGAATTGGAGCATTTGTTCTGCTATTCATGAGGTCTGTAAACTCACAGACCACTTCGATGCCCTGAGCTCCACTTAGTTCACTTATAAAATTGGTGTTAATAAGAACAACAATGACACCCATCTGATGTTGCTGTTAAGAGAAGGGAGTAGGATACGCAGGTAAGATTCTGAGCTAATGGCCTGGCACACGGCTCGTGGCCAGCATCTGCCTGTCTCTCACCATGCTTGCCTACACTTATCACCTTCCCAAAGTCCTCATGTTGCAATTTTGTCTGTTGTCAGTATCACCGGTCACATATGTTAGATCTCCAAAACAATACTAGTTCTCCAGGGCTTTCAAGTTCCTGGACTTTGAAGACATCCTTTGTGACCAGAACAGTACAAAGTTAAGAACAGATGTAAAGGAACAGAACGAAGGAGTGAATGAGAAGTTGGCCCCTGACATAGACTTATTGATTGTAAAATGCATCTCAGTTTCAAGAAATAATTCATTGATTGACTTTAATTTTTCCTGGATATATGAATTATTTGTGTAAATTAGGAGGCCATAGCTTCTTTTATTTTTTAAATTGAACTATAGTTGATACCCAATGTGCATTAGTTTCAGGGGTACAACATAGTGATCGACAAGTCTGTACCTCATGCTCTGTCCCCACATGTGAAGCTCCATCTGTCACCACACAGTCTTTCACAGTCCCCCTGAGGACACTCCCCATGCTACACCTTTCATCCCCATGACTTATTCTCTCCATAACTGGGAGCCTGTATCTCCCACTCCTCTTCACCCATTTCGTCCATCATCCTGACATCCTCGCCTCTGGCAACCACCAGTTTGTTCTTTTTACTTATGGGTTTGTTTCTGTTTATCTGTTTTGTTTGTTTTTTCAAGTTCAACATATCGGTGCAGTCATATGGTATTTGCCTTCCTCTGCTTGGCCGATTTCACTTAGCACAGGGATGGTATATTTTCCTTCCAGTGGTTACGAACATCTGTTGTTCCCCATCTCATCCTATTGTATAAAGTTAGCATTCAATAAGCATCATATTTACAAGTGATCGGGCCTTCTTTTTAAAAATTTTTTTTTATTATTACATTCAGTTAACCACTGTATAGTGCATAATTAGGTTTTGATGCAGTGTTCAGTGGTTCATCAGTTAAGTGTGACACCAGCATATTACATAATATGTATAATACATAATATCCACATTATGCTGTGTGTTAACAGCACCTGCCCTCCCTTATACCCATCACCCTATTACCTGCTCCCACCACCCTCGTCCCCTCCGAAACCTCCAGATTGTTTCTCGGGGTCCATAGTCTCTCATGGCTCATCTCTCTGTGACTTCTCCCCCTTTGGATTTCCCTCCCTTCCCCTATGGTCCTCCGTGCTCTTCCTTATGCTCCACAAGTGAGTGAGACCATATGCTAACTGTCTTTGTCTGCTTGACTGACTTCATTGGACCTAATCCCCTCCAGTTCCATCCATGGTCCTCTTAAATTTTATAAAAATGTGTGATGTTTACTATTTAATATGGCTGTTTTTTCCTACATTAAAATAAACACAACAAAGTCATCTTATATGACTTTAAGTCATACTATACAAAATTCCACTGATAGAAAGAAGTTCAACATTCTAAACAGATGCCTATCATATACAAGACCAGAAATGGGACAGATATGCTATTTTTAGGTCAGAATTCTTTGACTGAAAACAACAGAAACAAAACTCAAGTGAGTTCATGGGCAAAAGAGAATGTATGTTTACCTAATTTAGAAGTTGAGGAGGGACTAATTTGACTTCAGGAACATTGACATTTAGTGGCTCAGTAAGCAGGTACCCTCACTCTTTGGATCTGTCGGGTTTTGTTTTATCTGGTTTCAGGGTGGTTCCTGGAAGCTCCCGGCCATCATCCTTGAGATTTGATCTTGGTCTCTCCTTCCTTTTATGTTACATAAATGTCCCATATTTGTGGTCTGTTTCTATCAGAGTAATTTATTCTTTACATTTTTAGTTACTCCACTTCAGAAAAGTTAACTCTTGTGATTTTTCAGTTGTAGAACTAATTACTTAACACAGGGTGAGCATGTTTGCCATATTGTTTGTTTAAGAGAGGTTGTGATAATATTTATGAAAAATGCTTGAGAAAGAGTCCAAGGTTTGACATATGAGCAGTTGGCCTCTGTCTGCAGTCTGGTCTGTTCCAATGAGGACCTTCAACCGCTGTAGGACTCGACACATCTGCGTAAGTGAGAATCAATTCAATTGATCTTGACAGACTTGCTCCACTGCCTTCAGTTCAAAACTCAATTACACAGAGTGTTCAAGAATAGGATAATTCCAGTGACCAACAGGAATGGGATTTTTACTTAGTTATGCAAAGGCCTTGCCTTGAGTTTTCAGTGAAATGAAATGTTTTAATTTAATCTCCTAGAGCATAAATCTATAATATACTTATGCTCTGCCAGTGCAAAGAAATCTGTCCTTCCATTGATGTGAGAGTGATTTAAATGGACAATTACCACCACCAATGGTTCTGCACCTTTTCTTCAAGCATTTCCAGCATGTACACTTACCGTCCAAGGGGCTTTGATGAGTGTTGCACCAGCAATGTAAAGAGTTTGACATCAACATTCCAGCAAACCTGGGGGAAGGGAGTGAGAACCAGGTCTGTAAAGCATCTTCTCCCCTTTCAGGAAAGGACAGAAGGAAGGTGACACAATCCTATCGACTTGTAAATATGCTGCTGAGAACCAACCAAGACATTCCTTTCCTAGCAGGTGTTTTCAGCATGATATTCATTGTTGCTTAAAATTTTCATGGCTAAAAAACCAACCAAACAAACAAACAAAAACACCTGGATTCTACTCCAATATTACACTGTATGTTAACTAGAATTTCAATAAAAATTTGAAAAAAATAAGTTATACAGGAAAAAATCAGAATTTTGCCAAAACAAAAACAAAAACACAAAACCCCTGAAATCTCTGGATTTGTTGAGCATAGCTCCCTGAGAAATGCGATATAAGCTAGGCAACTAAGTATAAAATGTGGATAATTCACAACCCAAAATGTCTTTCTCACATAAGTGAAGAGTCCATATACCTCGATTAAGACCTAATATGTTCGGGGACCTGGGTGGCTCAGTCAGTTCAGTGTCTGCCTTTGGCTCAGGCCATGATCCCAGGGTCCTGGGATTGAGCCCTTCATTGAACCACCCCCCGCCATAAGATCCCCTGCTCAGCGAGGAGTCTGCTTCTCCCTCTTCCTCTGCCTCTTTCCCTGCTCATGCTTATGCTCTCTCTCACTATCTCTCTCAAATAAATAAATTTTAAAAAATAAAGAAGACATAATATATTAATGTGAGCCACAGCATGTTCTATGCAGAAAACATCCTTACAGATCCTTGATTATCTAAGGAATGTTTAATTTCTTCAGCTTCAAAGAATTGCTAGACAATTCTTTGTCAGTAGGGTTTTTTGTTTGTTTGTTTTGTTTTGCTTTGCTTTGTTTTGTTAGGATTTTTATCACATCACTGCAAAGTCTTCAGAGCTCCATTATTTCTGATAAGAAGTCAACTGTTAATCTTCCTCAGGTTCCCTTGTGCATGATAAATTCTTTTTCTCTTGCTATTTTCAAGACTTTGTCTTTCTACAATTTGACTGTGATGTGTGTAGACAGAGATTTCATTATGTTAGAGAGAACTTGAAGTATGTTGAGGTTCTTGGAATTGTAGATTAATGTTTTCTATTAAATTTGGGAAGTATCCAACTGTTTTTTCCTTCAAATAATTTTTTTCTCTTTTTCTCTTTCTTTTCCTTCTGGGACTCCCACTATATCCACATTTGTACACATAATGGTGTCCCACGTGGCTCTGAGTTTCCGTTTATTTATTTATTTTTCCTTTTCATTATTCATATTGGAAGCTCTCTATTGATTTATCTGCAACCTTGATGATTTTGTCTTCTGTCAGCTCAAATCCTTTGCTGAGCACTCACAGTGATGTTTTTTGTTTAAGCTATTGTGTTTTCTGAGTAGACTACACAAGACTGTGGGTCTGCAAAGAGAAATTGGCCTCAGACTCTACTCTTCTTAACCTCAGAAACAGAAAACAGACAAAACCCGGATAAGAGATCAGTGTTTAGAAACTCAGATGCCCGACTGGGCTAAGTGATGAGGAACATCTGACGATGCCTTAATGTGTGAGTAGTAGTTGCTGAGTTCACTCACTGATGAGGACACTCTCTGGAGGAACTCTCCACCATGCCTGATCTGATTTCAAGGATCTTAACAAACCTGGTGTCTCACATGTAAGAAGGATTTAGGGGGAGGGAGAGACAGCGAGCAGAGGAAGAGGCTCCAGGGAGGCAGACCTTCAGGAGAGTAAATGGATGGACCCACGGAGGAGGTCGAGAACACACAGAGAGACCCAACATGAAGAAAGTGACAAGGACACAGAACAAAGGCGCCAACAAAATAGGGATGAGGAGAGAAGCAGAGGCTGAGGAGAAATGAAGCTTGATTCTTTTGTAAGTTGGGGGTCTTTGCTCTTTCTGCAGATGTGTTAGCTCTAGGTTCCTACTCCAAGGCGTTAGCAGGGCCGGAGCCCAGAAAGGAGAGAAGCACTGATCTTCAGTTTGAGGAACGGCTCTGGGAGAAGCAGGGACCCCAGCTCCTCATGGGGACACACTTACCCAGAGCTGAGCCCGAGAGAAACTGTCTGACAAGTGGTTGTGGGAGGTTGTTTGCAGGTGATAGAAAATAAAGGCCACAAAAACACCCACTAAAAATGGTAGGAATTGAACAGGTAAAGGGGATAGGGTGCAGATCGAGAGGGAACAGCCCCTGAAGGCAAGGAACTGAGCTGAAATAACCGTCGTCACGGTGATGAGCAAACAGTCCCGCAGACCGAAGGGTGTAGGTGAGGGAGTTGGATGCTGCCCCCGGGTCAGCCATGGGGTGTCGAGCCTGCTGTGGCTGAAAGTGCTTCAGGCCTCGCCTGCGGAGACTCAGCAGCCCCCTTGCTTGTGCAGCTCTCCGGGCTACTCGTCAGACTCAGAGTAATTGGGTGGCATGAACAAGCCGCAGACCATTTCTATGGAAGTTCAGCCTTATTACGTGTGAGAAAATGCAGTAATGAAGGAGCAGGTGACTAATTACTGGAGGAAAAGGTCCTCAGGAGACTGGCCTTCATCACCTGATAGGAAACATTTTTCTCAGCCCCATCAGCTGCTTGTGTAAAAATGCAGGATTCTCAGGAATTTAAGCATCCTGCACAATTATGTGTTCTTTTCTCATTTCAATACTCTGCCTCACCTCTTGTCTTTTATCAAGGTTATATTCTTAACTCCTGATGCCATACCCCCAAGTTTACCCGATTTTTTTTTTTTACATCAGTTAGAAGGTGGACGTTAGCCAGAACAGCTCTCCTGCCAGGACAATTTCTGAAGCCGGCATTCATTTTCTTGCAGGTCTAGATGGAACATCACCAGGAGAGGGAAATGGCCCTGCTGGGAGACCCTCAAAGCCCGCAAAGCAATGGGCATCTCAGTCCTAATGAAACCTGATGGTCGCATGTCTTTCGAAAGTGGATTCTCCAGTCACAGGTGTGTGAAGCCACAGATGGGTTTATATTGAATTTGCTGAGGAAGAGCCATCTTTCTTCAGTGACATCCCATTTCCAGCGTCTCGGCCGATCATCAGCTTTCCTCGGAAGTCTGACACAAGTTATGATGTCTGGGCAGGAATCAGGAAACAAGCCTCCCTTCCCATGGGCTGTGTTTCCAACAGTCCCAGGGCAGCTTCCACCAGAAGGAAACTTCTGGGATCATGACAGGGAAAGAGGACAAGAAGTTCGTCCAGGGTAATGGAAATGCTGCAGGGACTGGGGCCGTGACAAGCCACCTTCCTACCCAACCCAGGGCCACAAGACGTGTCCCGGATGTTCCCTGAAGGACTCCTGATGCCCATGCTAAAGCGCCACGGCCACGCGCACTGCAGAGCTTAGGCACAGAGGAAAGTCCGCACCCTAGAATCTCTTCTGCCTTGGTCAAAAGCGAAATCCTCTACCACCCCCCTGCTGCGGGACCTGCAAAAGGACAAGTGGGTAGAAGACTGTTGGAGCAAAGGCGGGGGTACTGGGAGCTGGCAAGTGTGGACCGTCACAGGGCATCTGGTCCCTGATACCTGCTCAAAGGATCACCAGGCCTCCCAAGCAGGGGAAATGAAGCCAGATTTGGTGATGCCAACTGGACTGGAAGAAGCTCTGGGGTTCGGGGACTCCAGCATACCACGCGGGGGTGTGAGAATGTGTGGAGGGGCAGGCGCACAATTATCTCCAGAAGGAAAGAATCAACCTTCAGGGGTAATTCTCTCCTTCCTGGCCCTAAATAAAACAGCAACCACAAACGCAGATCTATCCCTGAAAGAGCTGTAATGGGCCCCAGGGAGTTGTTCTTGTCCTAGGAGGCTTCAAGAGACCTCTTGCCAGGTAGGGAGATGGTGCTCAAGGGGTCCTTGGTTTGCTGTCCAAGGTGCTCAGGTCAGAATCCTCAGTGCCCTGTTTCCTGCCCAGCCTGGACGGCCCCTCTGTGTAGCTCGGCCCACATCGGCTCCTTCCAGCCCCCTCCTCCCAGATGTCCCCCAGGAAAGCTCACCAGAGAATCCCCATCAGCTGTAAGGTTGGCCCCAAACAACAGGCTGTTTCCCCAAAAGCCGAATCCCTCACAGTATTTGTTCTGAGGAGCTTTCTTGTGTTTCGGTCATTAATTCGGCCTCATCTAATTTGGGTGAAACAGTCGCCACTACGGTGGGGCTGAGGGTGGGCTTCTTCCACGCTCCTTCCTCGGAGGGACCGGGCCGCACGCTCCCTCTCAGCTCCCGTGGCCAAAACCAGCCCCGGGAATCAGACCAGCGGGAGCCGCGCTGGAGCTGGCTTCGTCCCTCTGCCTTCGTCCCTCTGGCGGCAAACACGGGCGCCGCGGGTCTTGGCCGGCTCCCGTCCCGCTCACTCCGTGCGTCCTGCTTCACAAAGCCGCGCAGCCAGCGCTCTCCCCTGCGGCCTGGCTTCTAGGTTGAGTCCCAGGGACACAAAACGCAGGACACACGCCTGCGTTTAGCCAGAAACTGTTCCGAACCCGGCAGTCTTGTCTGCGGGGCACTGCTCCGTCCTACCTCCCCTCCTTCCAGGGCCGGCACCTTGGAGGACCCCACGGGGTGCTGCCCACTCCCAATCCCCAGCACCCAGCGCGGTGGGTGGGACCCTGCGTCCCTCTGCCTTCCCAGGGAGCTGCCCCTGCTGGGGTCTGCTGGCCCCCCATTGCGGGCGGAGGCTCAGCTGTTGCGTTTGGGGGGCTCCCGTCTGGCAGAGGAGAGGGGTTCATAAGCAGATCAATTGCAGATTGCACACACACAGAAAGAAAGAAAGAAAGAAAAAGGGTGGATTAACAGAATTAGGGGGAGGGAGAGAGAACAGAGAGAATACGACGGGCTCCCCAGAGAAGATGACACTGGATGAAGACCTCAAGAAGGTGGGAGGGGAAGGGGTTAGAGAGGGTGGTGGTCTCTGCTTGAGATTCTCTTCCTCTCCCTCTGCTCATCCTCCTCTTGTGATGTTCTTTTAAAAATCTTACCTCCTATTGGCAAGTCACAATCTTATTACAATATTAGTAAACATGGGGCGCCTGGGTGGCTCAGTGAGTTAAAGCCTCTGCCTTCGGCTCGGGTCATGATCTTGGGGTCCTGGGATTGAGTCCCGCATCAGGCTCTCTGCTCAGCGGGGAGCCTGCTTCCTCCTCTCTCTTTGCCTGTCTCTCTGCCTGCTTGTGATATCTGCCAAGTGAATAAACAAAATCTTTAAAAAAATATTAGTAAACATATTCCAAAACGTAAGGCAAAACAATATTCTCTTTGCACAGGTTCCAGTCCTTGACACAAAATAGTTTGTCCTCTAACTTGTAAAATGTTTACTGGACTGAAAACTGAACAAGTAAAGCCATAAAGGTCTGTGGGTATGAAACAAGTCCTAAGAGCACGCATTGAGAGCACCCCCCACTTGCAGATGGGTTCTGTGACCATTGGGGATGCAGACCTGGAGCTGCCTGTTCAGCTCGTTGGGTAAATCCATTACCCAGAAGCCACTGCCTGGATGGTTCTGGAAATGGAAACCTTTGAGCTGGCCAGCAGGGTGGCGCAGGCCAGGGCACCCACAAAGGCAGGCACAAGAAGAGGGAGAAAACAGGCCAACACAATAGGACGAGAGCAAGAGGGCTTCCTAGGAGCCCAGAGCTGCTATTGACCCAGCCCGGCGCTGACAAGATCAAGACTCTGTGAGGCTGTCCTTGACCCAGGACTGGGGTGGCCCGGGGGCTAACTCTCCCCAGGAAGGCCAGCCGTCCCTGAAGCCCTCTCCCAGGCTGGCTCCTCAGAGGGCCCTTGTTCTTAGCTCTTGCTCTTAGCTTGTTCCCCCCTTCTAAGCCATATTGGAAGGATCCTTCCACCCCCTACATTCAAGGCTAAAGCCCAGGAGGCAGGACAACTTTCCAACGAAGTCTGTGTGTCCAAATGCGTTACCTAGTGCATTGAGGACATTGCCCTGAGAGTCTTTTACAGCAAACTAAGGAGCCTTTGATCTTTGGGAAAATAAGGCTCTCTTATGTCAACCTGAAGATTAAATGACCCTCTCCCTACCCACCAGAAAGCATCCTCAGGCATCCTGAGCATCAGAGAGGTTCTAAACAGTGGTATGTTGATGGGGAATGGAAAAGGATACAAAGTATCACCTCTTCCATATCACCAAAGTGTAGATTTAAGAAATACTAAGTACGAAATTTGGTAAATCACATTTTATGGCTTAGGAGACATTTACATTTTCAGGAAAGAGAAATTTTAGTGCTTTTATCATCCCCAAATTGCCCCTGGGTCCAGCAGTCTTGAAATAGGAGGGTAATAGATGCACTAAATCGTAGAAAGTGAGTGGCGGTGCCAAGCCACATCTCTCATCACAAAGTAAGACTTAGGAATCAGATCAGTCCCACTGGGGAAGGATGGAAGGCTCTTCTGCAGTAGCCATCTCTGACTCCACAGCAGGAACATTACACACAGGCAGCCCTAAATCAAAGGGAAGTTTAGGTGGGTGCATACAAATTTGGACATGACCTCCTATGAGGACAAACCAAGCTGAAAGCAGATGCCAGCACGCCATTTGGAGAAAATACCATGTTTGAAACTGTCAGCCCCTAAGAAGATATAATTGTAAGATAACGACTAACAGGTATATTTATGAAACCAAAACGGAAAGTAGAAAGTGTTTTGAATCAAAATGAAATGTGTGAGATAAAATGCAACATCAGACTTTGTAGGATGTTGCTAAAGCTGTATTTAAAGTAGAATTTATAACATTAGTTACTTATCTTAAAAGAGAAGAAAGGTCTCAATGACCTCAGATTCTACTTTAAAAACTAAGAATAAAAAAAGCAAATTAAACCCGTGGTAAATTAAAAAAAATAGAAAATAATAAAGATCAGAGCAGAAACCAATCAAATAAATACCATGCAGAAAATCAATGAAACGGAAAGTTGGTTTGTTGGAAAGATCAACCATATTGATAAACCTCTGGGGAAAAAAGGGAAACTGAAAGTTAATATTGTGATGAGAGAGGTGACATCACCACAGATGCTATAAATATGAGAAAGATAAAAAGGATCATATGAACAGTTCTATATTAATAAATTTGACAACATGAATGAAGTGGACACAGTCCTTAAAAGACACCAACAACCAAAGTTCACTGAAGAAGACAGAAAACCTGGGTAGCTCTAAATTTGTAGAAGATGTTGCAGTTTAAAAAATTCCTAGAGAGAAAACTCTAGGCTCTGATGACGTGCTGGTCCACTGGACCAAAAAGTTGAGGAAAAAGTAATATTACTGTACACAAACCTGGAAAACTGCAGAGGAAGAAATGTTTGCCATATCCTACTATAAAGCCAGTATGACAGCGATGCCAAACATAAAAATGGTATGAGAACATGTGGTCCATATACACTATGGAGTATTATGCAGCCATCAGAAAGGATGAATACCCAACTTTTCTATCGACATGGACGGTACTGGAGGAGATTATGCTGAGTGAAATAAGTCAAGCAGAGAGAGTCAGTTATCATATGGTTTCACTTACTTGTGGAGCATAAGGAATAACATGGAGGACATGGGGAGTTAGAGAGGAAAGTGAGTTGGAGCAAATTGGAGGGGGAGATGCACCATGAGAAACTGTGGACTCTGAGAAGCAAACTGATGGTTTTGGAGGGTTGGGGGTGGGGGGTTGCATGAGACAGGTGGTGGGTATTAAGGAGGGCATGGATTGCATGGAGCACTGAGTGTGGTGTATAAACAATCTTGGAACACTGAAAAAAATAAAATTAAATTAAAAAACAAAAAAAAAGTTATAAGAAAAGAAGCAAAATAAAACTGTATCTATATCCCCAATGAACATATATTCGAAGATTATGAACAAAATTTTGGGATATCAAATCTGACAATATATGAAAATGACAATACCTTGCAACCAAATGGAGTTTATACCAGGAGTTTAAACGGACTTAGAAATCAGTGTAATTCACTGATATTAATATACTAGAAAGAAACAGGAGGAAAAAAACCTGAAAAAAAAATCCAACATTCATTCCTGATAAAAATTTTTAGTAAACTTGGAATAGAAGGGGACTTTCTCGACCAGAATAAGAACATGCATGAAAAACCTACAATCAGTATAGTATTAAGTGGAAAAAGAATAATTGTGTTTCCTCCAAGATTCAAGATCACGCACAGCGTGTGGGTGTTTACTTTCCTCACTTCCATTCAAAATTGCATGTTGCAATCAGGCCAGAAAAAGAAACAAAGGGCACCCAGGTTGGAAATAAAAAAATAAAACTTTCTTTGCTTGCAGGCAGCACAGTTTTGCTTGTAGAAAATTAATGGTATTATTAGCACCATTGCTGGGCAGAACTTAAGGCAATGAAGGCAGAGTTTATTCAGGAGCTCTTGCAATAGGGAAAGAGACCTTGGCATAGAACTGTGCTTACTTCTGAATGTGGCGTGGGCGGTAAGGTTGTATGGCCACTGAGTAAGGTGGAAATCCACTAAGAGGAGACAACATGGGTGAGGGGGGAGTGGGACTAAACTGATGGGGCAGGATTCTGGCTGAGGGCAGGCCAGGCTGATCAGACATTACCTGGGGCAGGAGGAGTCTGATCATATATCCAGGGTGAGGGGTCCTTTCTAAACCCGAGTAGCAAGATTCTTGCTACATGGGGCCATGCAGGCCTGACCAGGACAGATGCCAATGCCGAGATCCAGAGGGACCTCCTGGGAGCCTGATTAGAGTTTAGTAAAGAATGGAGTCATGTCCATATCCACATACACATGCACTCACACACATATGTGCACACACACACATACCAGACACATATCACACACACACACAACACACACAAGCAAACCACACAGACACACAACACATCACACATGTACACATGCCACATACACCACACACACACACACAAAGCTACAACAACTTGTAAGGGAGCTGAGAAGATTTTCAGGATATAGGATTTATGTACAAAAATCAGTTACACTCTAAGAGTCAGCAAACCATAGCGCAAATGACAAAACTGGCTCATAGTCTTCTTTGTATAGCATGTGAGCTGAGAGTTGTTTTTGCATTTTTTTGTGTTGGCAATGAAACTATCGTATTGGCCAATTTGAAGGCCCTTTTTCAGGAAGGTGGTCCATACAATTTTTTTGCTTCTACATTTTAAAAGTTCTAAAGAAGAATATGGAAAAATTACAATATGTGGCTCAGCAAGCCTAGATTTACTGCTAACCTCTGTCCCCCCTCCAAAATAAATAAAGAACCCACCATCTGCTTTCTATATAGGTGAAACAAACATTCAGAAATTCAAATAAAAAATCATTTATGAATATCAAAAAACATGAAATATTTGGGGATAAATCCAATATAAGATGTGGATCTCTTGCACATGGAAAGATAAGAAAAGTATAGCTGTGAGAAATTAAGGATGACCTAAATAAAATAAAAGAAAAGAAATAGCTTGTTTGGGAGTCAAAAGATTCAGTATTATGAAGTTGTTGATTATTCTCAAGCTTAAATTCAACAGAATCTCAATCAAAACTCCAGTAGATTTTATTTTGTTTTGTTTTGTAGAAGTTGAAAAACAAATTCTAAAATTCACGTAAAAATGAGCAGGACTTGACATGACAGAAACAATCTCAAAAAATAAACAAACAGGTGGGGTTATGGACATTGGGGAGGGTATGTGATATGGTGAGTGCTGTGAAGTGTGTAAACCTGGCCATTCACAGACCTGTACCCCTGGGGCTAATAATATATTATATGTTTATAAAAATATTAAAAAATTTAAAAAAATAAATAAACAAAAACAAAAATTGAAGGGCTAATGTGTCTTGATTTCAATGTTTATTACAAAACTATAGTAACTAAGAGAATGTGGTACTGGTGTCAAGACAAACAGACCAGTGTAACTGGATAGAGTCCAGTAAGAGACCCACACATATATGGAAATTGGTTTTTGACAAAAATGCAAAGACAATCCAGCAGATAAAAAAAAAAAAAAGCCTGTCTTTTAACAAATTGTGCTAGAATGCTTAGTTATCCACATACAAAAAGTAAACTCAGATCTATCTTTTGAGTCAAACACAATAACTAATTCAACATTATCGTAGACCTAAATGAAAAGCTTGAAGCCACCAATCTTCTAGAAGAGAAATCAGTGTGGTTTGGAGGTGGGTAGAGATTTCTTAGCTATGAATCAAAATATGTGAACTATGTAAAAGATTTGTAAGTTGGACCTCATCAAAATTAAATACATCTGTTCTTCAAGACTGTTAGGAGTAATAAAGAGAAGACACAGACTAAGAGAAATATTTGCAAATCATGTATCTGAAAATTCTTATCCTGAATATACAAAGAATTCTCAAAACTAAAACCAAGACAAAACAAAACAAAAAACAAAAAAAAAAACACCTCGGTTAAAAAGAAGCAAACATTTAAGCAGACATTTCACTAAAAATGATATGTAAGTGACAAACATATTGAAAAACATGTTTGAACATTATCAGTGATTAGGTAAATGTAAATGAAAATCACAGGGATGTGTCAGTATGTCTACAAGAATGCCTCAGATCAAAAAGACTGAGCAAGTTTTGGCGTAGTTGTGGAGGAACTCTCATGGGCTGCAGGTGGAAACATGAAATGGTAAGTCACTTTAAGAAACAGTTTCTAGTTTCTTATGTATCCTTTTCCTTACTGTATAATGGAGCCCTTCTTCTCTCGAAGAGAAAAGAGAACTTAACTTCATACCAAGATTTATACACAAATGTTCGTGAGAGCTTTGCATGTAAGAGTTCAAAACTGGAAACAACCAAAGGCACATCCACACATGAATGGATAAACCAGTGGTGGTATGGCTGCACCATGGAATGCTGTGCAGCAATGAAAATGAACAACAAGGACACAAGTAACATGTATGAGCCTCAGGGTGCTGATGTTGGGTGATAGGACTAAAACAGAGGTGAGTGTGTTCACTTTGTATGCTTTTTTTTTGGTAAAAACATTCAAACACAAATTGCAGTGGCTTTCAATGAAAGGGAGACAAGGACACCCACTGACTAAGACTGAGGCCCTTATGGCTCCTTAATTTGTATCCTCCTCCCTCCATCCCTTAATTCCTCCCTTAGTTCCTCCTTCTCCCTCCCTTCCTCCCCTCCTGGCTCTTTCTTTCCCTCCCTCTTTCTCTCTCTTTCTTTCCTGTTTCTGACAGCAGAGCCAGAAATCCTTTTGGAGAAGATACTGCTCTCCATGGTGCTGATCGCAAAGATGAAGTTTTCTTCATTCCTAATCAGTAGCTTAACATCACAGTTTAGAGGTAAATGTTCTTCCCTGCTTCTAGGCACCTTCCAAAGTTCACAGGACCTGTGCTGGGAAGGAGAAAACAGTCTGGAGAGGAGGGAGGGTGGAGGTGTACAGCAGACCTGCACCCATCATGGTCTGGGACCATTGCACAGTGAGCTTGAAATCCAGATCTTTACTAACCAGAATTTGAGGCCAATTCACTTGGTACATGTCACAAGTCTGCTAGGAAAATTAAAATGGCTGTATAAAAAAAAGGGAACACACTTAAAAAAAATCTTTTCATTAGTGTTAGGCTGCTGAGATCTACTGAATTTCAGATGCAAATGTTCCAGGAGTATGACTCTTCAGCGAAGAATGGAAGACTCAAATCAGGACAGTCACAAGCACCTTCCACTAATGTAATACTCAAGAGTTCCTTGTGAGGATGGAGAACTCTGAAGTTATTCTTTGAATCTATTTATTATATTCTGTGAAGCAGAACAGTAACAGTGACACTACAAATTAGATGCCTCTTTGATATTTTAAATTAAGGAATAAAGTATAGTTAAACAAAAAAACTCAGGATGGATTTCTAAGAAAAATTAGATTGTTTTATAATCCATTTCATAGGACTACAGAAATGTACTGTCAGATATCATCTGGAATATATATTTATGAAAATAATATTTTCTTTGTAGATTCATCTTAGCCATGTTCAAATATTAATACCAGGAGGATCAAGGTAGAGAAATCAAAAGATAATAAGTTTGCAGTTTTTCCTCAATATGCCGACATCCTCTGTATTTGAAAAAAATGTTCCTTAGAGCACTCATTTTCTAATTCTACCAGGGGTCAACACACCTTGTGTGTGAAGAGTCAAATAATAAACATTTATGGGCCATACCTTCCATGTCAGGACAACACCACTCTATCCTTGCAATATAAAAGCAGACACAGACATTGCATAAATAAATGAGTACGGCTGTGTTCCAACATCACTTTCTTTGTAAAACAGGCTGTAGGCCACACTGGGACCATGAACTATATTTTGTTGATTCCTAATGTAAACCTGTGTCCCCGTGTCCCTTCCTTGATTCTTCCCACTGTCTCATCTGGAGCAAGATGCTGGCCTGGTCACTAAAGACAGGAGCACAAAGCACCTGTTCGGGGGGTGCACCATTGGGTAGGGAAGGAGCTGCAGCTGTTCTGAGTGGGTCTGCCAGGAGCATTCCAGCTCTGTGAGAAGCACAATGGTTATTATCTAGACAAACTGTAATGTAGCAACAACTGGCACCTGGTTGAAAATCATTTGACCCTGGAGGTGAGGGTTTACTTCTGAGCTCCCTATTATATACCAATGACCCACATGCCTTTGTTCATTCTTTTCAATGAGTTTGGCTATTTGGGGTTCCCTGAGATTCCATATGAACCCAATATGTCTTTTCCACAAATGATAGTATGAAACCTGGATATCCACATGCAAAATAATTAAGTTGAAGCATATCTAACATCATATATAATAAGTATATTGGAGCAAAATGGATCAAAGACCAAAATATAAGAGCTGAAATCAAATTTTTTAGTAGGAAACATAGGAGAAATCTCCATGGTATTGAATCTGACATGACTTCTTGGATATGACATAAAAAGCTCAGATAACAAAGAAAAAATAGATACATTGGATTGCATCAAAATTAAAAAAAATTTGTACACCTAAGAATTTTATCAAAAGAGTGAAAATATAGGGTCACCTGGGTGGTGCAGTTGGTTAAGCTTATGACTCTTGGTTTCGGTTCTGGTCTGATCTCAGGGTCATGAGATCGAATCCCGCCTTGAGCTCCACGTCAGACTCTATGTTGAGCACAGAATCTGCTTGAGTTTCTCTCTCCCTCTTCCTCTGCCCCTTCCCCCTGTGCTTGCTTCTCTCTAAAATAAATAAATAGATACATTTTAAGTGTGAAAAGACAACCCACAGAAAAGAAGAAAATGCTTGCAAATCATATATTTAATAAATAGTTAATATCCATAATATACCAAAAGACCCTTCCTACATCTCAACATCAAGAAATCAAGCAACAGAAAAATGGGCAAAGTGCTTAAACACGTTATTTCTTCAAAGAAGATAAATAAATGGCCAATAAGTACATGAAAAGATGTTCAAAATTAGTGGTCATCAGGAAAATGAAATTAAAAACACAATGAAGTATCACTTCACATTCACTAGGATGGCGATTATCCAAAACAAACAAATAAACAAACAAACAAAACCCATTAGAACCCATAAGGATTGCTGGTAGTACTGTAAAATAGTGCAGTCACTGTGGAAAATCATTTAGTGATTCTTCAAAAAAGTAAATATAGAATTCCTTATGACCCAACAATTTCACTTCTGTGTATATATCCAAAAGAACTGAAAGGAGGAACTCAGATACTCATACCAATGTTCATAGCAGCATTATTCACAATAGTTGAAGGGTGGAAACAAGCTGTGTTCATCAATAGATGAATGGGTCAGCTGGATAATCAGATGTGGTGTATCCATACCATGCAATAAAGTATCATGCTTAGCGAAATAAGTCAAGCAGAGAAAGACAACTATCATATGATCTCCCTGATATGAGGAAGTGGTGATGCAACATGGGGGCTTAAGTGGGTAGGAGAAGAATCAATGAAACAAGATGGGATTGGGAGGGAGACAAACCATAAGTGACTCAATCTCACAAAACAAACTGAGGGTTGCTGGGGGGAGGGGGTTTGGGAGAAGGGGGTGGGATTATGGACATTGGGGAGGGTATGTGCTTTGGTGAGTGCTGTGAAGTGTGTAAACCTGGTGATTCACAGATCTGTATCCCTGGGGATAAAAATATATGTTTATAAAAAATTATAATAAAAAAATACATTCTGATACATGCTACAACATGGATGGACCTTGAAAAGAGTATGCTATGTGGAATAAGCCAGATGCAAAAGAAAAAAATATTGTATGATTCCATTTATATGAATTTCCTAGAATAGGCAAATTCAGAGAGACAGAATATAGACTGGAGGTTAGCAGGGGCAAGGGGAGAGGCAGATGGAAAGCTGTTTAGTGAGTGCAGAGTTTAGTGGGTACAGTGAGGTGATGGAAAATGTCTGGTAATGAATAGTGATGGGTATAAAACACTGTGAATGCACTTAATTCCATTGAATTGTGCACTCAAAAATGGGTAAAATGTTGAATTTTAACATTGTACTGTATGTGTACTTTATTGCAATAAAAGAAATGGCAAAGAAGCAAGTTTACACACCCATGCTTTAAATGCTAGTTGTTATTTCCTAGTATGAAATAAATATAATCATAAACATTTTGAGCTGAAAGGCATCTTTCTACCTGTGTCAGCAATCAAACCTTGAAGTATAATATTATTTCAATATTTTTCAATATTATTTCAATAAATCAATATTATTTCAATAAAACAAAGAGAACTCATGTATCCTCCAAGTTCAATGGCCATTCAAGAATTGCTACATGGAAAGCCTGTGGGGTAGCACCCTGGTTGGGACAGTTGTATGGTGTTCCTTCAAATTGTGTATGCCTAGAAAAATGAAGTTTTCATTTAGAATGTCTGTGGAACATCAGCAGGAAGCAGAGTTTTCTAAGATGCTTTAATTATAATTTCAGATAAGATTCTGAAAACATGAGTACATCAATCAACTGTCTTACCCAATAATGCTATTATTGTTGTATTGCTTGTTTCTAAGGGCTATAGAACTGGCAGAAACTATCAGCAAATGGTTTCACCCCAAGTAACAGGCATGGCCATCGGGTAACCCTCTAGATCCCTGGTCATCAGCCTTCTTTGGAAGGTTAAAGACTTGTTGAGATCCCACTTTTGGCCTGCATCTTTTGCACACTGAGAATTTTTTCTTGCAAAAACTGAAGTCAGAATAAAGTTGTGCCTCTTTATTTTCCCTTTTGCAAGCCAGTTCCCTCAACAAGCCAACCAGTTTTTCATCTTAGGAGTTCAACCACTAATCACCACAGGAGCATGAATAGGTTATAACAAAACAACACCCTGGGGGGAAATATCAAGACATGCCAAACAATGTGACTTTGGTCTTTATTAAAGTGTAAATGAAGAGCAGTCTCTGTAATCAACTTTATTACTCTATCTCTGATGACCTCTCAATACTTCCATGGAAACTAGGTACCTAACTTCTTCCATTGCCCCTTAATCTTTTGGAATGGAATGGAATGGAATGGAATGGAATGGAATGGAATGGAATGGAATCCTTTTAGTTGTGGCAAAGCCCCTTTCCCTTGGTCTTAGTGTTCTTTATGCTCTGCAAATAAACTCTGAGAGGTGTTTTTAAGATAGAAGGTGGTATTTGCATAAGCCTTCCAGGAGGGCACAAAATCTAAAGGAAGGTGGGAGAGTCTTACTAGCAGTGATAATGGGTGATTTCTTTTCCAGATAATATGTGGCCACTCCTGATTCTTGAGGCTACGAGATCCAGATATTCTTTTAGGAGAAATGCCTCTCCCCAACTCTGGACACACTTCAGAGGCAGGGGAGTGGTGCATGACCCACACATTAGTACTTTTCATCCTTTGGTGTTGGTGATTGGGTAATGACCATCCTCACTGATAAAGAATCCCTAACATTCTCAGGAAGGAAGGAAGGGATCATCCACAATTCCCTATTATATTCTCTGGGACAAATAAAATGTCAAGAAAAATTCCCCATATCCTTCATTAGTGGCCAATTGAATGATTATTTCTGGAGAACTACTTTATACTTGTTCCAAAATTTCATGGGATGTTTATTCTCTTATCCTGGTTATAGGATGAATGCCAAAGGAGCTTAGAAAATTTTGTTTTGTTTCTTTTTGTTTTAAGAATTCATACTAAAATTTTATTTTTTTTTCACTTTTTAAAATTTCTTTTCAGCATAACAGTATTCATTGTTTTTGCACCACACCCTGTGCTCCATGCAATACGTGCCCTCCCTAATACCCAGCACCTTGTTATGCCTCTATCAGAAAGGATGAATACCCAACTTTTATAGCAACATGGATGGGACTGGAAGAGATTATGCCGAGTGAAATAAGTCAAGCAGAGAGAGTCAATTATCATATGGTTTCACTTATTTGTGGAGCATAACAAATAGCATGGAGGACATGGGGAGATGAAGAGGAGAAGGGAGTTGAGGGAAATTGGAAGGGGAGGTGAACCATGAGAGACTATGGACTCTGAAAAACAATCCGAGGGTTTTCAAGGGGCGGGGAGTGGGAGGTTGGGAGTTCAGTTTAGTTTTATTTACTTACTTTAGTAATCTCTATACCCAATGTGGGGCTCAAACTCATGACCTCAAGATCAAAATTCACACACTCTTCTGGCTGAACTGGCTAGGTGCCCCTCTAGCTACTATCTTTGCAAGTTTTCATGCTCCCAGAAGTTCATCAGCATCTCATGCCCCTTTCCTACAAAAGGGGTTGATGATAAAGGTCAGTTCTCTTTCATCAAAAGAAAGAAACAAGTTTACCTCAGTAGGGCCCATTCAATGGAGGCCTTTTGTGGACTTATAAACATAAGCAGCCACCAGTCAACTGCAGGTATCTGAACAGCTTCTGTGTGCTTATCCCCATGCCTGGCTCAACACCAGAGCTCAGAGGGCTTACTTAACTGAGGAATTAAATCAGTTATACTGGACCAAATTGAAGCCAATTCATTCTTAAAGTACAAGCCTTGAGTGTCAGTAACGACAGTGAGGACAGGCTTCTTGGTCATGTAAGTGTCATCCTAGTCACATAGGCTTGGACAGGATGGTTTATGGCGATACCAGGATCTGTACAAAGTGCCAGTGTGATGAACTTTGAACAACTTCCTTCTTTTTTTTAATTATTGAAGAATAATTGGCATACAATATTTTGTTAGTTTCAGGTGTACAACGTAGTGGTTCAATTTTTTAATATACATTACAAATGGGTAACTCTGTTCTACAGACAGAGGCAAGTTCTTCTTGCACAATGGATTATTATATACCTCAATTTCTATAAGTCTCCTCCTTTATCTTCTCATTTAATCTCCTCAACAACCTCATGGAGTCTGTTCTATTGTCTCATTCTCAGATGGAAATATGGGTCAAAGACAGATAAGTTACTCTCCCAAGTTCACTCTGCTGACTGGTGATCAGGTCTGGATAAGAATTTCCGTCTTCACTCCAACGTCTGAGCACTTGGGAGACCACACCACACTCTGGGCGTATGCAGCCCATTGGACAATGAAATTCTTCTCCTTTGATTATTCCACACCAAATTCCTTTCTAATGATTAAGAACTAAAAGGAAGGACCAAAATCTACTTTATACTAAAATGCAGTCTTTTTTGATAAGCCCAAGGATTTGGAATTCAGAATGAAAAACAAAGAAAAGATGTTGCTCTAAAGATGTCTATCTAAAGTGCTCTGAGATGAAGAGAGAATTAATTATAATTTTATGTTTTAGTTAATTATTTTTAAAGGACTTCCTCTCTTACCAAAAAAAAAAAAATCCAGCAAATTATTTTTTGACAGGTTATTATGTATTCCAAACTTGTTCTTCTATAACAATCACTAACTGAGGAACAAAATTAGTTTACCACATTCTTCATTAATGGCCAATTTAATGATTAATTCTAGAAAACTACTTTGTACTTGTTTCAAGCTTTCTTGGGATATGTATTCTCTTATCCTGGTTATCACATGAGTGCCAAGGGATTACAGAGAAAATTCTGTTTCATTTCTTTTTAAGAATTCATGCTAACACAAGCCCTCAGTCAAACAGATGTGGAAGAGAGCTGGAAAGAGAACCAACATTTCAGAATTGGTGACAGCATAGTTTACTTGCCAGAATGCTCTAGCATTTAAACCTAGGGCGCAGTGCTCTCCTCTCTGCCATTCTTGTGTTTTGAGGACATTAGTACTGAGAAATACTTCCCTTTGAAGAATGCAAGGCTGACTGGCCATCCATGGTGACAGGCACTAAGGGGAAGAGGGACCACAGGCTCTACAAACCAGCACATGTGTAGCCATCACATGACTCTCCTGCTCTCAGCCAGGTGTATCTCAGCTCAGCCTTCCTTTTTAAAAGAAATTGCACATCTTGTATTTTCTGCAAAATCACCTTATATCTAATGCTGGCTCAATAAATATAACAGCACATACTTGTAGGACACAAAGTCTCTTTGCCCGCTATGACATCTCTCATCATTGAATCATTATTTTTCCTCCTGCTGCCACCAGGACACGTCTTCACCACAACACTAGTTCTGACCCCACTACCACCACTGTCCAAGGCAGGACTTTACCCGCTGCTGAGGGAGGCCAGTTATGAGACCAGAGAGGACCTCCCTCCCATGGTGGTAACCTCCACCCATCTGGGCAGACCACATGGCGCAGGATGAACTCCAAGGTCTGCAGGGGATATATAGAAATATACTCACCAAAGAAATATACTCGTAGAGTCATTTTGATAGCAAAACTCCTTAACATTTCTGGGCTATGAATAAGTACAAGGAGGGGCTCAAAATGAACCTGGGAACATCGCTGTGAATTATCTCTACTTAAGCAAGAGAGAAAACAAGATTTCAAGTAAGTGGTGATAGGAAAAAACTACTTCACTGAGTAATGGACCTGATTATTTTTCAATTTCCATATTCCTTTAATTCTACTCAATATACATCTAGTGAAGTAAGAACCCGTCGGTATTCATGCTTATGTTTCTGTTGAGAGGATGGATATTCTAAAATCTCTAAGTGAATATTTCACTCTCTCTAAAGCACTTTGAGAGTCCCTTCTGCCTCTGGGTCTAGAGAGGGTGAAAATTACTAACGTGTTTTATTAATACATTATTTGTGAAGACCAGTGACAGACTGAGAACTGGCGAGTCATTTATAATGCAGGAACACTAATGAACATGGGTCTGTCTGGACATGGAAAAAGGTTTTATGCATGACTGGGGGGGTGAGATGATGTAACTGGACCAAGTGAGAATTCGCCCTCATGATATGTAGCAAGCCCATAGAACCTGCCACCAAGCTTTCACAGGGAGGGAAAACTCTCTATGGCTTATCAGTGAGGGTTTTAAGGGCAAAATTCAGAGTAGGGGCTCTTCCGTCCCCAAAAGAGCCTGAAGTTTGCTCCAGGACCCTTTTTGAACCAGTGAAGCAGGCATCTGTCTAACTCATAAGGCATGGCTAAACTGCCAAGGGACACACAGACCCAGGCCCAAGACACAGGAATGCTTGCTTACCATGCCAAGGGACATGAAAGAATGCAACCCCACTAGCTTACACACATAGTAGTTAGAGCACTTCCAGACAGCTGATCAGTCCTATCCCATACTCAGCAGAGAAAAAGCCAAGCTGAGACTCCACTTTGGACTCTGTGTATTTGGTGTTCTGTAACCACGTTAGCAGACTGACCGCGGGAGCTCACACCCCACCTTGTGGGCTGCCTCTTGTAGTGATGGATGGCCTCCCCCAGTGCTGTTGCTATGGGCATCCTGTCCCTGCAGGAGCAGTGGATGTGTAAGCACAGGCACTACACGTCCTGTGTTCTGTCTTCTACGAACTCAGAACTCCAAGTTCACTTCTTGAGCAATGGAAGTCTCTTTGCCCACCACCATGAATGCAAACAGCCCCCAGAGGGACATGAGAGGAATGACTTACCACGGGTGTGATTTCACAGGGGAGAGGGAAGGGATTCTGACCATGAGCAATGGTATGGGACCTTGAGTCTAGAAGGCAGAGGCAATGGGAGGATAATTTTTGTGTCAGATGAAGAAAGAACTTTTTTTGGCAGAAGTGTCTGAGAGACCTCAGCTGGAGAGACATAGCTAATAGTTTCTCCTCTGACTTATATTTATATATATAATCACATTATAATTATATATAATTATGTTATAATTATATATAATTAAATTATAATTATATATATATATATATGGGTTCTTTAAAACACTCACACTTTCCCCTCAGTCTCACTGAGACACCACTACTGAAAGACAGCCCTGGATAAGACTCGGATGTGTAGCCCAGTGACTTGACTTTCATGTAGGCTGAAATGATGACCACAGTATGTTGAATCAACATTCATCCTCTCATCAACCTACAAAACAAGCAAAAAAGAAAAAAAAAAATGTGTTTTTTTCCTTTCCATGAGAACTTCAAGAATGTTCTCTCAGCAACTTACAGTCATCGTGGTGTACTATACCCCAGTGTTAACTACAGTTACGGCGTTGTACTGACTTCTGTCTCCGTCTGTCCTCTACGGACTTTGGGGAGGCCCAAGGGGAGCTGAGAATCCTGCAGCAGAAAACCATCACTGATGCCTCTCCTTTTGCAGCAACACACGGAAGAGGGATACTTTCGGACTTAAGCCCAGGCAGTTCACTTACATGGGAGAAGCTGGCCCTAGGGCACTGACAGGAGCGGGAGATGACCGATTCCTACAAGTCAGTACAGTGGAGGCAGCATCCGTGATGTCTGTGGGGTGGCTGTGGCCTTGAGCCAGAGTTTTGTGTCTAGCCCATAATACAGACTGACCCTCCAATGTGAGGAAGCATGCAGGGAGCTCGAATAACACAAGTTTACACTCAATGATAATACCAAAGTGCACTTGCCATATTTGCTTCAGATAGGACGGGTCCTGTGGCCCATGTGGGCAGTTGTCTCTCCATTTCTCTACAGGTGTCCTCACCTGCATCTGGTACAGTAGTAATGGGGAGGGTAATCATCTTTCCCACACCTGGCAGGGTGGCGAGGTGAGAAAAGAATGAGTCAGTCATCAATCCCATCAGTGTGGAAGATACATGACAAGAAATAGAGCCAGAGAATTGTAAAGCCTTTATCCCATAGCACAGGTGATACGTAAGCAGAAAATGTGACACTGGAGACTCCAAAGCTAGAATTTTTTTTAAAGATCACGCTTCTCTTTATTATGCCCAAATTAAAGAACAGAACAGATCAGAAAGAACAGAAAAGCTGTAAAGAGCAGCTTTTACATTTAGAATTTTGTTTATTTGTTTTTGTTTTTTGCCTTACATCAAATTATCTTCCTGTAGTGGGTATACTTTTCCTATTGGGAATGTTCCGGAATGACTTGGAAGCACTTGGAAGCTTTCCTTAGTTTTTCACACAGGACATTTAGGGACAGCCCAGAGAGACGTCCCCTGGAAAGACAGCACAGGTTCTGCCTGCCCCTGATGATTATGAGGTCCCCCTGACCCAGTTGTTTCACATACTACGTTTGGGTTTTCCAGAAGCAACCTCCTGCTTAAGGGACATCCACAATCCCATTTGACATGATTCTTTTTGTTAAATCAAGCCACCTCTTTCTTTATATGAATGGGGTAGATTTGAGATCTTTCAACCATGGGTTCCAGGGTTCTGGGAGTTCACGAGCAAGAGCATGGGCTCTTCCTGCCCACTTCCCCAGGGATCTTGGCCATTGACCTTACTACATTGTGCGTCAAGGGGTCCTCATCTGTAAAGAGAAGGATGATAGTACCTGACTTGTGGGGTTGTGATAATGGTTGCAAAAGAAACACAACTCTGAAGATGCCTTTGGGGTGACCACAGGGCCAGGAGATGATGGGCAGATTTTAGAGGAGGGTTAAAGGAAGGTGGTGGGCAACTCACACTATTCTGGAGCTGATTTTCCATCCTCCTGTGTTGCTTCCTCGAGCCAGGAGTGGTGGTGGGGAAGCTTGCATGTGTATGTGATATCAGACAGGTGGGCCTCGGCTTAGTCTTTCTTGAGAGTGGCTCTGGGAAACTCTCAAAGCTTGAGGGCTAAATCATCAGAGTGAATTTGAATTTGACCCCTTCCTCTAGCACCAAAAGACAGAAAATAATTAAATGCCCTCTACAGATGGAGAAATGGAGTTGATAAGAGCCTCCTTGTACTTGGAGGACCTTAGCAGTATGTACTGATGCTTAGAGAGACCACTGGTGGGAAGGTGGGGTACTCAGAGGAGCAAATGTATGCAAAAGACCCCATCACCTTGAGCCAAGGTCTCCTTTTGGGTAGATTTTTGAAAAAGATCAATGTTACCATTGATCTTTTAACTTAAAATAATAAAAAATAAAATATAAATTTTATAATATAATATAAAATATAAATATATATATTATATATATAAATATATAGTATGTATATAAATATAAAATATAAAATGATAAAAATAAAAAATCAAAAAATTAAAAAGATCTTTTATCTTAAAATAAAAAATAAAAAGATAAAATCTTTTATCTTAAAATGTTACCACTCAATTTCTTTTTTGTTTTCACCAGACATCAGATGGTTTTACTTAAAGAGGTGTCCGTGACCTCGGTCAACCATTAGCAGGATAAGAACTCCTCCAGACAGCTCTTCTCTGCTGCCTTTCTCCCAAGGCCAATGGAATAAGAAAGAATAATTTAATACCATTTTTTAAAATGAGCAAAACAAAATAAGAAATAAAGTCAAAGATATTTTAAAAGCATAGTAAGGAAATAAGCTTTTCAAAAGTAAATACCAATGTGTAAAATTTAAGAAATTTTTTTCCAATATACCTCTGGGACATCATTAACAAATACCCTTAGATAAGTATTTACTAGAAAAAAAAATGTGAAAGTCATTGAAGATCAGTACAGTATCTAATTCAAATGCCTTATTACTGCCCTTGCTGGCAAAGAGAACACAATCTAGAACATCTTCTAGACAAAATCAGAGGTGCAAAGGAGGCGGGTATGGAGGAAAGCCCACATTTGCCGACCGGCTACATGCCAGCTGCTCTGAACACCTTCCCACGTGAAGACAACCCAAGACCATCCCACATATCAGGGTAGTTTCAGGTAGTTGCCAAAGAATCTTAAAATATTGTTTCTCTTAAGCTATTTTTATTTTACTTTTTAAAATTCTATTTTTATTTATTTATTTTTTAAAAGATTTTACTTATTTGATAGAGAAAGACACAGCGAGAGAAGGAACACAAGCAGGGGGAGTGGGAAAGGGACAAGCAGGCTTCTCACTGAGCAGGGAGCCCGATGCAGGGCTTGATCCCAGGACCCTGGGATCATGACCGGAGCCAAAGGCGGATGCTTAACTGACTGAGCCCCCCAGGGGCCCCAAGCTATTTTTATTTTTAAAAGCACATGATTTTTCAGCGTTTTGGTCAAAACACCTAAAAAAATGTCATATGCTCAAAGGAGTTTCATGCTCTTGTGGAATGACAGAAAACCACGTGAGCTCCAGCTGGACCACAGTAAGACACGCTGCTCAAGTGGGATGAAACAGGGCCACTTGGGCAAACCTAAGTGCTACCAGCACAGAGAGTAATGGAGAGCGACACTCAGGACTCAATTTATCTCTGTATGCAACTCAAATCCACCAACAAAACTGTTTATTGAGATGCAGACAAAGATCTCTTCTATCAGAAACAGTCCTATTTTTTCTCTTTGGTGATCAGAAACATAAAGGTGGAGGGACTGAATGGTCATTGGATAATAGGTTCAGAGAGATTAATTGGATAGTCACAGTTCAGCCTGATATCTCAGTCTCTCCGAGGTCTGGGAGGTCGCCTGAAGGCCCAGGACGGACTGCCTCACGCTTCCAGGGATCAGCCCTTGTTCTTCCTTTGTTCTTAGTTTTGTACCAGATGTTAATAAAATACATTTTCAAAACTGCAAGACAATTGGTTAAATAGTTTTGTAGGAAATTATTTAGGATTTTTGCGTGAAGTGGAACAAGGGAAGTCAACGGTGGCATTGCCTGGGAAGCAGAGAAATGACAGGGGTATGAGTCACTTTCCCATGAACTGATCTTGCTGGGGAGAAAGAGAAGCATGGTTCATTCACAAACACTTTGGACAAGTGACTATGGGATGAAAGTCAGTTTCTGGTAAGCGGAACTGGCTATTGATTCGAACTCACTAAGAAGTTTCCATAATGGTCTTTGTTTCCAGGTTTTCCTTTTCTCTTTTTCCAAAACCACTTCCACATCTTTTCCACTATCTGATATTTTCTATATTTAAGTCAGGATTATTCAACCATTTAGAAACAGTTGTATCAGAAACAATGTGTCAGGGACAGTTTTCACGGGATGGCAGGAAAATCCACTTATCCACAATTTCACGGTTGTCTGAGAAACTATGTATCACATTCGAGGCATATTTTATCACATTCTCCAACTTTAATGCTTCAGGGAACTGGACAGAAACACAGGACAGGCATGGGTGACTGCAGCTGGTGGGTGCTGGAGGGAGATGGGCCGGTCACTGCTTCAGGAGCAACCCACGCCAGGCACTGACCACTCTAACCCCCTCCCAGGCTTGTCATGTGCCCCACACAGAGAAGGGGCTGAGGAAATAAACACATATTCAGGTCTAAAACTCCCACTTTTTCAGGTACCTCTTCCTTATTTAACTTAATGCAGATAGTTCAGAAGAGCATAAACTACGCATTCTCTAGGTTCTAGAATAATACAAGATTCCAAAACGTTGTTTAGAATTTTATTTTCCAGAAACAACGGTGACCCTCCCGTTTATTTACTCCAATGACTGAGTGCTGTTCCCACCAAACGGAGGAAGTGCCTGACTTCCCATCAGGGTGCGTCCCTCCGGGTGGTCTCTCTCTCTTCTCCTCTTTGTCACAAACTAGAGATTTCTGACCCTGATATCTGAAAACCTGTGTCGTTCGACTCCACCATCTTTCCAACCAATGCCGCTGTTCCCCAGCATCCCCTTGCCAGACTAGTCCTTATCTTTCCCAAGCACCGTGCCCTTATCTGAAATACCCTGGCTCCTCTCCTCTGCCTGGGCCATCCCTCCTCCTGGACCACAGGGTGCCCTGCAAGCCCTCCCCCGCCACCCGTGTCACACTGGTTCCCCACGACATGCCCACTGCACCTGTTGTTTGTCTTGCTTATTTTTGCTATTAGTCAGGTGTCACTGTGCTTATCCTAATGCTTTTGAAAAAGAGTTTTATTGAAGTGTAATTGACACATTTTGAGTGTACAATCTGATACACATTGACACGTGTGCACCTGTGAAAGCATCACCAGAGTCAAGACCGTAAACATATCCATCAACCCCCAGAGCTCCCCTGTTCCTCTTTGCCATGTCCTGTCACTCCCTCCATCCCCAGGCAATCACAGATGTTTTCTATCAAAGATGAGTTTGAATTTTCTAGAATTTTGTATAAATGGCAATATCCAACATAGACCCCATTTTTCTCTGGTCTTTTTGACTCAGTAAAATTATTCAGATTCGTGTTACTGTTACTTTGACTTCAGAGAAGTGCTGTATGGATATTCACTACTTGTTTGTCCTGGCTCATGTTTGCAGTCACCACTCTGGAGAGGAGGACACTTTTTAGCATGGTTCACAAGAGGGGTGTTAGCTGGCCTTCGGCCCAATGGCACTTAACAGTGGGTTGAGCTGTTTTAATACATAAAACCAAAACCCAAGCCAAAAACTGAAATTTAGCTTAATTACAGACTGCATTAATGGATCCACAGCCAGCATGGTGTCCTAGTCTGCACGCCACATTTTAATGTCTCCATATCTGTGAGGTGGAATGACTGATGAGAAGCCCAGAGGTCTGCCACCTGTGGACATGTTAGTGGAATCAGTGTCACAGCCACCTCAGGTAGGGAAAGACCCAGGAATGGCCAGCTCAGCTGCCCATGGGGCCCAGAAGCAGGTGAGGAATGTTCAAGCTTATTCCTTACTGCTCTGGTCATGGAAATAGGACTATGCATGGCCTGGCGGGCAGGCAATGTTGGTTCAGTTCATGGAAAATACTCTACTCATATGGATTTCTAAGATACATAAAATGTTCCTGGCAGCCTCTGAGTGGAGATGGATGCCCACCTATCCTGAGGGTTTGGAGGGATTCGTACCCCAGCAGGAGCCCTGCACCTGCTGATTTTGAAAGCATTTCCACAAAGTGAAATGGAAAAGTTATAACTAAAGAGAGATGAAGAAGTTTTCCTCAAGGACCCAATCCTCAGTCCTGCATTTGCTTGGTTTTTCTGATCTGCTGTCATTTTGAGGATAGTTCTCACCTGAAGCAACCAGCAGCCCATTGACCTCCTATAAGTCTCAGACACTCCTTGACCTGTGACCTGTTGCTCTTGGTGAATGCTGCCTTGAGAAATGGTCATTTATTGAAGAGATGTGGGTCAAGTTATTTACCAAGAAAAAACATCTTTGCCTTTGCTGGTTTCCTTCTTTCCAGTTTTATGCACTCTTCACTCTCTGTGCCACATCTGTCTTTGGCCAAGGTTTTGCCTGAAGCTTTGGGCCAATTCTGTCCTGAGCTAGCAAGAGATAAGCAAGTAAGCAAGTCTGGGAGGGCATTAAACCCTCCCAGGATTTGTTGAGGAAAAATGAACAGCCATCAACAGAAAAAGAAAATACAGGCTACCGGGATGAATGTCTTGCCATGGCATGGGACGGTCTGTGT
Source organism: Mustela nivalis (assembly GCF_964662115.1). Lineage (NCBI taxonomy): Eukaryota > Metazoa > Chordata > Mammalia > Carnivora > Mustelidae > Mustela > Mustela nivalis. Next base: position 268,258 of record NC_139032.1, on the reverse strand, counting down.
ATCTGAGTCAGGACCCAGCAGGGCCCAGGGCTGGGCAGGAAGGTGACTGATTGTGTGCGTGTGTTTTGCACAACAGGTGATCAGTGAGTTCCACAGCCCCTCATATGTACAGTTATAAACTAACTAGAAAACTGCATTGGTGAATGCTGACTGAGCCTAAGATACGTACAAGTCTGGGGCCGGCAGTTTCAGAGGGAACTACTGAAGGGAGTGGGCAGGGTGCCATCGGACCCTACTGCACCCCTGAAAAACTGTCTGCCTGGCTCAAGGTCAGCCCTGGAGCACTGTTCTCTGATTTGCGAAGTTCCCAGAAGTGTGGAAATGGCTAGGTCTCGGTACCCCTGCTTTGCCAACAAAGAGCACACCAGTGACTCCCAGCCCCTCGCTGAGTCAAGAAGAGCGTGACCCCAGCTCAAAAGTTGAGGGGGACCCTCCAGAAGCCACCACAGTCCTCAGGAGAGTCATTCCCACGGACGAGTTCTCAGCAGGACACTTGCACCATCCTCCTTGGTGATCAATGGTCCTGGTCTTCCAAAGACAGCCACAGCCCAACACTCAAAATTACTGTGTCCTGAGAAGACCCAGGCCAGGCGATGAGGCTGTTGGTCAGGTTGCAGTCATGGTTAAGAAGCAAGTTAACTGGGAGGCTGGGAGGCTCAGTCGGTTACACATCTGCCTTCAGCCCAGGTCATGTTCTTAGGGTTCTGAGATCAAACCCCAGTTTGGGTTCCTTGCTCAGTGGGAAGTCTGAGATTCTCCTTCTCCCTCTGCCTCTTCCGCTGCTTGTGATCTCTTTCTTGCTCTTTCTCAAATAAATAAATAAAATCTTAAAAAAAAAAAAAAAGAACCAGCTGATGCTTTACATTTATTGTCTCACTTGTCTTGAGAGCCGCCCTTGACATAGGGGTGCACTTTCATTTTATGAACAGTGAGACTGGGCCTCCGAGCAGAGAGTGCCTTGCCTGAGTGACCTGGAGTACACACCGATGAGATCCATGGCAATCAGACCTAGTTGCAGGCACGATTCAAACCTTTCTCAGGCCAACTTGATGATGTGCTGTGTATTTTGTCAGGTGCCTGGCACCTAAAGCCCTTTGATTATCATAAATTATTTTGCATTTCAGGGCTCCCTAAATTTGCAAGGATGAGGAAAGCCAAGTAAGAGTGGAACGCTGGCAGGGCAGCTAAGATGAGCATCTCATGTACCGTTGGTGGGAACATAGACTGTTGCAATTCTGGAAAGCCATCTGAGATTAAGTTGCATGTGCCTGCTGGCCCGGAAATGCTGTTTCTGGGGGTATGTTCTAGAAAATGGTTTTCTAAGCAGGTTCGCAGGGGACATGGGCAGGTACAGGTATGGTGTGCATGGTTGTGGGGAAGCGAGTGTCCCCTGTTGCTCTCGCCCACAGTTTAGGAAAATACAACATGAAGGCTGGACACTCCAGAATGCCCTGTAATAGTTAAAGCCATCATTAGAAATGTAGCAACAGGACGGAGCTTAAAGACACAGTGTTGGAAAAAGCTGTGTGCAAAGAAGGGAGAGAGAGAGGAACTCAAAACAGGCAGGTGACATTTATGCACATTCTGAATCCTACACACGAGACACATTATATATTTAATGATGGTTGGTTTGCATTCAAGAATATCAGACTTTTATCAAGTGTTTGCTGGGGGCGGGACAGAGAGGAATGGAGATAAACAACTGGACAGACTGGCAGACAGAAGACAGACAGACACCGAGACAGGTGATAGCAGTGGGCTCTTACCAGACATGCCTGATTATCCAAGACTGCACCTGGGTCAGAGGAAGAAAAGAGCCCAGGAGAGATGTACTGTTTGGACAAAATTAGTCTTTATGAGTAAAATGAATCCCATCATCATCGTTCACTGCAGCTGAGAGGTGAGTGGGCTGCTGTGCTTGTTGTGAAGAGGGACTGACAGGCAACAAGGCTCATACAGGAAAGGGAACTTCGAGATTCCGAGTTTGTTGAGGGAATATATGAGCAGATCACGTGGGGCAAAAACTACCCTTGTCATGCCCAGTTTGCCTGAAGAAGTGAGAGGCTCCCTGAGGATAGAGACATAAAGCATAAGAGCAGGACATGTAGATTGTAGCTTACTACACCTACAAGGAACAAGTAGGAGTTTGTATATTTCTATTTTGTGTAAATGCCATGTAGAAGGTGGAAATTTGTGAGGCTTTGCTCTTCTTCCCCCCGAGAATGTTGCCGTGTATGCGGTAAGTGCATCTTACCTGAGTCAGCAATCATGGGGATCATAACTTCAAATTCCTGATGCCCTAAACATTCCAAGGGGGACATTCATGAATGTAATACATTTCTGATGGTGTCTCCAAATTTATTTTTATGTCATGTTCACATTTTTATATTTCCATATGGCCAATAATTTTTCACATGTCTCTGATTTCCTATTATATGCTAAATTAGCAATTATAAAAACTTGACACTTAAAATTATGCTTTATAACACAATGCTTTGAGTTATTTTGTATTCAAGGTAAAAAAAAAATAGTAAATGTGGTACAAACATTTAACTGGCACCAGAAAGATTGTTAATTTCTTCCCTAAGTGATCAATTGATTGAGCAATGCCAGCAATTTAAAACTCCAGTCTTGTGGGGAAGTGCAAAATCATTTTGGGTTCTTAAAATGGAAAACATTTAAAGAGAACCAATCTGACTGATGGCAGATAGACCTACTCCCTGAGTGGGTCTGCAGCCCTGAGATGGAAAACTCCCTCTGGAACCACAGGGAAGCAGGTACCATTGGGGCCATCTGCACAGTGGGGAAGAGAAGAGAGCATGCAGAATGGCCTGGTGAAGCTTCCATTGTTATTGAAAGTGTATGGGTATTAGAGAGCTATTCTGGTAAGTTTAGCTTAAAACAGCATTTTAAAATTTCCTACCGAAGAATTCATGACTGTGTCACAGTCATGTAAAAGAAAGTGCAGCTCGGGGTTAGAAGACCATCTCATGACAGAGCTGAGCCAGCAGATGGATCTGAGCCCTTGGCAAGTCAAGCCATCTTGCCAGCCTCAAGTCCTAGCTGTCAGATGAGAGGGTTGACCACACGCTCTGACGTACCCTCCACTCCTAATATGGTGGGGCTAGTTTAGGACTGATGTCACCTTTATATTATGTTTTTAAAAAAATATGGACTGGTCCAACCAAGGGTGATGGTCAGGGAAGGCTCTGGCAGAAAAGTCCCCAAAGCTCCTTTCTGAAGTGCTGAGTGAGGAGGACAGCACAGAGGAGAGAGCGAAGCCACCCTGGGAAGACTGGCTTTGTCAGGAGGAGTTGTGGAAGGCTTCCTGAGATAGTGGTTTGAAACAGAAGCAAGTATGTTCTCTTCTTTTCTGTGGGTCCGGAATCTGTGAGAGAATGGCATGGGCTCCATGCTTCTGGAGAGGGTCTCTCCGGTGGCTTCAGTAGGAAGCCTGCTGGGCAGGAACTGCACTCTCTGGTGAACTGGTGGGGCACCAGCTCTCTCTCCACAAGCAGCCCCAGAGTGTCTTCTTGGAACACTCTGCGGGGTCCCATGCTGGCTCCCTCACTGCACGGTGGCCATGGGGTAGATGGCTTATATGGGAGCTCTGGCCCCTGACATGGGTGTTGTGATGAGTAAGTCAAAACTTGCCTGAGATGTTCTATCCTTGAGAACCATGCAGAGCCACCCCTGTGATTACAATGAAGAAAGATGAACTTCCAGATTCAAGGGGGAGAGTTATGCCAGGGGCCCAGGGGGAGCTCAGCTGGTTAAGTAATCAACTCTTGGTTTTGGCTCAGGTCACGATCTCCAGGTCTTGGCATTGAGCTCTGCATTGGACTCCCCCTCAGTGGGGAGTCTGTCTGAGGATTCTCTCTCCCCTCCTCTGCCCTACTGCCTGCTCATGCATGAGTGAATAAATAAATAACTCTTTTTAATAAATGGGGAACAGATAGAAGACATACAGAAGCCACTGGGTAGTGCTGAAACCCATCTGAGAACATCTTGTCAGCTCTTTGATAGAGCCTTAATTCCTACTCCCTGGGAGATATTATTTTTAAGATTTTATTTATTTATTTGAGAGAAAAGGAGAGTGAGCACAAGCAGGGGGAGTGGCAAAGGGATAGGGAAAAACTCCCTACTGAGCAGGAAGCCAGATGTGGAGCTTGATGCCAGGACACCAGGATCATGACCTGAGCCAAAGGCAGATGCTTAATGGACTGAGCCCCCCATTGCTCCCCTAGGAGTTATTTTAATGGCTCTCTGCTCTCTGGGCACTAGGTGTTACTGTCTGAGTCATCCTTCCTTTTCTAAGAAAAGGGTTCATGTTTGCAACTGAGTAGGTTTCTCAGGGTATTTTCTGGCTTTAAAATTTTAAGTCCAGAGAACTCTTTCCTGTTTTATTGTCTCTGTCCCTTGGAAAGCAAGCTTGTAACGGTTTCTCAAAAATAATTTTCTTAGAACTTTGTTGGTTACCTATGAACCACACTTGGGTTCACTTCATTAGACAAGTCACAGCATCAGTCTCTTTGAGATAAGCTCTTCCCTGACTCAGCTCTCCACTAAGGAACCATGTCTGTAAGACATCTTGAAGCTCTCATGGCCAATGGATTGAATCTGTGGAGTTTATCCTCAAAAGTCTTAGGGAAGTCTTTTGTCTGTCTGAAAGCATCTGTGAGTCACTGTCTTCAGTTTCTGAGACCTCAGTGTTCTAACTTCCCACCCCAATTTGAGCATGGGTTTGAGGTCCTCTTCTATTTTGAAATCTTTCTGATTTCTGAGAAGAAAAAAAAAAATGTGCTGAGCTCTTTATATTTCCTCTAAATTCGACTTGAAGTTAAATGATTGTTTTTTAGCATATATCTGTCTTCTCTCATTTATGCTCAGCAGAAACAGAAGCAAAAGATGATGAACTTTCACATATGGGGATAGTGGAAGAGACCTTGAGAGAGAAGGGAATGATTATGCTTTGGGCTAATCAGGACCCAGCCACTGGGCATGAAATTACAAAAGGGAAATGACGTGTGTGTGTGTGTGTGTGTGTGTGTGTGTGCATGCGCGCTCATGCTGTAAGGTAGTTTATACCTTTTTTATTCCTATAAAGTTCTGTGCTTGTCTGAAGTAGAAATGTCTTTACAGGCAAGAATTTGGAATAATGTATGGAATGAGTAAGATACCCTGATTACTGAGGTGGCTGGCGGCTCTGCTGCTTCAGTGTCCTCTACGTTTCAGCTCAGGTGATGATCTCAGGGTTGTGAGACCGAGCCCATGTGGGCTGGGAACAGAGCAGGGAGCCTGCTTGCCATCCTCTCTCTGCTTCTGCCGCTCCACCGCACTCTCTCTCTCTCTAAAATAAATAAATGAATCTTTTAAAAAAATGATACCATGATTATTGTTGATTGCAGTTGATTCATAACCATTCATAAATTGTTTCTCCTTATTCTTTATGTCTTTTCTGGTTGTGCGCTGACTTCAGTGTATGTCAACCACAGAGCCCTGACAAACTGTGTTTTTCTTAGGAAACGTAGGTCCATGGGAGAGTTACTCTGTCAGTGAAGAGGCAAGTGCCAGCTGCCCCCTTCTCTTCCCTCCTCTGATGGTTACAGCTGGGGCAGCCTTGCTGTAATCTCGTCTTCAGCTTTAACTCCCGGCTTGTGCTGTGAGGACGTGAAGTCATGCCTTGGTGTCCCAGAGGCTTCTGCTCTTTGCAACCAGAGAAAGTTATAACCTGAATTCCGGTGATGCTGATTAATACACAACCCCAAATGGGCTGGTTCACGGAATGGGACATCTCACTTTGATTTAACTGTGTGCTGTTTCAGAGTGTATTTTTAACTCATCTTCTAGTTTGAAAGGAAGATGTTGTAGAACATGAAGAAATAGGAAAGTTACAGATCACTACGAGTAAATGTAAATGTCTTAATCTATTCACATGCTGTAAATAGATGAACCATAGAATGGCTTCTGCTTAAAGTCATTTCCCCATATTTGGCCCATTTAAAAAAAAAAGGCCAGCATTCTACACAAAATCTTTATGATTACATTATTTTTAAAGTAAAGAAAATTCTTTGACTCAAAACACTGGAGCCTGGTAGAGAGGGTAGAGTTTTAATCATCTCTACAAATCAAAATCATTTATTTTTGCTGTTGCAATTTTGGGAGCCAGTGTGGACTGTGCCACAGAATTTTCTTTCCTTGGTTGTATAAATCTATTCAGAAAATCAAAAGGCTGGTATCATCTTTTATGCTTCTCTATATTCCAAGTGGAAAGCTAGAGTAAAAGTTCAAAATTTGTTTTCCCCCACCCAGCTGCTCCCCCTACTAGTGCTCTCTCTCTCTCTCAAAAATAAATAAATAAAAACCTTTTAAAAATAAAAATAAAACAATTGAAATTAAAATACAAAAGACCGCCAGTGAAGATCAGACCCTCTCTTTCCCTTTCTGAGTCTCCCAGATGCACCATCTGCATCTCTCCCTGTGTTTTCTATAAACTCTGCTTTCACCTCCTGCCATTGTCTGCTGACTTCCATCCTGGCTGAAGCCAAGGACCCTCTTGGCTGGTCCTGTGGGAAACCCTCTGGGTCCTCGGACCTGGCCTCCTTGCATCAGGCTTCACCAAAGAAAAACTAGGGCTGAATAGGAAATTGATAAAAACAGAGTTTATTCAGAATTATTGTGATAGGGAAAAATAAACTTCTATGTAGAAATGGGCTCAGCTCAGGATGTAGGGGGCACAAGTGGGAATTTATAGGCAAGCAGTGGGGTGGGGATCGTGAATGGGAAATCACTAAGAGTGAATTCAGGTTGGGGTGGGGGTCACGGCTCAAATGAAGTAACAGGATTCTTGGCTGCAGGCAGGCCGGGGGGGCACCTGAGGGAGGATGGACGATGAGGAATCCGGCATTAAGGGTCATCACATATGGCAGATGGGAGACGCCTCCTAAACTGACTTAGTTAGCAAGGTTCTTGCTGAAACTGGGTTGTACAAGGCGGTGTAAGATGGAGGAAGAGGAGGTTCAGGAGCCTGGTCAAAGTTTGGTCAAGCAAAGAATTTTTGATAGTCTCAGCCTGCCTCATCCAATTGAGAGGGAATTGTTAGAATCCAGCGCTATATTCTTTCCTGTACTGACAGCCACCACCTTGCTGCCCACCTGGATTGCAGTGGGCTGCAACTTCACATGCTGGGCAAGCTTTGGGGGTGTGCAAGGGGACAGCTGATTGGAAGTCAGAGATAAGGGTGTGACATTTCATTGGGCAACACCCACAAAAAGGAATGTGCCCGGCCCCGAGGCCAGAACCATGCTGGTGGGTCCAAGCCATCAGGAATGCAGCCCAGAAAGTTCCCAGGGGAGGGCTATGATCTTTGCAGATCCAACCAAAGGGTATCATTTTCAAAGTATGCTGGGGACAGGGAATGCGTGAGCACCATCTGTCCAGGTGGGAAAATGTATTGACAGCTGACACTACTGTCTTCACACAATGGATTTATTTCTCTACTAGACTATCTTGCTGCTGAGCTGTGACCTTTTCCTATCTTTTCAGTGAATGTCAGGGATCAGTTAGCAACCAGACAACCGAAGGGATAGTGTGGTCTGGAAAGTATCCACTGAAAGCAAGATGCCTGGGATCAGTGAGCAGATCTTCCTTCATCATACTTGTGCTGGTGTTGGGGGGAGATTTTTTCCTCCACTCTCTTATGGTTTCTTGATCATGGGCTTGTGCATTAACTGACAACAGAGAGCACCGGGGAGAAAATGCAAGGTTTCTTCCTCAGTGCTAGGAGGAGTGGCTAAGTAATGAGGACCTCTTCAGCTACCCAGAAGCAAAGATTTATATACCAATTTCAGAAGAAGGGAGGGATTTTAGGGCTTCAGTGGGAAATCTCAGAAGGCTCTGTGAGCTTTTTGATGCTAATAGCAATAAGCAATCTGTCTCTATGACAACTGAGTTAGCAGAAAACTCCCTGGAGGCAGGTTAATGGCAGCTGCATTTTCTGAAGGCTCTGCTTTAGTAGATAGGGAAAGTCCAGACAAGATTTCTTTCTGCAGAAATGTTTTCACTTTAAAATAATTTTAGTGTCCATATGTGATCCCTTACTTTGTTAAATGGCACATATCCGTCCAGTGCTTACTCTGTGCACACCGCCATGCTGGTCCAGGGAGGGTTTAGAGTTGAATAAACATAGCTGGCCTTCCCAGCATTTCTGCTCCAATGAGAGTCAGACAGATGGTCCAAGGTCCAAGCAGGCTGGGAGAGCCCTGTCTGATCTTTACTCAGAAGTATCTGCTGTGATGCCTGGGTGGCTCAGCTGATTCTTGATTTTGGCTCAGTCATAATCTCAGGGTCATGGGATCAAGCCCCACATTGGACTCCATGATTAGCACTGAGTTTGCTTGAGATTCTCTCTCTCCCTCCCCCAGCTCATGCTTGCTCCCTTGCTCTCTCTCAAATACATAAATAAATAAATATAATCTTTGGGCACCTGGGTGGCTCAGTGGGTTAAGCCACTGCCTTTGGCTCAGGTCATGATCTCAGGGTCCTGGGATTGAGTCCCGCATCGGGCTCTCTGCTCAGCAGGGAGCCTGCTTCCCTCTCTCTCTCTCTGCCTGCCTCTCCATCTACTTGTGATTTCTCTCTGTCAAATAAATAAATAAAATCTTAAAAAAAATAAATAAGTATAATCTTTAAGAAAAAAGAAATAAATATCTGCTGAGGACATCCTAAGTGCCAGGCACTGCTGAACGCAACAAGGAAGGTGCCAGGAACAGGTCGGATGAAAACCTTTAGCCCATGGGTTTTGCAGAAAGCCATTACTAGGAGTACTGAGACAGGGAAGGGGCATAGACTTTGAAGCCCAGGGATAAACCATCTGAGACAGGGGACCTCTACACTGAAGTCTATGTAGACTTAAGGAAACATTGAGGAGGAAGAGATGCTATACACAGAACTTGGAAAACTTTAACTTGGTGCTTCCATATGAGCCCTAAAATTTGTGGTATGATCTTTCTTTACCTTGGACACAATATGGTAGGATATATTTTCCTGCATTTACAACCTCAAGTTTTATGGCATCTATATGGCATTTTCTTGAGAAATGAGGTGACACATTTGAATGTTTTGACATAATGTTTGACACATAGAGGAATCTCAATGATTTCTTTTTTGGATCTGATTTTTAAAAATACTACTTGCATGTTTGGCCTGTGTTTTATCAAACAATGAGGGATAGCCTGTAGAGAGGCAGATTTGTTTTACTAAATATGGTTTAAAAGCTGGATCCAAAAGATTTTTCCCAATTATTTGATTTGTCTGAGAGGAATGTATTGTCAGGATGTTCTATAGTTCCATGGGCACACATGGGACCAACTTACACCCTCAGGGTCACTGAGGCTGCAGGAGGGGACAGTCGAGTCTAGCTGCTTGTCCTGGAACCCTTCTTAGAATGGCTTGCAGTCACAGCAGCAACAAGGTCTAGTACTCACATGCCCCAATATTAGTTGATTTTCCCACTTTAAACATTCAGTTTTAACTTAGATAGTGAGTGTCCATCTGCTGAGAATGGAGCCAGACTTCTGTCCAGAGTTGATTCTGAAAGCACCAAGAACCTAGGACGTCGCTTGGGGATGCACAGGGGAGATCCACTCTTTCAACAGTCAGGACTCTTTTCTGAATTCTCCCAGAATATGTGAAGATAGCACATATATGTGGACATGTCCAGGCCTCCACACACAGTCCCTGTTGAACTATGGGCAGGCCCTTTGTTACCCTGGGGTTTTTTCTTTCTTTCTTTGCTTTTATTTATTTATTTTTTTAAGATAAAAAAATACACATATTTAAATGCAAGATGTTTGGTATTCCTCTTTTTGCATGGTATTGAATTGAGCTGAATTCAATTGCATATGGTAATCAGGACGTTTTACAAAATCATGCAAATATTTTTCCATTTAGAAACTAAAGAATTCCAAGCTTGCCAGCACTAATGAGAATTTTAATTTTAAACACTGTCAGGAATGGGGCCCAGATGCATAAATTCCATCTCATCAATCACATCTCATCTAGAATTACTTGTCTTAGTGGAGAGAGAAGCATCTAAAATCCTTTGTCCTCTGGAGTGGGGAGTTGGGGGTGGTTTATCAATGTGAATCCCTTGATCCTCCCATCATGGTAAATTTACTGTAAATAAAAACTATAAAATGAACTCTGTTCTAATCAGAAACATTTAGGAATGTTTACAGCTATCTGTAAACATTAGCTAAGATTTTGTGTGACCCCCCAACTCAACTTCAAACACTGAAAAAGCACCAGAAACTGGTGGGACTCGACAGAGGAGCTGTCCTTTTCAGAAGTGTTGTTTCTTTAACAGGTTCCTTTGGAGTTCCTATGCTTCATGATCATTGAACTTTATTTTCAGCTTTCCAAAGTGTAAACCAGTCTAAGTGAAGTGGTTCCTAGGAGAGGAGGTATTTAGTGAATCTAAGAATTTAGCTGAGTGAAAAACAGAAAATTTTCCTTGACTGAAAGTTAACATAATGATATAAAGTACAGTAAGAGCCTTTTTCTGTGCTGGTTTGACGAAGTCTTAGGTTTCCAAAATAATCCAAGTAAGACAGTAATATACTATTATTTTCTTCATAATGTATATTGTAGACAGAATAATGGTCCCCTAAAGATGTCCACACCCTACTCCCTGTAACCTGTAAATGTTACCTATGGGGACTTAAAGATCTTGACATGGGGGATTACCCTCAATTATTTGGATTTGCTCAATGTCATCAAAAGGGTCCAAGTGGAAGGGAGGCAGGAGGATCAGGTCAGAGAGACATGTGAAGGGGCTGCACTGCTGCCTTTGAAGATGGAGGAAGGGTCTTGGGGCCAATGACTACAGACGACCTGTAGAAGCTGGAAAAGCCAAGAGATGAGATTCTCCCTCTAGAGCCTCCACAAAGAATGTAATCCTGTAGAGACACTTTTTTTTTTTTTTTTCTATAGAGACACCTTGACTTGAACCCATTGGGAACCATTTTATGTTTCTCACCTTCAGAACTAGAAGATAGTTCATTTATGTGGTTTTAAAGCCACTAAGCTTGTGGTCACTGATTACAACAGCAAAACGAAACTTGTCTAGCTTGTATCTGATTATCCTATGACCTTTGGTAACATGATGTACACAGTCTCCACCCATCAACAATGCCTTCTCTGTGTATCCGTGCAGAGGAAGTGTTTGTCTTCCATAGCAAAAACAAATTTCCAAGACTTTCTGAATCAGTTAATGACTTAGAATTCAGTGCAGGACAGAATCTGAGTGAATACTTAATGAAACACTGAATACTTAATGAAAATACTTAATGAGGGGATACCTGGGTGGCTCAGTGGGTTAAGCCTCTGCCTTCAGCTCAGGTCATGATCTCAGGGTTCTGGGATTGAGCCCCCACATTGGGCTTTCTGCTCAGTGGGGAGCCTGCTTCCTCCTTTCTCTCTGTCTGCCTGTCTACCTACTTGTGATCTCTATCTGTCAAATAAATAAATAAAATCTTAAAAAAAAAAGAAAATACTTAATGAGTATAGGGTTTTCTGATTAGGAGGGTGGCCCATTTGTTAGGTGTCAACTGTGACACCACGGTCTGCACAATCCCTCTCTCCAAGTGACATTGTCTGCTAAACATCCACACTGTGCTGTCATATATGAAATCCTAATGAGATCGTGTGCTTCCAAATGACTATGAAAATGTCATGGGTCTATCCTTTGTGGCCAAGTTTCTAGTCCTACCTCATATGAATAATTGGGAAAACATTAATAGTGCTACATGAAGTGAGCATCAGGGTTTGAAGAGTGAATTTCATTAATTACTACAAATGGATATGTGTATTTGAAGTTTTTGAAATCAAAATAAAAATCAATGCAGATTCAGTCAATATACAAAATAATTTATGCGAGTTAAGGCATAGCTAGCAGGAGATGGAAATTTCTACCAGCATCATATCCATTTGTAAATCAAAGTTCAATTCCTCTGTAGTCTTCAATTTTTGTTTCCAAAGTAAAGGAAGTCAGATGCTTATTCTTGTTTCATATTTAAAGACTTATTTTTATCATTAAAAAATTATTCACTGTCTCTATTCAAAGGACAAATGATCATTTGATAAGTTATCAAACCGTACTTTTTCAGTGTTTATATTCTGAAATACTTTTATACAAAAAAATAAAAAAAGTAAAACACATTCTTTCATAGTGCTGTTTTATGGAAATGAAGAGATCCCTCTGGGTATTATTATCAAGTATGCCAAAGAGTAGCATATTACTGAGTCTTTAACAGCAATGTGGAATACAAGAGCAAAACGACCAGGTGCTGGCTGGATCTCATACAGCTAAGCCACCTGTGGTACTATGAATTATAATAAGAAATTTGTATTTGATCTTCTCCTGTTTCTGGCACAGAGGTCATAAACTCTTAGAATGTCCTAAGCAATAACAACATAAGGGTGTCTTTTGTTATGCTAATGAGGGGACTTTTGGAAAACACCTAAAGATGGGGACCAGTTGCCAGTGGAGCCAACCATAACCTTAGAGGGTTGGAACATTCCATCCCACCCCTGATCTCCAGAGAAAGGAAAAGAGCTGGAGGTTGGATCATTTGCCAGTAGCCAATGGTTTACTCAACTGTCTATGTGATGAAGTCTCCATAAAAACCCAAAAGAACAGGATCTGAAGAGCTTTCAGGTTGAAGAACACATGGAGATTCAGGGAGAGTGGTGTGCACAGAGAAGGTAGGGAAGCCACACCCCCTCTTCTCATACTTACTCTTGGGCATCTCTTCCATCTGGCCCTTACTGAGTTTTGTCCTTTTGTAAATAAAAATAAATAGATGACCTAGTAAGTACAATGTTTTTCTGAGTTCTGTGAGCAGCTCTAGCAAATTAATAAAACTCAAAGAAAGGGTCAAGGGAACCTCTGGTTTATAGCCAGTCTGTCGGAAGCACATTAACAACTGGGATTTTGACTGGTGTCTGAAGGATGGGGGCAGCCTGGTAAGATTGAGCCCTTAACATGTGGAATCTGATGCCACCCCTGATGCCACCCCTGTAGATAGTGTCACAATCGTGTTAATTTGAGTTGACTTATAGAACACCCAGCTGGTGTTGGAGCATTGCTCTTATGGGGTCTGGGGAACCCCATTCCCCCCACACACATATTCCTTAAAATTGGGTCCAGGAACCAAATTAATTACCCCAAGTCATTTTTATTTTTTATTTTATTATTTTTTTTAAAAATTTAATTATTTTTTATTTTTTATTTTCAGCATAACAGTATTCATTATTTTTGCACCACACCCAGTGCTCCATGCAATCCGTGCCCTCGATAATACCCACCACTTGGTACCCCGACCTCCCACCCCCCACCCTTTTAAAAACCCTCAGATTGTTTTTCAGAGTCCATAGTCTCTCATGGTTCACCTCCCCTTCCAATTTACCCCAATTCCCTTCTCCTCTCTAACACCCCATGTCCTCCATGCTATTTGTTATGCTCCACAAATAAGTGAAACCATATGATAATTGACTCTCTCTGCTTGACTTATTTCACTCAGCATAATCTCTTCCAGTCCCGTCCATGTTGCTACAAAAGTTGGGTATTCGTCCTTTCTGATGGAGGCATAATACTCCATAGTGTATATGGACCACATATTCCTTATCCATTTGTCCGTTGAAGAGCATCTTGGTTCTTTCCACAGTTTGGCAACTGTGGTCATTGCTGCTATAAACATTGGGGTACAGATGGCCCTTCTTTTCACTGCATCTGTATTTTTGGGGTAAATACCCAGTAGTCCAATGGCAGGGTCACAGGGAAGTTCTATTTTTAATTTCTTGAGGAATCTCCACACTGTTCTCCAAAGAGGCTGCACCAATTTGCATTCCCACCAACAGTATAAGAGGCCTCCCCTTTCTCCACATCCTCTCCAACACATGTTGTTTCCTGTCTTGCTAATTTTGGCCATTCTAACTGGTGTAAGGTGATATCTCAATGTAGTTTTAATTTGAATCTCCCTGATGGCTAGTGATGATGAACATTTTTTCATGTGTCTGGTAGCCATTTGTATGTCTTTATTGGAAAAGTGTCTGTCCATATCTTCTGCCCATTTTTTTTTAAAGATTTCATTTATTTATTTGACAGAGATCACAAGTAGGCAGAGAGACAGGCAGAGAGAGGAAGGGAAGCAGGCTCCCCGCTGAGCAGAGAGCCCGATGCGGGGCTCGATCCCAGGACCCTGGGATCATGACCCGAGCTGAAGGCAGAGGCTTAACCCACTGAGCCACCCAGGCGCCCCTTCTGCCCATTTTTTGATATAATTGTCTGTTTTTTGTGTGTTGAGTTTGAAGAGTTCTTTATAGATCCTGTATATCAACCTTTTGTCTGTACTGTCATTTGCACATACTGGGTCACAAATCAGGACTCAACCAATACCAAAAGACTGAGATTATTTCCTGCACATTCTCAGATCACAATGCTTTGAAACTGGAGCTCAATCACAAGGAAAAGTTAAGAAAAAACTCAAACACCTGGAAGCTAAAGACCACCTTGCTTAAGAATGTTTGGATCAACCAGGAGATCAAGGAAGAACTGAAACAATTCATGGAAACCAATGAAAATGAAGACACTTCGATCCAAAACCTATGGGATACAGCAAAGGCGGTCCTAAGGGGGAAATACAGCCATCCAACCCTCCCTCAAAAAAACTGAAATATCCAGAATACACCAGCTGTCTCTACACCTTAAAGAACTGGAGAATCAAAAAAAAAAAAAAAATCAAGCCAACTCCACACATAAGAAGGGAAATAATCAAGATTAGAGCTGAGATCAATGAGGTAAAAACAAGAGATACAGTAGAACGTATCAATGAAACTAGAAGCTGGTTTTTTGAAAGAATCAATAAGATCAATAAACCATTGGTGACACTAATCCAAAAGAAAAGAGAGAAAGCTCAAAACATAAAATTCTGAATGAAAAGGGAGAGATCACAATGAACACCAAGGAAGTAGAAACAATCATCAGAAGTTATTATCAACAGTTATATGCCAATAAGCTAAGCAACCTAGATAAAATGGATGAATTCCTGGAAAACTATAAACTCCCAAAATTGGAACCAGGAAGAAATCGACAACCTGAATAGACCAATATCTAGTAACGAGATTGAAGCGGTGATCAAAAACCTCCAAAAAAAAAAAACAAGAGACCAGGACCTGATGGATTCCCTGGGGAATTCTACCAAACTTTCAAAGAAGAAATAACACCTATTCTTCTGAAGCTATTTCAAAAAATTGAAGCAGAAGGAAAACTTCCTGACTCTTTCTATGAAGCCAGCATTAACCTGATCCCCAAACCAGGCAAAGACCCTACCAAAAAGAATTTCAGACCAATATCACTGATGAATATGGATGCTAAGATTCTCAACAAGATCCTAGTAAACAGGATCCAATAGCAGATTAAAAAGATTATCCACCATGACCAGGTGGGATCCATTCCTGGGCTACAAGAATGGTTCAACATTCTCAAATCAATCAATGTGATAGAACAAATTAATAAGAGAAGAGAGAAGAACCACATGGTCCTCTCAACTGATGCAGAAAAAGCATCCATTCCTGATTAAAATGCTTCAAAGTATAGGGATAGAGGGAACATTTCTGAACTTCATAAAATCTATCTATGAAAGACCTACAGCAAATATCATTCTCGATGGAAAAAAGCTTGCATCCTTCCCATTGAGATCAGGAACATGACAAGGATGCCCACTCTCACCACTCTTGTTCAACATAGTATTAGACGTCCTAGCAACAGCAATCAGACAACAAAGAGAAATAAAAGGTATCCAAATTGGCAATGAAGAAGTCAAACTCTCTCTCTTTGCAGATGACATGATTCTTTATATGAAAAACCCAAAAGACTCCACCCCCAAACTACTAGAACTCATACAACAATTCAACAACGTGGCAGGATGCAAAGTCAATGTACAGAAATCAGTGGCTTTCTTAAACACTAAAAAAGAAAATATAGAAAAGGAAATTAGAGAATCGATTCCATTTACTATAGCACCAAGAACCATAAGATACCTGGGAATAAGCATAACCAAAGAGGTAAACGATCTGTACTCGAGGAACTACAGAACACTCATGAAAGAAATTGAAGAAGACACAAAAAGATGGAAGACCATTCCATGCTCTTGGATTGGAAGAATAAACATTGTTAAAATGTCTACACTGCCTAGAGCATTCTATACTTTTAATGCTATACCGATCAAAACTCCACCGGTATTCTTCAAAGAGCTAGAGCAAATAATCCTAAAATTTGTATGGAATCAGAGGAGACCCCGAATCACTAATGAAATGTTGCAAAACAAAAATAAAATGGGGGGCATCAAGTTACCTGATTTCAAGCTTTACTACAAAGCTGTGATCACCAAGACAGCATGGTTCTGCATAAAAACAGACACATAGACCAGTGGAACAGAGTAGAGAGCCCAGATATGGACCCTCAACTCTATGGTCAAATAATCTTTGACAAAACAGGAAAAAATATCCAGTGGATAAAAGACAGTCTCTTCAATAAATGGTGCTGGGAAAACTGGGCAGCTATATGTAGAAGAATGAAACTTGACCATTCTCTTACACCGTACACAAAGATAAGCTCAAAATGGATAAGAGACCTCAACGTGAGACAGGAATCCATCAGAATTCTAGAGGAGAACATAGGCAGTAATCTCTTCGATATAAGCCACAGCAACTTCTTTCAAGATATGTCTCCAAAGGAAAAGGAAACAAAAGCGAATATGAACTTTTGGGACTTCATCAAAATCAAAAGCTTCTGCACAGCAAAGCAAACAGTTAAGAAAACAAAGAGGCAACCCACGGAATGGGAGAAGATATTTGCAAATGACAGTACAGACCCAAGTAATTTTTAAATATCACTAGAGCTTAATGTGCTTGCTGTTGTGAAGGGCACAGGAAACCTAGCAGAGCAGATCACACAGCCCAGGACTAAGGCAGACTTCCTGCTCCCCAGAAGTATGTTGTTGGCATCTCCAATGCTCGAGCCTTGCCTAACTATAACTGCATCTCCAACACTATAGTGCTGCCAAGCACACACACATGCACACACATGCATATACATGTACACAGACATATTCACACACTAGATATACAGAACAAAGGTTGTGCCACAATAGCTAGCAATATGAGTTAACATCATATCTTGAAATTATTTTTAGCATATGTTGAAATTCCATTTACCTTACATAACAATCAAAACTTTGGCCATATTATATAAGAAGAAATAAAACTCAAGAGAATGAAGACAAGTCACAGACTGGGAGGAAATATTTATGAAAGATACATCAGATCAAGGGCTGCTATCCAAAATATATAAAAAGCCCTTACAAATCAACAATAAGAAAACAGACATCCTAATTGAAAAATGGGCCAATGACCTTAGCAAATACCTCACTAGACAAGATATAGAGATGGTAAATAAGCAGATGAAAGGGTGCTTCATACCATAAGTCATCAGAGAAATGTAAATTAAAACAAGATACCAGCACCCACCTATTAGAATGGCCCAAGTCTAGAATACAAATCTCATAAATGCTGACAAAATTGTGGAGCAAGAGCAACTCTCATTCATTGCTGATGAGAATACAAAATGACACAGCCACTTCCAAAGACACTTTGTCTCTTATAAAATTAAACAATACTCTTATTGTATGACCTAGCACCTGTGCTTCTTGATATTTACCCAAAGGAGCTAAGAGCTCCTTCAAAAAGCCTTCATAGGAAGTTTAAAGCAGCTTTACTCGTAATTACCCAAACTTGAAAGCAACCAGGATGCTCTTTCGTAAGTGAATAGGCAAATTGTAGAACATGGAGACAATGGAATATTACTCAGCATTGAAAATAAATGAGCTGTCAAGTCAGAACAAGATATGGGGGAACCTTAAATGCATAATACTAAGTGAAAGAAGCCAGTCTGCAAAGGCTATGTCCTGTGTGATTCCAACTCTGTGGCATTCTGGAAAAGCAAGACTATGGAGACAGTAAAGAGATCTGTGGCTGCCAGGAGTTCTGGGGGAGGGAAGGATTAACAGGTGGAGCCTAGAGGATTTATAGGACAGTGAAAGTACTCTGTATATTACACAATGGGGTATATTACATTATGTATATTACATAATATACTCTGTATATTGCATAATGTAATTACATAATTACAGTGCCTAGATGGCTCAGTTGGTTAAGTGTCTGACTGCTGATCTCAGCTCATGTCTTGATCTCAGGGTCATGGGTTCAAGCTCTGCACTGGGCTCCATGCTGAGCATGGACCCTACTTGAAAAAAAAAAAAAGGCAAATGTATCCTTACACATTCATCCAAGCCCACAGAATGTATGAGAATAAACCCTAATGTAAACCATGGATCTGGGGTGATTATTGTGTGTCAGTGTAGGTCTATCAATGACAACAAAGGCACCACTCTGGTGGGGGATCTGATAACCAGGGGAGACTGGGCACGTGGGTGGGGAGATCGCTCCACCGTCCCCTCAATTTTGATGTGAACCTCAAACTACTCTTAAAAAAAAAAAAGTATGGTTTGGAAAAGAGAAAGAAATGTGTTCCTGACATGAAGCAAATAAATGGCCATTCTGGAAAAAAGACTATCGAGATAATATTTCCCATCCCAACTGAGGCAAGAGGACAAGCATGTTGGCAGTGAGTACTGGGGCTCTGTGCTACTTGCATTCTGCTCTGGGCTCCAGGTACAGTACTTAAAATAACAATGCTATGCAATAGGCGCTATAGTTATTATTTTACAGCTGAAGAAAGGAGGGTCAGAGGTCAGAGAATTTAAGTTCTTTGCTCAACATTATATAACTGGCAAGGAGTCCAGTGGCCATGATGCTCTAGTCCAACTGATTCTAAAGCCTGGGATCTTTCAGCACTTGGAGAGACTTTCATTAATTTTCCTGATCCTCATCTCCGTTCTTTTTTATTTCCTGCCCAGCTAAGCTGAGGTCTTGTTCCATTGCTGCTGTGAACTTATTACTTTAGAATAGAACAAAATAAGGTGCCAGAAATGATTTGCAAAACCCGCTATCCTTGCTTTTTTCCTTGTAATGTATGAGCAATACAATAAAATAGGCTCAGTGCTTCTAGGGCCAGAGAAGATTTGGGGGCTTTGTGAAGGGGGGCAGAAAGTTACAGAAACACGTCTGAATCAAGAGGTCACCACCTGTGGTTGGGGGCAGAGACTTCAATTCATTATACTCTCCTTCTCCAAAGTCGGACTCTGTGATCAATCCTCATAACTCAAAGCCTGAGCCAAGCTACACCACCTTAGAGGGATAATGGGGCCCTTCCATCTCCCCACCCCCACCCCTTAACCCCTTGTCTGATGGGCTGCTCTCACTGAGCCTCTTCCCAGTATTCTTCATAGAGACCAGGTCTAGTATGACCTTCCAAAAAATAGTTTCTTCCCATTCTATTTGGAGAGGTTCAACACAAAGTTTAGCTTGATGGGAATGGGGCTAGCCAGATTCAGAGGTTTTAAGTCATTCTGAGATTAGAGTTCTTAGAAAGGGCTCAGTCAGTCATCTGTCCCTTCTTTGTGACAGCTGGTTTTCATCTTCATTGAGAAGATGTCTTTTAAATCATAACTGGGAAATCTGGGGTCTTGGTCTGGAGTAACCCCTCCCCCAACCCCGTGAGAACACAGATCAGCAGCCAGGAGACATGACTTGGGAACACTGTGGCAACTTTGATTTGGTAAAAAGAACAGCATTCTTTCTGAAATAATTATATATATATATATAATTTTATCTTTAAAGCACCACCTTCTTAAGACTGAGATGGAAAATAGATTTCCCATTAGTGCCATTGAGAAATTTGCCCTAGTCTGCCCCCTTTACTGGGGATGCCATGGAGGCAGCCGTATTGGACAAGGAGGCTGTAATTGGCGCTGACAGTGTGTGTTTGCAGATGAATGCCTCCTTCACATTGTCCTGCTGCATGAAATTAAAGTGGCAGCACATGTGTTCCTGGTCTTCACCCGTGGACCAACAGCTACTCGGCAGCTCTATTAGTCTGATATCTTGCATGGTGAACACCACCACTCTGGTCCTGTCCGCAGCTTGTGGAGTTGGCAGACTTCCCTAGATGAATGCCACACTCACGGAATACACTTCTTGTCACTCAAAAGTGTGCAGAGCTTACAGCAATCCACAGCAATCCAGTGTGAGAGGACACACACTTCACTGCTGCCGCACATGCCACATGCACTCAGGCATGCAAGAACCTTCCTCAAGTTCCCCCTTGGTTTCCAGGGACCTCAGAAAGTACTCTTAAAACAGAATAAGAGAAGAGGAGGAGCAAGATGGCAGAGGAGAAGGAGAACTAAATTTTTTCGGGTCCCAGAAATTCAGCTAGATAGTTATCAAACCATCTGAACACCTACAAACTCAGCAGGAGATCGAAGAGAAGAGCAGCAATTCTAGGAAGAAAATCGACCACTTTCTGGAAGGCAGGACATATGGAGAAGTGAATCTGAGGTGACATATGGGAAGATAGACTGCTAAAGACCCTTTTAGCATCTTGATCTCTCATTCATCTATTCTTCCCTGGACAAAAGGACAAGGCAGAAAAACCTCAAAAAACAAAAAACAAAAACAAAACAAAACAAAAACAAAAACAAGAGGCAGTACCAACTTCTAGGGACCTAATCAATATGGACATTAGTAAGATGTCAGAACTACAGTTGAGAATGACATTTGTAAAGGTGCTAGCTGGGCTTGAAAAAAGCATAGAAGATACTAGAGAATCCCTTTATGGAGAAATAAAATTCCTTTCTGGAGAAATAAAGGAACTAATATCTAACCAATTTGAAATTAAAAAAAAAAACTATTAATGAGGTGCAATAAAAAATGGAAGCTCTTTGGAGCCTGGGTGGCTCAGTTGGTTGAGCCACTGCCTTCGGCTCAGGTCATGATCCCAGACTTCCAGGATCAAGTCCCGCATCGGGCTCCAGCTCCTTGGGGAATCTGCTTCTCCCTCTGACCTTCTCCTCTCTCATGCTCTCTCTCGCTCATTCTCCCTCAAATAAATAAATAAAATCTTAAAAAAAAAAATGGAAGCTCTTACTGCTAGGGTAAATGAGGCAGAAGACAGAATTAGTGATATAGAAGAACAAATGATGGAGAATAAAGAAGGTGAGCAAAAGAGAGACAAACAACTACTGGATCATGAAGAGAGAATTCGAGAGATAAGTGATACCATAAGATGAAATAATATTAGAATACCTGGGATCCCAGAAGAAGAAGGGAGAGGGCAGAAGGTATATTGGTGCAAATTATGGCAAGAATTTACCCAATTTGAAGAAGGAAGCAAGCATCAAAATCCAGGAGGCACAGAGAACATCCCTCAAAATCAATAAAAATAGGTCAACACCCCATCACATAATAGTAAAACTTCTAAGTCTCAGAGACAAAGAGAAAATCCTGAAAGTAGCTTGGGACAAGAGGTCTGTAACATACAATGGTAGAAGTATTGGATTGGCAGCAGACTTATCCACAGAGCCCTGGCAGGCTGGAATGAACTGGCATGATATATTCAGAGCACTAAATGAGAAAATATGCAGCTAAGAATACTATATCCAGCTAGGCTGTCATTGAAAATAGAAGGGGAGATAAAAAGCTTCCATGACAAACAAAATCTAAAAGAATTTGCAAACACCAAACCAGCCCTACAAGAAATATTGAAATGGGTCCTCTAAGCAAAGAGAGAGCCTAAATGTAACAGACCAGAAAGGAACAGAGACAATACACAGTAACAGTCACTTTATGGGCAATATAATGGCACTAAACTCATATCTTTCAATAGTGACCCTGAATGTAAATGGGCTAAATGCCCCAATCAAAAGACACAGGGTATCAGAATGGATTAAAAAACAAGACCCATTGATATGCTGTCTGCAAGAAACTCATTTTAGACCCAAAGACATTCCCAGATTTAAAGTGTGGGGATTATTTGCCCATAGAGTTGAGAGTCCATATCTGGGCTCTCTACTCTGTTCCACTGGTCTATGCGTCTGTTTTTATGACAGTACCATGCTTTGTAGTAAAGCTTGAAATCAGGTAAGGTGATGCCCCCCATTTTATTTTTGTTTTGCAACATTTCATTAGTGATTCGGGGTCTCTTCTGATTCCATACAAATTTTAGGATTATTTGCTCTAGCTCTTTGAAGAATACCGGTGGAGTTTTGATCGGTATAGCATTAAAAGTATAGAATGCTCTAGGCAGTGTAGACATTTTAACAATGTTTATTCTTCCAATCCAAGAGCATGGAATGGTCTTCCATCTTTTTGTGTCTTCTTCAATTTCTTTCATGAGTGTTCTGTAGTTCCTCGAGTACAGATCGTTTACCTCTTTGGTTAGGTTTATTCCCAAGTATATTATGGTTCTTGGTGCTATAGTAAATGGAATCGATTCTCTAATTTCCCTTTCTATATTTTCATTATTAGTGTTTAAGAAAGCCACTGATTTCTGTACATTGACTTTGCATCCTGCCACGTTGTTGAATTGTATGAGTTCTAGTAGTTTGGGGGTGGAGTCTTTTGGGTTTTTCATATAAAGAATCATGTCATCTGCAAAGAGAGAGAGTTTGACTTCTTCATTGCCAATTTGGATACCTTTTATTTCTCTTTGTTGTCTGATTGCTGTTGCTAGGACGTCTAATACTATGTTGAACAAGAGTGGTGAGAGTGGGCATCCTTGTCATGCTCCTGATCTCAACGGGAAGGATGCAAGCTTTTTTCCATTGAGGATGATATTTGCTGTAGGTCTTTCATAGATAGATTTTATGAAGTTCAGAAATGTTCCCTCCATCCCTATACTTTGAAGCATTTTAATCAGAAATGGATGCTGGATTTTGTTAAATGCTTTTTATGCATCAGTTGAGAGGACCATGTGGTTCTTCTCTTTTCTTATATTAATTTGTTCTATCACATTGTTTGATTTGTGAATGTTGAACCATCCTTGTAGCCCAGGAATGGATCCCACTGGGTCATGGTGGATAATCTTTTTAATGTGCTATTGGATCCTGTTTGCTAGGATCTTGTTGAGAATCTTAGCATCCATATTCATCAGTGATATTGGTCTGAAATTCTCCTTTTTGCCTGGTTTGGGGACAAAACAGGAAAAAAATATACAGTGGGAAAAAGTCCCTTCAATAAATGGTGCTGGGAAAACTGCACAGCTATATGTAGAAGAATGAAAGTCAACCGTTCTCTTACACCATACACAAAGACAAACTCAAAATGGATAAAAGACCTTAGCATGAGACACAAATCCACCAGAATCCTAGAGGATATTATAGGCAGTAATCTCTTCGATATCAGCCACAGCAACTTTTCAAGATATGTCTCCAAAGGCAAAGGAAACAAAAGTGAAAATAAACTTTTGGGACTTCATCAAAATCAAAAGCTTCTCTTCGACAAAGCAGGAAAGAATGTCCAATGGAAAAAAGACAGCCTCTTCAATAAATGGTGCTGGGAAAATTGGACAGCCACATGCAGAAAAATGAAATTGGACCATTTCCTTACACCACACATGAAAATAGACTCAAAATGGATGAAGGACCTCTATGTGCGAAAGGAATCCATTAAATTTCTTGAGGAGAACACAGGCAGCAACCTCTTCGACCTCAGCCGCAGCAACATCTTCCTAGGAACATCGCCAAAGGCAAGGGAAGCAAGGGCAAAAATGAACTATTGGTGACAGATGCTGGCGAGGATGCGGAGAAAGGGGAACCCTCCTACACTGTTGGTGGGAATGCAAGCTGGTGCAACCACTCTGGAAAACAGCATGGAGGTTCCTCAAAATGTTGAAAATAGAACTTCCCTATGACCCAGCAATTGCACTACTGGGTATTTACCCTAAAGATACAAATGTAGTGATCCAAAAGGGCACGTGCACCCGAATGTTTATAGCAGCAATGTCCACAATAGCCAAACTATGGAAAGAACCTAGATGTCCATCAACAGATGAATGGATCAAGAAGATGTGGTATATATACACAATGGAATACTATGCAGCCATCAAAAGAAATGAAATCTTGCCATTTGTGACAACATGGATGGAAGTAGAGTGTATCATGCTTAGTGAAATAAGTCAAGCAGAGAAAGACAACTATCATATGATCTCCCTGATATGAGGAAGTGGTGATGCAACATGGGGGCTTAAGTGGGTAGGAGAAGAATCAATGAAACAAGATGGGATTGGGAGGGAGACAAACCATAAGAGACTCTTAATCTCACAAAACAAACTGAGGGTTGCTGGGGGGAGGGGTGTTGGGAGAAGAGGGTGGGGTTATGGACATTAGGGAGGGTACGTGCTTTGGTGAGTGCTGCGAAGTGTGTAAACCTGGCGATTCACAGACCTGTACCCCTGGGGATAAAAATATATGTTTATAAAAAAATAAAAAATTAAAAAAAAATACAAGTTACCATTCTCTGAACACTAAGGTCAAGTCTTCTACTTTAAATAATCTCTACTGGGTAAATGAACCACTGAAAAATCTGATATCTTTATTCTTTAGAAAGTTAAAAAACTTACTGCAATTTTTTTCTTTTTCTTTTTTTAAATTCACATATAATGCATTGTTTGTTTCAGGGGTACAGGTCTGTGATTACTGCAATATTTTTGACTAGTAGGAAAAAATAACTACATGTAAGTGTTCTGCTGAGACAAACAGAACTCTAAACAACCCAAAAGAAACAAACAATCAAAAACCCCAAACTCACAGATACACAATGCATGTCTTTCCTAAACACCAACTTGGTCAACACAAAAACCTCTCAACAATATTGCTTAAAAATTGTAAATGTTTACAAAATATTCATTGTTTACTACCATGTGTTGAAGATCATTATATAAGATTGTATAATACTGTGTAAGATCATGATTGTATGTGACCATTATGAAAGGAGAGGTGTGCCTCAAAATTAATTATCTCAGCTTGTTGGGTGGTTTTATTTCTTATCTATGTATGGCATCCAGAGAAGTGTGAGGCCCACAGACTTGAATGGTCAAAACAATAAATATGCTCTATGTCCTTGAAAAAAAAAAAATCAAAAGCTTCTGCACAGCAAAGGAAACAGTTAAGAAAACAAAGAGGCAACCCACGGAATGGGAGAAGATATTTGCAAATGATAGTACAGACAAAAGGTTGATATCCAGGATCTATAAAGAACTCCTCAAACTGAACACACACAAAACAGACAATCATATTAAAAAATGGGCAAAAGATTTGAATAGACACTTCTCCAATGAAGACATACAAATGGCTATCAGACACATGAAAAAATGTTCATCATCACTAGCCCTCAGGGAGATTCAAATTAAAACCACATTGAGATACCATCTTACACCACTTGGAATGGTCAAAATTAGCAATACAGGAAACATCATGTGTTGGAGGGGATGTGGAGAAAGGGGAACCCTCTTCCACTGTTGCAAGTTGGTGCAGCCACTTTGGAAAACAGTGTGGAGATTCCTCAAGAAATTAAAAATAGAGTTTCCCTATGACCCTGCCATTGCACTACTGGTATTTACCCCAAAGATACAGATGTAGTGAAAAGAAGGGCCATCTGTACCCCAATGTTTATAGCAGCAATGGCCAAGGTTGCCAAACTGTGGAAAGAACAAAAATGCCCTTCAACAGAAGAATGGATAAGGAAGATGTGGTCCATATACACTATGGAGTATTATGCCTCCCTCAGAAAGGACGAATACCCAACTTTTGTAGCAACATGGACAGGACTGGAAGAGATTATGCTGAGTGAAATAAGTCAAGCATAGAGTCAATTATCATATGGTTTCACTTATTTGTGGAGCATAACAAATAGCATGGAGGACAAGGGGAGATGGAGAGGAGAAGGGAGTTGGGGGAAATTGGAAGGGGAAGTGAACCATGAGTGACTATGGACTCTGAAAAACAATCTTAGGGGTATGACATGGTGGGCGGTGGGAGGTTGGGGGAACCAGGTGGTGGTTATTAGAGAGGGCACCGATTGCATGGAGCACTGGGTGTGGTGCAAAAATAATGAATACTGTTAGGCTGAAAATAAAAATTAAAAAAAAATTACCATACAATCCAGTAAATTAACTTCTGAGTATTTATCTGAAGGAAATAAAAATAGTAATTTGGAAAAAATAAAAAAAATAAAATGTGTGGATTGAAAACCATTTATGTGCTAATGGACATAAAAATGAAAGCTGGGGTGGCAATCTGTATGTCAGACAAATTAGATTTTAAGCCAATGATTCTAATAAGAGAAGAGGAAAACAGTATATCATCCTTAAAGGGTCTGTCCAACAAGAAGATCTAAAATTTTAAATATCTATGCCTCTAACATGGGGACAGCCAAACTATACAAACCAATTAATAACAAAATCAAAGAAATGCACCTGGAATGGGGTATGTACTGTGCCTGCAGCGGGGGCCGTGGCTATAATGTGCCACATGTCCCCTGGCCTGAAACCACCCTCATCTCGCTCTGGACACCAAAGTAGAGTCTAGGAGCCTGGAAATTAGATTTCACAAGGTTTTGCCTGTTGCTTCTGTGCTGTAAGCAGCAGCCCCCAGGTCAGAAGCTCTGTTTTTCTTCCTAAATATACATTTTTTAAACTTTTTGAAGATGGATGTCTACAATTTGTTCTTTCAGTGTCCGGGTTATTTGTACACTAGTTCCGTTTCAGGGTGGGATTGTGGAGATTTTATGCATGTGAGCACAGGAAGGACTTAGGATTTCCAATTTTAATCGAAAACCAGACAAGATGCAGTTTGGCGGCTATCGGACTTCCCAGACTTGGCTTGCTGAGAAATCTCTTTTTAATGGCCTAGTTCTTCACCCTGTAAATAGATTCAGAATTAGATTCCAACCTCCGCTCACATCTCTGCATCTTTTCTGAATTTGAGTTTTGGGTGTTTGACCCTGCTGTCTTTCTCATTGATTGTCAACACATCGATGAGTTATTTCAGCCCTGGGGTCCAAGAAGGGAGGGAAGGAGGCTGCCCAGATGGTCCCTCATGTTGTTTTCAGTAATGGGGGCTGGCTTAGTCTGGAGCACAGGCATGGACATGATCAGGATGTTGCCAGGAAGGAGGGTCAGAATGTCCCACTGCAGTCAGTGGTGGATTCTGGAGTCCCAGACGGGACTGGAGAAGGTGACCATTTAGATCACAGCCCAGGGCAGGTCAGAGATGAACACTCATGGGTCAACACTGACCAAGGGGCAGGGAAAGAGAGGGCAGAGGAGAGGGAGAAAGAGAGAAGGGAATGGTAAAGACTCTGGACTAGAACCTGTGAGCCACCGCCCAAAATCACCAGGTGATGGAGGCTGCTAGGGTAGGGTCTCCAGGTGGGTCCCTGTGATCAGGGTTACAAAGCTTCACAGGGAATGTGTTTCTCTCCTGAGCAGGGTGGGTGCCTGGGGGTCTGGGACTCCTACTAGCAGCCCAGGTCTCCCCTCCTGGGGAGGGTGGGTCTGGATTGGGGCTGGTCCTCTAGTTGTATTCCCCTGGAGATGTGGAGACAGAAGACAAGGCCCAGCTCTTAACTCAGCAGGGAGACACGTAGCCATCCTATACCTGAATGTCTGACCTACTGGAGTTTGGGCCACCAGTCAGCCCTGGAGTGCTTTGCTCCACTGGCTTACCACAATCCTGGAGTCCTCAGGGTCAGGATGACATAGAAAATACACAGTGCTCAGTTAAACGTGAATTTCAGATGGACAAGAAATATTGTTTTAGTTTAAGAATTTCCCACACAATATTCAAGATGTATCTGTACTGAAAAGTATATTCAATTGGGTGATCCGGATTTTTATGTGCTAAATCTGGCAACCTGCGCCGGGGACTTCTCAGGTGCCCTCCTTTGCCTGTGGACCCACGGGTTTGCTGGATGGTGGCCACGGGTCCCAGATTTTCCAACCACTCCCATGGGAAACCATGCCCAGCTGTTGGATGACCTGCCCTGGTTTCGGTCTGGCAAATACGAGGCTGAATGGCAAGCAGTCACTTAGATTCAGACTTTCAAAGGGACTCTCACGCACCTGGTCTGTGCTCTCCCGTCACTGCTGCTCCGAGACGCACTCCAGGGGACTCCCAGCGCATGTAAGGGGCTTGGAAGGCATTTCTAGCAGCCTTTCTCGCGGTGGTGAAACGCGTACCTTAAAACAACGTGGCAGTGAGCCCATGTGAAACAAGTGAGGCTCTTCTGAAAGAGAAGGAAACACCCATTAGCACTTTCTTTTTGCATGAGCAACATGAACACAGCTAAGAGCGTGCGAGGGTTCACTGCACAGTGTGGCTTCGGGGCTGGAGAAGCCGTAGGATTGTAATAACACCGCAAGTCACCACCCCAGTGTTTTGTCCAGAGACGTTACTGCTCCTGCTACTTCCTGGAGTTCTTGATGTTCTAGGCCATGTTTTATGACTCAGGTACCTCCTGACGTCTGCAGAAGGAGCTCTGTGGAAGTGGTCCATGTCATTATTTTTTTTTCCGCTTTCGGGAAAAACGAGAATAGTATATGCTTTCTGAAGGCTTTAATTTATTTCCTTTTTTTTTTTTTAAGATTTTATTTGTTTATTCATGAGAGAGAGAAGCAGAGGGAGAGCAGGCGCCCCACTGAGCAGGGAGCCTGGTGCAGACTTGATCTGAAGACCCTGCGATCCTGACCTGAGCCGGAGGCAGACACTTCACCAACTGAGCCAGCCAGGCACTCTCTAAAGGGCTTTCAATGTCTTCTTATCTTTTCAGGATTAAGTTCCATTTCTTATCACAGCCTGAGAAGCCCCTTTCCTGTCTACCTCTTGGGTCCTTCTCTGATGCTTCCCCAAGCCGAGGGTCCCCAAATGCCGTGTCGTCTAATGCCTGACTGACTTGCATGCAAGTCACATCTGTCTGGGGAGCCCCCGCCTCCCAGGCACTGACAAGATACTCTGTGTTTGGTTCTCCCAACATTCCCTCAATAAATACTCACCCATCATTATTGCTATTATTTTTCATGTTTTTAGATTGTTCCTATTTGCCTTCCCCTCTGCATCATTTTAATTATCCAAAATAAAATGAAGACATAGAATCCACAAAAAAGAGACTCATCCCTTACTGAACCATGATAAAGGAGCACATTACACGAGCATTTTCTTGAGGGCAAACATCATCAGAAAATTAACAACTATGTCACTTGTTAAAGTCCCAGAAACCCTACATTCCTGCATCCCTCACAATGCTGTCGTGTTCCATATGCTTTCTGTTTAGTCAGATTGATTGAAGTCTCACCCAGTTAGAGGTAAAGGGGACATTTTCTCCATTCTTCTGGAGTGTTTGCTAGGGAGACGCGCTCTCCCCTTAGAATGGCCCAGGCTTGTGCAAAATCGTGGGTCTGCAGATGACCCACAGACTTGCTATCTTTGCTCAGGTCGGAAATGAGCAAGAGAAGAAAGCAACCTAAGGACCAGAGTCATTGTGTTCCTTCACTGAAGTTGCAAAGGCGTCAAAACTGAATGTGAAATACACATTTGAAAAAGCCTGAAATTCAGGCAAAATCCACATTTTACTCGAGCAGATAACCTTCCATGGACAGGTAAGTTTCATTTTGCTTTTGCATTTTCAACAAGGTCACAAACTCTTTCTAGTTTCTACATATCCTTGGTAATTAACCTTTTAAGGCTACCCCGTAACGTGATTTTGCTGTTCAACCACCATATACTTGATCATTCTGGTATACGTGAATCGCTAAAATTTCAGCGTGGTAGGGAATACATAAAAATTCACATTCTGCAGGAACCCTTTCTAAAAGTCATTTTCCTGTGTGAAAGATTCGAATCATTTTATAGTTCTTCTCACCCATATTGCCAATGGATATCCTCCCCAAATATGTTCTAATTTAAAATGTCACCAGTAAGGCATGATTATTTCAGTTTTAGTTCTACACGGATGTCTTTGATTTGAGGGGGGGTGGACTCATTGGTAGTTATACAGTGTTTTTCCATGGGTCAATCTGTTTAGTGACAATAAAAATTACTTTGTTTGTTTAATGTTTTAACATTTATCTTTTTCTATGGTATTTATTCTTATCTTTCCTCTGTATTTTTTTTTTATTGGTGAGCTTCTGCTTTCATTAAAAACCTTCTTTTTCTTTATACAGTGTTTTTCCATGGTTTGATCTCTTTAGTGATGATAAACATTACTTTGTTTAATATTTTAACATTTATGTTTGTCTACATTATTTATTATTATCTTTCCTCCATTTTTTTTAAATTGGTGAGCTTCTGCTTTCATTACAAACTTTCTTTTTCTTTCATTAGAAACTTGAAAGAGCACTTAACAAAGCCCGTGCCATTTTATTTCAGAGCTGACCCCCAACAGAAGGGGTTAGCTGGAGGAAGAACATTCCAGGTTATGGGAACAGAAAGTGCAAATGTTCTGAGGCAGCTGCATTCTGATGGAGTCAGAGGAGCAGCAAGGACGTGGGACGGTTTGCACTGAATGATCGGGGGAGCCAGTCCGGAGGTGAAAGTGAAGAGAGCCGGGGCAAGGTCATGCTCACCGCCTCACCAACTTGGTTAAAGAGTCGGGTTTTATTCTAAACATCTTAGCAAGGCACTGCACTAGGGTCTAAAATCCTTCCACACACTACTTTATCTTTCTCCTCTTCCTCCTTCTCTTTCTTTTTAAATGACAATAATAGGGGCTTCTAAGCAGACCTCAAATTCCTAACTTGCTGATCCCATCAGTTAGCAGATCAACAATGACCTGGGTAAGAATTAGCACTAGTATTTGAGGAAAAAAGAAAATATGGTACAGTCATCCAAGAGCATATCAGTGTTGGCCAAAAGGGTTCAGGATCCGTGGGGCACCTTCCCTGCCATGCCACAGAATGGGTGTTGGTGCCACAAAGAGGGAGAATCAGTCTTTCTGCAAACCCCTGGCAAGGCTTCCAGGAGCTGCACAAAAGGCATTGCCTTATGCCCTGGTTCATAGTTTGTATTAATTTTTATTTGCTCTTTGTATCAAGCCATGAGCCTAATTCTGCAGTGTTCATGCCGACTCTTCACAAACATGCTTACTGCTGTATTTGTCAGAGAAAATTCCAGTTGCTTTATATTCTTCTCAGACAACACGCTTCCCACTGCAGGTCTGGCACTCACTCTGGGAACAGGCTTTTAAACAATCATAATTATCTGCTTTATAAGACACTCCAGAACTCTAAGACAAAACAGTATTTTAGTAGCATCTGCTGTCACCAACAGAGTTAAGACTTTTGTCCCCAGGAGTTTATAATTGTTTAAAGGATCACCATTGTGTTAAAACTTAGCCAAAAAGATGATTGCTCCAGAGCGATTTTCTCACTATGAAATATGTTTTCCAAGTAGCAATGGGTCACTTTTACAGTTGTTTTTTGTTGTTATTTTCTAACCTAAAACAGCTTCAATAAATAAGAAGGGAACAGCCTCAGTGTTTTTGTCTATGCAGGTGACTAATGTCTCGTGTTTATTGAAGCTCCTGGAAAACCCATGGGTGGTAGCCAGGGGCACTGTGGCCGAGGCACCCTCTCTCTGGAGTTGGCCCGACTGTAACCTTAATTATGGAATTATGGAATTTCTGATTGTCAGACTTGCCGCTCAACATCCATATTGTGCCTCTGGAATCCCCAACATTTCCACTCTAAAAAAAAAAAAAAAAAAAAAAAAAAAGTTTCCTTTAGGTCTTGTTGATCCAATCAGAATATGTGCCTGAGAAGTCAAACAGTGGTAAAGAAAGGGAGAGAAACCCGAGTCACTCCTGTGAGGAAGCAAACCAAACACTGAAGTTCAAAGAGAACCTGTCTCTCCTTGACAGGTGGAGAAGCTCCATTGTCTGAGTTCATCAGACATGGGAGGACTTCTTCACTTTTCATGGAAAAGTGAATCGGTCGCAAGACCAGTCTGTGTGGCCCTTCATCCACAATGAGTGCCCCCAAGTACAGAAATGCTAGAGCACTGCTCTCAAAGGACTGTAGTTTCCTTCCAGAGGGAAACAAATGCCCAGAGAGAGTGAGGAAAGAATCATTCAAGGTGAATGGCAAGGGTTGGGCAGAAAGTGACCCTCTGTGCCGCGGAGTCGCCCCTCTTTGAAGGGGAGGCATGGAGGCAGAGGCAGCTTTATGGGGGTGGGTGATATTTCAGAGCAAATTGGAGTGGGGATTTGCTCTGCCTTCCCCTGGCCTGGGTCATAGCCTAAATATCCTCTGTGCAGTGAGATGTCCCGGTGCATTCCCAGCCTTCCTTCCTGCCTGCTTAGAACCCACCAGATTGGATGTGACGCCTTTGTTGGTTCTTTGGTGACATTCCATACGTGTCACGTTATGACACTGAGCTCAGAACAACGAACTTGTGGCAGCGTGAGCTGTGGGAAGAGAATCCACGTCTGTTGTGCCCATCACGCTATCTTCTTGCCCGACACTGTTGCTAGAATATGGTAGGGGCTTAAACGATATTTGTCAGAGACACGAATGAATGAGTGAATGAAGACAGGGAAAGGAGAGTCCCCTACGGGTTGAGAAGGGCACGAAATGGTCAGGTATTCCTCAGCGTCTGGCGTCCAGCACCTCAGTCCTCCCAGCTGTATGTGTTGATGAGGACCGCTCTTCTGATGCCTGAATGTCCTTCCCGCCACTATGGACACCAGGCGATCGCTTGCCTTGTTATATCTAAGAATTTATTAGCCTTTTCTGGTGACGAGGGCACAGTTAGAGTTAGTGTCCCCACCACACAAACTGTGAGACTTAGTTAACCTTAGTTGTTGCCTTATTTTGGAAGGATGGATGTGGGATTCAGGGAAGGACAACTGCATCTCCATACAGTAGGTTTGGAGCAAAGGAGACAAAGCCAATTTCAGTTTCGGCAAATCACGTCTGCGGCTCAGCAGCTTACCAACTATTTGAGGGAAAGAGTGAAGGATGAAGGACCAGATGCTTTAAAGGCATTTTGGTTCATGACTCAAGGAAAAAAATTATACCCATGTATGGTGATAGAGATTAACTAAACTTGTGGTAATTGTTTCATAATATATCCAAATATCAAATCATTGTGTCGTGTGCCTAAAACTAATATAATGGTATACGTCAGTTACATTGCAATAAAAAAAAGACATTTGTGGGATCTGCTGCACAAGGAGGAAACCAATATGGCAAATAGGATGTGGACAGTGCCGGGATGTGGTACAGGCCGAGCAACCCTAGACATTTATCAAAAATCCCAAATCACTGCAGGTCAGAACCCTCTCTCATCTACTCGGGCCTTGAACGGTTAGGGGGGAGCAGAGAGGAGGTGTGGCCTCAGGTCAGAGCAATAACATCACTGCACGTGGTGGAGAAAGTCGGGCTCCGTCAAGGCTGAGCGGTGGGTGGACACTCTGAGTGACTGCGGTTGAGTAGGAAATGTGGATTTCCTCCGTGGAGGCAGAATTCAGTGATTTTGGAAAGTAGCATCCTGTAGCTCTGAAGCAAGAGTCAAGGAACTACAGAGGGGAGCCTTTACAGATTCTCGTGGTTTGGAGTTTTTGTGGACAGGGAGGCGTCTTGGTCATGAGGTTTCTCCGTGTATCTGTTAGAGCATCTTCAGGCATCAGGGATGAGCTGGGGAAAGCAGTCTTATCTCACTGTGTGGCTGGTGAATCTGACTTTGAAGTTTCCTGTGGAATGCCTCCCTCAAGGAGGTAAAGAAACAGACACCTTTAGGTCTCTTAGAGTCACTTTGGCGTTGGAGACTCAGGCAGAGAACAGAGCCAGAGTCATGAGCTGAAAGTCAGGTTTCTGCAAGTGAGAACCACTAAAAGCTTTGCTCTAAAGGGAGCGGAGGAATGTCAACTCCCCATAGTCCAAGAAATGCTGTCTTACTCCAATGAGTGTATAGCTTGCTTATTGCTCCTCAAAATAAATAAATAAATAGATAAAATAAAAATAAAAATAATAGTATTTTGGATCTGAAGCAGTAGGGAAAATCGAGTCTATGATAATGTCTGCAAACGCCTGGGGCGGAGAATAAATGCAAGTCACCCTATCCTGTACTTTATTAGTCCAACAGAGAAGCTTGCTGTAGGGATAAAAAAACAAATTGGGAATTTTAAACAAAAAGGAAACAAAAGAAAACTTCTAAAATAAAATACTAAGTGCTCATGAGAGTTTCTCAGAACTATAAAGAAACAACCTCTACCTATTTCTACCATAAAATGCAGCTCTAAATCCTGGACAGACAGGAGCAGCTGAAGACTCTAAAAGTAAAAATGATCTTTCACTAAAATTAAATCAAAACACAAAACATAAAACTGTGAGGCTTCTGAAGTTAAAAACAGGAGAAAATCTAGGTGGCCTTGAGTTTAGTGATGAATTCTTTGGTACAACATTTACAACATGATTCATGGAATAAAAAAACTGATAAGTTGGACTTTATTCATGTAAAAATTAAAAAAAAAACAAACCCTGTGCTTTGTGAAAGTCAGCGTTAAGGGAATAGACAAGCCATAGAGTGAGAAGGGATATTTGCACAATGTTTATCTGGTCATGAGCTTGCCTCTGAAACATCCAAAGAGCTCCTAAAACTCTCAAAAAGGAAAGAAACAATGAGTTTAAAATGAGCAGAGTGCACGTCACTAATGGTGCTGCCAATGAGCACGGGGGAAAGTGTTCAATATCGTCTGTCCCAAGGAGATGTACGTGAAGATAAGGAGATACCCCTGCATACCTATTAGACAGGCTAGAGGAAAAAGTAATGATAAATAAGCAAGGAAACTACTCACTGGTGAGGATGCAGAATGACAGAAAATTGCACCACCACTACCGGGACACAACATGACACAGCTTGTAAGATGGAGGACAGACAGCCTGAACATAGGATCCGGCAGTCCTGTAGCAGGCATTTACCTAAATGGGGGGGAGGAGAATTATGCCTACACCAAAGCCTGAGCACTGATGTTCATAGTAGCTGTATTTATGATGGCCAGAAATGAGGAGAAGCCAATAAGCCCTTCAGTACGTAAAGATTGCTAAGCTGTGCTGTATCCATACAATGGGACGCTTCTATCTATGCATGACTATGTGATTTCTAGAATCACTTTTATCTATAAAAAAGGGTTAAACTACCAATACACCCGAAGACGTGTGTGCGTATGTGAAGAGACCAGTGGGAAGGCCGGCATGGTTATGGATACGCCTGTGTGGGGAAACAGACCCAGAGAGATTATGAGAAACAACGCGTGCTCGCCAGATGCTTGCGGTGGGAGCGGACCTTTGAGCTGGTGAGGCGTGGGGACATTTAGGAAAGTGGATCTTCTGTATCATATTGTGTTGGTGGAGACATGATCATAGCATTTATCCATAGAACTTTATGTCACAGTGAATGAACCTTCATGTCTGCAAACTTTTTAATAAAATCACTTAAGAGGTCAGGGCACCATAGGATGGAATGAGAATGACATGAGAATCATTACGAATGAATGAAACCACCTCAGGGAAGTGGGTGTGGGGGAAGGCGGAATGGACTCTGTTACAAACTCAAGGTGAAGGAACTATACTGAAGCCACCATAGTTGAGGATGCTCTCTCCATGGTGCAGTGAGTGAACGATCCCAGAAACACTAGTCACACATGCTGAAGTTGAGCAGCAGATAACCAGGTGACACAGGGTAGGAGGTGGCTTCTCCATGGATGGAGATGGAGAGCATGTGTGAGCCAGAGAAATGGGTCCTACAGTGCAGGTGACAACAGGGTAGAGCTGGAGACATCTGGACGGATTCATGTGTAGCCCAGCACGTGGCTGGATAGCAGATATGGAGTGTGTACAAATCAGGCCAGTGTATATGCGTAGTTCCTCACTCAGTCAGCTGAGAAGAGCAGCGACACTGCCATCGTGAGTCCTTCTAGCATCCAGACCTCAATTTCTTTTTTTTTTTTAATTTTTATTTATTTGAGAGAGAGAGCACAAGCTGGGAGGAGGGTCCAAGGGAGAAGCAGGTCCCCGCTGAGCAGGGAGCCCCATGTGGGCCTGGGTCCCAGGAACCTGGGTTCATGACCTGAGCCAAAGGCAGATGCTTGACTGACTGAGCCACCCAGGTGTCCCCAGACCTTGGTTTCTAATGTAATTCTCCACTGACAGAAAGAGGACTCCTTAGAAAAATAGTGAGGCTAGGGCAAGACATAGAAAAGACAGTCCTGGAGCATCTCATAGTGACAGAAAGTAAGGAAGTTCTCCAAACAAAACAAAACATCTAACAATAACAGGGAGTGTGACAAAGGGTCACAGGACTGACTGGAAGAGCTTCCAATGGCCAGCGCTAGAGCAGTTGGGGCAATGTAGTCAATCATGCCATATTGGACTCATAACTCCAAATAACGAATAAACACCCATGAATCCACACGAACACAAAGAAATGGTTGAATGAATGAACGGATGGTCTCTGGGCAGAAGACTATCAGCAGCATATGTAGATACTCCCACTCCAGATGTGTGGGGAGCATGTGATTTCCTGCCAAAGAGTACAATATTGAGGGGAGTTTAAAGCAGTTCTTTCACAGTTGAGAAATTAGGTGAAGTGTGTGTCAGCAAGACTGACAAGGTGAAGGTGAACTATGGTGAGCTGTGTTGGTAGTGCGGAGTACTGAGACGGGGGAAAGGACACTTTCCCCCGGTGGCCTTCCTCCCCAAGCCCTGTCAGTGACAGACTGATCACCGGGAAGCCATCAGACAAGCTCCAGCTGAAGGACATCCTACAAAACCCTAACCAGCCCTCCCCAGAACAGTCAAGGTCATCTGAGAAACTGTCCCCTTCAACGGGTGACATGACAACTAGATATAACACCATATCTTGGATGGGAATCTGAAACAGAAAAAAAAATAAGCAAAGATCAAGTAAATCTGAATATAACATAAAAATACCAGTATTGTCTCACTAGGTGTGACAAACCCCCATGCTGATGTAAGATATTGCCGACAGGAAACCAGGTGTGGGAGATGTGGAAGCTCTGACAGTTTTTCTGTGCATTTGAACCTAGATTCCATTTATATGAGGATCTGAACTAGTCTAACTCACATAGACTGAGAGGAGAATGGTGGTCACCAGGGACTGGAAAGAAAGCGAACTAGGACTTGCTGCTCAATGGAAACATAGTTAAAGTTAGTAAAACAAGACAACAGACCCAAAATGGAGTTGCTTACGCTAAGCCCCACGTCACCAAACAGAGACTTAACTGTGACATCTTCAGCTCTTCCAGAAGTCAGGAATTAACCAGTCAGTGAGGAATTGCCCAGTTGGCACTAGCTGGAGAGTCTGCCGGATGCACCACTACTGTCACCGGAAGGCAAGGACCAGCCCACATCTTTGCCTGTGACAACTCCCTTGTTCTGGGCTCCCTTCAGGCTATGAAAGTCTTTTATTTTGTACAGCTCCTCGGTGCTCCTTCTTATCTGCTGGACTGGATGTTGCCCAGCTCACGAGTCATTTAATAAAGCCAACACAGTCTTTAAAATGTATTCAGTTGAATCTTATTTTGTAGCAGTTATGCAAGTTGAGTGTTTTAGGGCTCTGCTATCTATCATTGTTCCCCTGGTTAAAAAAAAAAAATCTGTGCCCTTAACAAATTTGCCAAGAGGGAAGATCTCATGTCCAGGGTTCTAACCACAATATGAAAAGATAAAAAAATAAAACCTTTATGAGTTTATCAGAAACAAAAGTAAGTGTTAGCAGGTTGATTTTGGGGAGAAGGCCAGAATTGACAGTAAATTTACTCTCCTTCCTATTGTAGTGTAGCCTGGCATGGACTCAGAGACAGGCTCCAATCTGACCCTGTGCCCAGCGGTCTAAGGAGTAGAAGAGAGAAAACATACCGTCTGAAAGTGAGGAAAATCAGACAAACCAGGTGTGTAATTTATATACAAAGGCAAAAGGAAGAGAATACTTACAACAACTTTTTAAAAAACAACATATTTGAAGGACTTACAGTGTCTGAATTTAAGAATAACCACGAAGTTACGGTAAAGAGAGTGTGGCAGAGATGGCAACAGACACAAACTCAGTGGGAGAGAATTTTAAGTCAACCAGACAAGCTGATTTTTGACAAAGACGACAAATTAATGTAACGGGAAAAGAATGACATTTTCAACAGATGATGTGGGAAAAACTGGATGTCCGCATGAAAGCAATAGCCTCTATAGAAAATTATCCAACAATGGGATGTGGACGTAAAGATAAAATATAAGCCTGAAAAGGTTCTAGAAGAAAAAAAATTGGACAGAATCATTGTGATCTGAGGTTCACTGTAGAGTTCTCAGACATGACCAGAGAAGCATGACCTGGAACATGACAAAATAGTAAATCTGTGAGCTTCATCAAACTTAAAACCTTTGTCAGAATGAAAAGACAAGCTGGCAGGAAATATTTGCAATTTGCATATGGGACAAAGGACTTATATTTAGAATATACACAAAGAGCTCCAGCTTAACAATAAGAAAGCAGCTTAATTTAAAACACGGGTGAAAGACTTTAACAAACACTTGACTAGAGAGAACATACAGATGCCAGATAATCACATAAAAGATGCTCAACAGCATTAGCTGTTCAAAAAATGGAAATTAAAACCATCATGAGATACTGCTCTACACCTATTAAGGTAGTGAAAATTATAAACAGGAATAATCATAAGGCCAGTACCCATGTGGGCAAGGTGCCAAGCAAATGGGTCTCTCCTGTGCTGGTGGGAGACTGATGCGTGTATGAACTTGGGCAAATATCGAAGGCCTGTAGTGCATGAAAAAAGCAAATTTTGAAAGTTTACATATTACTAGAAACCATTTATGAAACATGCTCAGACATACTGATTCTAGGTTGTCTCTGGCTCCCCAAAGACATGGATTAGGGAAGGAGGAGAAGGAGAAAATATTCTGGAGTCAAGAAAGTTGTTGAGGGCGCCTGGGTGGCTCAGTGGGTTAAAGCCTCTGCCTTCGGCTCAGGTCATGGTCTCAGGGTCCTGGGATCAAGCCCCACATCGGGCTCTCTGCTCAGTGGGGGGCCTGCTTCCTCCCCCCCCCCCCCGCCTGCCTCTCTGCCTGCTTGTGATCTCCATCTGTCAAATAAATAAATAAAATCTTAAAACAAAAGAAAGTTGTTGAATGTAGAGCAACAATAAAAAGTCATTCTTACTGCACATTAATTTAAAAAATACAACGAAACCAAACTTCTATGCTAGTTTCTAGCTTCTTTGGAACAGTGCTCATGTGGAAGATTTGTTTGTCCTGTATGCTTGCTAGAACATACATCTCACTTACTCTCCGTACATCTCCAACAATCAGATCATGCTGGGTTGTGTATTAATGACCCATTGGTACAACACCTGATCCTACCCTTCAGCTTAGCCCAAGTCCTTGTGCACTGGTGCTGGGTATATAAAATCATGAAGAGAGAACTGTCCTACCGCCATGTTCATGTGCTCATTGCAACACCATTCAAGGTAGTCAAGATGTGGAAATAACCCAGATGCCCACTGACAGGTAAGTGGATACAGAAAATGTGTGTATGTGGTTCATGCATGTGGTCAAGTATCGTCAGACTTCGAAGAAGACCCTGCCGGCCAGGCCAACGTTGATGGGTCTCGAAGACTTTCTGCTAAGTGCAATAAGCCTGTTACAAAAGGACAAACTCCGTGAGTCCATTTCTCTGAGGGGCCTGAAGCAGACTCACAGAAGCAGAGAAGAATGATGGTCATCAGGGGCTGGGGAGGAAGGATTGGGGAGCTGTTTTTAAATATGCTCGAAGTTTCTGTGACACAAGATGCATTGCTTCTTGAGGGCTGTTGGACAACATGTGCCTGTGATCAACAATATGGTCTGATGAACGTTAAAACATGTCTAGGAGAGATCTCATAGTAAACGTTGTTATAAAAAAAAAAAAAGAAACAACAACAACAACATGAAACCACACAAGGATGGCTTTAAAAGTGGTGGGTAAGTTCAGTATCTTGGTTGTGGTGATGGTATCGCAATGTACGTGTTGCTCCAAATTCCTTAAGACGTGCACATTAAATGTGTGCTGTATTTTGTGTACCAAGCATACTTCAGCAAAGCAAAAACAAAACAAAACAACAATCCGTTGGTGACAGAAACCCAGTTTCCAGGGAGCTCTTATGACCCCAGATGATTTTACGTTAAAACCAACAAAAGCAGTTCAGCATGACCTCCGCTGTGAATTACAGCTTCCTGGAGCGGCAGCTCTCAACTTTGAATGTACTTTTGAGTCATCCTGGTGGACCTTCAGAAAGTCAGTGCCTCATTCCAGACCCCAGAACCTGATATAACTAGTTTGAGGTCCAAACCTGGGTACTGGGATTGTAAGTGCAGCCATGTTCCGGAATCGGTGTCCTTGTGGATGCCACTGTGAGCCAGGTGTGCAAGGAAGAGTAGTCCACTCTTTATCTGGCAACCAGGCTTCCGGGGCCACATTTAGAGATTTTTTTCACTTCATTTAGAAATGTTTAACTTCTGGTTAATTTTTTGGACCTAAAGATAAATTTCTATGAGAAATATTCTATCACTTTATAAGCCACATTTTGTTTCATTTTATTTTTTAACATTTTACTTATTTATTTGAAAAAAAAAGCATGAGCGGGGGAGGGGCAGAGGGAGAAGCAAACTCTCTGCGGTGAGCAGAGCCTGATGTCAGGCTCAATTCCTGGACCCTGAGACCATGACTGAGCCCAAGCCAGATGCTCAACGGACTGAGACCCGCAGGTGCCCCGCACCACTATTTCCATGCACCTTCATCCTTCAGCAAGGGTGGGTAGGATGTCAGAGGAGGCATCAGCCCTCTGAGACCATACATTGTGCACACTAACAATTTCCCATGTTGGAGTCCAGGTCCATTTTCGAAGCTCCAAGACTCAGCTCAAAACAAGGGAAAGTAGCTAACTTTTTCCTTTGGAAAACACAACAAGGCAAAAAATAAATAAAAAGCAAGAAGGATTTTTTATTAACCCTTTTAATTTTCCTTCTGCTACTCTTGGATGGAAATCTACCTTACCACAGGTTGGCTGGTAGGTATTCCTCAAAGTTCCCTTTATTGTATGGAAATTCTGATGTTCCATTGTGAGCTCCGCACTGCACCAGTGGCAGAGTCCCAGCCCCCAGCTCTCTGCTGTCACACTCTTGGCCGGGTCATCTCACACAGAAAAGCACAATTATGGCTACTAATGGGTGGCTAGGTAGGTGGCCTAGATCATTTAGGATATCCCGTGGTAACCTCATGGGCCCTTAAAGGGGGCGAGAAAAGGCAGAGGAAGAAGTGAGGGTTTGGGGGCATCACCCACGTTGCTCTGCCCTTTGTTGGAGCAGTTTCAGGGAATTAAGTGAGTTCCTGTTTGGGAGCGCACCCGCGATGCCTGGCAGGGGTTATCCCAGTGCATGCTTGAGAAGCAGAGGGAGAAAGGCGAGAGTTGGCTCTTCTCCGTCCAGATGGGTGTCAGGTCTTCCCACAGCGCAGCCCTCAGGGAGCCCCAGTGCGGGGGCCCTTCTCTGGAGCCCGACGTGCCTGGCTTGTTGCCCACCTTGTCCCCAGCCCCACCGAGACCTGTGACTCTTCAGCCGGCTCTGCTCCCACATGACTCATGCGGAGCCCATAGCTGGGGAAGGATCACTCTGCTTTTAGCACAGCTGGTACATCTCGTTTTGTTGTATTTCATTTTCTATTTTATAAGAGCCTCTATGCAATAAATTGAATTAGAGGATTTGGAAGCTCAGAGAGAAGGACGTTTTAGAGCTGACATTTTTATCAGAACTGAGGAATTAATGTTGGGGAAAAAAGAAACCTTGGGATAATAATTTTGTTAAATGTTGCATTTTAGCATAGTGTCACCAGATTACATGTGTTCATTATGTTTATTGCTTAGCGTGCTCCCACTCTCCTAATTCTGGGTGTTAAATAAGTGTTTAAATCTTTAAACAGCTGCACTGTAAAATTTTAGATACTCGCCTGAAGACAACATAATGATGCGTGCGGTTCTCCATCATCGAAGTGTCCGGGCCTGTTCAGAAGGTTGTGTCTGTTGGGGGGCCCTCTAATTAGGCTGGAAGCCTCTGTGGAAACTTCTCGGTGTTGCTGAGCCCAGATTCCTCATCACCTCGGGAGCTGCTAATGGTCTTTCCTGAAAATGGTACAGACACTTGAGATCGGGTTGCTAAAACAAAAAACCTTGGGCCTCGTCTCCCGTCCCACCAACAATGTGGAAGGAAAAAGAAGCTGCTTTTGCTAAAATGACATTAAGTATAAAAGCAGAGCCTCTGTCATGATGGCTCTTTCTTTGAGTCTTCAGGGATTTACTAGGACATTTTAGAGAAGGAAGGCAACTTGACTCTGATGACTTTCATCATTACATCGCCCACTTTTTGTCACCACACCTTCTTTACAATCACAAATTAAATTTCCTTTTTACTTTCCTGTATTCCTTGCTTCTCGGTCTCCCCCAGTGACACCTCCTTCCCTGCCTGTCTCCCCCAGTGACATCTCCTTCCCTGCACGTCAGTGTGTTCATGGAGGCAGCGTGGCCGTACTGGGTCAGGACTGAGGCTGAAGAAGCCAGGAGCGACGATGTCTTTGGGTGAAAATCTTACTGCTGTGGGGCATGTGCAGTCGTGCGTAGAATGTCTTGCTGCTGCCCTGTGTGTGAGGTGGAGGGGAAGACCTCCCCTTCACCTGAAGCTGGGAGGACCTCTGAGGAGATGATCTCTTCAACTCCAATCCTTTTATGTCTGAAGTCGTGGAGGATACCAGGTGAGCCATATGCATCTGTCAGTGTCATGGAGTGAGAGATGACACACTCCCTCAGGGTGGAAAAGGAGCTTAATGAAGAGGGTGACAGAATAAAGTGGGAGGAACACTATCATCAGAACCTGGGAAGGGCTGGGGCTTTGGGAAAACAGGCTGCCTGGCTGGGTGTGTGGGTACAGGTAGAAAAACACCCATGGCCCAAACCTCCAACTAGAAAGAAAAAGCCAATGACCAGGCCCAGCAGGCTGCTGATGCAAGCCTGTTCCCGCAGACCTGGGGTCTTCACAGCTTTGGCTCAAGGATTGCCTCTAAGAAACATCCTTAGAGCTGAGGCCAGGGCTCTTCTGCCCAGCCTGGCTTCCCCCCTCATTGCAGGAGTGAGTTCCATGCCATGGTCTGATCTCTCTTCTTGATTCTCCAGGTAAAATAATGAAGACTCACCAGAGCTTTCAGCTGTAAATCTTTACTTTTTTTTTTTTTTTTCCCCAGAGAGAGAGAGAAAGAGAGAGAGCAAGCACCAGCGGGGAAGGACAGAGGGAGAGGGAGAGAATCTCAAGCAGACCCTCTCCAGAGGGAGGAGCCTGATATGGGCTTTGATCTCAGGACCCTCAGACCGTGACCTGAGCTGAAACCAAGAGTGGACGCTCAACTGCCTGAGCCCCCAGGTGCCCCAGTCCCTAAGCGTTTAAGGAGAGTGATCTGCACGTCCGAATGCAGAGCCTTCCAGCCCCGGCTCCCCTCCTCTCTACCCTGCTGGAGGGCGGCTCCGTTCTCTCAGTCCCCATCCATTCGGGGTGCTCTTCAGAATCACACACTCATTCTCTACTCCCACGCTCGCACTAAAGGACCACACTCGTGGCTCTCTCTCTGCACATAGAGCTGTGCCTACAAGGCAAAAGGAGCTCAGTGTCTTCACGTGTGTTCCGAGTTGATGGCTGAATGGTGTCTGACGCAAACACATGAGTCCACTCTCAGGACCAGCTTCAGTCCCCTGTACCTGTCACCTTCTCGGGAGCCCTACTTGAATAAAATCTGGACGTGCAGCCCCAGGCTGCCTGGGTCCCCACCTTAAAATCTTAGAGTTGCCCCAGGGGAGGGATGGAGTCAAAGGGGTGGGGACACAGGCAGG
The DNA here is from genome assembly GCF_964662115.1 of Mustela nivalis. Lineage (NCBI taxonomy): Eukaryota > Metazoa > Chordata > Mammalia > Carnivora > Mustelidae > Mustela > Mustela nivalis. The sequence continues at coordinate 224,251 of NC_139032.1, read as the reverse complement.
TGTGCTTATTCACGTTTCCTTTATGATACAGTGGGGTTTTAAAACAGTGTGCCAGTACTTATCACACCAGTACTTATCACACCAGTATTTATCACACCAGTACTTATCACACCAGTACTTATCACACCAGTATTTATCACACCAGTACTTATCACACCAGTACTTATCACACCAGTATTTATCACACCAGTACTTATCACACCAGTACTTATCACACCAGTATTTATCACACCAGTACTTATCACACCAGTACTTATCACACCAATATTTATCACACTAGTACTTATCACACCAGTTCTTATCACATCAGTACTGATCACTCCAGTATTTATCACACCAGTACTGATCACACCAGTACTTATCACACCAGTACTTATCACACCAGTATTTATCACACCAGTACTTATCACACCAGTACTTATCACACCAGTATTTATCACACTAGTACTTATCACACCAGTTCTTATCACATCAGTATTTATCACACCGGTACTGATCATGCCAGTATTTATCACACTAGTACATATCACACCAGTACTTATCACACCAGTACTGATCATGCCAGTATTTATCACACCAGTTCTTATCACACCAGTACTTATCACACCAGTACTGATCACTCCAGTATTTATCACACCAGTACTGATCACACCAGTACTTATCACACCAGTACTTATCACACAAGCAACTGTCTCTAGAGCTCATGCCTTGGGAAAGAGTCTGCATAGTTTGAACATTACGCCTTCTGGTTTAACACTTTAAAACTACCTCAGAGTTTTAAAATTGAACTATACTCTCTTTAAAACAAACAAACAAACCTTTGCCAATTTGAATAAAAAATATCTTATCAGAAAATTTCTTTTTTCTTTACATTTTCTATACTAGACAATGGTCACCTAAAAAGATTAGCATTTGATTAGAAAGATATGTGTCATGTTTAGTGCTTCTCACACTTTTTAGGAGAGTGAAGGGGCTATCTACCTTCTTTAAGAAGTAAAGCAAAAAATTGAAATGGAAAAACAGAGCTTGAGAGGCCAAAGGGAACTTTGTGACCCTCCTCACTCACTTGGGAGCTGAGGCACCAGAGATCATGAGGATGCAGACCACGAGCTGGAATTTAGATCCCCCGGTGAGTGCCTTTCCTGTCCATGTGCCCAGGAGCTCGGGGGGGGGGGAGCAGACAATTGTGGGGGCAGCGAGGTTGGACAGGACAGAGCAGAAATGCCTCCGTCGGTTTTCTATAAAATGTTTCTGTGCATGATTTCACCTTAAGAAGGTTTTCCTCCTAACAAGTTACCCTTGATCATTAAAAGCCATAATGTTTTGAAATCAAGGCAAAACTCAATTATTGGCATAATGTTCATAGAAAAGTATGCATGGCTTGTTGATCTAGAAAGGAGACTTTACACCATCCCATGAAAAACTCAGGAGATAACTCGGGTTTCAGTGCAGTTCTTGAAGCTTAAACGGTGGAGAAGTTTGATCCTCTCCATCCTGATTGCGTTCTCCTGGTTGGCGAACCATCTGCCAACACCAAGACTGCCTGAGGAGAGAGCCCGCTTCCTCACTGGCTTCAGAACAAGCCATTTCCCTCAACCACAAACACGCTTCAGCTTTGCCCAGGTGCTTGGAATATGCCTTCTGTCTCGCATTGTGAGTCGTGAACGGGGTCAGGAGAATAAGTGGGAGAACACAACAGAGGACCAAGTCGGCTTCCTGAATCGCTCGGAAGCAGAACTTCTTCAGATTTCCCTAAAAGGAGATTTTTAGACTTTTCTTCCGGCTGATTCTTCCTTCCTCCCTCGCTCCCTCCTCCCTTCCTTCCAATGGAATGCATGAATTCTCTTTTCTTCCCTGATGCTTTGGTTCCTGCCTAAATAGAGAAAGTTTTCGTGGTGCCTGTGCAGAAGTGTTGTGTTATCACTTAACAAATCCTTCAAAAGCTCTGAAAAGGGGAGATGCCGTGGGAAGGCCATGCCATCGACTCTAAGGGGTCGGAACGCATGCGGAGAGGAAAACGGAAGCTACGGAACCTTGGATGATCCAGGTTTACACATTACTGAGGCATTGAGCACACATTAAACCTCCCACAGTCTTAGAAACTTTCCTAATGTTGGTTAATATCTTCCCGAGTGGGGGGGACCCACCTTCCCATATTGAGAGACTTGTCCGTTTCAGGTATCTGACAGAACACAACGTAGGCAACGTAAACTCACTTGGTTATGTGCCCCAGAAAGTCTGCCGTGTGCTGGGGCGGATGGCCCAGCCTGAGCAGCAGCCATCACACAGAAAGGACAAAGGTTGGCACCGGAAGCAGCCCGCACTCTGAGTTAATGCTGCTTTCCCGGAGCCATAATGGTCCTGCGATGGCATTTTCCCAGTGGGCTGTGGGGGCCTCCGTGGGGACTTCCCTCCCAGGCTGGTTCCCTTTGCAGTCGGTAAGGTACTGCTTTTCCTTTGAACGTGTCATTCCTATGGGAAAAGTCAAGTGGAAACTGCTCTTGACAAAGGCCACTTGACTGGAAAATCAGAATCCAGGGAACACACAGAGGTGACACAGGAGCAAACAGGCTTGAGGAATGTCTCTGTGGTTCTAAAAACAAAATAAAACAAAACAAAAAAAAAAGAAAGGAGTTATGTTTCCTAAGTTTAAAATAGTCCAAATACACACTATATCCCAAACTGATAAATTCCTAACTACTGATTTCATTAATTCCGTTCTCTCCACAGCAGGAACCATGCCGTCTCGCTGCTACACGGTGACAGCCACGGACAGGGGTTGAACTGACGTGATCTAAATCAATCTGAAGATTTCATCTTATAAAAATATTTACACTTTCTGAAAATCATAAAACCACAAATAAAGCATCTGAAGTTTTCTTGAATTTAATGAGAGTGTCATATTTCAAAGTGTCGTATTTCAAAGCTGGACATTTTCCTGATTTTGCAGGGCACAGAGGAATAGCAAAGTCTTTCTTCAGCTTTCCATCTTCATGCAGGAACGTCGAAGGAATTCTAGGATACTGATCAGTCAGTGTTCCGATTGTTCACACACAGGAAAGGTTCCTGCCGGCTGCTATTTTATTTAAGGATTTAAATTGATTTGCAAGTTACAAAAGAGACCTTGTATCTCCAGACAAATTATTTGCATTAATTTTAAGGATGAGGTCACTTTCCCTAATGGGGATACAAATGATGTTGTCCTAAGAAAATGGAAGGAATTCAGGAAGATGAAATTATGTGCACAAAGTTGTAGGGCAGGAGACTGAACCCAGACACCACTGGCTACCTGTCCTGGGGCTGGGAGCCCGCCAGAACCACCTGTTCAGGATTTCAGCATGTGGTGCCAATGAACCGTGTGTGTGAATGTGTGCACCAGCTCATGTGCTTGGCCTCCCCTTTCTTTTTGTTGTTGATCACTTTTTTTATGAAGCTCCAAGCTGATGGGAGAATTTTAACTGCTCTGACCAGGCAGAGAAAAGGCCAACGGCTGTGGCTCACTACCGCAGTCACTCACCTGCCAACCAGGTCATCCGGCATTGGCAGGCCTTGCATGAACCCAGCTGCTGGGCCGCACCGTGGTCTGTGTAGCAAAAGTTCTAGCTTATTATATGTGGTCCACAACAGGGCCGTGTAGATTTTGCCTTGTGTTTTATGACCGAGCGAATGAGAGGAGGTTTGGGGGAAATTTAAAACCAACAACAGGGTGCACGGGTATTTCTGCAAGACTCGGGTGCCTCCCACTGGTCTGTACACGAGCCAGTAATCCTTCAAGATCCAAGAATGAATCCTGAGTGCTCACGAAGTTCAGGCATGTTGGTGAGACAAGTCCCCCTGAAATAGGACAGAAATAGCACAATGCAGGTGTGACTTCTTTTTGAGAGATCAAGGAGCGACTGGATGTGTGACACGGATGAGGAAGGGGACTCATCGGTCAGTAGGGAGCCGATATTCACCTGCCTTGAGTTTGGTTCAGAAAAGAGGCCTGAGTCGAGTCTCCATGGGTGGAAAGATGGTCACCCTTTGCAGGATTGAAGAGGCCTGCGCTCCTGTGCCACACCCGACCTGGCCCAGCCTCTAGAAGCAGAGGACACGTGGCTGTCTGTTTGTGGCTTCGAGCTAGCCTGGCAGAAAGGCAGGATTTGAGTCAAACAGGAAAGGATGAGTCAAATCCAGATAAAAAGAGAACCAGTCCTTCCCGCTATAGGGTGTGGCGCAGGAGAGGGTGAGGAGGACATTTTTTTAAAAATATTTTATTTATTTATTTGACAGAGATCACAAGTAGGCAGAGGGGCAGGCAGGGTGGGGGTGGGGGAAGCAGGCTCCCTGCTGAGCAGAGACCCTGATGTGGGGCTCGATCCCAGGACCCTGGGATCATGACCGGAGCCAAAGGCAGACACCCAACCTACTGAGCCACGTGGGGAACCAAAATGGGAATTTCTTAAAATATGTATGTTTTTAGGAGACTTTTCTATTCAACTTTTTCATCTTTTATTCTTCTCAATTAACTAAACTAAAAGCCAGACTGAACCCACATTGTTTTATCTTTCTAACTCATCGGTTAGTTAAGATGAGATGTAGCTTGTCCACAGCAGGTCTAGGCCACAGGCTGGCCTGGCCCCTATTAAGGATACAGTTGCTTCAACATATGCCAAATGGCCTTAGATAATCCAGGGAAAGATGTCTAAAAATGACAAAACAAATCAAGTCACTGGTGTGTGGGATGTAGTCCTTGAGTTTATTTTTATAGCTAATTAATGTGGGTTTTAAAAAATTCTCTGTTTGACATTCTGGCTTTTCACTGATACAGGAATAATTAAAGAACATTCTTCCCTTTATCTTGAGCTGTCCCATTTCTTTGAACCTTGAAACCTTCTTTTCCCAAACTGGACTCTTACTACAGATACCTCAGTAGCTGCATGGCCCTCTGGGGTGTGGGAAGAACTGCCTAGACCCCATTTCAATATGTCACACTCCAAGTTCTGGTTTTCCCAGGCATAAGGAAGTGAGAGTTTTATGATGCCCTTTTCTTTCCGCCAGCCACAATTTATCCTTTATTATAAAATATCCTGGTTTCCTGGGATGAAAAACCCTTGGTCCCACAGGAGCCAGACCAGATTATACTGTTGGAAGGACATTCGGCAGAGCTGAGTTCCATGTGTTAGGGCCCATAGGATCCAAGTGAATGAACTAAGGAAGATGGTCCACAGAACTCCTCCTCCTGGTGGGACACCAGGGGTGGAGGGGCACAACCAACAGTGACAGTGTTCCATTCCAATGTGGGAGCTCCTGGATGGAAACTGGAGCCTCTCTCCCCTACACACCTCTTCCCCTCTTACCTACAGAAGTTTCATCTAAACTATTTAGTCCAAAATTCTGTCTGAATTTCTTACAGACAGAAGCCCTGGGGATCGCCCTTCTGCAATAGCAGCTCTTTTTTGAACCTGGGGACGACATCTTTCTCTGATGTCCCCGTCCCTCTGTCATTACCCTGCTTCTGTTCTCTTGGGTTCTGTTGCCCTGTAGCTTTCTTGAGAGCCTATGGGCTCCTTGGGATTAATTTCTGCTGATTATTCCAGTCATATTTGTCTTCAGGAAACTGTAACAGAAAATACACCAGAGAAAGTAGAGTCTATCACACTTGAGGAGAAAATGATCATCGTAAGTGGGACAAGATTTGTTTTCATCTTAGAATGAATTTGAGCGGGGGTGGGGGGGGCTTGTTTCCAATTGTTTCCTAATAACAGAACAGAATTTCCATAATGATTTACTCTTTTTCTTTCAGCTATGTAAATGGCTTTATCAAGATTATCATACCAAGTATGACATTACGCGGAAGGTATTACGGCTTCCACAACCCCTTGTCTGAAGCCTGGGCTTTCCTGAGTGAGACTGATGAGCTGCATTGTGAGCAGAAATCGTCACAGGGTTATTATTACCAATGGCTGGCAGTTTGTTTTAAATTCTACCTTCACTTGTTCCTTCTTTAAAGCTCTTTCCTCCTCTCTAAGGGATTTTGGGTAACACTTGTTGGCGACCAATTCCTTCAACTGTTGTTTGTCTGGCAAGCCATATCTCCGTCACTCCAGAAGGACGATCTCACAGGCACAGGATTCCAGTGTTGTGTTCTTCTCTCCCTTTCACCACTAAATATTCCTCTCCACTCTCTTGTCTGCCTGCCTTCTGAGGAGATGTAGGATGTGATCCTGACCTGGATTCTCTCCAGGTAAGGTGTTGTCTTCCTCTGGCTTTGTTCTGGATTTTCTCTTTATCTTTGATTTTCTGTAATTGAAAATTATGTGCCTCAGTGTCCTTTTTGTTGGCTTTTTCATTGATCATGCTTACCGTTTTCAGTTTCCCCCATCTGTGGTGGGTGTCTGACATTAATTTGGGGGAAATTCTCAGTCCTTATTGATTCAGATACTTCTGCTCCTTTTTGTCTTTTTCCTGCTGGTATTTGCATTGAGTTACAACTTTTAGAGTTGTCCCAACTGGATATTCTGTTGTGCTTTTTTTTTTTTCAGTTGTTTTTCTTGCTTTCCAGATTTTGTGGGTTCTGTTGAGTTATCCTCAAATTCTGTGATTCTTTTACCAGCCATGAGTGGTTTGCCTACCAGCCCACTCTATGGGAGGAGAATTTTCCCTTCTACCTTCTTAGAATTTTCCAGCTGTGTCTGAAAATTCAGCTGACATAAGAAAGGTTAATGGGAGAAAAAGCACACAAGTTTTTTTAAGTTTCACAGAACACAGAGCCCTCATGAGGAAGAAGGACCCAAAGAATTGGTAGATTCTGCATGTTTTTGTAGCAGGTTGAGTGAAAGGAGGGAATTGTGGGGAAGTCACTAAGCCCTGTGGGGATGCCGAAGGGAGAAAAGTTATTGGAACAAGGTCATTTGTGTAGAATTCTCCCAGTCTCAGCTTCTTGTGGTTGGTGATAACAAGGTTACTTTCCTTATGGTTCAGAAAGGTCATTTATCACGTGAGAATTTCCTGTTCTGCTTTTAAGAAAAAAATCACAGTGTTTTCCTTGCATTTGTTATTGTGTAAGCACCTTTAACTCAAAGTAATCTGTACACCAAAGCGCTGGAAGATTCTGCTACTCATCAGGTCAAGGGCATTCTTCATTTCTGTTACAATGTTCTTTTTCTTTGTTGTCTCTTTGTGGTCTACAAACTTGCCTTTATAGACACTGCCTATAAATGTAATCTTGTAATACAGGGCCTTTTGCAGCTGGCATCTCTTACATAACACTGGGTTTCAGTGGTTCTTTTAATTATAGAGTAGTACTCAGCTGGATGGGCACTCCACATTTCGATTATCCATTCTGTAGTTAATGGGCAGGTATGTTCTCGCTAGTGTAGGTATGACGGACATTGTTGCTGTCACAAACACTCACATGCATGTCTCTCTGGGCATGAATGCTTTCATTCATTTCCTTGAAACACCTCGGGACAGGAAGCTGAATCTATGGTCAGTGTATGTTTAACTTCAAGAAATTGTTTCACAGGGGCACCCGGGGGCTCAGACAGTTGTGTCTGCCTTGAGCTCAGGTCATGATCTCAGGGCCTTGGGATTGAGACCCACATCAGGCTCCTTGCTCAGCAGGAAGACTGCTTCCCCCTCCCTCTGTTGTTCCCCTTGCTTGTGCTCTCTCTTGCTATTTCTCTCTCCTTGTCGAATAAATAAATAAAATCTTTGAAAAAAAAAAAAAGAAATTGTTTAACAAATTGATCACATCATTTGGAAATTTTGCCAGCAATGAATAGATGTTCCAGTTTCTCTATAACCTCCTGAACACTTGAAATTCTCAGCCTTTTTGCTTACAACTGTTCTAATACATGTGCGGTGGTATCTCATTGTGGTTTTAATTTGAGTTTCCCTAATGAAAAATGATGTTTAGCATCATTTCATATACTTGTTAGCCACTACTCTGTCTTCTTTGATGAAATACCGATCCAGATCTTTTACCCATTATTTAATGGGATTATTGGATTTATTATTATTGAGTTTTAAGAGTTCTTTATACACCTGAGGTACAATTCCTCTTTCAGATGTATCATACGCAAACACATTCTATCTCCAGCCTGTCTTTCCATGTCCTTATAGTCTTGATAAGGCACAAAAGTGTTTGATTTGATGACGTCCAGTTTATCAAGACAATCTTACATATGGCCACAATTTGATGTTTTATATCAGAAATCTTTACTAATTCAAGGTCACAAAGACATTCTCCTATTTATTTTTCTGGATGTATTACAGTTTGAGCTCTTACCTGTGGGCCTAATGCTTGTTGACTTAGCGTTTTCATACAGTTTGAGGTAAGGGTCTGAGTTTATGAATATCCCATTGTTCCAGCACCATCTGTTGGAAATTTTCCTTTCCTTATTGAATCACCTTTGCAATTTTGTCAAATACCAAGCCCCACAAATGTAAGGTTTTATTTCTAGGCCTTTGGTTCTGGTCCATTGTGTGCCTTGATCATTGCAGATTTAGCGTAAGTTTTGAAATCAAACAAAGTAAGCCCCTCAATTTTATTCTTTTCCAAAATTGATTTGGTTACCCTAGGTTCTCTGCACATGCAGGTCAATGTTAGCATAAGTTCTTATAGTAGACCTGATGGGACTACACAGAGATCGCATGGACTTTAAGGATTAATTTAGAGGTTACTGCCACAGGGACAATATTGAATCTTCCAATTTATGAACCCCAAATGTCTATTATTTAGATCTTTTATAGCAATGTATTTAGTTTTAAATGTATACATCTTTCATTTCTTTTATTATATTTATTCCTAATTATTCTAGTTGAAGCTATTATAAATTAATGTATGGTAATTTTACACTTCAATTGTTTGTTGCTTGTATGTAATACAATTGATTTTTGTATATTGATTTTATATCTTGTGACCAGGCTAATTTTATTAGTTCTAGAAGTGTAAACTCCTTGGGATTTTCTATTTACAGAGCCATGTAAACCAAAAACAAAGACACTTTCGTATTTTTCCCTTCCACTTTATGTGCTTTTAATTTATTTATTATTCCCCTGTAGTGTATTATCTAAAATCCCCAGTACACGTTTAACAGAAGTGGCAAAACCAGTCATTCTCACCTTATGCTCAGTTTTAAAGAAAAAGAATTCACTATTTCACAACGAAGTAAGAAGTACTTCCCTTCTATCTCTAGTGTACTGCAACCTTTTTTTTTTTTTTTTTTTTTGTAACTCGTTCTGGGAGACACCTGGGTGTCTCAGTGCATTAAGTCTCTGCCTTCAGCTCAGGTCATGATCCCAGGGTCCTGGGATTGAGCCCTGCATTGGGTTCCCTGCTCCGCACGAGGCCTGCTTCTCCCTCTCCTTCTGCCTGTGCTGCCTTGATCGCTGTGTCTCTCTCTGTCAAATACATAAATAAAATCTTTATAAAATTGTTTCTGGGATATTGTTAGGTGCTTTTTAAATTTTTATTGAAATTACATGTTTTTTTCTTCTTTCTTCTATTATGGGATATTACGTTAGTGGGTTTTCAGATGTAACCTTAAACTCAAGAGGGCAAGTTCCACTTGATCATGATGTATAACCGGTGAACAAAGGATTTTGCATTTGTGAGGAATTTTGGTCTGTAGATTGGTTTTGTTGTTGCTTTCTTGCAATCTTTGTGTATGTGATATCAGGGTAATACTGGCTTCATAGAATGAGTTAGAAGCATTTATTCCCTTCTTCTCTATCTTTCAGAGAGTTTGTAAAGGATTAAAATTATTTCTTCTCTAAATACTTGCAGAATTTCCTGGTAAAATCCCAATGGTTTGGACTTATCTCTGTGGGAAGATTTTTTTTTTTTTTTTAAGATTTTATTGCTTTGAGAGAGAGAGAGATTGAGTAGAGAGAGAGTGAGTGAAGCAGGGAGCCCAATGTGGGGCTCGATCCCAGGACCTCGTGATCGTGACCTGAGCCGAAGGCAGATGCTTAACCCACTGAGCAACTGAGGCTCCCCATGGGAAGATTTTTAGTTATCAACACATATTCCTTAACTGTGAACTATTTACATTTTCTATTTTGTCTTGAGTATGTTTTAGTAATCTTTGTTTTTCAAAAAAGTTTGATCATTTAATCTAAGCTGTCCAATTTATTGGTAAAATAGTGACCAAAATATATTCTATAATACTTAAATTTTCAGTAGACTAGGTAGTAATGACCCTATTACATTCCTGATTCTTGTATTTTTTTGTCTTCTCTATTTTATGTATTTATAGCTTATAGAAAGATTTGTCAAAGTGGTTGATATTTTCAAGGAAGCAATTTTTAGTTTTATTGCTTTTTTTCTATTATTTTTCTATTATTTCTTTATTCGACTTCTGCTTGATCTTAATCATTACATCTCTTCAACTTTACTTTGAGTCAGTTTTTTTCTTCTACTTCTTTAAAATGGAAGCCTAACTTATGCACTTGAGACATTTCTCTTCTCATATCGGCATTCATCAGGCATCTCCTTATTTTGGCTACGCCATATTTTTGTTTTCCTGCAGCTTCAACATACTTTCCAATTTTCCTCTTTATGCCTCTTTTGACCCATGGGTTACTTAGAAGTGTGTTTTTAAATTTCCAAGTATATGGGGATTTATAAATCCCCCACAGTTGATTTCTAATTTGGTTTCATTGTGCTCAATGAACATTCTTCTATGATTCTAATACTTTTAAATAACAGGCTTTTAAACTTTTCTCATTAAAGAGCTTTCTTGGATGATGAACAGGAGGTCCTAAATAAACATATTCAGCAGTCGTTGGATAACATGTCCTGTGCTGTTTTCACTCATCATAAAGATAGTGAAAACACTATGATGTTCTCAGTCATTAGAGTGAGTTGGTCAATAATGTGCAACTCTTCATTCTTCCTAGTTTTCTGTCTGTTCTTTGAATCATTTTTTTATTTTATATATTTGCAGGCTCTGTTGCTAGGTACAAATAAATTTATCATTGTTAAGCCTTCCTCATTTTCACTCTCTTTTTATCTAATGATATTTCTCATCTTGAAGTCCTTTTTCTCTGGTATTAACAGACTCAGCTCTTAGGATTACTATTTGTAGGGCACATCTACTACCATCTTTTACTTTCAAACTATTTGTATCTTTGAGTCTACTCATGTGTCTTATAGACAGCATATATATAATATCACTTTTGTATCTGGTCCTATAATATTTGTTTTTATGTTGTGGTGGTTAGACCATCCACATTTAATGTAATTTTTGGTGTGGCTGGCTTTGCAGTTGTCGTGTTTTGCTACATTTTCTTTATTCTCCTGTCTTCTTGTTTCTTTGTTCTCTTTGTCTATTTTCTATTATTGTAAGTAAGTACTTTCAGTTTACCACTTGAATTTTATTCTTAATTTTTTAATATATTTTTAAGTTATTTTCTTAATGGTTGCTTTAGAGATTATAAAAGGTATAACTGATTTATTAACATGCATCTTAGAATCATGTGCTCTGATTTTAAGTTCGATTTGCCAATTACCTCAATGCTGGGTGGGTGTCCAGGAGAGCCATGGAAATCTCTTTGCCAACATAGTAATTGTCCCAAGTCTTGGGACATAGGACCTATCACCAGCTTTACCACTGACTTTCTATGTATACCTCAGACACTGGAACCTCCATTTATTTATTTTTTTTAACCTTCCAGGTCCTACTTTATAATAACTATTTCATTTATAGGGTTTAGTAAGAACCAATGAACAATAGTGTAATTTTTACAAAGAGAAGTCATGGGTACTCAAACAAAGCTGTCCTCCACATTTCCAGACAGAATTATGGCTGCATACACTAGTCTAATATGAAAGCACATCCAGTTCTTAGCAGTAAAATGAGTCAATCAGACAATATTTGCTCTGTTTAGAATCTACATTGTAACTCTAAAACCTCTGCAAGATTTGACAGACATGACCTTGGAACAAATAAAACACTCCAAAGATTAATACGATTTGGTGGCAGGACTAATAATAAATCCTGTGTTTATTATAATTCACATTTAGATTTTGAATAGATTATTCAATTGCTTTCTATTGTGCTCAGACCATGCTCTAATGTGGCAATTTTACGTCTGTCCTAATGAAACAGGGTCTGCTTAGATCCGTGGGGGCTCATTGGCATTAAAACAACAAAGCAGATACATCTTTCTCCCCTAGTTTACCCTGAAAAAGACAACGGCCCATGCACAGCCAATGGAGGGAACAGAAAGGATGGATTTAATCCATATCACTCTGTAACTTCACTGCAGTTTTATTTTTCAAAAAAAAAAAATCACTGTATCTAATATCCCAAAAGCTTACACAGAAAATGTTAATCACCTCATGTACATAATAATAAGCTACTTTATTAAAATCCAATTTTTATCTACTTAGGAAACATGTTTATTACATGTTTTTATAATTAATTATGCTTTAGAATTATAGAAACAAGAGTATGGATTTTCAATGAACTCTTAGTAGTCATATTGATTAAAGTTAAATTAATGGTCTGCCCACTAATGGAAGCATTGAATTTCCCTGTTTGTTTCCCTACCATCATGAAAACAGCAAAGCCAGTGACCCCAGGGCCAGTATCACGGAAGAAGGTGAATGTGTGCATAAGAAAATGAAAGAAGATCCTTTTCCTCTTATGAATAGTAAGCATTCATATAACAGTCATATAGCACGAAGTTCACTGAGTTCATTATCATTGCATTTTGTGTAATATAGTTATTTTACTAATAATGGATTCTTTTGCTATGCAGGTTTCGATATTTGATTGTGTATGCCAGGTGAAAAGTGGTTCTTTTGCTGGACAGTTGATCTCCTGATTATCTTCTTTGATTTAGTTTTAATAGAGTTTACCAATGATAGCCTTGAGTGTGGGTGTCTGCAGGTAATCAGTATTATGCATGAGAAGTGGGAGGCCTGCCCGTCGTCTGGCCTCACAAGGCAGCTCCGGAGCGGTGGCCCTTCTCTGCCCGTGGGAAGGGCTGCCTACAGAGGCTTGGCATTCGTTGCCCACAGTCAGATGCAGAATCCCAGCCCCGCTGAGTAGTAGCTGCATAGCTTGGGAAAGTAGGAAACCCTCTCCATCCTTAAGGTCCTCACAATGCCTGGCTTTCAGAGTGGCCGAGAGGACTAAATGGCCTAATTACACATAATGTGCTACACACCACGTGTGGAGCGACCGCCTTACCGAACACTGTAACTAGTACACACATTACCAGGATGCAAAGCCACGTCTAACCTTGACCAGCTGCATGACCTCTGTGGGCCTGAGCTACCTCATACGTGAAATACAGAGCTTGCATTGAATGACCTCATTTTATAGCTGCCTTCTGAGAAGGAGGAAACATAACCTCTGACATCTAGAAACTGAGCTGACCTCCAGGCTAGCGCTCATGGTTTACACAAACTGATGCAATGCCCACAACAGAGCCATGCTGTTTTTGGTTGTTGCACACACACACACGCACACACAGTTTCACAAGGCATCCACTGGAGACAAGATTACATGCGTCCCCCATTATTTTTAAGCGGTCACATCTACATCATCTCACACATCAGCCCTCTCTTCCGTGATTTTCTGGATACCTGGGCTCTTCACCATCACAGTGTTGTTTGCTTTGCAGGACAGAGGATGGAGGAGTCAAGATGACCTCAAGGCTTCACCCCCAAAAGGGCACAGACTAACTTCTGCTACATGGTTCAGAGATCACGTTTGGCTTTGCCATTGTCCCTAGCTGCTGAGGGCTCTCTTGCAATACTTTTGCATTTGTAAATAGACAATTACTGTTAAACTTAAAAAAAAAAACTCTAAAAATCAAAACTAAAGAGAAAAAAACACATTTTAAGGTAAAATCAGGACCTGGAAGGCGGGAGGACGTTAAGGACGTCTCATTTGCTTAGAGCTAGGAGAATGGGGTAAAAAAAATTCCTAGCCCTTCTCTGTCTGTGCCACGTGGCTTCCAATGTCTTCCTCCTTCCTCTTCTCCCCTGGTCTTCGTCTTCACCCCTCATCTACTGTGCTTTCCCTGGCTTTCTTCCCATAGCTTCAGCCAGCGGGGATCCTCCCTCGGTGGGGGTCTCTGTCCTTATCCAGGACAGGTGTGTATTTGCAGGGCTCCGGAGGCACTGAGGGCCTGGTGTCCTATAGACGTGGCAGGACCCCAGGCAAGTATGAAGGGGCTAGGTGGTGATCAAGAGTGTTAGATCACCACAAGGATTCCCAAAGGGCCATGGGCTGGTCAAGGGAGACAGTGCAGTTGTCCAACAGACAGCAGTGGACTTGAAAGCGTCTGAACAGCCAAACTGTAGTCTGCTGGCTTTAGCACCTCAGTGTGATGCCCTGCATCCCTGTCCCCTGAAGCACCTAGATTTTGTGTGAGTTCAATCAGAGCATCTTCAACTACTTTTCTTTGTCCTTAGAGCTACCTTCCAGCTACGTGATCGGTGCCCCTGTTCCAGCCCTGGCTTGGCAGTTTGTCAGAAGGGCTTCCTCACATGCGCCGTGACCAAGATCTCGGTGCCATCCTGTTAGGGAATGCCTCATTCGGTTCGACCCTTTACTCTCCCCCTAGACTTTGTTTCTCGTGATCCGGGGGAGAGGGAACATAGAAGAGCAATGAACATAGAAAGGACAAGCAGATGGGCCAGATGCTGAGGTCACGTATTGGGAGCACCTTACTCTGGCTTCCCTCACTCCCCACACCCCTTCCCTGCCCTCTGCTCGGCAGGTGTCCCCGTCTCAAGGATCTTGGTCAGATTCAGCAGGCTGAGCTGGACGGTCCACTCAGTGCTCTGCCCAGCCACACTCCTCCTCCCCACACCACTCTTGCCTGGTCCTCTGCCCCTTGGACTGATTGCTCCGTGCCCACTCTGGGAATGCAACTGAGAAATCCATCATTCCCATGACCTCAGCATCCTTTCCCTTGTGGGGTCGGAAGCCCTGAATTCCAGTTTTCATCTTCCCGGCCCTACGAGACACCCAAATGTCTCAGCCTCGAGTTCTGCATAACTTCTTGGCCTCTCACTGCAGACGATGCTATCCCATATGAGAAGGAGTGGAGAACGCTGACCTCAGCGTAGTGGACTTCTCTTCACGCACAGTTTTGGACCCTCCATATCTGGATGCCTTGGTTACTCTCTGATACTTCAAATAAATACCTTCTAAATTTTATTTAGTTTTCATGTTTTTCTTGAGGAGGGTTGATTTCATACAGGCTGCTCCACTGCCCTTGGAAACCAACGTCCACCTCCACCAAGATCTATGTCATTTTTCATAGGGGATGCATCTGGGTTTGGTCATACAAGCTCGGTCTTATGCGTCTGCAAGCAGCAGAAACTCTCCATTATTAGATCATAAAAAATATATTATATTGAAAGAAGATCGCTTTACTGAACCCAACTTACAAAATGAAAATCTGCCATTTTTATTTTTGCCATTTTTTTATGTTTGTCTCACTTTACTCAAGACACAAGTTTCTGGGAAGATCTTATTTCCTCTGCTTGTCTAGAGGAACACGGGGACCCATTGGTGGGTCGCGAGAGACAACTCACCAATGCAGTGGGTAATGGGAAGGACTGTTCCCAAGAAAAGGCCTGCGGGTCCTTGGCAACCACAACACACCCACCTACGGTTTTAGGGGAACAAAGTCCTCCCACAGTGGAGTGCACCCACGTTTAGGATGCCTGGCAGTTGGTATGAAAATGCGCTGAGGGACTCCCTGAACGTCGCTGAGATCCACGCTGCGCCGGGCCGGCGAGCAGAACTCTTCAGGAATCTTCTTCCTTTCCTTCTTCTACAGCCCTTCGTGGACTCTGGCGTGGAGGTGAGGACTGTCCTTCCTCATCTCTGGATTCCCAGCAGGGACTCACAAAGTACGCACCCGGTGAAGAGGTACGAAGTCACCGACATCGGTGGTCGTTAGGAACGCTAAATCTCGGAACAAGAAGCTCTCTCTGTGGTAAAAATAAGAAGACAGGTTTTGGGCAAAGGGAGCAGAGTTCTGGAAACCATATGGGCTCCCGAATGGAAAGCGGGCCTGACGGAGGCACCCGCCGTCTGCCTGACACTGCAGAAGCTTGGTGTCTTCTGTGCGGGGGGTGGGAAGAGGGCCTGTGGCGCTGGCAGGACAAGCAGACCCTCAGTCGTGCGTAGGTCCTGATTCAGGCAGGAACAAGCACCAAAGAGCCATCGCCTTTCTTAGGGTCACTCTGCCTGAAATGTCCCAGCATATCACGTGCATTTTAGGTGAGGGGAGAGTCGGTATTTGAGAGCTGCCCTGACCCTTTTCTACTTAAAAATCCTAGACTAGAGAGTCAAGGTGCTTCGCTTTTTGGGGTTAAAAATCACATCGGCTTACTTTCAATTCTACTGTGGACTTCGTTCCCCATGTGAACAGATGTGCTTTAAATTTAATGCAAAATCACTTCCTTCCACTTTCCGTATTGATGCTTCTATTTGTTTTAGAGATAGAATATTCAATATATACAAAACTCTTCAGTAAACGTCCAAGATTCCAATATTTAAGAAGTGGTAGCAAGAAGTAATTTATCATGTTTTCTCAGCAATCACATTGATCTCACATATCATTTAAGGCTTAATGATGATTAACTCTATTTAGTAAATTCAGGCAGACTTTGAGAAATGGACATTACTTTTCTGTTGTGTGCACAAAAAGGCACTCTGATAAATAATTAAGATGCTTGGAATTTTACATTTCCCCTGGTTGGGTCCCCAAAGCATTTATTTTCTAGCAAATGTGGTAAAATATATGTATTTCCATGATGTGATATTTGGTAATAGAGGTTAATTGGGCAGGTTTCAAATTTCTCTTAAGTTTAGAGCTGAGGAACCCTGATTTGGGCAGGAATGGGAAGGGCTGGATTGTATCTGCTTCAAGCCAGTGATGTGTGAATCCTACCACCACGAATCTAACACAGTATTTGCAGTTACTTAATCAGACTCCTGCTCACTGGAGGACCAGGCAGGGCGTTGTTAGTGACACGGGCCTGCATCATGCTAAGGGCTTGCCTGGATTATCCTGCACAGCCTTCTCAGCCTACAGCAAGCTGCTGCTCCAGCCCATTCTTCAGACAGGGAAGCTGAGCCTAAGCAATACTATTTCCCTTGTTTCAGAAATGTGCAATCTCAGGCTGAGAGTCGCAAATGTCTTAGGCCATGCTTCAGACAGAGAATTTAACCCCTTCGGAGCCAAGCCCTTCAGAGCTAGGGCTCAGGGAATTCTTAATGAAGAAAGTAAAACAGGAAGACGTTGTCTCTCAGTCCAAACCAATTAGCCCCCCAAAGAGGCCTCCAACCTACATATATCAACTTACTAGTGAGCCAGAGATCTTTGCCAGAAAAACATATTTTAACCTTACTGTTATCCATTTCATTTTCAATCAACCTTTACAAAATTCTTACTACCCTTAAGGTAAAATCCAGCAAGATATGGTGCCTGTGCTCAGGGCCCTGGTAAACCAGCAGAGTCCCATGATGGGCACAGGGCACAGAAGCCAGCTAGAGAGTGAAAGCACCTTGAGGGGCTGCCCGGGAAGTGGGGCACGCTGTGATGGGGGATCTAACGTTAGGTCTTTCCGGGCTGGGGAACAGGTGTCTGGAGGGGGCAGCACACACCTGCGCACACAGATGTGAGCCTGCTCCTGTCCCCGTGATCCAAGGGGCAGAGATTCGGAGCAGGCTGTGTATACAGGGAATGATGAATGGGTCTGTTTGGCCGGGGGCCTGCAGAGGACTAAAACAAATTAGGCCTGAAGAAAGGCACTGAAGCCAAAATCATGACGGCTTTGGAAGCAAAGATAAGGAAATGAAAGTCCTTGAAGGATCTTACCCAGGAAGAAGTGTCAACTGAAAACTCTTCTATAGTAAATGGGCACCGACTTGCTCTGTCCACCCAATTTCCAAGACTTTCCAATTAGGAATGCCCACCCCCTCTGTAACGATTTTATCTCTGCACTTCTAGTGTATAAATACTAGTTGTCCCGCTCAGAAAAAGTGAAAAATCAAGTGGGTCATGATTCTTAGCACCAAGATGTCATCCGTGGGAATCAGCGACGCTCAAGGTATGTGCAAGCCACGGGAGGAGGTCGGGGCGGGAGGGGCATGCGGAGGTTCAAGGAAGAAAAGAAAAGTCAGGGAAGAAGCTGCGTTGCGTTTGTAGGGACGGGGACCAGAACGCAGGACGTCAGGAGCGAGGCAGGGCTGGGATCCGTGTTCCACGGTGGTGTCTGAGCCCAGGCAGGGACTCGGGCTCACCCCGCACACAGCCCAGAGTCCGCAAGCGGAGCATCGAGGCACCGGCCCTCCGCGCTCTGATATGCCCAGCGATGGTCGCGGGGGCGGGAAACATGGCCGAGGAAGGGAAGCTAACCATGTCTTCACCCGCTTGAGTCGGACGGATCAACGACACTCGGGACGGCGCGACCCGGGGCACGAGCGCTGCCGGGTAGCTTCCTTCGACCGTCAGTGCAATGCAGGCCTGACTCGGGCTGTGATTGTCGCGGATGCGTTTCAGAGACGGCCATCTGCCATAAACACGTTCCTTCGGTACCAACAGATCCACAGACCGGCTGCGGCCACGCAGGGGTCTCCCTGGCGGCCCTAAGTAACTGACCGCTGAGTGTCCGCGCTGTTTCCGAGCTCCCAGTGCGACCACAGTAAGAGCCACGAGAGCCGGGCCAGCCGCAGCTTGGGCTCTGCGCAGAGAAAGGGGGGGCGGTGCTCCCCGCGGGCGGTAGGGGCTCTGGGTCAGCGCCAGGGCGTTCCTGTCTTCGACCAGACGGACACAAGACGGGATCCTTGTAAATGACGCAGACTTGGAAGAAATGCAGTGTTAGGAACCGCTGTTTTCGGTCCGTCATGGACACATCTTCTGTCTCTGTGGATCTCTGAACAGTACATGGCATAGTGAAGTTCTCGGTGCCTTTTAGGATAGGGTTCATGGGGTCCCCGGGGGGCTCCGTCGGTGAACCGCAGGACTTCAGCTCAGGTCGTGATCCAGCGGGTCCAGGGATCCAGTCCCACACCGGGCTCCCTGCTCAGTGGTGAGTCTGCTCGTCCCTTTGCCCCTCCCCCACTCATGCGCGTGTGCTCTCTCTCTCTGTGTGTCTCAAATAAATAAAATAAAATAATTTTTTTTTTTAATTCACCTACCACACAGTGTGCTTCTTGGGGTGCGCTGCTCACTGTTCTGTAGTACAGTCATGGACTCAGGCAACCACCCTTAAGGTCTAGTTTTGCACTATTTTTCTGGCCTCAGGAATAAACTCTCTACCCAGTGGTGGTCACGCATGACTCTTCCTTCTCTCTAGGCCTTTATAAACACGATTCGATTTCTGTCTGCGTTTGCCGTCCTAGATAAATGGAACCAGGAGGTACATGGTCGTGGGTGACTGGCTTCTCTCACTTAAGTTTTTCAAGACTGATGCACGTCCCGCCGGTGTCGGGATTTCATCCCTGCCCTGCTGATGCTGTTCCGGTGTGTGGACAAACTACGACTTGTCCGTTCATGAGCGTGCGGACACGCGCTGTCCCACAGTTTGGCCGTCGTGGATGATGTTGCTCGACCGTGTGCACTCGTTCCCACCTGGGCTGGGCTTTCGGTTCTCTCTGACACATACTGTAGGAGAATGGCTCGGTCTACGGCATCTGTCTGTTTCCTCCTTGGGAAACCCCCAGCTGTTCCCCAAACAGAGGCCGTCACTGCAGGAATGGAGGAATCCAACTGACTCTTGATTTATGAGGCATTGGAATCACCATCATTTACATCACCTTTATTTTATTTATTTATTTATTTATTTGAGAGAGAGGGAGACAGAGCATGAGTGAGGAGGAGGTCAGAGGGAGAAGCCGACTCCCCATGGAGCTGGGAGCCCAATGCGGGACTCGATCCTGGGACTCCAGGATCATGACCTGAGCCGAAGGCAGTCACCCAACCAACTGAGCCACCCAGGCACCCACATCACCTTTATTTTAATGGAAACAAGGGACCTATGAATGTGAGTCAGATCAAGTTCTGGAAAGCCAAGGTAAGGAAATCATGAGATCTGGGCAAAACAAGACAAATCCAGCAGAAGAAATACGTGCACTGTTGGCCCAGGCCTGGGGGGGGGGGGGGACTCCTTTTTTCATCTTTGTGTTCCTATTAACTCTACGACCGGAGAATTGTGGGTTTTCGTTGTTGTTGTTGTTGTTGTTTCTTATTGTTTGGTTGGTTTTTGGCTGAGTACCTTGGGTATGATTCAAGGCATCGTAGTTGGCTCTGACACCTAGTACAGCACCAGCCAGACTTTTATCAGAGAATCGTGAACATCTGTGGCCCACAACAGAAATGTCTTTCGAGGACACTCTGCAGCTAGAGAGAGGGTGACACGACAGTACGTGGCCTCCTTTGGGGAGAGCTCGCACTTGAGGGACTCCTAGGCGAACCCAGACAAGGCTGACTTCCAAGGCTGCTCCCCTGAGACGCTCCTGCCAGCTGCACCCCTTGTGGCCATCCAGCGGGTGTGCAGTGCCGGTGGTCCCAGGTCCCCACTGGTCTATGCCTCCCTCTCTTGCGGCTCCTTCCCAGATGCCCACTCCTTCCCTCAGAAGAGTCCTCGGCCCATCGAAGGAGCTTCTGTTTTCTTTTATCCGACTCATTCAGAATGTTAAATAGCTCTCCCTTTGGAGGACCTGTGCTAAAGCACTTAAAAGGCTTTTTTTCTCAGGGGAAGGGCACATGTTGTGGGCAGGAAGGGGGAGTTTGCGCATCTCCTGGAGACCTCCTGGCCTCTGTGGTCTGTAAGGTCACAGCCAGGTTTGGGGCAGATTGCAAGAAGCCTGCTTCATCTGTGGACCTTTTGGGAACAAAAATGCCTGCTGACCTGGGAAGTAGCAGGGAGCAGAAACGGGGCCATCTGCAGATGGGAGTGAGGGTCCCCGCTGGCTCCGATGAGCTCAGTCACTGTGCAGGATGGAGGCAGGAGGGGGAGAGGGCAGGGGGCTCAGCCCTGCCCCATCAAGGTGAAGCATTTGAGAAGCTCTGCAGACAGCCAGAGGGAAATCCTCCATGGTTCTTTTTTTATTTTATTTTTTAAATTTTTTAATTTTTTATTTTTTATTTCTTTTCAGTGTAATAGTATTCATTGTTTTTGCACCACACCCAGTGCTCCATGCCCTCTCTAATACCCACCACCTGGTTCCCCAACCTCCCACCCCCGCCCCTTCAAACCCCTCAGATTGTTTTTCAGAGTCCATAGTCTCTCATGGTTCACCTCCCCTTCCAATTTCCCCCAACTCCCTTCTCCTCTCTAACTCCCCATGTCCTCCATGCTATTTGTTATGCTCCACAAATAAGTGAAACCATATGATAATTGACTCTTTCTGCTTGACTGATTTCACTCAGCATAATCTCTTCCAGTCCCATCCATGTTGCTACGAAAGTTGGGTATTCGTCCTTTCTGATGGAGGCATAATACTCCATAGTGTATATGGACCACATCTTCCTTATCCATTCGTCTATTGAAGGGCATCTTGGTTCTTTCCACAGTTTGGTGACCATGGCCATTGTTGTACCCCATGTACCATTGGGGTAAAGATGGCCCTTCTTTTCACTACATCTGTATCTTTGGGGTAAATACCCAGTAGTGCAATTGCAGGGTCATAGGGAAGCTGTATTTTTTATTTCTTAAGGAATCTCCACACTGTTTTCCAAAGTGGCTGCAATAGCTTGCATTCCCACCAACAGTGTAAGAGGGTTCCCCTTTCTCCACATCCCCTCCAACACATGTATGGTTCTTAACAGCAGCTCCTGTCTCTGAGCTCCACGGGATCGCCCTGATTAAATCACTGACCTTAAAGTTTGACCCTGCCTCCCTGAATACCCAGGCAGGAATGACCATTTCTGAAGTATTCAACACCTGGGACAGTTTGCTTCTCTTAATTCATTCTTGGATTCAGGAGTTTAGAAGGCCGAGTCCTGTGTTCTTCATCATTTCTGTAAATGTTTAAAAAAGAGAAATCAAATATTCAAATATTCAAATAATAGAATCTAGCATCTTTAAGCAGAGTAACTTGGCATTTTCCCCAGTGACCTATTTCCCAACCCTCTCTGCCTTCCCTCCACGCCACCTGCCTCCCATCACACCCCTTAACTCCCACAGTCTGCGACTGGGACACCACACCCTTGAGATCTAGTCTCACTTCCAGGCACTCGGTCACAGCCCTGGCCATCCTGAACCTTTCACCCTTCCCGCGTCTGTACCCGGACGGCAGATCACACAGAAACAGACACAGGAGGATGTGGGGACGGATGGCCTGAGGCGTGGGTGCGTACCCAACGCTGCCGGACCCCACACTGTGCTTCTCTGTCTGTTCACTTCTCTCTTCTCCTCAGCTGCTTTTCAAACTTCCCTTTATGCATTGAACTCCCAGCATCTCCTCGCAAAACTTACTCTCTGCTTCTCATCTCCCGCACCTCTGACTTCACTAGAAACATGAAAACATCAGAAGAGAATTTCCACAGGCTCCCTGCCTTAGGTTTACCTGCCTCCCAGCATCTGCCCCTGTACCTTGGGGTCCCCACCGTACGATGAGATGAAAGGGTCTGTTCTTACAGTATTTAAGGACAAAGGGCCATTAGCAATTACCATTCTCTCCTCTTGCAACTTTTTCACTTTTCTTTGAATTATTTCCAAAAGCGTCCAAGTGCAGGATTCTATCTCCTGCTTCCCAGGATATGAATGAAGCCCGACTTGGAGCCCCCTTCCTCAGTTAAAGTCCTGGTCCGCTTTGCTCCCCACTGCACCAGAGTTTCCCGAAAGAGTGGTCTGTACCAGCTGTCCCCAGATCTGCTCCCTCCACGTTGTCTTAAACCCTCTCCAGTCAGTCTTCCAGTGCCCCACGAGAATGGCTGTTGCCAGATCTGTGCTCAGCGCATGTCCCCAAAGCCAGCAGCCGGGTCTTGGTTTTCATGTGACATTTGCGACAACATGTCGCTCCCCCACCTCCACGCACATCCTTGACTTATCTTCCAAAACAACATCCATAGGGCCTTGGAGTGGACGAGGGAAGACAGAAAAGGAGACATAGCAGTGCCTCGGGACTCAATGCGGTGCTGTTGTCTCTGCCGTTCTCTGTTGGTTTGAAGCGAGGCACTAAGCCCAGCTCACGGTCAAGGTCTCGGTGTCACAAACTGTACGTTTCCTAACTGTGAGGTAGAGGTCACTGGGAAGTAGCCTCCGGAGAAGTCCCTATCCAGGGCCCCTGGTGGCTCAGGGGGTTGAGTGTCTGACTCCTGACTTCAGCTCAGGTTGTGATCTCAAGTAAGATTGAGCCCCACATCAGGCTCTGTGCTGAGTGTAGAGCCTGCTCAGATCCAATCTCTCCCTCCCTCTCTGTCCCTGCCCCCTCACCACTCAGGGGTGCATTCTACATCCCGCTGGCTGTCTTAAAAAAAAAAATCTTAAAAAAAATCCTATCAAAAAATTAATAACCCCAGAAGGTCAATATACTTTCTGTTATGGGCTGAACCGTATTCCCCCCAAATATTTATATGTTGAAGTCCTAACCCCAAGTACGGCAGAATGGGGTTGTGCTTGGAGATGAAGCCTTTAAATATTTGATTAAGAAGAGGCCATTGTGGAGGCTGTTGTCCATCCACTGGTTTCCTCATAAGAAGGAAGAGTTTGGACATGCAGGGACAGTGGGACATGCATGGACAGAGGACATGTGCGTTGGGACACAGAGTAAGGAGGGGTCACAGACATGCCAAGGAGAGAGGCCTGGAGTAGGCCCTCCCCTTACAGGCCTTGGAGGAAACCAAACCTGCCAACACTTTGACCGTGGACTTTCAGCCTTCAAATCTGTGAGAAAAAAAGTTCTGTTGTTCAAATCGCCCAATCTGGTAATTTGTTATGAGAGCCCTAGCAAACTAATGTATTTCCCGACATAAGATCTTCTTGTCTTAATTTCCAGAGGTTTTCCTTCTGTTGTTTCTTCTATGTAATACGTTTACACACACCAAACATGAGCCACAACCGTTCCCTGTTAGGGTTTTCTACGAACCATTTTCCGACTATTTTCTGCACCTTGAATGGTTTTGCTGTCTAATAAATGACACCTGTTTCTCTACCATGAGCACTTCCTATTTATTTTCATAAATACTCATCTGGAATGCTCTTGGGTCAGTTTGGCTGGGCCGCAGGGTGCCCGGACTTGGGGGTGACTCTCATTCTGGGTGGTCCGGGATGTGCTTCTGGGTGAGACCAGCGTGGGACCGCTAGAGCACACTAGCCTCTCCAGTGTGGGTGTGCATTCTCCAAACCGAAGCCTGCATAGACAAACAAAACGCAGGGGAGGAGAGAACTTGCTTCCTCTGCCTGCCTTTAGCGGGGAGCCACCTCGTCCTGCCTTTGAGTCTGGGCTCGGACCGGAACTCACGTCATCGGCTTCAGGCTGGGGCGCGACCACACCGTCCGCTCTCCAGGGTCTCCAGCCCGCTGACTGCAGACCTCGGGACTTCTTAGCCCCCCTAACAGCACGAGACAAATTCTTATAATAAATCTCGTTCTACGTATTGGATTGGTTCTGTTTCTCTGGAGAATCCAGTCTCGTATACAGTCATTCATTATTTGAGTGAAAAATGGGGCTGTCACATCGGAGTGTGAGGAGTAAATGTCAGATAGTTAGAAATCCCATTTCCTTGCCGGTTTAATCATGCGACACGCCACATCCTTCTCCCTTATTAAAATAACAAAGTGTTATGTAGTTGCATGCCGTAAACTTTCGTGTGTCACAACATAATCCCATTGTCTCACTGGAATCGCTGATGTTCTGGAAAGTTTTAAATTATGGCCAAATCATGGAGAACCTTGCAATAAGCTTCTCTAACGGAAAACCAAATTAGGACCATCCATCTGCTGGTCTTGAAAGACAAACTCCTTCAGAATCACACTGCTTGAGCTCTAAGAAATAGAAATTAATCAGATTAAACATTGTCAAAGCTACGCTCAATGGCATGGCCCCAACCTGTCTTCCCTCCAGACACGGCAGACGACACGTCCGTGAGTCTGTCAGGATGCCCCCCCACCCTCACCCTCCTCTCCCACCCCCTGGGAAGTCTCCCTCCCTCTCTTAATGTGTTCCCTCTTCGGACCTGGGGAGGACACAGACAAGAAGTCAAACACGCATCCCTTTCTAGTCTTGTCTCGTCGTCCCCCTGCCGCTTCTGTCCCATCACGTCCCATGTCCTTATTTCTCTCTTCCTCGACAGAAAAAGTGACAGAGGAACACATGGTTGTTGTTTCTCATCATTTTTGAACCTGACCCAGTCACTTCCCCTGAAGCTGGTCTAGTCAAGGTCACGCTGACCTCTACATTACTGAGTCTAAACATGGCTCCCCAAGCCTTCCTAGAATGACCAGCCCCAACTGGGCTGAAGAGCATGGTCTCTTCTCGGGCACCCTTCCCTGACTTGGAATCCAAGTGTCCGTGGATCCAGGACACTTCTCTTAGCTTCTCTCTCCCATACTGGTCACTCATTCTATTCTTTTGTGCTGCTTTCTCCCCGTGTCCTTGACCTCTAGGACTCAGAGGGCCAAGGGCTCAGGTTTGCGATTGCTTCTTCTTTCTATTTTTTTGGCATTCGTTCTCTCAGAAATCTCATCCAGCTTTGGGCCCTGAAGATAATCTAAAGACTGATAAATCCCGAGTGTCTCTCTGCAGCCCGCACAGCTGGCCTCAGCTGCGGACTTGCACACACATTGGCCTGAGGCCATGGGGCCTGTGCGTCTGGGCAGAATTTGATACCTGCAACTCTTCTGGAAGTCATACGGGACACCAGCTCCAAGGATCTGAGACAAATCGAGATGAAGGACTTGGAGGGACATGAAGGAGGAAGGGGCTATGTGCCGAGCTAACGTGCGCTTGAATAGAAAGTTGAGCCCCTCTGCGAAGCTATGGGACATAGGGTCAGAGAAGAGAGTACGTGCCACCATCCACAACTGGTAGATACCGGAGTGGGGAGAGTCCAAGCGTGCTAAAAGCCCATTTGTCCTCTTGAGAAGTCAATAAATACAGTCTAAAATCATAGTGTGTACTTAAAATGAGACCCAATTCTACACCAAAAAACAAAAACAGGCAACAAAAGGAAATAAAAAATACCATACCAGAGTACATTAAAATGAAAAACTTCTGGGGCACCTGGGTGGCTCAGTGGGTTAAGCATCTGCCTTCGGCTCAGGTCATGATCTCAGGGTCCTGGGATCGAGCCCCGCATCGGCTCTCTGCTTACTGGGGAGCCCGCTTCCTCCTCTCTCTCTCTGCCTGCCTCTCTGCCTACTTGTGATCTCTCTGTCAAGTAATTAAAAAAATCTTTAAAAAAAAAATGAAAAACTTCTGTGCATCAAAGGACAGAATCCACAGAGCGAAAATGCAATTTATTGTGTGGGAGAAAACATTTGCAAATCACATGAGAGATTAATACGCAGATTCTATAAGGAATTTGTTTAATAGTAACAAGCCCCAGAAATGTTAAAGAAATGGACAAAGAATTTGAGTAGACGTTTCTTTGAAGAAGGTATGTGGATGGTCAGGAGCCTCTCAGAAAGGTGTTAAACTTCACCTGTTATTAGGGAAATGTCAGTCTGAACCACCAGGAGACAGACTTCATACCCTTCTGGAAGGCTGCATTGAGCACAGCACAGGAAAGGAAACACGTGTCAGGAAACACGAGGGTCAGGAGGCCCTGGAGCCCTCGTCCATGTTGGCTGGAGTGTCAGAGGGGCAGCTGCTGTGTAAACAGTGCAGGGCTCCTTAGATAAAATCGAATTACCTCACGTTCTGGCAGCTCCTCTCCCGGGTGCATACCCCAAAGAACTGACTGCAGGGTCCTGAGAGATCTGGACACCTGGGTCACAGCAGCATCACTCACAGTAGCCAGGAGCTGGAAGTGCCCAAGCGTCCATCGAAGATGAGTGAGTGAACAGGACGTGCTCTATCCATACAACGGGAGACCTCGTGGCCTCGAATAGGACGGAGATCCTGTCATATGCGTCAGCACGGGTGATCCTCAAGGGTGTTTTGCTACATGGAAAGAGTCAGAAAGAGGCAAATACTGGCAGATTCCGCTTCCATGAAGTCCTGAGAATAGACAGTTCACAGAGATGGAAGGCGCGGAGGAGGGGGTTGGGGGTTGTTGCTTAATGGGGCCAGAGGCTCAGTTGTGCAAGGAGAAGTGACTGTACTTAACACCACAGAATTGCACGGGAGTGTGCTTGTTTGGTGTATTTTCTGTTATGTGTGTTTTGCTATAATTAAAGCTTTTAAATTTATTTGGAAGTGTAAACAAGAGAAGGACTCCATTGGATTACTATTCGTCAAAAATTTTTATCATAATTTGTGGAGATACTTTGGGCACTAATGGATATTGTGTTGAAGAAATGTTGAATTGAAATTTAAGAGTTCATTTATAATTAGGTACGTGACGAGTGTTCTGTTCGTGTAAGATGACTTCTACAACTCTTAATAAGACCAGTGAACTCGTAAATAAATCACCCGTTCTCCTGACCGTGATGCGCCCCGCAGACAGACATCCGAAACGCAATGGAGCAAGCACAAGTGACTCCTGAGGGCGGGTCCGGCCTCAGAATGACTCCTTTTTAAGTTCTTCCCTACAGTCGTCTACATTGCTTGAACTTTAAAAATAGAACTGTGAACATTTTTCAGTCTATTATGAATTTTAATTTTGGCTATGACAAATTTTCTATTTGGCATGGGTATTGAAACGGGATGCTTCATTTTCTTTATCCAAAGATTGGAGTTTGGAACCAGATGATCTATAATGTTCCACATTATAAAAGCAGAATTCAAATTACTTTTGATTTAAATAGGAAGCCTTTCCTTGTTCTCATTCCAAAGGACATGAAACCAGATGTTATAGAGAAATAGAAGAAGTCAAATGACACAAACTCTTTTATAGCTGAAAGTAAAGTATTCTAACCAAAGGTACTTTTCTTTTAAAGATTTATTTATTTATTTGAGAACAAGAGAGTGGGAGGGGCAGAGGGAGAGAGAATCTGAAGCAGACGCCCCCTGAGCAAGGATCCCAACACGAGGCTTCATTTCAGGACCCTGAGATGACTACCTGAGCTGAAACTAAGAGCTGGTTGCTTACTGAACCGATGCACCACCCACACAGCCACAAGTGGCACTTTTTAAATCAAATCTTGTAATGTCCAAGTGAGTCAATATGGATCATAAAATTAAAGTGCACAGATTCGTTCTTGATATAACAGAACAGAAAAATGTATAATGGTATGAACAGAGAGCAGAATTCAACAAATGTGAGAACAATTGATCTCACTCATGCACTGACACCTTCGTCTTGAAAAGCAGGAGCTTCATAAGCCTATGAGAGCTGGAATGGACTCCCCGTCTGTGGAACAGGGCCCCTGGCATGACACAAGTTGGGGGGGGGGATAAAGCAGGAAGACAAAATAGGACATCTTCTATATATAGACACTATCTGCAATAGATTTTTTTGTAAATGTTCCTGCTGATTTCTGAAATAATTGTGGCTAAGTCAACAGAAAGATAAGGTCTTTTGGAAATTTCTTCGGGCTCTGTAGTACACAGTGTACCCTGAAATACAGTTCAAGGCCATGAGTATCAATGCCTGATGACATTGGACCTTGGAAGAAGCCACAGCCTAATACGAAAAAAAAAAATTATTTTGACAACCCCTAATTGTCTTGTGCTCAATACATTCAAGACATAAGGGAGTTAGAGCACGAAATACGATCGATATGTTATAAAAAATAGAGAATACGAAGAATGTTACTTTGGCTGTGTGCCCAGCGAGCAGTTCTCAGGAGAAAGCAAGCGGCACATCCATATTTCTACATTTGGAGTTTGAAGGTCACTGGGAGACCACTGCAAGCATGGAGAGAAGGAATTGGAGACCCAGAAAGTTTAAGGGTCACTCAAGCACAATAATGAGTTCCTGGTTCTGGGTCCAGGAGGAGGCACACACAAGGGCCATTTCTAAGGAGTCCCTGGGTGGGGGGAAGCCAGGACATGCACTGGGGTGCAGCAAGCTCTTTCCACACGTCTGTTGATGGTGACTCGTGGATCAGCGAGACAGTAGCCACTGCCTTTCCTGGACATCGGAGATGGAGACAGCCAACTGTCGCTCGTTAGGCTGTCTCGTGCTCAAGTCCACTCTCCTGCACGGTGGGAGAGGAGAGAGGCAAGTTCATGGATGACCATTCCCAGGGCAGCTGCAGCCCCCTTATCGCTTCGCCAGAAGACAGCTGTGAGGGGCATCTTGGAGTTAAAGCCCCCGTGCTGAGCCGGCACGCTGCTCCTTTCCCCCTGGCTCTCATCCACAGAGGAACCATCCTAAAAAGCCATCATTTCCTTTCTGTCGTTCCCATAGGCAATAGCCTGTGAAACTCAGTCCATTTCTACCCTGGGAAACACCTGGGTGCATTTAGAGTGAATATCCTTATCTTTTCTCAACAATGGAAGTACTGCTAATGTTAAAGGAAATTTGAGCATATTTAAACGGAGGGTGAACTAGTTTCTAAAAAAAATCAGAGTGAGGACATAGGAAAGCAAGCCCCAAAGTACATGTGACATGACCATGGGCGGCCAGTTCAGCACTGAGTTTCCTGGAGAATTGAATGGAAGAGAAAAGAATCAGAAGTTTTCAGTTGTCCCCAAGATGTAAAAACCTGCTGATCAAAGGAAAGGCAGCTTTTCTTAGTACTGGGGTCTAAGGTTTATTATGACACGGAGGTCCCCAGCACCACTTCTGTGAGAAACTGTGTTGTGGCATTCACAGCTTGTGTCCCTGTCCCTCAGTTAGTGCCATAGCACGCCTCCTCTCTGGACATCGAAAATCTTTCATAACCTGACCCTCGCATCATTCAAGACTGCCTCTCCCGTTTCCAGGCAGGTGCACACCCTCGCCCTCCTCTGTCCCCACACTCCCTACACTCTTCCCTTGACCTTTTCCAGTGCTTCACATCATTAAACACCAGGTAAAATGGGCGAGATTATTATATATAAAACACCATCTTTCCAGAGGATTCTTAACGTTTTATTGCTCAGCCAACCTCAACACACCAGGTAGGGGATTCTTGACCCAGCTGACTTGCTGTCTGACCCATTCTGTGGACTCTGGGCTTCTCAACTCTGACTCCCGTTGGAAGCACTTATACCATGAAAAAATTCCTCAGGAACGAAGGGGATATCAACACATTCTCAGGTGAAAGAAAATTAAGAAAGTTTGTCACCAGAAGACCTACCCTAAAAGAATGTTGAATGAAGCTCTCTAAATAGAAAAGAATGCTGACATTCGGAACTTTGAAACCTTGAGAAAAAGGGGAATGGTCAACCAATGTATGAGTACACACAAAAGGGTTTCCTTCTCCTCTTGGATTTTCTAAATCATGTTTAATTGTTGGCATAAAATAATATAACATTGAGTCTTAATATATGTAGAAGACATATTTGGCAATTGTATTACAAAAAGAGAAAAGGAGAACGTTTATGCATTACCTCTGGACAGATAACATGGCACCACCAGTAGGCTGTGAGGAGTTATTACATGCCACGTACCGCCTATGTACCTATGTACCTATGTACTGCCATGTACACACCATAGCCCGGCGAGAGCTGTGCAAAGGGATAAACTCAAAAACACTATGAGTAGTTCATAGCAGCAATGGCCACAGTCGCCAAACTGTGGAAAGAACCAATATGCCCTTCAGCATACAAATGGATAAGGAAGATGTGGTCCATATACACTACAGAGTATTATGCCTCCATCAGAAAGGATGAATACTCAGTTTTTGTAGCAACATGGACAGAACTGGAGGAGATTATGCTGAGTGAAATAAGTCAAGCAGAGAGAGTCAAGTATCATATGGTTTCACTAATTTGTGGAACATAAAAAAATAACACGGAGGACATGGGGAGATGGAGAGGAGAAGGGAGTTGGGGGAAATTGGAAGGGGAGGTGAACCATGAGAGACTGTGAACTCTGAGAAAAAACTGAGGGTTTTGAAGGGGTGGGGGGTATTAGGGAGGGCACGTATGGCATAGAGCACTGGGTGTGGTGTATAAACAATGGCTTCTGTAATACTGAAAAGAAATTAATTAAAAAAATAAAAAAAAAACACAGAAAATCAAAATGGAGTCTAGAAACTATTCAATAAACCATGGGAGAGCAGGAAAAAGAAAGCAAAAGGAAAGACAAATACAAAAATATAAAAAAAGCAGATTTTAGCCCTCACATGTCAAGACAATGTTATGTATAAAAGGTTATAAATGCATCAATGAAAAGACAAAGATTGGCAGGTGGGTTAGAAAGCATGACTCAACTGTATGCTGCTTACAGTAGCCTGGGTGGCTCAGTGGGTTAAAGCCTCTGCCTTCGGCTCAAGTCGTGATCCCAGGGTCCTGGGATTGAGCCCTGCATCAGGCTCTCTGCTCAGCGGGGAGCCTGCTGCCCCCTCTCTCTCTGCCTGCCTCTCTGTCTACTTGTGATTTCTGTCAAAAAAATAAATAAAATCTTTAAAAAATATATAATAATGCAGGCACATTACAAAGAAAAGGCTATACCATGCAGACACTAACCAAAGGAAAAGAGTAGCTGTATTAGCATCAGATAGAGCAGACTTAACAGGAAGAAATGCCTGGAGACAGGGACGTTGAATAATGATAAAAGGGTCAATCCACCCAGAAAACAGAGAAATCTTAAATGTATATACAACCTCAAAACTCATAGGCAAATCATAGTTATCATTGAGGATTTCAACAAAGTACTATCTGCAGTTTGATAGAACTTTTAGATGAGAAAGCAGCAAGGTTGCAGGATCAACAAGCTCTCCAACCAGCGGGACCTAACACTTACACAGCACTCTACCTAGAAGCAGAATGCACATGCTTTTTTCCCCACAGCTCACAGGACATATACCAGGATAACTCACATCTTTTGATATGAAGTAAATCTCAACAATTCAAAAACAATCGGCATTATTCAGGGTTCTCTCCACCTGTGGTGAAATCTGACCTCCATGACAAAAATCACAGGCCATTCTCTGAACATTTGGAAACTATACAGCACGCTTCTGAATAATATGTGGGTCCGAGAGGAAATCATGAGGGAACAAGACAGAAAATATGATTGACTGAGAAGAAAAACGTACCACACTGAAATCTGAGAGACCGATGAGAACAAAGCCAGCATCCCAAGACTAAAGGCCTATGCTAGAAACAGGGGAGTCTCAAGGAAATAATAAAGAGCGAGAATTCATGTAATTTCAAACAGGAAAATTACAAGGAAAAATCAATGGAACAAGGAGTTGGTTCTTGGAAAAGATCAACAAAGTTGACAAACATCTGCAAAATGAACAATAAAAAAGAGAAAGTACCAAGTACCAATATCAGGTATTGGATGGGGGTTATCACTACAGACGTTGCAGACATTAAAACGTGTAATAAAGAAATAATGTGGACAATCCTACTCAATTAAATTTGACAGCTAAAAGAATGGATTTCTCAAAAAAAGCACAAACTAACACAATCCACCCAATATACCAAAGGATAATTTGAAGAGCTTGAAGCTACTAAGTAAATCCAATTTGTAATGTAAAACTCCCGAAAAAGAAATCTTCATATCTAGATGGTTTCATGAGCAAATTCCATCAAATACTGATAAATGAAGTGAATACAGTCCCTCCTGGTAAACAGAAGAAGATGTGACACCCTAAGTCATTTTATGAAAGCAGGTTACTCTGACTTTGAAACCAGAAAAAGACAGAACAAAAGAAAACTGTGGACAGATATCCTCATGAACATACATACAAAAAGCCTTAAAAGACATACAGGTCTCTGTACTCTACTCTACAACAGCAAATAAACCTAATAAAGAGATTCATATGATAGACAAATGAAACGAAAATCTTTCAGCAGTCTAAAGCACGAGGGTCATGAAAAAATAGCTAATTTTTGTTTTTAGCGTTCAAGACACAGTCACAGATTATTATGTGTATGCTTATACTGGGTCAGTGTGAGAAGAAAATGTATCAAAATAAATCTTTTCCCTGCTGTTATGTAACCTACTTTGTATAATTGGATAACTGAGTAACCTAAATTCAGAAAAAAACAAAACAAAAACAAAAAAACAAGGCAAACTGGCTGTTAGTGTATACCTGCTGATGTATTTGATTACGTGAGGCACTGTGGTCAGCCCTCCAGAAAGAAGTGTCCTAAACTTAGTGTAACAGGACCATGAATAGCAATTAACCAAAAACAACAACAATGTATATATATTTCCACTTGTAAAATGAGAATATTTTCAAGCTCACAGAGTGGCTATAGGATTATGTGAGGCAATGCACATGACATAGAATAATGCCTACCGTCCCATGCTGTCCACATACTAACGCCCAGAACCTAGGGATGGTTCCTTCCATGGCAAAGGGGTTTTCAGGTGTAGTTAAGTTAGGGATCTTGAGCTGGAGAGACTATCCTGGATGACCGAGGTGGGAGCCAGGCGGGTCAGTCATGGAAAGATCTAGGATGAGGGAATCTGAGGTTGGAATGAAGCTCTTTCAAAATGGAAGAAGGGACCACAAACCCAACAATACAGGCAGCCTCTAGAAGCTGGAAATGTCCAGAAAACAGATTCTCCCCGAGAGCTACCAGAGGGAAAAACAGTCCTACCAACACCTCCCCAACGGGAAGGTAACTCATTGTTGTTGCTTTATTTTTTCTTTTTTTAAATTTTTGTTTAATATTTTATTTATTTATTTGACAGAGAGAGAGATCACAAGTAGGCAGAGAGGCAGACAGAGAGAGAGGAGGAAGCAGGCTCCCTCCAAAAGGAGGAGCAGAGAGCCTGATGCGGGGCTTGATCCCAGGACCCTGAGATCATGACCTGAGCCGAAGGCAGAGGCTTTAACCCATTGAGCCACCCAGGTGCCCCTCATTGTTGTTGTTTTAAATAGCTATTTTGTGGTAGTTTGTTGCAACTGCAATAGGAAGGCAACACAATATACAGACACAACATTTTGGACCAAGATGGGGTAACAAGGAGCAGATTTACCTTCTCAGGGGAAACCAGAAGGAGACAAAAAATAGGAAACAATGGTATTCAACATGTTGGCTGTTAGGTGACAAAGGGTGTTGATCCCAGAGCAACAGGACATGGAAAGGGAGAGCCCTCCAGTGAGCTGGGCTTGCCAGATGCTTTGGGAGAAGTTGCAGATGCAATGCGGGGTGGGGTGGTGGGGCAGAGTCAGGGACCCACTGTGGCTGGGTGCCCGAAGCGCTCTTCTAGGGAGGAGACATTTGCGTGGGGGTGTCCCTGTGAGTGTCTGAGCACAGCGGCTGTGCACTGCGAATCCTCTGAGTCACCCGCAGGAGCCAACACACTGTCTGTCCCTTCCGCGGGCAGGCACCGTGGGAGATGCACCACGGTGTGTTCCATTGCTGACAGCAGTCACAAAAGGCTCCACGGCGATTTCGATCACGGAGCCCATGGAAGTGATTTCTTGAGAACAAAGGGACACGCAGTTTCCTCTCTCAGTGAGAAGGATATGTTAACCTTCACTTTTTTTTTTTTTTTGCGGGGGAGAGGGGAAGGTCAACTTTCTTTTAACTTTCAGGAAAAACACAATTCAGTGAAACTGTGAAGTAATAAAGAAACACACCTTTAAATGTCCAGCCCTCAGCAGCCAGGTCCTTTATCTTTGGGAAGGTGAGGAATCGTGGTTAGCTGCTTTGTTCTCACTCTGAAAGAGCACCAGGTTCACAAATATTAAGCTCAAGTGGCAGGTGGCAGGGGCCCCGAATTTCTGGAGGCGTCTGTCATTGCCAGAGGACAATTCCCGCACTGCTCTGGGTGGGAATTACTCCAGGTGATTCATACACATTCTGAAACTCCCTCCAGAAGAGTCTGAACCAGGGGTGACAAATGTCTCTGCTCCTTCGTTGAACAAAGCAATATGTGCCATTTAGTTGACTTCTCCCATTGTTTCCTCTGGCATGGGCATCCTTTCCCTGGATATAATATTCTCGAAAAATAAACTACGGGACTCTGCAGAAAAATGCAGGTGATGAAAATTCCCCTGCACAGTTACATAGTTATGCAATCATAAAGGGGTCACTGAATATTCTGGAAGATATTAGATAGAAATAAGGATATAGGGATATAGGATATTAGATAGAAATAGGAATATAGTGTATATTCAGGGAATATATATATATATATATATATATATATATATATAATATCTGGTATCAGACAGATTCAGGGAATATATGTGTTATATCTTATATTGGTTAGATTCATGAAAAACAATTGCATTGTCTGCTCTACTTCTTAAATTCTTCAGGAGTACAAATTGGACCTAGCATGATTTTTATACTTTTCTGTTGTCAGTGTAAACTCAAAATATTAAAAATATAGCACCACAAATATGTAGGAAGGGCATGTGCAGAAGACTTTGTCTACTCATTAGTGAGGAACAGATGGTGTTGTACAGAAGCCTTGATGGTGTTTGAGGGAATGGATATTTTTAACCATCTTTCAAAAGTATATCATAATACGACTTCTAGATGTAAAGCAAGCTAATATCCTATAGGACAATAAAGCAATAAATCAGATTATCCCTTTTAACTTAGAAATCACTTGCATTTCTAGAAGACTCAGTTCTGTAAATTAACATATAACTCCACAAAGTCTGCGCTCTAATCATACTAAGTAGCAAAG
Organism: Mustela nivalis; assembly: GCF_964662115.1. Taxonomy (NCBI): domain Eukaryota; kingdom Metazoa; phylum Chordata; class Mammalia; order Carnivora; family Mustelidae; genus Mustela; species Mustela nivalis. Next base: position 188,470 of record NC_139032.1, on the reverse strand, counting down.
TCAGCCACATTCTTAGAAAAGCAAATGATCCTTGTACATTAACAATGTTGATGAAATAATGCTCTAATGTAACAGGGATAGGACATGTCCTCTCCTTCAGCTTACTTCAAGTTCAGATAAATTGTCTTCACACTGTGCTTCCTACCATCCCTGGGCAGTGTCACCATTCAGTGAACTTGTGTCACAGTTAACTTCATTATGTCATAAACAAACTTTAAAAAAAAGTGGCAAAAATCCATAACTAGTGGACGCAGAATGTCTTTATGACGTTCCAGCACTATTGGACTCATTTAAACGTATATGGAAAGGATTCTTCCTTTCCGCTGGTCTTAGATGATTGGTCTGGTTGAGTTCGCTTGTAACATGACTGTCCTCCACTCCTATTTTTTTTTTTTAATTCAGCTTATGTTTACAAAGAACCAGTATAATGGGCTGTCCTTGCTTGAGTGCCCCCAGAAGCAAGAGCCACAAACCAATGGAAGAGCGGGTTGGCCAACTCCAACAGGGGAAAGCTTTCCCAACAAGCGCAAACACACGGCTCAGTGGGACAGTCTCCAACCCCAGTCACGGAGTTGCTTTGCAGATCACACCGTGGTTGGTCCCAGGGTCCCCCACGAGCATTAGGGGCTAGTGTGTGCAAAAAACCCTGGATCTCAGATATTTCAAACAGCATGATCTCTACACATAGATAACCAGAAAACCTAAAGCAGAGCCCAGTTCAGAGACACCAAACAGAAAATTACTAATTATTAAGGTTTAAATTATTTAATTAAAAATATTTTATTTATTTATTTGACAGAAAGAGACGAGACATTGAGAGAGGGAGCACACACAGAGGGAGCAGGAGAGGGAGAAGCAGGCTTCCCGCTGAGCAGGGAGCCCGATGCAGGACTCAATCCCAGGACCCTGATCATGACCCAAAGCAAAGGCAGATGCTTAACAACTGAGCCACTCAGGCGCCCCTAAATAATTATTATTTTTTTTTTAAGTCATGAGTAAACGACTCAAGTTTTTTTAAAAAGATAGCATTAAGCATTGAAGTTTCTATCATCTGAGAACCAGAAGAAATAAATAGTGTGGGTTTCTTTCTTTCTTTTTTCTTTTTGAAAACTTCATTCAAGTCCTAACTTATCCATAACAAATCACATTATTTCTCTCAGCCTCAATCTCTTGGTTTTTGAGTAAGTTTATACTGAGTATATTTCTTTGGAAAAAGCACGGTTAACTTTAATTTGCTATCCGGAAATTCGTACCTATATTTAACTTCTTCCTTTAAGTCCAAACTATGTGAAGATCTCTGCACTCAGAGTATATAGTCACAACTTAAAAAGAAAAAAAAATCTATCAATATTAAGAAAATCTATTTGGATTATGTCATGAATAGAAAAATAATGGTTCTTTCAAAGAGCATATGTCTTGGAAAGCATAATCAGGAGTCAGCTCTCAAACGGCTTCTGGTTACAAACCAGAGTTAGCACTTTTACCTTCCTTCTTTTTTTTTTTTTTCCTTCAAGTTGTTATTTAGATTCTGGCTGGTCATCTTACTGTGTAATATTAGTTCCAGGAGCAGAATTTAAGTGACTCCTCACTTCCATACCACAGCCAGGGCTCATCAGGGCACTTTGTCTCATCTGTTTCTGAAATTTCTAACATTTGGCTGCAGGATAAAGGGTGCTGGGGAGAATTCTGAAGCACAGATTGGGGGTTCAAGAGACTGTTTTCCTATAGGATGGGAGGTCCCTGCCAAGCCCCACACATGGGTGCTGGGACTTGGTAAAGGATATGCAGCCCCCATGGGGGCAGACTGGATGGCAGCTTAACTGGCTTTCGGGGCTGACATAGTCACCAAATCATGAATCAGTTTTCGTCGTTCTTATGAAATTCGTTCCACAGGTCGTCTGATCTGGGTTGTTCCCTTGAACTCGAAGTCATTGTCCTCACTGAGAAAACATACCGTGCTTCCTCTGTTGCTCCCCAAGCAAGGACGGAGCTAAGCTCTGGCTGTGCCTTCCCTGGTTGGTGTTGTTCTCCTGATTAGTTTGGAGGGAGGGCCAGAGGGAGAGGGGGAGAGTATCTCAGGCCGACTGGTGCTCAGCATGGAGACCCTGCGGGGCTGATCTCGGGATCCTGAGATCCTGACCTGAGCTGAGATCCAGAGTCACGTGCTGAAGCCATGACGCCACCAAGAAGCTCCCCTGCCCTGTTTTTAAACAGATTCCCAGGCACAGATTTTTCTTTTCTTCCTTCTGCTTTATTTTGCATGTTTTGCTCTTTCTTTTCTAGTTTCTGGAAATAATTGGTGAGAAATATTGATTACAATTATTGATTTAAGGTCAAAGGTTAATAAATGCATTATACATACATATACTATACATACTGTTCCTCCAAGCACTACTTTGGTGATGCCACACAGGTTTCAATAAGTTGTATTTTCCTCTTCATGTAATTAACAATATGTTCTGTTTCCTTCTGAGGTTTGATTATTCCCATGGATAATTTAGAAGTGCCTTGTTTTAGTCCGAAGAGATGCTACTATCATCTTTCCTGCTACTGGTTTCTAGTCCAGTTCCATTACGGTCTGAGAACATACTCATGTGTCTGAACTATGTTCAATGTGTTATGGTACAACCTGATTTGTGACCCAGAGCATATGGTCTGTATCGGTGAATGTCCAGGCACAGTCTAAAAGATTGTGTGTCCTGCTGTTCTGTGGAGTGTCCAATAAAATGTCAGGTACAGCTGATCGATGGTGCTGGTCAATTCCTTTACATCCTAGCTGACCTCTGTCTACCAGCTCTCTCCAGCTACAGGGGCACCTGGGGGGTTCAGGCGGTTAAGCGTGTGCCTTCGGCTCATGTTGCTATCCTGGGTCCTAGGATCGAGCCCACATCAGTCTCCCTGGTAAAGGGAGACTGTTCCTTCCCACATCTGAACTTTTTTCTGTCCTTTTCTATGTACTATTTCATCTTGGCAGTGATTGGTCAGGATTTTTTCATTCCACGGGAATCTATTATTTTGTATCATATACAGGACAGCAGAGATAGTACATTGTCTCAAGGGAGTGTTGGCTTTAATTCTGGAAAGCAGGAAGACCATCCCCAGATCACTATGATCCTAGGTTGACCTGGGGTCTGCTTTTTGATGGTACACTTACTTCAGATTTGCCTTTACTCCAAGTGTGTGAAGACCAGCCATGGACTGGAGCCTTTCTGGGGTTTCCGCTGAATGCCGGTGTCTTCCCCAAAGCCTCTGCACTCAGGATTGACCCTAACCTTGGAACTGCTGTGGCCTTTTCTGACAAATACTGCTGGCTCCAGCTTCCCTGCAGTGAGTACCTACCAGTTGCAGCATTTTCTCCTGCCGGTGCTGCCCAGTGCTGGCCCTGGACTTGAGCAGAATCTCCACACAGAGGTCGGAAGCTTCCTCTGCTTGCCCAGGCCCCCGGCACCGCACTTCCAAGCCCACCCTCCCTGGCCACCGCTTGTTCTGAGGAATTTCTCATTCTGGCAGTGAGATCGCTGTTCCTACTGGAGCCCCACGCCCCCATGCCAGCCAAGAAAATGTCTTCGGGAACAAACCTGGACGGATGTAGGGCTCATGTTACAGGCCTCCTCCTTCTAAGAATTATGATCTTGTATTTTTTTTTTAATTGTACATAGTGGGTTAGCATATTTTTCTGTATTCTATGGTTGACTGAATGGTTACTCTACCCAATACTTAATTTTTAGAGTCTTTTAAATCATTTCACAAATGGCCCATGGATTGAGACATTGTGAGAATCAGAGCCTTTTCATTACCTTTCGGGAATGAAGTAGGAATCTTTTGAGGAGGGGCTGATAAAAGATGAAATGTCCCTCCACAACTCATGCTGGTTATACGGCACCACGGACTGTGGTGACGGCTTGGCCACTCCGTGCTGGGGCCTGGCACTGGATCTTGTCATTTCCGTGTCGTGTTCTGTCCCCAAAGAAAGCATATTTTTAAGAAGACTTAATTGTTTTTCTTACAGTCATTCAGAAGATGCCCTGACTTCCATGCTATCACTTACAACATGAACAACAGGAAAGGGTTAAAACCCTGCCCCCTACCCCAGCTTGTCAACGGCAAGCAGATTGGAGAAGACTTGCTCCCACTTGTGTTTGGAGCATTTGACCTGCTCTTCTGATGTTTTCTATGGATAAAAGGACAGTTTCATAAGAAAGAGAATCCCAAGATCTCCGGTTATTTTCTTCCAATCTGTCCCCAACTCCAATAAGTCATCTCTGAACATATGAATTTTAGGCCTGGAGATTGAAATGTTGGCTCGAGGAGTCAAGATTGAACCAGAAAATATACCTCAGAGGAGCTGGAAATAACTCCGTGACTATATGTGTGATTAGTTATCCGCACATTCAGAACAACACAAAACATTGTGGGAGGCTTTTGTGGACGAGACATTTCAGGTCCATCAGGAACTTTCAGTGAAATAGCCTAATGCAGTACAAATTAAAAATGAATCATCTTCGAGCATAAAACTATTTTTATTCTCTACCAACTATACCAAAATAGGGATGACGTAAAGGAACATTTATGTAGGGAAATGCCCATGACATCATCTTCAAAGAAAAACAAAAATATAACACGGGACAATATTTCATTTGCTAAAATAATTTTGTGAAAATTGAGTGCTGTATTTGCCAACACAGGATTTTCACTAATTGTCACTTTTTTGGTCAAATTTAATTTTATCCCATACTTCCCAAATTATATAAAATGACATGTGTTTACTTTTGTTTTGATCCAGTGTGAGAGCATTTACTTTTTTTAAAGGCATTTTAAAAATAGAAGCAGGTTTAAAACATGTGCTAAGTGAAAGAAGCCAGTCACAAAAGGCAAGATACATACCCCATTTATATGAATGTCCAGAACAGAAAAATCTGTAGAGAAAGACAGTAAATGAGTGCATTCCTGGGTTTGGGGGTGATGTTCTTGGTGACTGAAGAGTGCTACATATGTGAACTATATGTCTCTTAAAAAAAAAAGTTCAAGTAAAGTTTTTTAGAGAAAGGAAATATATTTTAGTCATTATTTATTGCTACCCATTTCTAATCTGTTTCTTAAAAAAAGAAAAAAAAAAGCTTTATTATGATATAATCCAAAAATGGGGCACCTGTGTGGCTCAGGTGGTTGAGCATCTGACTCTGTCTTTGGCTTGGGTCGTGAGATCAAGCCCCGAGTGGGGCTCCAGGCTCTGTAGGGACTGTCCTTGGGATTCCTGCAGAAAAGACAACTGGGACATAGGAATTGGATTGAATCAGTAGGTCATCTGGGGGAGTATTGTTACCTTAACACTAGTGATCTTTTGAGAAATATGGAATTCCCTTACATTTATTTCAGCATTCAATTTCTCTTTGTGTTTTGTGGTTTCAGTATGCAAGTCCTGTGTTTCTCTTTATTCATGAAGTGTTTTACTGTTTTTGATGTTATTGTAAATGGAATTATTTTTAATCTCATTTTAGGAGCTTTCATTGCTAATGTGTGGAAATACAATCAATTTTGTTTTGTTGATATTGTTTCCTGAAACCTTGGTGAATTCCTTCATTAGTTCTAACAGATTCATGTTGGACTGCTGGGATTTTTATGCATAAAAGGTCATGTCTTCTGCAAAGAATGAAAGTTTTTTGTTTGTTCTCCCTTTCCAGTCAGCCAGCTTTGTACCTTTTTTTCACTTGCCTAATTGCCCAGGATAGAGTCACTAATACATTACTGAATAGTGTGAGATCTCCTACTTTTCCCTGCTCCTCATCTCAGGAAGAAAGCACTGGGGCTTTCACCACCAACTACGGCATTTTCTTTGGAGTGTGTGTGTGTGTGTGTGTGTGTGTGTGTGTGTGTGAGTATGTGTGTGTAGCTGTCCTCTATTGGGCTGAGGAAATTTTCTTCTTTTTCCAGTTGGTAGAGGGTTTTATCATGAAAGAGTGTTGGATCTTGTCAAATCCCATTTTTGTGTGCATCTGTGGAGACTCCCATGGTATCGGACCTTCATTCTGGCAATGGGGTCTGCAGCAGTGACGGACTTCCTGGTACTTAACCACCGTGGTGTTACTGGGGTAACTCCCACCGCGTTGGCTGTCTGCAGCCCAGAGCTGTGATTTAGACTTTCTCGTGGCCCCGAATCCAGTAGGAATAGCTCCCCTCCCCTGCCCCCACCTGCAGACTGGGTGAGATGGGAACCGCCACTAGACTGCTGAGCCTGCGGGAGGTCCTTCTGGAAGGTTCTTCTGCCAAGCAGCACGGTGGGTCGTGTGCCACCACCTCCACCAGCCTGAGCGTCAATAGACTGCAATAAACAAATGCTCCTTAATTTATTGCCTTTTGACCAAATCCAGGGACTCTGAATGTTTGTCTTAGCTAATTTTCATCAGTCTCATGAGTGTCTCTGGAGGAGCAGCTGCCCAAGCTCCTTATGGTGTCACCTCAGATGCCCTGATCATCACTTATTCTGTCCTGCACTAAATCTCAAGCTCATAGATATTTTATTCTGGTGTTGTCTCCTCACACTTCCTCCCAGCAATGAATGTTTGGCTTCTTGAGGTCCAGAAAATGACCATAGATTTCTGTAGTCACTAGACTCTAAGACACTGCTAAATGGGAGGCACAGAAAAGACTTAAAGTTAAAAAGATCACGAGATGATGTTACATTAAAATGAGGACATTGATTGAAAGATTATCCCTACATTACATTATAAGATACCTGTTATATCATCAAGAAAACACAGTATTTTTTTAAACAGGTCAGTGGGTAGTAATTTCCAGTGTCAGATTTCTTTGAGTGCCTGCAAAGCAGAAGAGAGATGGATAAAAGCTTCCTAACAAGCAGCATGCCTGCCCTTGTGCATGGGTTTGTGAGCTCTGAGAGGCAGGAGAGCATCCTTATTCCGAATCATGTGTAATGACAGGAGCCATGGCGGGTGGCTGGGTCAGGTCGCGTCAGCTCACACGAACGAACAGACCAGGCTGTGGAAAGATCATTCTGAAAACCCACTTGATGACCCCATTTGTCCTCCTCCTCATGAATATGCAACTGTAATTCCTTCTGTTCTAAGTTGATTAAGAAAAATATAAAAATTCAGGACATTTCTTTAAAAGCAGAATGAGCATAAAAGGAAAGCAATGCTCAGAGCACTGGGTTGTTCCAAACACAGGTGACTCTTCAGGCTAGTTCACAACGGCTTCTGGCAGAAACACAGAAGACCGTGTGTGTGTGTGCGTGTGCGTGTGCGCACGCGTGTGTGTGCACATGTGATATCCTGCACTTTGAGACCACGCCCACACCTAACTGTGGGAGACCCTGACGTCATGTAGGACCAGCAGCCTGTTTGCAGGGACTACCCCCCCAACACACACACACACACACACACACACACACACCATTCTCCATCATGGAACAGTGTCTGGTCCGGCACAACAAGGTGGTCATGCTGCATCAGGGTGGAAACAGAAAGGGTCTAGGACAAGGCAAAGAGCTCCATTTTGGAGGCTCTGGTTTGCTCCTGTGCCGTGAACAAGGCTGACTACACCACAGTGCCCCTCCGCTCTATCAGCCTGACTGTTTCTCACCATGTCCCCTTGTTCTCCCCATATCCTCTCTTCCTATTCATCTGATTACTGACTCCTTCCCTCCCTGGTTTTTGACCCTTGTGCTGAGTCAGGACCAACCAGAGAATGCCAAGTATACATCCTAGCCAAACACCCGGAATGTACCCTTCAGGTCAGCCTGCCCACAGCTTCCCCATGCCAGCAGCCTCCAACCAGAGCATGACTGAAAGCTTCCCTTTATCTCTGTGAATCTTTGCCTGCCTCTGGGTCTCTGCCAAGACACAAGCTAGGACAGTGGATGCCCTTGCGGTAACTCACTCTAAATAAATAGACTTCCTTGTTACCATTGGGTTGCGGTGCCTTCTGCCCCCACTCTGAAGCAGCTTGTAGATGACAAAAGAAAGTAAAGTACGATCTTTGTCATCCACTAACCCTGACTCCAATCAAACGTGTTTGTGTCAGAGAACACAATGCTGATGAAATAGCAGTGCTTGTCCACGTCTCCCTGGTGTGTCTAATAAATCAGCCAGCTACGTCTAAAACCATGCCATGAGTTTGGTGAGTACAACCTCTGGAGCCCTGACCATTGCTGCATGTGGATTCCATGGGAGGAAACGAGAAGGTTCTCCATGGAGAGGGTGGTCTGCAGCCCTCTGCTTTCCTGTGAGCATAGCATGAGTCATCTGGAGCTGGCTGGCTCCAGAGCTGTGAGTTCAAAAGATTGCTCAGGTGATCTCAGAACCCCTTCACACACTTACAAGAATTGGTGGCCGAGAGACAACACCCAGCTTGAGTACGAATCATTGACATTGCCTCAACCCACGACCACATTCCTAAACACTGTGAATGTGGAATCAGAGTTGTTCCGTAAAGTAGTCTTGTAGCCACTCAACAGGAAAGCATGAAATCAAGGAGTATGTTTCCCTGTGCGTGCCCCACTTTCTGCCTCCACACGCGCACACACACACACACACACGCACACATGCACACCACACACACATGCACACACACATCCCCCAAATCCACATGTCCTGTGCTAAGGTAAGGTCAGTGAGGCATTTATCTCAGATGCAAACTTTCAGGGGAGGAGGGAGTCCAAAAACTGAGTGATCAAATTAAGAATATTTGATACAATCTCCTTAAAACCAAATTAATGAAAACATCCACAATAAACAAAAGACCGCAATTTCAAAGAAAGTCAGGATTCCAACCACCATGTAAACAACCACCCTGCCTTACCTGCTTCCCCGTGGAGAGTTTTATATACAAAAATAGATGGTTCATAGTTTACCAACATTATTCTTCAGAAATATGTTTCCTTTGTAAATATCGGGAAATGTTATATCCATGAAAACTGAGAAACACATGGTCTGCTCTGCAAATCAGTACCTAGACACACTCACAAAATAAGATCCTCAGTTTATCAGTTCTAGTGGGACAGTATTTTCCAATATAGGAATCTGATATATCATAAGAAAACTACAAACATGACCAGTGAACTAGACACCAAGCAGAATTTGAGAATCTTTGAAGATTTGATCTATAACCTTTGAAATAGCACTTCAGGAGTCCACAAGTCAACCCGTTGATCTGGGAAGAAGAAACCCGTCAGGTGAATAAACCTTCACGTGCCGCAAGGTCCTCTTAACATTCATTTATCGCATGAGTGCATCTGTCCATTACATCCCCATCCCTTCCTCCGATAAAGTGCTGCGGACTGGATTTCAGGTTGTCGTATCTGAGGTTAACTTCTGCTCACTCTTAGGTGGGGCAGTCACAGACTCTCTCTCAGGAAGGGGAAACTGCCACGCCTTACGCATTTGCCTGCACCGTGCCGACGTCTACTGCCATTCTATTTCCCTCCAGCGGTGGCTGCTTCTCTTCCAGTTACAGAAGGAGCCCCTTCCTCCTCAACAGGAGAACAGGGCTTCGTATGGGTGTGGACTTGTGTGAGCCCAATTCCCAGCCTCCTAAATTACATCAAATTTTTTATCTCTGTTTTTCTTTTTCCTTCCTTTTCCCCCCTAGCTTTTGTGGTTTCCTCTCCAATTCATATCTTTGAAAACATGCTACCATGACCGAAAGAAAAAATAAATCATTCTCTAAAATTGTTAGAAAACAGAATATATCAGTAACTGTCAAGGTCTTTAAGATTTGCATTGCTGAGAAATTAATACTTCACACAGAAGGAAGTATATGACCATATTTACGACTGTGACCTTTACACAGAAGTGTCCACAAAAGCTTGTAAACCTTTCAGGGAACAGTCTAGGAAATTCTACTTAACTCGCTTCTCCTCCAGTATGTTTGCTAACTTTTGCTTTTCTGAGTTTGACAAAAACTTGCAAAAAAAAAAAAATCTGTCAAAAACCCATAGCGAGGGACGCCTGGGTGGCTCAGTTGGTTAAGCGGCTGCCTTCGGCTCGGGTCATGATCCCAGCGTCCTGGGATCGAGTCCCATATCGGGCTCCTTGCTTGGCAGGGAGCCTGCTTCTCCCTCTGCCTCTGCCTGCCACTCTGCCTGCCTGTGCTTGCTCTCGCTTCTCTCTCTATGACAAATAAATAAATAAAATCTTAAAAAACAAAAAACAATAACAAAAAAAAACTAACAAACAAACAAAAAAAACCCATAGCGATGAGCTGTCTCCACAATACTGAGCTTACTTGTGTGAATCAGGAAGTTTGTATTTAGTAATAAGGAACTACAAAACCTAAAAAGTTACAAATTGCATTAATGTCAAATACAAAAAGTCATGATAAGAATCTGGACCTAAAAAGACTCAAATAGCTGTGTGATCTGAATGCCTCGAAATCTACCTTTCTGTCTCCACCTTCTTCTGCTGTCCTACTTCCCAGCCAGATGACCTTTCCTGACTTTTTTGTCACTTTTCTCCACTGCTCAAAACTCTCAAAAAACCCCATTGTGCTCAGCGATTAAAATTATGTGTCTTTGCCTAACGGACACAGCCATGCATTCTCTGGTCCTAATCTCTTTTCTTACATGATGAGAAAAGAAAATTCAACTAACATATGTGAGGATGGTGCAGGAAGATTAAAAGTATTTCATGGCCCACCCCACTGACTGAGTCAGGCCACTGCATAAAACAGTACACTCATATGCAAACACAGGCAAACACTCACACGTGCTACACTTACACATCATAGAAATGTGAGAATGGACAACTATGCAGCAGCTAAAAAGAATAAAGTACGTCCTTGTGTTGACATGGCTACAACAGGATGATAGGTTATTCAGAAGAAGAAGGAAGTTGTAGAATGAGGTATATTGTGTCCTATCACCTATGCATGGGGAAAATGATACTACTCTGTGTGTGTGTGTGTGTGTGTGTGTTAGGTTAGGAAAGTCTTCAGGGTCCCAGAAGGGACGCCGATGGATTTTTGGTATGCAAGGAATATTTTTAAATGAATGAGAAGTTTTACTATCTGAGGCCTCCCACGTAAACAGCTCAGTAGGCCACAGTGAGCCACTGTCCCCTTCTCAAGAGCCTCTGAACACTTCTCAACAGTATCCACAGATGACAAAAATGTCTTTGGCAGAAATGCTTTTCTAACTCACAGGCCTGAAATTCCCCGCAAGTAAGCTTAGGATGGCAATTACCCCCTAAAAGTGTTCTGGATGCAGTCCTTTCCTCTTAAAATTGTTTAATTTGTTTGGTTTTTATCCAGAATTAAGTTAAGCCTTCCCATGTTTGATAGCTGCTTTTGTGCCAGCTTCCTACAGAGCAGGAAGGAGTTTATAACTGACCCTGTGTCTTTAAAAAACCTAGTAAGAGCAGCGATGCAAGGGGTGGACCCTGTTCACTGTGTCCAGACACACGCACTCCGGCCTGCTGGGGCCTCGGGGTGACACTCTCGTGGAGAGGAAGGACGGCGTCCACCCATGACAGGAGGAAGGATGCTCGTTCATTGAAGCAGGAAAAACAGACGGCCTGGGTTTTTATTTATCTGTTGTTAAGTGTCTCAGATGAACCACAGGTAACCAGAGTTCCTTTTATTCTTGGTTGGTCAACTTTTGAGCTCAAAAGCTATCAGAGTTTCCTCAATGACCAAAACTGGCTCAAAGTGAGAAAATCTCGTTAGCGAACACAGTCCCAACTGTAGTCGTAGGCACGATTGAACGGAGGTGGCTCGGCTGCCAATTCCACAGAAACGTGCTTCAGAACATCGCAGAGGAAAATCCATGCGACTGGACATGTGTAGCTCAGAAACATGAGCACAACGGACAGAGGCAAGGCCATCCCACACCACCGTCCAGCCGCCCGAGGTGCCGTTATCAGAGTAAGAGGATTTACCAAAGATGCTCCAATTACAGAACGTGAACAAACCCAGAATTGGCCAACTTCTGATGTTTTCAAAATGGCCTTTGCCACAAACAAAGAAGCAAATAACACCTCTTTTCCCCAGCAATAAGCCAACAACAAAAAGAGATCACATTTATTTTTCTCCAGAATGAACAGATGAAACACTGACTTCTCTTTGCTTCTGCTCAGACTGTGTAACAAACCTCATTTCTTCCCACCTGACAATGAGGCTGCAACATTGCCTTTAACTTATTTTTGTTTCCTTTTTCCTATTTTATGACCTAAGGCAGGCTCCATACAACATCCATAGCTGAGAAAAAAGGAAAATGTTTCAAACCTTAAAGTCTCATCCCCAGTCTCTCCTCGAGCTTGTCTCCCACCCTCAAAGGGAGAGTCCATAGCAGTGGCTTTTGTGCGTAGGATTGGGAGAAGGGAGAGATGTAGATAAAATCGTGCTCTGAACAAGACCGGATCCATCCATTGCATTGCTGTGAAAAGCACCCCAAGGTCATTTTGCAGATTAGCAGTCCGAGCTTGGGAAGGGCCCATCCCACACTGAGTGACCATGGGACCGAGGGGCGGCTGGGCAGTGCTGAGGGCAGAATTATTCCTGTGAGAAGCGGAGGGGGCTGAGTTGGGCTAGCAATGGGATCGCTGTGAAACAGCCCAAATGGCCCCAGGAAGACTTGATTTCAGGGATGTATTTCTAGACATAACTCAGCCATTGTGCAATGCAGTTATATTTGTGTTACAGTCTGACGCAGAGTCTGTTTTCCTTAAATACCATCAATGGTGCTAGACGTGGGGCACACCTGGTGCTCCGCCAAACCTCAACACCATCCTACTAACAATTCACTAGAATGAAATGATAGTCCAGTTACATGACATAAAACTTCTTTTCTGCACAAAGATGATTTTCAAGGAACCACTAGAGTTTGATGAAACAAAATGACATGATGAGGTAGAGATCCGCTGAGACCATCTGGACTTGACTACAAGTCAAGTCCACATTGAAAATGTGATCCCCCTTGCTTTTGCTCGCCACGCAGTGACCTCAGTGGAATGTGGTATGAACAGTCCCGCTGGTTTTGCACACGGCCGCAGCTTGACTAGGTCACTCTTCCCTCTGCTTTGTCCCACATTCTCCAAGCCCATCCTCTTTATAGTTGCAGGTTCAGAGTCTCAAAACCTCGTGAGGATCGCTGTGGAAGTGTTTTGGCAACTGGGTCCTGACAGAGCCATCTGTAAAATAGATTGTTTTAAAACAAGTTAGCTATGTGTCTGTTGACCTCTCTTTTAGCCTTAAGTCCATTTTCTTGATGCAAAGCAACATCAGACTTAGATCTTCAATTCTCTATTGTGTTCAGAATAGGTATTTGCAGAAGTCTAACAAATTTCATGAAAATTTTTCATAAGAAAATTAGACAAATAAGACACACTTTGACTATTGTATACATTTTATTTAGTACTGGTCCACTTAAAGTTCATTTTCCCATTCTGATTGCCCTGGTTCCCTATAGGTGCCATAAAAATTGTGACAAATGTAGTGCCTTATATCAGCATAATCTTCTTATCGTCCAGTTCTTTAAAGCAGAAATCCAGCATGGGTCTCTCTGGGCTATAATAGTCAACAGGGCTGGGTTTTTTATTTTTATTTATTTATTTGGAGATTTAGGGGTATGATGCTTTTCTTTACCTTTCTTGGCTGGTGAAGGCCCCCTTCTGTATTCAAAGCCGGCTGCAGAAAGACAAGCCCTCAAATTCCATCCCTCCCCCACTCTCTGCCTCCTTCATGCACATGAAAGACCTTTATGATTATACTGGGCCCACCCAGAAAGCCAGGATCATCACTCTATCCTAAGGCCAGCAGATTAGCATTCCACAAGGGGCCTTAGTTCCCGTCACAGATTTTGGGAATTATGAAGTGAGTATCTTCAGGGATCATTACTTGATTTACCATACACCGACTGTCAGCTTTCCTTGTAAGACCCAAAACTTACAGCACATTATTTCCTGTCCAGCCCTTGTGCCGCTGTGAACAATTGCTTTCTGTGCCTTCATTAGCTTATTACATACTTTGTGTGTCTCTGAATAACTGTGACATATCATGGAGTGAGTTAAAGGTCCTAATTCTTTTGTGACTGTTACGGAACACATAGTTACAAGCTGTAATTCATTCCATAATTTAATTATGTTGAGTAAGATTGTGACTTACATTCAGAAAAAAATTAAGTAAGTAACACTAAGGCATTTAATAGTCATTAACATTTTCATGAATATTATAACTGAAGTCAACTAGAGTTTAAAATCCTGGTTGATAGAACTGTTTCCCACCATTTTATGACTTTGAAGTAGTTCCCTTTGTGTCATGGCACTGTTCCATGAGATAAGATAGAAAACTTGCAAATGTATAAAAAATTAGACCAAAAAACCTAAGAGAAAGATCTGTGAGACAGGAGTGCTGGTCAAGGGGTCAAGTGAGACACAAAAATTGTAGCATGGCTGGGGAATTCACTCCCAGTATAATTTCCTGCAGTTTCTGGGTGGTTCAGAGGATTAAGCATAGACTCTTGGTTTCGGCTCAGGTCATGACCCTGCAGCTGTTGGAGCGAGCCCCTCATTGGACCCTGTGCTTGGTGCAGAGTCTGCCTCAGATGCTGTCTCCCTCTCTCTCTCAAATAAATAAGTAAAATCTTAAAAAAAAAAAATCCTGCAGTTTCGCTGGCTAAAAGATCTAATTAGCACTGAGTTAGAATGTACAGATATGCATAAAAGACTTTAGCAGTACATCTGTTTATCAGAAATTTTGAAGAAGGAAATGTATCTTCCAAAAGAGAATACTTTGCTAAAAAAAAGAAAAAAAGAAAGAAAGAAAAGAAAAGAATTGTATGTACTATATGTTCCTGATCCTGAGAGTATATCCATTGAAAATATAATGTTGCAAAATCTGATTAAGTAAAATACATTTTATATCATAGCATTGGTAAACTAGGCATCATGTTTGTCTTATTCCAAAACACTAAATTTGTTATTACGTGATAGACTCCTGCTGCTTTTCTTATCAACCTAGAAAATCCATCACACACATCCCATTTTTCAAGCAAGTCCAAATCCTTTCCTTGACATCACCAGCCGTGCTACTGTGAATGCAGCTCCGCTAAGCGAAACCACCAGGTCAGAAGCACAGAACGCGGAGCAGAAATAACCAGTCTCGTAACAGATGTTATTCCCAAACACTGAAGATGTTTCCCCAGAGTCTCGCACAGGAGAAGTCTATGGAGGCAGCCTGTGAAATTCAAAGCACAGATGCTCTCTAGGGGCGATTCTTGAATGAAAGTTGAAGGAGGTAGTTTGGTACCAGGTTTCAAACCCTCCTGCAAGCTTTGTGAGGCCTGACGCTGTGCTTGCGATCTTCGCCGGCACAAAGCTGACTTGTATTCATAAGTCACACTTATGTCCTTTGACGTCTCCATTCTCTCACATGTTAATTTTCATCTGTCTAAATTTTATATAACCTCTCTCAAAAGACGAATGCTAGTCATGAATTTATCTTCAGGGTAAATTAAGTCAGAACCCAAGGTTTTTTGTTCTTACTGTTGTCCTCTCAGCCAAGCTGGTAGAGGAGCAATTCCTGCGGGTCTCCAGTCAGCAAACCAGGAGCGTGTGAACGTTTTTCCTCCTAAGTGTGAAGAAAACATCTTTAACCTTTGTAGACCCTGTCATCGCCCCTCTGGTCCCAGGGGCATTCCTTCTCCCAAGATGAATGATCCAAAGACCAGGGACAGACAGCAGAATTCGGGGGAGGGGTGAACATAGAATTCGGGGGAGGGGTGAACATGACAGCGCGGACGCATGAGAAAGAGGCGAGCGCCTTGGAAGCACTTGGGACGGAAAGAAGGAAGTCGAGGCAACCACAGCGAGGCCGGCTTCTCACATGCCCGGCAGAGCGCTGGTGTGAATATGCTCAGGGTCAGTGGGTTTTTCTTCTTATTGTTGTTCATTGGCTTCAGAGACATAAGACAGGATGCAAAGGTATAAAAAGGAAACAATACTCCTCTTCTTCGGGCCACTTATTCTGTTTTTCCCCAAGAGGGTGGATGAAAATACACATGGCATGTCCGCCCCTGGCTGAGAAGGAGGATGTGCTGTGCTGGCGCTCAGGCACCGAAAACAGACCACATAATCTACCGCGCCCGGAAACTTACCTGAAGACCACTCACATTTTAAACCACTTTTTAAAAGGGGGAAAGTAAAAAATATTCACCATTTATTTTTTATTTTTTTCATATATATTTGATTTATTTTTTATTTTCAGCATAACAGTATTCATTATTTTTGCACCACACCCAATGCTCCGTGCAATCCATGCCCTCTATAATACCCACCACCTGGTACCACCATTTAGATTTATGCAGAAAAATATGTCAAAATTAGTCAGCTAAAACAATCTCACAATGATAGGGTTTTTTTCTCTTTTTCTGTTTTCTACATAACATGTGTGTATTAACTTTATTGGCACATAATTCACATAAAATAAACTCAACAGATTTTAATTATATACAGATTGATGTTTTTTGACATATATATGTCATATATATGTAATATATAAAAGAAGAGATTACCTTTATTTAAATAAAATAGAAAAGTCAAATATGGTTTCTTCACATGGTCATATTTTCGCTTTCAAATGACCCAGGTGCCTTCAAAATCAATTAGCCGTATATATGTGGGTCTGTCTGGACATCCCTGCTCTTCTTTTTTTTTTTTTTTTAAAGATTTTATTTATTTATTTGACAGAGAGAAATAATCACAAGTAGGCAGAGAGGCAGGCAGAGAGAGAGAGAGGAGGAAGCAGGCTCCCTGCTGAGCAGAGAGCCCCATGCGGGGCTCGATCCCAGGACCCTGAGATCATGACCTGAGCCGAAGGCAGCGGCTTAACCACTGAGCCACCCAGGCACCCCATCCCTGCTCTTCTATTTCTTTACCCTCATGTCACTGTTACACTGTCCTGACTATTACAGCTCTTTAGTAATAGATCCTAGGGGTTTACAGGACGCCCCAGCACACTGGACACTCGGGGAGAAGTGGATCAACACGACTCACATACAACCCACCAAGACCGACTCACAACCAAAGGGAACATTTGGGCAAACAGTTATTGTAAGAAGATTGAGCCACTGATCAAAGACTTGCCCAAACAAACAAAAGTTGAGGACTGGATGACTTCACTGGAACTCGTTTCACAAGGCCTGCGTTCCCCTGATACCAAAACCAGAGAAGGATGCCACAAGAAAATAAAATCACAGTCACTACCCCCTGATGAATGTAGTATGTAAAAATCTTTAACAAAACATCAGGACACTGAATCCAACAATGCATTAAAAGGCCAGTGGAGCTCAGGACAGAAGGGCAACAAGATGCGTCCTTCCTGAGCCCAAGGAGCAAAGCAGGAAGGAGGGAGAAGTAGGGGAAAAGGAGGAAGGAAGGAAGTATTGTATGGATTAAGAAAAAAAAACAACAACAACATATTCCAGATCTATTAGTATGGATTTACCATTTGACAAATATTACCCTCTGTGCTGCTATGGAACTCACATTATAGGAGGAAGAAGGAAAAACATATAATTAATGATACTCTTAACTAATAGGAATTTCTGTTTTCACAGTAATAAAATATTTGGGGTGAAAGAAAAGGCAAAAATCCTTGCTATTTTAGGCTTCTACAGGTTATTTGCAAATAAGAAAAATTGTTGTAAAGTTTAGAAACTAATTATAAATTTAAAGCATAAAAACAGGAAAGAAAAAAATCTGTACTGTAGAATATGTACCAGTGAGTGGAATCTGTAATAACCACACAATAGAGCACAATCTGGTTTTAATTAAGTTTAAATTAACTTCACATGAAAATGAATTGGTTCTGAATCTACAAGATTAAGATGGTAACATTAATATCCAACAGAAGTGCTGCTTTTAAAATCTTCTCAATCAAACCCAAAGACCTAGATGAAATAAAAAACACAAATCATAGATTATCAATTAATTTAAATTGCAGAGTTATTTATGTTCATTTGATTTGGGGGACATATTTAATAGGCAATTTAAAATATTGGAGGCTATCAGTCGGGTGTATGTAATGAAAATTAATATTATCATCAAGAGAATTATTTGAAAGATGTGAGTTTTTTCCTATCTTGGAAAGCTTGGTTCTGCTAAATCAACAGGAAAGTTAACATATTATTGTTAATTTAATACATTTAATAGCTTATGTTAATGACAAATTATCATTAATTGTAATAAAATCAACATTTTTCCTGTCTTCTTATTCTAACAAAATTTCTAATAAGTTTCAATTTAAGGAAAGCATCCCCCCTCCAATTTCATCATTGTTTATTTTTCTCATGAACAAAAATCAGAATTTAGGGACACCTGGGTGGTTCAGTTAACTGTCTGCCTTTCGCTGAGGTCATGATCTTGGGGTCCTGGGATCGAGCCCTGCGTCGGGCTCCCTGCTCAGCAAGAAGCCTGCTTCTCCCTCTGCCTCTTCCCCCTGCTTGGTCCCCCCACCTCTGTTAAATAAATAAATAAGATCTTTTCAAAAAATCAGAATTATCATGACACATCCAGATACCCCCCATATACATTCGTAGAATTTCCTAATGTAACATTGTTAGTGCCCTGTTAATGTTCCTAGAAATGGGGATAGAGCTGGTGCCTTTACGAATGAATGAATGAATGTAAAAGTCTTGACAGATGTGAAGCCTTCCTCATGTTTCTGTTTCTCTCCCTTCTTATCTCATTACTCACTTTTCTTGAAAATGCTCATGTGCCAAGGTCCTCACAGGGCCAGGAAAACAAAATGTGAAAGAAAACTTAAATATGAAGAAGGGAAAGCCCACAGAGTGAATGCTGTGTACACGGTGCAGTAGTGCTTCAACTGTGGTTCGGGTGACCCTCCAGAGTCGCCCGGTGGCCTTTCCCAAGGGAGCTCATAAGCACGGGAACCACCGCCTCACAGCTGCGTGGCTGGGCCAGGTGGGACCATCGCTGAGCCTCCACGTCTCCACCCAGGAGGCTGTTGTAAGGTGTGAGTGATGAGTGTGTACAACATCCCACCACAGCACCTGGCACCAGAAGAAACTGACCATTGAGATTATATATATATATATATAAATTTTTTTTTAAAAATTATTTATTTATTTGACGAGAGAGAGAGAGAGAGAGAGATCACAAGTAGGCAGAGAGGCAGGCAGAGAGAGAGGAAGTAGCAGGCTCCCCACCAAGCAGGGAGCCTGATGCGGGGCTCAATCCCAGGACCCTGAGATCATGACCTGAGCTGAAGGCAGAGGCTTTAACCCATTGAGCCACCCAGGCGCCCCTATATATATAAATTTTTAGGAAAGTTTTTATTCTGACTTCAGTTCTGTTATGAAATTTAAACAAATTAAGTCATCGGCGGTGTGGTGTTCACACACGTGTGAGCACTGAATTCTGGCCATAGCCATGGAGTCAGAGTCAGTCTGCTTCAACTTCGGGACTTCTTTTGGTCAGAAATACTCCTGGACATCTATTTTTAAGCCAAAGTTGCCTAAATAAATGAATTTTAACTGAATCAAACTCCTTTCTCTGTCCCTTTTCAATTTCTCAGAATCTGTGTTCCCAGGAACTGTTCCTCTCCCAGACCGCAAACCCCAGCTCCTGCTGTGTCTTGTTGACCTTGCTCCGCTGGTCATCTCCTCTCTTACCTCTCCCTTCTTCATTGGTACACCTGCTGCTTTCTTTGAGAATCCCCTACGGACAGAGTGAGTTTGACTGTCCTAGAAATTAGGAGCAAGTAACACAGAGAGTCAAATGAGAAAAAGAAAAACACCCTGCGAAAGAATGGGGTCAACCGTGATGGGAGTCCCTGTGGCTTTAAGACTAAGGCCTCCCTCTTACTAACTGCCAACTGTATACAGACAGCATTCTCCAGAAATGGTGCACACGCACACATGAGTTCATTTGAACTTGTGAGAATCTGGAATAGCTAATATTATTATTATCCTCATTTTTTTAAATTTGTAAGATTCAGGTGGGCTTATAGGATCTGTGTGCTGGAGCATGGCACCACCAAGTTCATGATCTCTAAATGTTCCATTGAGATGACGCACACGGAGGCCTGAATCTGTTCAACTTTACTCAGATGTGGTTCTAGAAAAATGAAGTTTTGAACAAAGGATGTGAGCCCTAATTAATGAGCTGGTAGGTGAAATAAATATGTATTCATAGGAGGGTGGTAGACACTCTCTAAAGCTAGACCACAACATTGTTTGTCCAGGACTGTTGACAGGATGGAGAGGAAGGAAGAGGTACAAACCTTATTGGGAAGATGCATTCTGAGGTATGTTATCAATGGTCCAGAGCATTTCAACACCACCATGATGAACCATCCCATGGAAATAGCTCAGTTCTTTCTTGGATAAAACCAATACCTCATTGCAAACATGTTCCCAGCCACTCGCTTGGAAGCATAACCAGGGTATTCCCGAGACTGGGCTGCCAAGAACAGTCCTATAGCATACAGGTTTTCCCAAATAATCTAGCAGCTGTAATTCCCATTTGATATTTCAAAATAGTTATTGTTGGCCATTTCTGATGACTGAATTCTGAGACTCACTGAGTGGATCAAAAAGCTTTGAGTTCAGGAGTCAGCATAACCCACAGTGAACACTAGAAAAGGCAGCAGGGAGGGGACAAAGGCTGGGTATTCACCCGCCCAGCCCTTCCTGGCGAGACTGCTGCACAAAGACTGACCACACCGATCGCGGACCTCCCGGAACACTGTCCCCCTCCCCCCACTTTCCTGCCTCCTGTCCTGCACACCTGTCCTCTCACATGGCCATTAGACCCCTGAAATGAGGTTTGAACTCATTAACCACCAGGGAAATGCAAATAACACTCGGGAGATGTTGTTGCTCAACCACAGAAAGGGTTAAACTCCCCCCCAAAATAGTAACAAACAAACAAACAAAGACCAGAAAGCGATGCCCATTATTGGTAAGGCTGTGGAGTCACCATGAGTGCCATACACTGCTGGAGGACAAGTAACTTATTACAGTGACTTTGAAAACCAATTGATTTATGTCTAAACTTGCAAATAACTGTACCCCATGAGCCAAAAAGTTCTGTCCTGTGTATAGACCGAACAAAAGTGGATCCAGATGTGTACAAGGAGCATGTCCGAGAATACTCAGAATGGAGCTATTCATAATAGCCAAGCCGGGAACAGTGCAAATGTGCATCAGCAGGAGAGTGGATACATTGTTACATGTTCATAGAATATCACGTAGCAGCAAATTTGTAGAAATTATAATTGTCTGCAACAGCAGGAATTTTCTCTAGAATATAACACAAGCAAAAGAAGCCAGGTTCCCAAGTACATTCTGTATGATTTTATTAGTAAAGAGTACAAAAGGTGACAAAATTCCTCCTCTGTGTTAGGATTCAGAATATTGGTTATCTTGGTGAGAACAGGATCATGGTTTTTGGTAGGGAGCATGAGGAGAGCTTCTGAGATGTGGGTCACGTTCCCTCTCCTGATCTGAGACGCGAGTCCCCAGAAACTTCCACTCCGTGAGGAGACATTAGGCTATTTAACAGCTTCTCTCTGTATGCTTCAAAAGGCATTTTTTCACAAAACAACTTTTTTTTTTAAAGAAATGTAGCAAAGAAGTAAATATGCTGTAGCAATTGGTATATATGTACCTATAGGACCAATTGGAAAGAATGATTAAATGTTAGCTAAACCCATACATCTCTTCTAAGATGAAATTTTCACTGATGAAATTATAAAGCTTTAAAAAGTGCTATTTCCCAAGCCCTTAGAAGGGAGCCCTAATGATGGAGAACTTCCTTAGCCTGCTCAGAAATGTTCTCAAAAGTGGTACAAGACACAGCGTAGGAGGTACTTGCCAACAGGATGAGTGCAATTGTTTTCTGGAACACCCAAGTGGGAAGAAGCACGATTTGTACTATTAAGGAAAAAACGGGCAACTGTGACTCATGTCCCCTACACACCCAGAAGAATAACTTGAAGGTCAGTACTTACCTTTGGAAATGAATAGAACTTGTTTCAAGCTACTTTTCTAACAAGAAGAAGAAATATTTCTTTTTAAATCAAGGCATTCCCTTAAATTTCACCTAAGCAAATCCTCCAAAGTCCCAGCTAACTTAATCTATAACAAATCACCTCTACATTGTACACGCACACACACGCACACACACACCTCAAACATGTCAATCAGCTGTCTGCAGAAAGCTTCTTACTGAATTTCAGTGAATAAACTGATCTCTCAGTTAAGTCCCCTTTTTCTCAATTAGAGAACATAATTTTTAAGTTTAAGCCAAAATGTTGGTTTTCCTACATATTTACTCAATGGAGATAAAGCTATAGACAATTGATCTCGTCCTGTTCTGGGCTCTGTTTCTCTGAAGGACACCCCCCCCACACACACACAGAGAGTTTTCTCACATTATCGTGTTCCTTTCTGGCTGTAGCTCCAAGTCCTCCTAATTCCACTCTCACTGAGATCTACCTGCTCTCTGCTCTAGGGCTGGAGCTGGAAATCCAGGCTACCTTTTCATGACACATTCAGATCGTGAGATCGTGAGCCCAGCCAGTGAGATCTGGGGCCCAAACTGCCATCCAGCGTGCTCCAGGGCTGTGGCGTGAGCAAAGGGCAGGAAGTGAGCAGGTGTGACGTCCCAGGGAGGGGAGGGTTCTGGGACACGCTTTACCTTCTTCCATTCACAACCCTCTAACTCTATCTTTGCTGTCATGGTGTCCAGGACTGGCCCCCAAATACCAGAAGTGCTTTAAAACATACAATCTCACTAAAATAGTTCTCCTGGAGCCCCAATAAAGAAGACAGATTAGGATACAAAGCACCTCAACTGACATTATGCCAAACATGTAATTAAACAGAAATTTCCACACCTGTTTCTTACCCGCCTCTCATTAACACAATGGGGACACACCTCCAGCCATATTTCTCCTTCCTTTTAGCCAATCAGCTGCCACAGGAACACCCCCAAAATCCCTGCAGGACCCCAGCTCGGTGCTGACAGCCGAAGCAAGACCACCACTGTGGTCTGACGTGTTCCCTCTCTCTTGTTATCACCTCGAAGTGTGTATCTCCTCAAATCTGTGGATTTGACAGACACTGGTCTGAGAACAGGGATTCTGGAGAAGAAATCACAAGTCTTCTCACAGACGCTGCCACTGCAGCCGTTTTCCGAGTCAGTCTTAGGATCAACTTGTGAATTGCTGTAACTCGTAAACCACGAGAGCATTTCATGAGCAGAAGAGCTTAGGTTAGACTTTTATCTCCATAGCAAGAGGGGGTATGACGCAAGACCACAGACACTGCCACTGATAGCCTTCTGGGCTGTAAACAGCAAGACGGGTAGAATTTCCTTGGGTCCAGATGAAAAGCTTACAGGACAACTCCCAGTGAGCTCTTTTGTTCCTTTGAGCCCTTAAAACAGCGGGTGAGGTTACTTTCCCTGCCGGGGAAATATGTCCACATAATCCCCTTCCTTCTCCCCTTCTCTTATGTTTTCACTTTATTCTTTAAATTTTTGTTTGCATACAATATTATATGAGTTTCAGGTGTACAATGTACTGACTGGATGTTTACATACTCTAGGAAGTGGTCCCACAGCTGTCCTTGTTACTACCTGTCACCTGTCCTACAAACTTGTCACTGCATTATTGACTCTAAAACCTATGTCAAACCTGTCATCCCTGTGACCTATTTATAATTGAAAGATTGTGTCTCCAAATCCCCTTCACCTCTCCTCTGTGTTTTCAGAAAAATGTTTTATGATGATATCCTATGTATTGTAAAACTCCCCAGACATCTTGCAGAGAACTCTGTATGTTATGCAAATGATAAATATTGCTTATCAACATTATAATACCTCAGCTTGGCAGCATCGCATTTCTATAATTTGATAAATATTTAAGTTTTCTAAACATGCCCCTTTTTATGTCAATCAAAATAAATATCCATATTATCCTCTGAACAATTTCCAAAACAAGCTGGAGTTTTAGGTGGAGGAAGGCACAATTCCAGAAACATTCCCGTCACTCACGGGAAGAATTCAGTGGGCAAGTAATTCAGATTCATCTCATTTCACAGCTGCTGCTGCTACATTTCTACATGAATATATTTTGTGATCCTTGCTCTTCCCCAAAAGAAGAGCATGAATGGCCCTTAACACTTTCCTTCATGTGAGGACCAGGAGCGAACCATGAGCCGGTTGGTCAAAGAAGGTTTGGGGCTGTGGCCTTAGGACTCATTTCAAAGGCATAAGTTGAGATCATAGGTACACAACTCACCACATCCCTGCACTGGGCTCCGTTCTGCGTGGCTCAGTGGCCTGGAGGGGTCTTGAGTGGACACTAGCCCTCCCTGGAGCATCTCACACACTAGGTAGCAGCTCACAGAGTCACAGGTGTCAGCTCCCAATTTTCTGATCGGACATACCCATCACCCATCACCCTGGGTGATAATCGGTCTCCCCTGCCTCCCGGCTCCGTCCCCGGGTGAGCCCCTGGATAAAATGTCCGCCCTTGCAGAGCTTACCAAAACCCCACTCTTTTTCAAAGGAATTGACCAATGTGGCCTCAGCTCTGGGATTCCAAAAGCCCTTGCCCTCAGACGCCAATCGTGGCTCATGCCCATGGCTGCTGGGCTCCTGCCTGCGCCCTGCCTGACCTCCCTTCGTCGCCCTTCCAAGGAGCCGCAGGTCTCCTCCAGGGCCTCTGACCCCTCAGGTCTCGACGGCTCTCTCCCTCGTGGTTTTGCTGAACTGTGGCTTTCCATCCAACACCCTACTCAGAGCTCTAATTAATAAATGCTAATTTAACAAACTCACAACGCTGAAAAATATGGCTTGAATGGCTTTGACTGAATTTGGGCTAAATAATTTCCTAGAATATAAATTGTCTTTATTAATGTTGTATTTTAAACAAAGATTCAAGATAGGCAAGGAAGGCTCTCACAAGGGGAAAAAAATGCTGCTTTGTCATTGAGTGATCCTGAACTGTGGGCAACGGGAGCCCTGGAGAGAGTCTGACATACCCAGAGTGTGTCCGTGGTGTGAGCTCTGGAGAAGGTGATTTGGAAAGACGACCGAACCCCATGTGCCTTGCGACACAGGTGCTTCATTGCCAGGACTGCCCTGCAAGAGGATGTTGACAAAAATGCACGAGAGTGCCCAGTGTAGTGGATTTTAAGAGTATAACTCTAGAAAAGAATGCTGGGCAGAAAATGGCAGGTTTGAACAAAATATTGCTTGTCCCTCCACACCATACAGCTTTGTACAACTGCCATACATTGTTTTAACCTAAGAAATGATGACGATGGTATGAGTTGTTCTGTTCTCCTACATTATACTTTGATGTGATCTGCTGTGCATCACTGAAATGTAAATATAAATTATGGGATGGCCGTATGGTAAGAAAAACATAGATGCAGTATGGAGAAACACTTTGAAACCATTCACCTCCCTAACTTCTGCCCTAAATTCCACAAACTTGGGAATCATGGCCAAACTAAGCAATGTCTGTTAAAACTTGTTTAGTTTACTGTAAAGTGTTGTTTACAAAAAACCACAAGTGGTTGTTCTATTTTATTGAAAATTTACTCGTTATCATATAGTTTTTGCAACAGTGTCAAACACTCTGCCTTTGAGCCAGGGGTTAACCCCAGGTGTCCTGTGTTTTCCAAAGGCCCATGTTCTGAGGGAGAGGACACAGAGAGGGTGACACCAGCCATGTCCTTGGATCTGGAAAATGAAACTTGCCTCCACCCAGCCTTGTAACCCGAAGCCAGATGGAGAGAAGAGCAGTCAGAAGCCCAGCCTTGAACTTTCCCTGCCCTCTCTCACATCTCCACATCAGCCAAACAAAAGCCACAGGGCCATATACAGCAGTGGGAGCCCTGAATTCTTCAGCTATGGAAAATTGCAAAAAGTGTACAGTTAGGCTACTGTAACCTTTAGGTCCCAGGCACCAGCAACAGTCTTCCTGACATCCTGGGAGAGGACATGTATCACAGTCCCTGGGGCCAGGGCTGGGCCGGCCATGACCGTTCGTGTCTGGGAAGGACAAGCACCACATAGCTGAGGTTGTGCTTTCCGGCAGCTGCTGGTTCCTCCTGTCCGTATGCTGGTTGCGGCTCTGCCACAGGAGAGCAGCTCCCCCGGTCCCAGGGATCTACCCTCCTTCCCCAGCAAAACAAACAAAGAGCCTGAGACCCTAAGACACCATACACAAAAGACAAATCACATTGAAATGACTTAAAACAACGCAGCTATTTAAAAACTGATTATGAAGGGGCAAACGAAGCTTAAACACAGTGAAGACACAGGTGAACTCCTGTGGTGACTTGAGAGTTTAAATCCTGGTCCAACGGACTTTCAGGGAATCATGACAACCCTTCATGGGGAAACAAAGTTTTCTTAGTTCCTAAAACATGAGAAATTTCTTGTAAGGGACAAGCGAAAGTAACCGCATTGGATTTGAGGTTTGTTTTCCATCAACAGGAAACGGCGCAAGGAGCAGCGGTGGCATCTCCAGCTCCCCAGGACCGAGGGAGAGGGACGGCCCTGCCAGCTCCAGGGACTGGGCGCACAGGGGTCTTATGGGAGAAGGGTCCCCCCGAGCTGGGAGGTCCGTGCACAGGCGCGTGATGCCGGCGCCTGAAGGTTCCTCTGACTGTATTCAAAATTCACCTTTTCAGCTCAAGCAGCCCTGGGGACAGCAGCCTTCTCCTCTGTCTCATCACAGAAAACCCTGCTCCTTCCAGAAGCGGCTGCAGCCTTCACAGCAGCTCAGACACGGGCTGGTCCCATGGGGACTTCAAAACAGTCTTGACAAAGAGGAATAATCCCTTCACACCCCACAGTGCCTTTTCTTCCTTTAAACAAAACAAGGATCGTTCATAACCGCACTCATGAAAATGAAGGTTTTCAAGAAAATTTCCGCAGAAGAGATTTGTCGACATGGCGTGAGCAGCGCCACTGCAGCTTGCTCTGCTGATATAGAAATGGTTTTATATTATGCCTCTTTAAAAACATACTGATTGAATTATTATGTAATAAGTGACATAAATGATGGGTTTTAATTCCCAGAAAGGAATAGAAATAGTTCAAATGGGATTGTAATAAATAACAAAGAGACATTACATTTCAGGTTAAAATTATCGATACAAAACAGACCCCAGTTCTTCATGAACTGCTCATGTGTTCTCTCTGGTCCTTGTGTACTTGCTCTCCTGCTCAGAAAACAGTAGGGGCATGGCCTTCCTGTGCTCAGAATGAGCATCTGCCCAGGAGAAGTCCCATAAGTGAAGAACACGGGATACAGAGACGCACAATGAAAGTGGGGCTTGTTAGTCACAAACGTCTTATGTGTTCTATAATCCCACCAGTGAGAAGGCAGGACGCACAGAAATGGTCGAAACATCCTGAACATTTAACTGGGCACACAAGTACTGCAATTAAAAAAAAAAAAATCAAGCTAATACTGATAAAATGAAAACCACAACACCACGAAGATACAAAAGCACGTCATAGATGGGAAAAGCTTGGAAGATATTGTACAATGCCTTTTGTGACCAACATGCATGGGACTCCCCACAGAGGTGCCCTAGGAAAGGAACGGGTGTGAGTTATTTTGCGGGCGAGCAGTTTCCAGGGTCACTAATAGTACCCGCAAGGGCAGACCCTATTTCGATAACCAAAACCAGGATGTAGAAAGGAAGCCTCGTGTGAGGCGAGGCGGCCCACAGCAGGACGGCCTGGAGGGGAGTTGCTCTTCAGGGCACAGCCTTTTGGAAACTGAAACCTGTTTCTTGAAAACTGGCTCGTGCTTAGGGCAATGAGTCCTTATGGAGAGTCCCAGGACAGCACCTGCTGGAGTCCATCTTATTGGAGCCCAGTAGGAGCTCGTGCTCACTAGGCTTTGCTGGGCTGAAGACTGCCCCACTGTCAGGGACACCATTCCCTTCTCCAGTCTTACAAGGGGTGCTGCTAGCTGCTGTGCTCTGTGCCTGGGCGGGGCGGCCCTACTGGAGCCAATGAGGGGTCATTTCACCGGCAGTGCTCCAAGTCAGGCTGGGGGTCCAGGCGACCAGCCTTGTTTACTGCTTTCGTCTCAGCAAATAAACATGTTATTTGGCTTCAAAATAAACGTGATATGTTCAGGAACTTTCATCAAAGTATTTTCATCAAAATGGATTAAAGACCTAAATGTGGGACACCTGTGTGGGTCAGTAGGTTAGTAGGCTCAGTAGGTCTGTCTTCAGCTCAGGTCATGGTCCTGGGGTCCTGGGATTAGAGTCCTGCATTGGGCTCCCTGCTCAGTGAGGAGGCTGGTTCTCTTTCTTCCTCTGCCTGCTACTCCCCCTGCTTGTGCTCTCTCTCTCTCTCTGTCAAATAAATAAATAAATAAAATATTAAAAAAAAAAAAAAAGACCTCAGTGTAAGACTTGAAACCATACACCTCCCAGGAAAAAAACAAAACAAAACATAGACCATAATCACTTTAGCATCAGCCTTAGTTAACAGTTTGCTAGACATGTGTCTTCAGGCAAAGGGAATGAAAGCAGACAGAAACTACTGGGATCACATCAAAACAAACGGCTTCTGCACAGTGAAGGAAGCCATCAACAAAAAGAAAAGGCAACCAACTAAATGGGAAAAGGTACTCACTAATGACATATTTAATAAGGGGATAATACCCAAAATAGATAAAGAATGTACACAACTTAACACCAAAGAAACAGATAATCTGATTAAAACGGGCAAAGGAGCTGAACAGACTTTTTTTTTTTTTTTAAGAAGACAAGAAACACATGAAAGACAAAAGACACATGAAAGATGCTCAGCATAACTTCCCATTTGGGAAATATAAATCAAAACCCCCATAAGACCATCACCTCATCACCACCATCACCTCACATGTGTCAGAATGAAATGACAAGTGTTGTCAACGATGTGGAGAAATGGGAACTGTTGGTGGGAATGCAAATTGGTGCAGCCTCTCAGGAAAACAGTCTGGAGGTTCCCTACAAAGTTAAGTAGAAATACTATAGGATCCATAATTCTTCTTAATGGGTATTTACCAAAAGACAATGAAAACACGAATCCAAAAAGATATGTGTACCCTTATGTTCATTGCAGTATTATTTATAATAGTCAGGATATGGAAGCAGCCCAAGTGTCCATCCATAGATGAATGGGTAAGGAAGGTATAATATATTAAATATGTCTGCAATGGAATACTACTCAGCCATAAAAAGGGTGAGATCTCGCCATTTGTAACAACATGGGTCGACCTAGAGGGTATTATGCTGAGGGAGATAGGTCATACAGACAAGGATAAAGACCATAGGAGTTCACTTACAGATGGAATTCAAAAACAAATAAACAAACAAAAACTAGAAGTGGACCCATAAATGCAGAGAACAAACTGATGGTTGCCAGAGGGGAGAGGAATGGGGGAATGGGCAAAATGGGCGAGGGGGAGCGGGAGTGACTTCCCTGTGGTTGCAGGGATGACAGGAACAGCATAGGGAGTGTAGTCAATGGCATCGTACCAGGGCTGTATGGTGACAGACGGTAGCTATATCTGTAAACACAACATAAGGCATACACTTACAGAATTACCGTGTCATGTGCCTGGAACTAATGGTAACCTGGGTGTCAACTCTTCTTCAATGAAAAATACATAAAGGGGGCGCCTGGGTGTCTCAGTGGGTTAAAGTCTCTGCCTTCAGGTCAGGTCATGATCTCAGGGTCCTGGGATCAAGCCCCGCATCGGGCTCTCTGCTCAGCAGGGAGCCTGCTTCCCCCTCCTCTCTCTTTCTGTCTGCCTCTCTGCCCGCTTGTGATCTCTGTCTGTCAAATAAATAAAATCTAAAAAAAAAAATACATAAAGTACAATGTTAATAAAAATTTCCCTGCTATAATAACTCTTTACATTTATTGTTCTTTTGTTTTTCTTTCCTTTATAAGTAACTCCAGGGGTAACTGGCTCAGGTTCACTTTCAGAACAAAGCCCAGGATTTTTCCTGTGTAATGTAACTAATTACTCTCTTAATTAGTTGAAGTGTGTGAAAATTCTGTCTTTATCACCAGCATAAACACGTTCAATGTGCACATGCCACATATACTTCATACAACAATAATGAACTATGACGTCTCACACTCTAGAACAACCTGTGGGATTATTTGAACTGATAATCCAGTGATGTTGACACTGAGAAACGCCTTGTCTGGAGATCCAGGCAAGACACTGGGGACAGCTGATTCATGGTGGTCTGAAACTCACCATGACCCCGGCGGTGTGGAATACAGGTAAACAATACTTGGAAATATCATTCGATGAAGGCTATTAGTTGCCCTGCAAGGTCCAATCTCTAATGAGGCGATGGAACTCCATTCTTAGGACCGTGATTCATGAACATCTGTGATCAAACAGCTCATGGCAAGATGTATTGCCCATGACCTGCTGGGCAAGGGCAGCAGAACCAGTCAGTTTCAGTTTTTTGTGGAAATCCCTGCCTCCAACTTACATTGGAGCAACAGGTGTTTCATAAAAGAAAGATATTCTTTATGCATGATCCCTAACGGCCTTCCATTGTAATAAAAACTACACTCTTTCTATATTGGTAGTGCTTTTAAAATCAGAAACTGTCTTTTTTCTTTTTTTTTTTTTTTCCTAATTTGCTGCCTGTGTCTGATTTTCTAGCAACCAAAGGTTTTGGAAGATGGACAGTGTAATGCCTGCTGTGGTGTGCAACAGAGCCCTGCCCCACACTTCCCAGCCCCACCATGGCCCAGGCAGGAATGGTTTCCTACCCTTAGCACTACTGTCATTGCACTGACAAGTTCTTTGGGTTGGGGGCTGTCCCACGAAGGGAAGGATATTAGCAGCCCATTAGAAGCCAGTAGCTTTCTCACCCCCATTGTGAGAACCAAAAATGTCTGCAGCCTTTCCCCAATGCCCTTGGTCTGGGGCTGGTCCTCTTCCAACTGAGGAAAGCTCTGAGGGCCCCCTTCTGTGCCCAGCCCCAGAGCTCCCTGGATGACAGGGGAGGTCTTGGCTGTGAAGAGCTCACCACTCGGGGTCTCGCTCCTGCCAGCCAAACCCGCCTCCCTCAGTCCCGTGCAGGTGCCGATGGCAAGTGCTCACGCTGACCGCTGATCCCCGTGTCAGCGTCTGCTTCCCACCGAACCAGCTGTGTAACAGACGCTGGATTTCTTCAGTTCACAGAGACACATTTTTATCCCACTTAATCATCAGTGAAATCAGATTGTCCTCAAATCGATGGCGTGCTATACATTAATTGGCAGCCTGTTTTCTTTCTTACAGTAAATAAAATAAGCCTTAAAATGAATCCTGTTTTAGTTGATTAAATATAATAGATGAAATTACAATTTGGCCTGAGAAAACAATGCTTTAGCCTCAGATTATCCAACGTTTTAATCGAAATGCTGGCTGGGGAGCGAGGGTAAAATTAGGTATCTGCGCTAGCTATCTTTTCACTTTGTAATATTTTGACGTAGCAATGGTGTATTATTTTATATAGTGTATTTAAAATTATTAATCATGAGAGATGCTTATGCATGTGGCCATTCACCCAGGCTTATGCCTGTGTCCGGGTGTATATATCTAATCTACGTCTGAATAGGTTATAAAGTGATAGATACAAACAAAGCTGCCATATTTTTTTTAACTCTATTTTCTCATTCAGTTACCTTCTTGAAAATATACATGTGAGAGCCAGTGTCCTCTGTTCCACATTGTATTTATAGCGTCTAGGTCATGACCTGTCTCATCCCTAACCTACCTCACCGTCTCTTGTCCTGAGTCAGACCGTGCAGAGCTGCAGCTCGAGGCGTGTGTCCTGAATCCTACCCCCCTCCTCCTCCAGGAACCTTGGCTTTCTTGCAAGCAGTTCAGTGTAGTTGCCGTCTGCTGGTACACAACTGTCTACGATCTGGCACTGGGCCACAGCAGCTTCTTTCCTCTCCCAAACAAGTAAATACTAATTATAATGTGGGGTTTTCCAGCTTTCAAAATTCTGTCTAATTAAAACAGGTCTGAATTATTTATGCATTAGTGCTCCATTTACTTTTTCAAGATGTTTAAAATATTTTGAGCTATAGTGAAACTTTCAACATTAAATTCTTCGAAGGCTCTCAGTGGAGCCATATGTGCACATTTAGAAAAGTAGCCATCATTCTGAGAAAAGACACATTCTTAAAAAGTGTGTTACATAAAACATGGGCTACTTGATAGAGCATCCGTATTAAATAGTCATGGAAATAGATTCCCAACATGAGGCTGACACCACAGCTGACTGAGAACAAGCTGTAAAGTCAAACACTCAAAGTCAAACCATAATTTCAATAATTGTATCTTGACAATCACGTGATGGCTTCACTGTGTCCTTGTGTGTAAAGTAACAGTCCTTTTATAATGTCATTGGTGGCTTACCTTGGACATCATAAGGCAAGTGATGGGGCAGCCTTAAATTCTTGGGCGGCCCAGGTCTGTCTGGGGTAGGTCTGAAAGTCCACCTTCCAAAATCCACGACACCTAGAGACCCAAGATCTGGGGGATTTTCACTCACAAGGCAAACGGTGGACTCTGGACCCCGTATCTCAATTTCTAGCTCAAATAATGACCCAATCAAATGCAATTTAATTATCTTTAGGTCACCATCAATCCGTGCGCATCTCATGATCTGACCAGTTGATTATAAAAAGACGCCACAAGACAGAATGCTTCATCATCTCTTTTTTCGGTCAGCAATTAAGACGCTGTAATTCTTGCCAGGAGCGTACTGATGGCAGCTCTGACGCCCCGCCGACCTTCATAAGTGCTATCCTGTCTGCTCTCAGGCCACGTCTCACGGTTAGCGGCAGCAGCACTGGCTACTTTTGAAACTTTTGTGACTGGTGCTGCCGGTGGCCCTAGTTAGCTCTGTGATAATGCTAGTTTAATTGAACCGGAGAATGAAATTAGCCCAACTTCCAAAAACGTTGTTCCAGATATGCTGACAAAGGGAAATCGGAAGTGAGCAAGAAACTGGCATTTAAAGAGCAAGCAGAATTTTCCTAAAATAAAACAGTTGGGTTGATTTAATGAGACCATCTTGAAAAAGTGAGTAAAGCAGTCTTGGCTTTTATTACATTTCGATACATGCCTGTTTCCTTGAAAAACCAAAACAAAAGCAAAAACTAATCACTATGCTTTTTTTTTTTAATTGCCAAATTCTGTGTTTTTGCAAGTTCTACTTACTTTACAAAGGGAAAAAAAAGTCTAAGATTTTTTTTTTCTGGTGGTTAAGAATTCAAGTTGAACGAGTGCATACATTTTTCTTTTCTTGCCTCTTTACAGAAGAGCAGAGGGCGTCAGAAACACACGGGGGCCGCGAAGTCCTTCACTGAAGGGTTTCTGTCACAAAATGCACACGGGCTCACCGAGAAGAAAACAGCAGTGTTTCTTGATGCAGCAGACACAGAAGATACGTGTTTATATGAGGGTTCAGAGATAATTATGTGATATTTGTTAGTTTAGTTGTTTTGCTTGTGGGGCCTTTCTTAACTATAAGGAGAGGCTATACGTACTATAATAACGAGAGGCTTGATGCAGGGCTAACTGGCACACAATCCTGCTTCTGCTGTGAATCCACTTCAAGCAGCCACTGTGACAACCTCTGTAGCTGAAAAGTAAAACTAGGGAGTGTAGGCAGGACCGAGCCTGCCAAACAAGGAGAAGACAAATTAGATGGATGGTGAGGTGCCACACGCTGGCACGGTGAAGATATTCCCTCTGCACGCTTGTGGCCTTGTCACCACACTGTACCCTCAGCACACTCTGGTGTTACCTGTCGCTGGTCCTCAGTAAAGCCAGAAGACGAAATCGAATCCCCAGCACTGCCAGATGCACGCTGGTTGAGCAAAATGAAGTAAATTTCCCCTCGTACTTGGGCGGTATGAAGTCAATGCCAAAGTGACTCAGACATTTGGAGAAGTCCTTTTGCTCCCTCTTTAAAGGGAATACATTCAACCGCCATGTTTTAAATGGATTCAACATTTTATGAGAAGGGATGATTTTTAAATATCAGTTAAAAGATTTGTTTCTGACTCAAAGTCATGAGGAAATGCTCTACATTAGAATGATTGGTAGAGAAACCGGTGACTCGAAGATTCTGGTTAGAAAGATTCCAAAGTCAGGGTCACGGGGAACATGCAATGAATCAGTCACTCATTGAATTGTCTCTGAGTGTTAGACGCTGACTCCGGAAACGAGGTACCGTTATCCCTGTTTTATAAACGAGGTTGGGGGAGCGTATTCTCAAGGTCACGGTTAACGTTCCTCCTTCCTTGGCAGAAAAATGTTTGCCTAGTGACTGAAATTATGGAGAGGAACACAGGCGTGCTGTCCTGCGGGGCCTTTAGCTAGATGGATAGATGTGCCCAAGTAAAGGGAAAAATCCAGCTCGAATTTATATGTAATCAGAAAGGATGACTGAAGCCGGTGCTGCTGATGGAGTAAGTGTAGAAAGGACTTTGCCCCACTCTCACTCGATACATCAGACGGCACAGTCGGCTCTTCTCCCCCGAACACCCTGCTAAGCCGCAGAGATGATCACGTTTGCCTTCAGCACCGTCTACCAGGATTCCGCCTGCCTTCGCAGATCCTGCTGAGAAGATTAGGAGGCTGAAGAGAGTAAAATCAGTCTGATCTGAAGTGTGCATTCCAGAACACGGGAGTGCTTTTTCTGGATTTTGAGGGATTCTCAGGACTGTAGGGCAGGACCACAACAGAAGCCCCTCCGGCCTCATCGCCTACAAATGGATTCTAAATCCCTCTCGGATTCCACCATTCAGGACTACTTTGTTTGGCTTAATGAAAATTGTAAAGTGGACAAAGGAGAAATACCAGTCCTCGGTGGCCAGGCTCCTGCAGGAAGACCTAAGGTGGCCAAGTCAGACCCAGCGGTGGGTGTGGCGCCCTGTGAGGCTCGGCAGCCTTCTCAGTCTGCCAAACAGAGGGCCGAGCCTAGCAGATGTCTCGTCGCCTTCACAAGGCCATCAGCTACCCACCGAGTCAAGTCCCCTCCACTGGGACTGTGCAGTACGTGTATTCCCGTGTCACCAGACCATTATGGATCCTGAAAAACTATATTTTATTGCCAAGAAATATCGTTTATTCTTTCTTTTCTGTCTCTCTTCTTATTTTAAAAAACATTTTCCCCTCATCTTGTTTTAGTCATTAACCAAATCAGTCTTACTTACTCCCTAGATATTTTCAGAAATCCATATTTTGGTGACAACTATTCTATTTTTGTTCTGTTTTCAGCTCTTCCGTGTATTTATATCCTCCTCTTATCTGCTTTTATTCCAGTTATTTATTTTATTTTCCGATTTCTTCAGTGGAATTTCTGCTTTGGCATTTTAATAAGTTTTGTTATGGAGGTATATGATGAATTTTTATAAATTCTCTATGGACACACAGAGGACGCATCTTCTCTGTAAGGTACTACCTAACGTATCTTCATGAAATGGGACTTGATTAAATGATTTGTGTCCTCAACATGAATGCTCATTTTCCTCCTATTTAATTATGCATTTCTGAAAAGGTGTGTTATATTTATATGTCACATAAATGTTGTGTTATTATTACTATTACTATTATTGCTATGATTATGTTATATATTACATAATATATATTGTGAATGTTATAATTACAACATGTTATAGTTGCTTTCTTTCCCTCAAGACCTATTTGCACACCAGGAAGCACTTGCACTCCGTGTCTCCTCCATGGCTTAGTTCATAATGTTTTGTTTTTTGTTTTTTGTTTTTTAAAGATTTTATTTATTTATTTGACAGAGAGAGATCACAAGTAGGCAGAGAGGCAGGCAGAGAGAGAGGAGGAAGCAGGCTCCCTGCTGAGCAGAGAGCCTGATGCGGGACTCAATCCCAGGACCCTGAAATCATGACCTGAGCCTAAGGCAGCGGCTTAACCCACTGAGCCACCCAGGTGCCCAGTTCATAATGTTTTGACACATCTTCTTTGTTGGCTATGACTTTGTTCTTCTGGGTCTCAGTTCTTCAGACCAACTTCTTTCAGCAAATGTTAACATTATATCCTATAAATTTTATCTCTGTCCATTTAATTTCAATGTGACTTTGTCCGTCCATGTGATTCTTATGAAGAGCTTCTTACTGAATTGTGCTTTGTGTTTCTAAACCTGATTGGACTGTTACACTTTCAGTAAGTGAATTCAGGATCTGGTGGCGCTGCCAGCCACCACCTGCCAAGAGATGGCCAGGGTTTCCCTTGTCTGATTACTTCCACACCTTCAGAGCATCCGAGATCACTGGGCATCAGCTTCCTCCATGGATGCCTGTCCAAAGTTCAGCTTGAGCCTCAGGAATGGGGGGTGAGGGGGTGGGGCAGAGCTCTGTCCCCTCGTAAGCTCCATGGACATGCCCAGCACGTGGTCTGCAGGGCTTGGCAACTGAGACAGAAGGTCCAGGCTTAGGACAGACACTCAGGATACATCGGAATATATGGGACTGTAGAGGTCTCAGTAACACCAATGGGATGAGGAATCATGGAAGCTTAGCAGCAGAGAAGATTCTAGAAGGTAATGGTCAGTGCTATTCAATGCTGCCTGGATGTCATAAAATGATGGAAAGCTATGCTTGGATTAAGCTTCAGGGAGGCCATTCGTCATCTCAAGCAGAGCAGGTTCTGTGAAAAGGGAAGAGAGAGCAGATGGAAGTTATCTGAGGTGGGGAGGGCAGGGGAGCACCGGAGACGGAAACCCTCTCAGCCCCAGTATCTCACCCGATTTGATCTCCCGTGGCATGCAGTCAGCCATCTTCAGCACAGCTCCTGCCCTTTCCTACCACAACCGCCATGGAAGTGGGCACCAGGAGGCACCACGGGGCACACTTACCTCTCCTTCCCTTGACTCTTGGAACCACCTCCACCTTGGGATGTCCATTTCAGGTCCCAGCACACGAGGAGAGGCAAAGCCCATCCCACACTGTTATTGGGATCACAGGGAACCAACCTAGGCAGTAGTAAGGGGAAAAGGCTTTATTTTATTTTACTCTTTATGTTTTTCAGTGCTGCCCATCAGAGAAGGGGAGAATGCAGTACTTAATTCATCAGGGAAATCTCATAATTTACTATTTCTTTAAAAAACCCTAATTTTAAACTTTTTAAATTTAATTCATGCATATTTAGTGGTTTTTTGTTTTATTTTGTTTTGTTTTGTTTTTACTTTTTAAAATCACCTCCTCACCAGAAAATGAGATCTTTGACCTCAGGAAATTTCCTTTAAGTCATTCCTAGCAGTGGTTACTGGTGGATGGCTAAAGTCTTCAGAAGTTTGCAGAGTCATTGGTAAATGTGCTTATTAATTTCCACCTCAGGGGTCCTCATCCAGATGGGGTCTGCCTTCCCATCCCACTTCACTGTGAAGTCTTGATTTCCATTTGTCTCAAGATCAGAGCTCTGTACCGAACACTCCAGAGGCTCAAGTCAAATTACTTAAAAAAAAAATCACTTTGAGAAGTGAAATGGGATTCTAATAATCATTATATGAAAAAAATTAGTATTCATAAAAAGTACAGAGCTTAATATAATGTACTTTTTACCCAGAAGGAAAGGCATGTGATTTTGTAATATTTGCTTCCATTTTTCTAAATTATAGACATAAAATGGTCTGATAAAGTTGAAATACTCCTTATACCCTTCTATTTGGGAGATAGGAATATGGTATATAATCCCCTTGTTCGTGGTCTCACACATTTCTATATATGTATAGATTTCTATATATGTATATGTATACACACGTCCATCTACAGTATTGGTTGGTAATTCTGTCACAGGTTTCAAACGAACTCATACTGGGTGCGACGTCATGCAGCAGACTTTCTCCCCCAACGTTGTCTTTCCAAGACCTCCCAGTGCTGATAAATGCGGATCTGTAATAGTCATTTGAGAATCATGTACTGTCCCATTACACGGATGGACCAGATGCTCTTTGTCTGTCCCCTTCTCCTCTCCGGAAGCCTTAGCCTTAGCCAGGAAGCCACACTGTGGGGCTTCCTTCACATCACCGTCGTCAGAGAGCTGGCCTGTCTCTACCACCTGGCCAGGCAGGTGTCTCTGCTTTATGGTAGGTACAATAACCCCACAAAGCACTTGCTTTGTTACATTTTTGTTTAAAATACAGACTTTAGGTATGAGGCCTGTCTCAGCTGTGACACTCTTCCATCTGTTTCCTTGTGTGCTTGGTCCTTCCCGTCCGACAAGCAGCCCTCCTGGCTGGGGTGCAGTTCTTGCTGGCTGGCCTTTCTGGTGCTGCTTCCTTCTGACCCCCATGCAGGAAGCCCTGCCGAAGGAGAAGTGCTTTCTTTCATGCCTCTGTTTGTAGGAGGCGATTCTTACTGCTGAAGTTGATCCCACAGTCCTACAGATGACACGATCAAGTATCTCCCCAGAAACAGGAATCCAGAGGTTTGACCATTTAATATTCCTTTTACATCACGTGACCCGTGAATATAATAAACACGACAGAGAAGCGGGTGCTCAGTGTTGCTGGTGACTAGCACAAGGCAGAAATAGGACTGGGGCTGAGCCTTGAAGCATGGGCATGTTTGGATGCTGGAGAAGAGAGGGGGTGGGTGCCCAGAAGGGAAACAGAGGGCGCAGCCCAAGGAGGAAGCTGTGGGGGTGATGGGAGCAGCAAGAAGTTTTTTTCCTGGGAGAGGAGACAAGTGCTGTAGATAAAGAAGATAGTATCAAACCTTGAACCCCTATCTTGTCGGATGCACAGAGCTCCCCACTGGAGATGCTGAACCAGAATCCTGCAGGCACGGAAGGAATCCAATAACAACACGGAGATGAGAACAAACAAGTCACAAATCCATCCGCAGATTCCAAGTTTATTAGCTTCATCACTTCCGTGTAAATTTGGACTCTGATCTTCAAGACAGAAACTTAATAAGGGACTTGAGGATAATTTCAAGTCATTGAATTCAGGAGTTGAATTAATGAGAGCAATGGTCACTGGATGCCACAAGGACAGTCTCCAGGTGGGAAGCGGGCGGCTCCCGTACAAACCACTGCCCACCAGGACAGAGCCACCACCTACACAACTGCCCGGAACCGTGTGCTGCCCCTGCTCCCGGTCACCTGCTCCGGCACTGACTGAGCCCGGGTCCCATGCCCCAGGAGAGTCAGGCACGTCAGGGTCAGAGCCCAGGAGGCCTGGGCCTTCCACCAAATCTTACAAAGTGAGGGATTTCCAAAACATGTTGCAAAGACCACTAGAAAACCTGACAACTGGCCGTCCTACCTACAAGCAAATTGGCTATTTTCCTAGGGGGTAATCAAAATTGTTTCAGTGACTTTCTCCTGAAACGGCTTAAATAGTGACACTAACGTGGTCAGACAAAAGCGCTGGTGGGTGAACACAGACCAAACAGCTTCCTGCAGTCCCAGCAAGTGCTGGGATGGCCGACCCGCAGCTGACCATGGCCTCCCGTGGAGCCTGCAAACACCCGAGCGCTCCTCATCTCCTGTCTTCTGGCCGTCTCGGGGCTCAGTCTGCCTCCAACCCCCGCCCAGCTGGGCTGTGGAATGCTGGGGGGGTAGCGCTGCCGATGTGGGTGCCCCCAGCCGTGCCCAGATGTGGCTTCTCTTCAGTCTGCATGCATCAGGTGCAGCGTGACCTCACTCTTCCACCGAACCCTTGAAACTGGGTCTTCACTCTCTAAGTAGCCAAACCGGGCCTTTGGGCAAACCCAGGCCTGCATCTAGGGATAAGCAGAACCTGTGCTTATTCAGTAATGGTTTTCCGCTCCTCTGGAAATACAAGAAGACCCTCTAGGGTTGACCCTGTTTTCCAGAATCCTTAGACAAATCCTTGGCTTCCAGCGCCCCTCCAGGCTCACTGTGCCCCCAGGCTCCCAACTTGAGGCCCTCCCACCTGCCCCTTGAGGGATTGGGGCTCCTGCACTGACCTCCGCCTGGACCCTCGCCCACCTGCCCTGTGGTGTGCCTGGGGTGGGGGCTGCCAATGGAGGAGCCCCCCTGGGTGCTTCCATGGCTGCATCTAGTCCCACAGCATGAACTCCCCCCTGGGAGCCGGTGGTAAAGCTGGAGTTAGGGGAGGAGGCCATGTCCCGAGGCTTACCTGGATGCCAGGGTGGGCGCTCCTCCCCAGGATCCTGACCTCTGTGAAGCCCAGAGGGCACACATCTGTGTGGCCAGAGGCAAGAAAGCAAATGGAGGCCCCTGTGCGAAAGATCCAAAACACTGGAAAGTCATAGTCCAAACCCACCGAGTCTAATATCCCTTTTACACAAACACCCTCGCAAGCGGCTGGAAGAATTCTCAGACTGTCTCCCGAAATGGACAGTGTGGAGACAGCCCAGGCTGAACAGAGCATCTCTCTTGGGTCAGGCCTCCACCATCAGAGAAGGAAACCAGCCCCCGACACCTGGGGACTTGGAAGGAGGGCTCAGTGTGGCAGTCACTGGGTTCTCCTGCTGGACATCATCTCAGACAAGGTCAGACAAGGTCACTCTGAGATGATAATAAAGTGAGACAAGACAAGGACCCTTCATTATGTATCTGAACACAGGTAGAAACAGTCACTATACTAACCACAGAACAGCAAACCGCCCAGCCCCTGGCTTCTCCCCAGTTACGTCCTGACCCTGAGGCCAGTCTGCTCTCTCCACAGATGGGACTTTCTGAACTAGCCCATCACACAGCTGTCCCTGCTAGAGTGAGTCTCTGCTTCATGAGCTCTTCACCAAATGACCCAAACACACCCCAAATCTTAGAGTAGTTAACCCCCTTACAGAGAGGCCCCAAGGTCTCTGGTTCCCCAGTGAGTAATTCACTCCACTCTGCAACGATAGGGATGCTGAGCTCCCCGTGGTGTTTCTGGAGCAGAAGACGCACTCACCCTAAGCAAGTCCCGGAGAAAAGATGGAATGGGGAATTCTGAGAGCCCTGAGCCCGTCCCGCCCGGGAGCGACCGGCATCCGTCATGCAGACTCAGCCGAGCTGGGGCCTTGACGGCTCTCATAGGGGCAGACCCCGCTCAGCCGCTTCTGCACTCTTGCCTTTCCTCATGGAGACCCAGGAGCCTCCTCCTTCCGTGAGGCAGCGTGAAGACCTGTGGCGTCCGGCAAAGAGACGTGGCCCAGGTTTAAGTGATACCGTGACCACAAGGGCAATTCTATTCAGACATTTTGCACCATGAGTGCATTTCGCCCAAGTGTTTTCAAAATGTCTGATCCTTTCTTCATTTTGATTTGAAATTCCCAACTTCAGATCTAAGCTGAGAGGCAGTGGCTCCCCCCTTCGACCTGCACGTAATGAGGTCGGTTGAGAAAGCCGGGTTGTCTCAGCACGCCATGATATTGCTTGTTGAGAGGAACTGGGAGAGCTTAATTCTGCTCCTTCTACGTATTCATCCTCTAGCTTGTTCCCAGATAGTGTGACTGCTTTATCGAGGCTTCTTTAAAAAGTAGGTTCAAGTGATTAGGAAAACACACACACACGCACACACACACACTAAAGGGGAAACCCAAATGGCAAGACCTCGAGAGAGAGCCCCTGCCCTGGGTAGAAGTCCCTTCCCGGCCCTTCCCTGCCCCACCGACAGGCCCCACCGACAGGCCCCACCGACAGGCTCGCCCCACCACCGCTGCTCCCCATCCAGGTCTCCCGCACTCACAGATGACCACCACCTGAACTCCTCTCACTCCTTCGCTTGTCAGCCACCCACCATGAGAAACTGCAGACCCCTGGCCAACCCCTCACATTCTGTAATTTTCCCTGTGATTCTGTCCCCTTGTCTTTCCCTCAGGAAACCCTAAATGCCCTGGAATCCCATCAGCAAGACCTCATTCTTCCCTCCCGTCACCTTGGTGTTGTAGTAACTCCCCCAGGACACCCTCAGGAGCCTTGGCCACCTGTGCAGGGGGAAGGGTCATGTCCGCTGGGCCTCTGTGGCTGATTTTAGACCCTGCTCTGACTTGCTTTCCTCTAACCCCCAGCCTTGAATCTCACATCTGTGGACTAGCTCGCCTGCTGTCCCTTGCTGCCCTGCCCCACGTTTCTGAACCTCAGCTCTGAGTCTACATACACGTACCAAGATTTCCAAAGATTTCCGAGCCATGAGCTTCTTGGGACAGAGAAGCTTATTAAAAATGCAAAATCTCAGACGTCACCACAGACCTCCAGACTCACATCTGAGACCCTGGGTGATTCGTATCCACAGGAAAGGCCGAGAAGGGCCCACTTCTGGAACACAGCTGGAACCCCTCCCTCATCTCAACATCCTGCCTCCCACTCTCTGACCAATACTTTTGTTTCTCCAGGTCATTCTCTCCAATTTCCTCCATCATCAACATGGCTTTGGGTGGCACTGGGACCTCAGTTCCACTGAATGGGCCAACCATCCCCCACACCCGTGATGGCTTCTCCCCGGCCTTCCCTAGAGGGGTGCAGACCAAGCCTAACCCCTCCATAGCACAGACTCCTTCAAACCTGAAGCTCTGTTCTTGCCTGTTTGCCTCTGCTGGGTGAAACCACAGCCCCCGGAATTATTAAGCCTAACACTCCACCTTTATTGTGCCTCCATTCAGGAAACAAACATGGCGGAGAAAACCCACACAGCTCCTGTGATGGGTCTCGTGTCATCCATGACGCCTTGGAGCAGGCAGGTCCTGGCAGTCTGCCTCAGGCTCCTCTGGTCCACAGAGCTGCCACTTCCCCACACGAGTATGCCCCATCGTCTCCTCCTTCCTCAACCCCCAGCACATCCACCTGCACCAATGGCCCTGCCCCCTACTTCACCGAGATAGTGGAAGCCGTCACAGGAGAAGAGACTCATACCTCATACGTGCACATGTGTACCAGCATCACTTCCGTGTGCTCCTCTGGCCGATCTCATGGGAAGGGGAGACACAGACTCGCTTGGCGTAGAAGCCTGCACAGATTTAATCATGCACGAGAATTTGACTCTGGGCCTCCCAACCATCAATACAAATCACATGCATGAGCCATTCTGCTTGTAAATCACTCTAAACGGTCATATCCCCATCTCCAGAGCATTAGCCATGTGTACTTTTTTCATCTACCAGCAGGCCTCCGGATCCTGGATCCTACTCACATGTTCTTCTCTGCAGGTGAGTCTTGAAGACCATTTCTTCTCAAATAGTCTAGTGTGTTTCAGACCTTCACTCTTCACTAAGGGATGATGGGGGCATTGATAGCAGAGGGAAACCATTTCTAGCAACAAGCGTTATACATGGCACATATAAAAAACATTTTGGCAGGTTTTATGATGGAGGTAGAAATTGGTTCTTGGCACTCTTAATCTCAATCTTCTGTGAAGTGACCAACTCGTGGTTCCAGCTCAGGGTCATGATCTCAGGGTCGTGAGATTGAGTCCCGTGTTGGGCGCCGCACTCAGCATGGAGCCTGCTTAAGATTTTGTCCTTCTCCCTCTGCCCCTCCTACTGCTCCCACTTTCTCTATAAAATAAAAATAATAAAACCTTTTAAAAAAGAGATTTTAAACTCATCATTCAAGTATTAGCTGTGATTCTGCTGTTCTCTGGTTATATTTTTCGGTTTGCCAAGAAGAGAGCAACCACACTCTTGGCTTCACCCTGAAAGGCTGACCTTGGGTTCCCCACTGACATGCCAGAGAGAAGAGCTACCTTTCCCATCCATGTCAGTTTTTTCTCTCTGTGCCTGGCACGTGGTCAACACATTTTCCTGCCTGGCTCCCCAAAGCCTTTCTGCAAACATTATACTGGTGCTTGAAGGTTTTTCTTTTTTCTTTTTCTTTTTGTTTTAGTATTATGACAGAAAGCACAATTTAAGCCATCTAAGATATAGATATAGATAAGATATAGATAAAAATATGTGTGTATATTTAATATATTTAAATATATATATATATTTTTATTTTGTAGTTTGTAGCTTTCATTGACTTTTTTATTAATTTATTTATTTTCAGCATAACAATATTCATTATTTTTTCACCACACCTAGTGCTCATGCAATCCGTGCCCTCTATAATACCCACCACCTGCTACCCCAACCTCCCACCCACTCCCCGCCACTTCAAACCCCTTAGATTGTTTTTCAGAGTCCATAGTCTCTCATGATTCACCTCCCCTTCCAATTTACCCCAACTCCCTTCTCCTCTCTGCTATTTGTTATGCTCCACAAATAAGTGAAACCATATAATAATTGACTCTCTCTGCTTGACTTATTTCACTCAGCATAATCTCTTCCAGTCCCGTCCATGTTGCTACAAAAGTTGGGTATTCATCCTTTCTGATGGAGG
The DNA here is from genome assembly GCF_964662115.1 of Mustela nivalis. Classification (NCBI taxonomy): domain Eukaryota; kingdom Metazoa; phylum Chordata; class Mammalia; order Carnivora; family Mustelidae; genus Mustela; species Mustela nivalis. Next base: position 144,100 of record NC_139032.1, on the reverse strand, counting down.
CATAATACTCCATAGTGTATATGAACCACATTTTCCTTATCCATTCATCCGTTGAAGGGCATCTTGGTTCTTTTCATAGTTTGGCAACCGTGGCCATTGCTGCTATAAACATTGGGGTACAGATGGCCCTTCTTTTCATGACATCTGTATCTTTGGGATAAATACCCAGGAGTGCAATTGCAGGGTCATAGGGAAGCTTTATTTTTAATTTCTTGAGGAATCTCCACACTGCTCTCCAAAGAGGCTGCACCAACTTGCATTCCCACCAACAGTGTAAGTGGGTTCCCCTTTCTCCACATCCCCTCCAACACGTGTTGTTTCCTGTCTTGTTAATTTTGGCCATTCTAACTGGTGTAAGGTGGTATCTCAATGTGGTTTTAATTTGAATCTCCCTGAGGGCTAGTGATGATGAATATTTTTTCATGTGTCAGATAGCCATTTGTATGTCTTGATTGGAGAAGTGTCTGTTCATATCTTCTGCCCATTTTTTGATATGATTGCCTCTTTTGTGTGTATTGAGTTTGAGGAGTTCATTATAGATCCTGGATACCAACCTTTTGTCTGTACTGTCATTTGCAAATATCTCCAAGACAGCATGGTACTGGCATAAAAACAGACACATAGACCAGTGGAACAGAGTAGAGAGCCCAGATATGGACCCTCAACTCTATGGTCAATTAATCTTTGACAAAATAGGAAAAAATATACAGTGGAAAAAAGACAGTCTCTTCAATAAATGGTGCTGGGAAAACTGGGCAGCTATATGTAGAAGAATGAAACTCGACCATTCTCTTACACCATACACAAAGATAAACTGAAAATGGATAAAAGACCTCAACGTGAGACAGGAATCCATCAGAATCCTAGAGGAGAACATAAGCAGTAATCTCTTCGATATCAGCCACAGCAACTTCTTTCAAGATATGTCTCCAAAGGCAAAGGAAACAAAAGCGAAAATAAACTTTTGGGACTTCATCAAAATCAAAATCTTCTGCACAGCAAAGGGAACAGTCAAAAAAAACAAAGAGGCAACCCAAGGAATGGGAGAAGATCATTGCAAATGACAGTACAGACAAAAGGTAAATATATTAAGTATATATTTAAATTAAAAGGCCTTCAGATGAGAAACTAAAAGGCCACCTAATAATTTTTCAATAACAAATCTGTTTTTTCCTTTATAAGGGACAGTGGCTAATTTTGGAGCAATTACTCATCTCTTGCCATGTTTCATTACGTTTTCCTTATTTTAAAAGATACTGTTCTTTCTGTTTAGGGACCACAATGCCCAGGAGACCTTCACACTGGCCTTCTCAGGCTGCGAGTCCTGTTCAAGTGCCCTCTAGAAACCGTGTGTGCAGTGTCCTTCACAGAGGGCAAGAGGATCGATTAAAAAAGCGGTGTCTCCCTCATGGAGTTTTGAAATCAAGTGTGTCGAAAAAGCCTATATCACATTCTGCCCCCAGGTCTTGTTCTAATTTAATCACATTCATAGGAAACAAGGATATCGATTTCTATGGGCACCTTGCAATAACTTCAGGTACATGACATCACAACGAAATTGCAAGCCTAAGCAACATTGTATAACTAATGAATGCACCGAAATAAAAAACTGTACGGACATGTTTAGAGGAATGCCAAAATCTGAAAAGATTAAATTGCTTAAACCATATAGCAAATACTCACAGACCTACTGCAAATAAGCATATTGGTTCTGAAAATGCCTTCCCTTAAGCAAAAGTGATAAAATGGAGTCTTTGGGGGGCCAACCAAGGACATTCCAAAACTTAATTAAAGAAGGCATCTTTTTAAGAAAATCTGTTTAAAAATTAAATTACAAGTTTCATTCCTCAATTGTGAATGTGCATACTTATGTTTTCATTCCATTGATCATAAAATCTTGCATTCATTATTATTTTTCAAACTATTTATTTATTTATTTATTTTCTAAGTGATGTCTGCATAGTCTAAAGGATACCTGAATTAGGGACAAATCATATACTCAAGCAAATTTACTAGAACAAAGCTTATATGTGGGATTATCAAACAAGGCCTATCCTGTCCTACAGTGGACACTTGGCAATGTCCAGAGAAATGTTTTGTTGCCACAGTTGTGGGTCAGGAACAGGAAGTGGGTATTGGAATCTGGTCGCTAGAGAGGAGGGTTGTTAGTAAACAGCCCACAGTTCACAGGACGGCCTCCACAATGAAAGCCCTGATTAACTCGGTTTGCCAAGGGTGTCGAGGTTGAGAACCGCTGATGGAAGTGTTTCGTGCCTCGGTATGGCTGAGTGCTAGTCCCTATCTTACTGATACCGTGTTTTGTTGGTCTGCTCACCTGCTGATGGGCTAGGGTTGTGCTAGTCCCTATCTTACTGATACCCTGTTTTGTTGGTCTGCTCACCTGCTGATGGGTTAGGGTTGTTTCCCGTATTTGCCTCTTTCCAGTAACGCTGCTATGAACATTTGCGAGCAAGTCTGTACACACAAGTGATTTCCTTTATGTTGGATGCACAAACACTTTAAATTTGATGAATTCCTTTTTGTCAGGTTTTTTCTTTTATGGATTGCACTTTGACTTATGTGTCCATTTGCTCTTTGCCTGCCTCAAGCTCAAGATATTCTCTCCTAGGCTTTCTTGAAGAAACTATACACTTCTAGTTATTATGTATAAGTCTAGTATCCATTTGGGGTTACTCTTAAGTGTATTACATAGTAAAGTTCAACCTTCGTTTTTTTTTTTTTTTTTTGCATGATGATATCTAATTTTTGCCAGCACAATTTATTGAAAAATCTGTCCCTTTTCCACTGAATTCCTTTGGCACCTCTGTCAAAAACCAACCATTTCTTTCTTATAATAAGTATCATGTACATTATTGTAAGTGCATTTTAAACTCTATGCTTGGGTAATCATATTTTATCTCCCTTCAATTCTAAGACTTAATAACATCCACCACTTAGAAATCATAGTGTAGATTGTCTTTGGATAATCTACTTGGGGAGAAATGAGAAACAATGTCAATTCTAATTCAAAATATTGAGAATTGGAAAGATACTTTGGAACTGGGACTTTAACCTTTGCTTAAAGTAAAATTATAGTCTACTATAGCATAATTTTGTGCTAAAATTTTTTTTTGGATTTATATTATTATTTCCTGTGATAAGTTTCCTGGAAATTAGAGAAACATGACACATATCCCACCTAATATATTCCACTTGTACTGAATGTTTCTCTGACAGTGAATAAAAGCACATGCACAAATGTCAGGTGAATTTTGTCTAAATTTGAAGGGGACGCTAACTGCTCTATGATTTTTGATTCCACCTCTAGTGAAGCCTGACTAGAAACATGGGGAGAGAATGTGGCTGATGAGAGAAAACACATGGGTCTAGTCCCACAAACATCTTTGATGCACAGCCGCAGAGAACCTGTTCAAATCACAAACAAAGGCCAAATCCAGGCAGAATGCATAAATTCATTGAGATGTCTGTTTTTTTACTTCTGCTCTTGATGTGTGTGGCGGGTTACATTTCAAGTCCACACCATTGTCCTCAAAGAATGTGGACATCACACGCTTTCCTCTCAATGCAAGACAGAGCCATAGCTAGGTCAAGAGCAAGCTTAAATGGTTTCTGGCTTTAAGGAAAATAAACATCTTTCAATAGCAATTTTGCTTTATTCCCCTCCTTGAAGTTTTCACCTCTAGTCCGTTTCTGTTCCCCCTCATCTACTTTATTTCCAGCTGTCTCTTCTAAAGACATGTCCTGGTCTTGTTTTGCAAATGCCAACAGAGAAAGGGAGGCCACAGCATAGGTTTCCACAGAAAGCAAAGCCCTCTTCTAAAACAGAACTTGCATCACATTTTTAAGAGACTAGGGCCATAGCTCAAAGCCTTGGTCTTATTTGAATCCTACAATAATTAGGAAAATTTTACTTCGGTGTTACTCCTAACACCAGAGTAGATTGGAATTGATAAGTCAGATTGGAAAAGTCTGTAACAGACTAACAGTGATTAATGAATGCACCACAGGATGGAGGAGGCTGAGCAGAGCCTCCCACAGCAAGCCCAGGGCCTCGCACAGCCCTGGCAAGAGCAGGGTTTCATCTGCTAGAGCCCTGGCTTAGCAAGAAATTCACATCATCATAGCAATAAACAAACCAGGGCTGACAATCGGAAGACACACTCTTCCTGTTGCAGATCGAACTTACTTTTCATACTGGTTCTACTCTCTTCACTTGTTTGACAATTTCTGTACAAATGGATGTATTGATAAGTCCTGATACCTATGACAGTGATACAGGATAAGATAAATATTATAACTGCTATGACATTAGTAAACAAAGAGAAAGGAAAAACACAGAGAATGCAGGTTATAAATTTTGAAACAGTAGAGACATCATTGCCTAATAAGTCAGGTAAAAATTCTTTTCTCTGTAAACAAAGAATCTACCTTATCATAAGTTAGAAACAACAAAATGTCAGGAATTCTGAAGGTACGTGGTGTTATGAAAACAGTTCACTTCTGGGTTCCTCCAGTCTTAAATTACAGCAGTTACATGTGATTTCCCTAAGAGGATCCTTCTGTTCAAGGGATTATATTAAAAGTAAGAGAAAAGATGAATGTCAAGTCTATGCTGATACAAATGCATATGCAAGAGAGAGCAAAATGATTTTAATTGCTTATATCCTCAATTGAAGATGATGAAAGGACATTATGATGGGAACCCCACTCATATCTTTGGGATGCAATGCCACATACACTTACCTCTCAGACTGTGCACACATTTCAAGTTAATAAAAAGGCAGGCTTAAATTATTTTAAAAGCATTATTTGGCACCATCATAGAGTAGTTAAATGCTATTAATATGCAAATAAAAGTGTATTCATTTTAATAAATTTCTTTTAAAAAACTTTTTTAAAAAAGATTTTATTTATTTATTTGACAGACGGAGATCACAAGTAGGTAGAGAGGCAGGCAGAAAGAGAGAGAGGAGGAAGCAGGCTCCCTGTTGAGCAGAGAGCTCGATGTGGGGCTCGATCCCAGGACCCTGGGACCATGACCTGAGCTGAAGGCAGAGGCTTAACCCACTGAGCCACCCAGGCACCCCTAAAAAACTTTTATGACAGACTTTTAAAATACAATTATGTGACATGAACATTATCAATACTTATTGCCAAGATATTGAAGGGTTATTTATCCCACTCATTTGCAAGGAACACAGACTACCTGAAATCTGCTGCTGTCAGTGTGCTGACATATTGATACCATTAGTTCTGCTCCCGGCTCTCGGCTCTGCTGGCACACGAGTCTGGTAAAACAAATCTAGGGGCTGAGGTCAGGGCACCAGCATTTTGAAACTTTTTTTAGGTCATTCTAATTTTGTATTTAATCACTTTCTTTGGAAATAATTATCAATTCATAGGATGCTTGGGAAAACTACAGAGTTCTCCTCTGTGTATCTACCCAGGTGCCCCCAGTGGAAACATCTTACACCACTATTTCTTAGTTCCTTGTTTTAGCCATCTTTTTAAAAAATGTAGCCAAATAGAAAGTTACAAAGACAGTACGGAGAAGCCTCATGTATCCTTGACCCACTTTGCCCTCGTAGTTACATTTCACAGAGTGGAGTGATTCTGATATGCAGCAGGTTGAGAGCTCTCAAGCTACTGCCCAGGAGAGCATTTATTCAAAGGGTCATATCGAAAAGTATGAATGTCAGATCCATGAGGGGCAAATATACATGTGAAAACAAAAACAGAAGATCTCCCATTATAAACTGAAGGTGATTCACGTAGCATTAATTTAAATAGGCTGTCACCAATTCAGAACTTCTACTGGCAAAATATTCATGAGGATTAGAACTTGTGTTGTAAAAGTTGTTTCTCATGCTACTTGAATAGGATGTGGAGCCCAACAGACTCAGGCTTGTGTGGGCGCAAACGGTCACCAGGGAATTCGGGGCACGGGCTCCTGAGCCAGTAAGTGCCGTAGTCTTTGGTCTGGCTGATTCTGTCTTCAGGAACACAGACTCCACTTTACATAAGAGAAGGTAACATTTTCCCAAAAGTCATTTTGGCTTATCTATCCTGTTTTTGAACGTATCACTTTGTGTAGCTCTTTTATCCTCACTTCAGATCTTACGTTTTACAAATGTAACTTATTACATTGGTGCCCACATTTTCCCGTGAGAAGTGGAGGAAAATTATTCCTTCCACTTTATAATTGGTCTTAAATATTTTACCTACATGCACTGAAAACCACATTAGACAAGGCAGCAGTTTCTGGCTTCAGTTGTCAAACACAGCTTAGAAAACTCAAGACAAGATGGTTATTTATATTGTACTTAGTTGCATTTTTATTCTTTTGGTTTTTCTCTCTTCTTTCCTGATTCTACAACTTTAAGTCTGTTGCCATCTTATTTCTGATTTTATAACTTCTTTTAGTCTCTCTTAACGGGTTTCTGTCATTTTTGACTGAGGTCTCAGTACCAGCGTGTCTCTGGGCTGACCATGGGAGCTCCTGGAACTCAGGCAGAGGGATCTGTGCTTGACCCCAAAGACACCCCAAGGCAAGAGAGCTTCTGAAACAGGACAGGGTCATGGAAGCTATTTCATAGTGATTATATTCAACTATAAGGATTGACATCTTGGATGATTGTTAAATCTGTGAGACCAGCTGAAATAATTCATAATAAGGGGCACTTGGGTGGCTCAGTCAGCTAAGGGTCTGCCTTCAGCTCAGGTCATGATCCCAGGGTCCTGAGATCAAGCTCTGCATTGGGGCTCATCAGGGAACCTGCTGTCCCTCTTCCTCTGCTTGCTGCCCCTCCCCCCCCCCGTTGTGCCTCCTCCTCTCTCTATCAAATAAATAATTAAAATCTTAAAAAATAAAAAAGAAAATGGAAAGAAAGATTTCATAGTTATTTCAATAAATATTTAAAGTCCAAACCAAAGGGGAGCTAAGTGGAGCTGGAGAATAAACAACATACTGAGGTCATCTAAAGGGAGGAAACGAAAACGTTTCTCTTGTTGATTTTGAAAAGAGTAAGAAGGGGCTCCTGGCTCCCACTCTCTTCTCCAGACCTCCAGGAAGGTCTGACTGTGTCAGACCACCCGTGCTAATTACCTGCTCTGTCCTGGTTGTGAGCAGTGCCTGAGAAGAATTACATGTGGCGTCATTTCCTGAAAATAAAAGAATAATGTTATTAACAAAATCTCTTTTTATTAAAAAAGTACATGTCACTTGTATGCAGTGTGGGATGGACACTGAGCATTTATGAGTGATCAGGAAAGAAAACTTTATTGCTTTGCTCTCCGGTCAAGGCTGGGAAGAGACAGGGTGGTCCTAGGTTTGAACTAAACTTTGTATAAATGACCTTGGCCTTTTCTCCCTGGGAATGCATCTCTCGACCTTGAATCAAAGCTTGCCTGACAGAAGGAATCATGGGGGCTGTGAGTGGGGAGGCGTGTGTCCACGCCTTAGCTCATGTGTCCACAAGCTGGACCCTCTGGCAGGGCAGAGACCACCACCACGTGCAGCTCTGAGAGATCCGCACAGACCGTCCTAGGCCAGCCACATTTGCATAGGGAACTGAGTCTGTGTGCCTCCGGGAAGAGGCTCTGTCACCGCAAGACATCTGCCCTGCCCTGCCACGGTCCACACAGCATCTTGTGAAGAGAAATGCAGAAGGACGAGACGCCAGCAGGCAGCGCGGGTCTGCACAAATGCACAAGGAGAAGTGTCTTTCACTGGTTTGTGTTCATCTAGTCCCTTTGAGGTGTGAAATCAACATCAAATTCTTGACTATTTGGTCCTAATAGACAGTGATTTCTTCCAGCTGAGATTTGCTTTACCACATATTGGCAGCGATGTTTTGTTTTAAAGTTGGGCTGCAGTGTGTTGAGACAGAACACAATCTTGAGGAAAGGTACTGGGGAACGTGTTAGTAATTACTAGGAAGTGAAGTCTAGCTTGTCCGCTACCAGCCCTCCACCACTCTGCAGCCTCGCAGACAGCGGGCACATGTTCTTAGCGCAGTCGGCACACAGCCCGCGGAGCCGGGTAGGCAAGAAGTTCGAGGTCCTCCAAACAGAGAGGATCAGAGTCTCATCACCGACAGCTGCTTCCGATCTCAGGGTGAGACCAACAGGCAGACAGCACTGTTGTCGCAGCCCCCCCATTGCTACAAGCTCTTTTTTTTAAAGTAGTATATTTTATTCTTCATTTTCCAACAGATTGGTTCTCAATATACATTTGTCTTTTTAAAAAAATTTTTATTTTTTCAGTGTAACAGTATTCATTATTTTTGCACAGTGCTCCATGCAATCCGTGTCCTCTCCAATACTCATCACCTGGTACCCCGACCTCCCACCCCCCCACCCCTTCAAAACCCTCAGATTGTTTTTCAGAGTCCATAGCTAAAAGCTCTTCCCCTCTGGCGGGACTGACTTCCAAGGGACTTAAAGGGATGGTGCCTTTCCCACCCCTTCTTTGTCCTCTTTTTCCCCCTTTCAAAGAGACAGACATTGATGATTAAGAAATTCAAAAACAGCTGCATATTACTAGACGTGCCCAAGGGAAGGTTTTGGCTGTGGAAAGACTTGAGGAGGCCTTAAGTTTACACAGCAGAGAGACATACTACAGTGCTCGAAAAACAGACCACAGCACAGAGCCAGCAAAGCCAGTGAATGGTGGGGGAGGTGGAGACTGGTTTCTAGAGTCACCCTATTTTATTCAAATTGTTCCATTTTCAACAACAACAAAACATCATAAGGTATGCAAAAAAAAATTGGAAAGTATAAAGGGAAAACATACAGTGACAGTAACTGTTCCTGCAAAAGACTGATGGTGGACCTACTAGACTTGAAGTAACTGTCTTAATGGCGCTCGGAGAACTGAAAGACATAAAGTCAGGGAAATGGTGGGGGAATGAAGCAGCAATTGAAACAAAAAGAAACCCTAACAAGGAGCTAAAAAGAAATTCTGGGACTGAAAAGTACAATGACTGAAATGAGAAATTTACTGGGAAGATTCAAGAGCAAGTTTGAGCAGGAAGACGAAAGGCTCAGGGAATTCAGAGAGGACCATGGAAGTCACCTACTCTGAACAACAGAAAGGAAGGGAGGTTAGAGAAGAGTGAATAGAGCCCACGGGACCTATGAGACAGTATTAAGAGGACCGACATCCGTCCAGTGGAAATCCCAGAAGCAGAAGGAAAAGGAAAAAGAGAAGGAAGGAAGGGAGGGGGGACAAAGAGTCATGGAGACAGAAATGTTTAATTTCTCTTACAGTCTAACACAATTATAAAAGACACATGCTGGGATGATGTGCCCACAGACCCATGATGTGATACAACAGGAATGAACTCTTTTTAATTAAAATGAGGGAATTCTGTGGCAGCTTCTAAACTAGTGGTCAGGCCTTGAAGAACCCAAGAATCCGCATGTCTTGCCAACCTAGTGGAGCCGTTCAGTGGATCCCCTGTGGACATCTGAACGTCTGCTAACAGGGTTTCTGAGGTATTTCTGTCCCAGAAGTTACTTGTATTTGTTTGGGAAAGGCTTGAAAAACTGGCAATCTCATAACGGAGGAAAGGGTACCTTGGCTTTTTTAGTGTTCTCATTAGTGAACCCAGCACATGGGGGCAGGGGTGTGGGTGTAATCCTATTACTCAGGAGCACAGAAAGAATTTAGAATCAGAGGATAAAGGGCACCTGGGGGGCTCAGTGGGTTAAGTGTCTGCCTTTGACTCAGGCCATAAACTCAGGGTCCTGGGATTGAATCCAGACTCTGGCTCCTTGCCCAGTGGGGAGCCTGCTTCTCCTTCTGCCTGCCACTCCCCTGCTTGTGCTCCCTCTCTGATAAATAAATAATTAAATAATTAAATAAACTTTTTAAAAAATTAGAGGCTAGGAAGTAGCCTGAAAGTTGGTCAGATTCTCCATATGCACTGTCAGGTTGGCTAAACCCTGAAATAATACATCTGGTAAATGTCCAACTTATGTAGGCATTCCCCAAGCTGGAGATTTAACTGCTGTGGAGACTGGACAGCGAATACACTGGTCTTTAAACAAGCAAACCTGTACACTGCAAATCCCTCTCATTCCTTCACATCCTGAAGATTTTGTCATGGCTGAGCTGCCAAATGTTCCTAAGACAAACCTGACAGCTTTGGGACTTTCACATACTCCCAACTTAACAAAACAAAACAAACAGAAACAAGTAATAACATCAATCCCCCATCTCTGCTTTCATCTGCTTTGTTAAGATAGGAGTATGCAAAAGCTTTGAAATAATTCTGATTCGTACTGATTCGTACTGTCGGTGAATATTATAATAAAATCAAAGGAATTAGCACAACTTGAAATTCGGGAAGAGCAAACTTGTCTTGCTGGGGCATCTCGCTGACCCACGCTCACAGGAAGAGTCCCTAAGTTTTCGGTAAGTACTTTGAATTCCCACCGATGTTCCTTCCACCTTCAGGCATTTTATGCTTTAAAGTATTGTGGGAAATTTCTAACATTGGACCTGTCATTTTTTGCACATTACTCTACATTCTCACTAAGGGTCTCAGCTCTCACATGAATCAAATATAAAGAGATTTTCTAGAATACTAAATTAGTCCTTGAAGTTCATCCATCAGGGGCCGTTTCGGTCATTCTACCCATGGGTTGCAGCAAGTGACGGAAAATGGCATGACCAAATGTCTCCTGTCACCAGGGGTCAGTTTCTGCACTAGATTTAGTGTCTCCCAGAGTTAAAAAGGAATCCCAGGAGTCTCCCCCAAGTAAAGAGAAGGGCAGGGCTGATTGACACCGAATCTATCAAACCCCTTTTCTGAAGAGTAGACTAGAACCTAGAATATGAGATATTGTTCTTTCTATCAAAATTGCTGCTTTCTATCCTATTACTTGGAAGAGTGAAGAAAGGCAGAACCACATTGCATTTCCCTAAAGATGCAGCAGGTAAGTCTCGGTGTGCGAGGATACAGACAAGCTGGTTGGATCGTTAATATGGCCTTCCCACTTTATTACTTTCTTGGTGAAAAGACAGGTCCTCAAGAACTTTAAGGGATATGGCTAATGAAAAGGATTTTATTTGATGTTCACTGAGGTTTAAATCATGGAGACCATGTGGGGAGATTAATTACAATGATGGCTTCAGTGTGGGAAAGGCTTCTAGGGTGCGGCTGGGTTAGCCGACCTCAGAACTGGTTTATTCGGACTCACTGAACCTGTTTTATTAGCCCATAAGAGCTGTGTCCTACCCCCACTAACCTTCTTGCCTACAGATGAGTAAACTGAGTCCCAGGAAAAGGAACATAGTTATTAATTGACCTTTGTCTACCCTTGAAAGTTCGATCCAAAAAATACACAATTTAGTAAGTTAGGCTAATTTAAGTTTATGATTTGATTGGGTTAACAGGATACAAGTACTAAAATTTACTCATACCATTCTAAAAATTCTTGCATGGTTTTTTTTTGTGGATATGTGTGAAATTATACCCCTTTCTCAATTTTGAAACATTTTCTTGTATTTTAAAAAGGTATTTCTTGAGTCTACAGTAAGTCTTTCAGGAAACCCATCCCTAATATGAGAGAGAGGGGGGAAATATGTTTTAATAGAAAAGAAAACAGACCTTGATTTTTCATATAAGGTTAAAAAAAAAAAAGAATTAGACACATATCTGCTGTGCTGGTTCTCAGGTGCCCAAGAGGAAAAACAAAAGTAAAGACCATGTCAAGAAAACTGTTGCCACTATAGGGTCTGTCATTTATGATTTGTAAATGTATCTCCAGCAAAGTGAGGGCAAAATCCCCTTTCTCTCAGCAACTATAAATAATGCATATTTTTGTCAAAAGATTCTCCTTTAAGAAATGTAGAAAATTGATTCTGATGGGAAAAGGAAATATAACTCAGGAGGGAATGGAGGAGAAAATACACAGGGATGATTTACTCTGTCAGATTTAATGTCTCAGTATCTAGAGCATTGAGGAGATGCATCCCAGCCATGAACAAAGACAGGTCGGCAAAAACACGGATGTCTACTCTCGGACACGTTGAGTTGGGACACTGAGAACTTAGCCCCCATCAGACTGTCTCCTGCTGAAACATGGGCTAGAGCCTGTGTCCTACCCCCACTAACCTTCTTGCCTACAGATGAGTAAACTGAGTCCCAGGAAAAGGAACTGACCTGAATTTGTACGATGAGCTGAATCTCACATGATGGGTGAAGATGCCCAAAGACATTAACAATCTCACTGTAAGATTCAGACCTATTAGTTAAGTTACACAAGGTGTTCAGTTCATCTCCCATATTCCAAATGAAAAATGCCAGTAGGAATGTGGCTACAAGGCACACACAGGGGCTGGGGTAAATGCCACTCGAGCATTTCCTGGGCCTTTATCTTATGACAATATTCCCAGCATCTCAGTGATGTTGAGTCTCTGCCCAAGGGCTCCAAGGCTTGCCCTTTCTTTCTTTCTTTCTTTCTTTCTTTCTTTCTTTCTTTCTTTCTTTCTTCTTTCTTTCTTTCTTTATTTCCTTCTTTCTTTTTCTTCTTCTTTTCTTTTTTTTTTTGTATTTATTTAATTGACAGAGAGAGACATCACAAGCAGGCAGAGAGGCAGGCAGAGGGAGAGAGGGGAAGCAGGCTCCCCACTGAGCAGAGAGCCAGATGTGGGGCTCGATCCCAGGACCCCAGGATCATGACCTGAGCGGACGGCAGAGGCTTAACCCACTGAGCCCCCCAGGCGCCCCTCTGCCTGTGTTTCTACACTGGGCAAATTATCCTCACGGTGTCTCACCTGTTCCGTGTCTGCTGAGCTACAGAGTCTCAACACACTAATCCCTACTCCCCTCCCTGGTGAAGATGGTTGCCCAGCCCTCCTCATTCCCTACCCTCCTTCCTTTATTTGGCTTCAAAACCTCTGACCTCCAACATTGCAACATTGGATTGGGTTTACAGGATGCAAGTACTAAAATTTACTCATAATATTCTAAAAATTCCTCCAGGGTTTTTTGTGTATATATGTGAAATTATACCCCTTTCTCAATTTTGCAACATTTACTTATATTTTAAGGAATTTGAACTTCCTCATTTAGAAATCTAACACTTTGGTAGATTTTACTTATTTGTGGTTTTACTTATTGGTGACCTGCGTAGGATTCCACACAAAACAGCTTCATGGGAAAAGGATTTTCTTTTTCATGTCTTTATTGATAGCTCTGTGCCCAGAGCCTGGACAGGTGCCTGCCAGACGATAAATGTTATGTATATTTTTGTTGAACGATGTGGAGTGCTGTGGGAGGTTCTGCTATGACTTGTACATGGACGCTTCTCCTTGTCTGTGCAGGGAAGGTCCCCACAGCACTCTTTGCCACTCGCACATGAGGCCACCATCTACATACATAGGAAAGCATCATGATGACAATACTGTTCCTTCCCCCATCTCATTCCACGACTCCTCGTGTGCTCTAGGATGAGAAACACTCATTTCACCAACTTTATTAAAGCTCAAAACATGAACATCTACTCTCCTTTTTCTTTGCATTTCTGCTAAAACAACTGTCACTTTGAAGGAGTAGAATCCAAGGGGTAGCCTGAATGGTAGAGAATTTGGGAGGCACCCAGAGACCAGGGGATGAGAAATGCATTGGTTAACCTACCACAGTATTAGATTTCTACATGAGGAAGTGCCAACAAAAGTGTCTTTGAAGCAGCCGTACATTCCCAGGGTTCTCTGTCCAGTAAGCAGGGCCCGAAGGCTATGGCAAATTCTAGATAGCGTGCTCACATGTCCTGCTTAACCAAATACTTAAAACAAAATCAGGGCCATTCTTGCAAATAATCAGCTTTCGGCTATTTTCTTTTTAAAGGAGCTGTCTTTGTAGACCTGACCCTGCTATTACCATACCAAAAAAAAAAAAAAAAAAAAAAAAAATCAGAAGTTAATACAGAGAATTTGTATTCAACAGGATCATTGCATGAAGAGAAAAGAAGCTATTGCAATGATGGGAGGGGACCACCCAAACAGAAGATCTGAAAACATCTCCTCCAGGGGTACAGGGGTAGGATAAAAATAATAATAATAATAATGAGTTTTCTGGTGTTGGGAGGGGAGAGCAGGCCGGAAAGAGGAGTGGGGAGCCGGGGAGAAGGGTGGAGTCATCAGGTATCTGATGCCGAGGCTGGCACACACTCTGGAGAGGTTGTTCAGGCCTGGGGAAGGAGAAGGAGACCACCGAGTTCCACTAGTCAGCGCTTTGTTCTGACTGAGCACAGGGGATGAGAGGCTTAGCCAATTATTTATAAAACAAAGAATGGGAACATGGAGGGTTTGTGTCTGGCCTGTCACAGGGACATGAGGGAGCACCTGCGACTGAGTCCTGTCTACACCGCTGGTGGAAGGAGGGTCTTTGCTTTCCCATTCCGGAACACCAAAGGGCAAGGGTTTCTTAATGTCTGTGGTTTTTGTAGATCTCGGGGCTCTGTAAAGTTCCACGTGGTCAGCATCGACGCCTGATCACAGATTGTCTGTGAGAGAGCTGAAGACTCCAGACCCTTCCTCAAGGAAGAATCTGTGTTCATTTCCTATTTTCAGTTGACTACGGATTTTTTTTAACGACATGATATCCTGTACCTTACAGTGTGGTCTATATTCAGATGGATCACTCAAACATAAGATGAGCCCAAGCTGAAACTCTGAAAAACTGCAAAAAGCCCTAAAAACAGGGACAGTTAAGAACCCAAGTCGTAAGAAGAAAAATGTGTCAGGGAAATGTTAGGGCGGTTTCCACGTCATCGTTCAGGCTGTCGTCTCCCATTCGGCTGGGGAGTGAGTGGAAGGGGAGCCCCATGAAGCTGTGATTAGCACCAGAATCATGAAGACCGATAAACAGCAGTTTCTTTAAGCCTATTTCTAATTTTCAACTTTCAATAGGAGGCTGAAGATTTTCTATAGAAAACCTGTGGTCTCCATCCTCAGTCTTCTAAGCTTCAATCTGAAAGGAAGTCTATGTCCTCCCACTGCAGAGCTTGTCTCAGTATTAATGACAAATTGCTTGCCAGGATCCCAGCCAGGAGCACCCACGGAGAGGGGCCATGACCTGAAGTCTTGGGCATGGCCTGTCATGTCCCCCAGATCCCCTCTGACAGACCCCTGTGACTCCCTTAGACGCTCAGCTGTAGACTGCAGAAGGAGACTGTGAATGATCTCCCCGACAATTTCTTGCATATCATTCACTTCAATCCTGAATCCCTCCATGGAAGTTTCTTCTGGGGCGGAGGGCAGGTGGGGGGGATCTTGTTCCTATTTGGGTTCCCAAAGTAGAGCTGGCAGGACCCTGCCTATGACAGCCAGTGTCTGCTGTCAAGGATTTCTCCTCAGCTTGTCCTCAGAAGCTAGCAAAGTGAAACATTTTTCTTCAGTTCATATGCTATCTGACCACTGCCACTGCTGAAGACAACTGCTATTTTCTGAAGATTTTTATTTATTTATTTGTGACAAAGAGAGAGAGCACAGACATGGAGAATGGAAAGCAGAGGGAGAAGCAGGCCCCCGGCTGAGCAGGGAGCCTGATGCGGGACCCTGAGATCATGACCTGAGCCGAAGGCAGACACTTCACTGACTGAGTCACCCAGGTGTCCTGAAAACTGCTATTTCTAAACTACTGATAAAACATAGAAACAGTTCCACTAAAGAAACTTTAGGTGATAATCATTATTCTAAGACTTGCATAGTTATGGATCTGATCTGATCAAGGAAATACAGTGAAAGTTTTTGTTTCAGATTGCTAAGAGAAGGATTGTATTAGATGCATGGCAAGGCTAACATATGCATAGTAAATAATGACCTAATTTTAGATTATTACCATTGGACTATGTCTTAAAAGTAATGTGTAGCACTTCTACTTAAGAATTATACAACTATCTGCTTTTTGGGTGTTGAGTCTAAGAAGTTCTTTATAGCTCCTACATACCAGCCCTCTTCTGTAGTGTCATTTGTGAATGTCTTCTCCCATCCCGTGGGTTGCCTCTTTGTTTCACTGACTGTTTCTTTGCTGTGCAGAAGCTTTTTATCTTGATGAAGTCCTAAAAGTTCATTTTCCCTTTTTTTCCCTCACTTTTGGAGACATGTCTTGAAAGAAGTTGCTGTGGCCGATGTGGAAGAGATTACTGCCTATGTTCTTCTCTAGGATACTGATGGTTCCTGCCTCACGTTGAGGTCTTTCTTCCATTTAGAGTTTATCTTTGTGTACAGTATAAGAGAATGGTCGAGTTTCATTCTTCTACATACAGCTACCCAGTTTTCCCAGCACCATTTATTGAAGAGACTGTCTTTTTTCCACTGTATCTTTTTTCCTGCTTTGTCGAAGATAGAGTTGAGGGTCCATATCTGGGCTCTCTACTCTGTTCCACTGGTCTATGTGTCCATATTTGTGCCAGTACCATGCTGTCTTGATGATCACAACTTTGTAGTAAAGCTTGAAATCAATCAGTGTGATGCCCCCAGCTTTGTTATTCTCTTTCTACATTTCCTTGGTGATTCAGTGTCTTTTCTGGTTCCATACAAATTTTAGGATTGCTTGTTCCCCAATGTTCATAGTAGCAATGTCCCAATAGCTACACTGTAGAAAGGGCTTAGATGCCCTTCAACAGACAAATGGATAAAGCAGATGTGGTCCATATAGACAATGGACTATACCTCAGAAAGGACGAATACCCAACTTTTGCATCAACATGGATGGGACTGGAGGAGATGATGCTGAGTGAAATAAGTCAAGCAGAGAGAGTCAATTATCATATGGTTTCACTTACTTGTGGAACATAAGGAATAACATGGAGGACATTAGGAGAAAGAAGGGGAAAATGAAGGGGGAGATCAGAGGGGGGAATGAACCTTGAGAGACTCTGGACTCTGGAAAACTGAGGGTTTGTGGGGGGCGGGATGATGGGTGAGCGCAGTGATGGGAATGAGGGAGGGCACGGATCGCAGGGAGCACTGGGCGTTCTACGCAAACAATGAATATCGGAACATGACATCAGAAACTAATGATGTATGGTGACTAACACAACATAATGAAAAAAAATTTTGGTAAATAAAACCCTACCAAAAAAATTATACAATTATCACAATACACATCTAACAAGGGTGCCAGTAGGTAACTCTTCTGCCTGGCTTACTCCGATGTTGTGCACAAAAAGGAGATACACAAACGAGAATGCTCATCATAGTTCCCAGAATGTTGCAATACCCAGGAAAGGACCCCAGGGAGCCACTACCACCTGCTTTGCTGAGGAAGCCCAAGTGGTTCCTGCTGTGCTGTGAGCTTCTCAAATGCTCCCGGAGAGCTGCTGGAGAGCCCAGCTCACCATAAACAGAGTGGAATAGAATGAATGCTTTACTGTTTTCATTCATTAGGACCTCAAAAGAGTCTCATTTGAATTACTAATCTGTGGCATATACATCAAAGGTATTTTTTCATTAATATGTATGAAATTAGATTTGATCCAAATGAAAGGGGGGAAAAGAGCATTTGTGTGTGTGTGTTTGTTTTGTTTTGCTATTAAAGAAAATTTATTTTATAACCAGAGTGGTATGACATTGCCCATTCAAAATGAAAATTTGGTACATGTTTACATCATGTGGAAAAAGGAAACAACGTTCAGTGTTTAAACACGAATGAAAGCATACTGTAACCACTTTTGCTAGTGTCTGTTGTTTGCAAAATCCTTATATTTTCTCCAGGTAACTATTAATTCTTTCTTCCAAATGAGGGCACGAGGATTCTAAAAGGTAGGGTAAATCTCAAGATATCTCACAGAAACACCTGTAGATCTGATTCTTACTTGCAATAGAATTGTAAGATGCTTTTCCAAGTCATGGTGTCTGCGATTCACAACTACACCTTGTAATTAAGTAAGAGATTCTGATTTTAGCATTGCATCATTGTAAGAGAATATCTGAAGTACATTAGTTCAATCTCCCTAAATGGTTGTTACCATCTAAATATTTACGCTATAATCAATTTTTAGATTATGCGATAATTATACTCCTAGCTTGCTTAAAACCATGTTACAAATAATTGTTTTAAGTCGATGAACATTATTTTGCAAATCAGCAGCTCTTCCTCATTAAAAAATTTAAAGTTGCTTTAAAAGCTATTTTCCATAAATGTTCTACAAATGAGAATTCAATTCAATATAATTGCAACTCAAAAATTGAGAACACGTATTTATAGATAAGAGCCCAACTGACCAGACCTATGGGGTTCCCTGTCACCTGGTGTCCACACCAACAGGGCTAAACTAAGTAGCAGCTGGAGGGCAGGCCAAGAGAAGGGATGAGCTTGTTCAGATCAAAGGTCACATCCCAGGAGGGAGGAGGGAGACGTGTATGTATA
Organism: Mustela nivalis; assembly: GCF_964662115.1. NCBI lineage: Eukaryota > Metazoa > Chordata > Mammalia > Carnivora > Mustelidae > Mustela > Mustela nivalis. Next base: position 125,693 of record NC_139032.1, on the reverse strand, counting down.
GTATTAGCTAAAGTGGATTTTGACCCTGACTTAAATTATTTTACTTTGTAAAACACTCATTATTTTATTTTTTAAATATTTAAAACAGATCGAGGGGTGAGTACAGAAATAGTGGAGTTTTTTTTCCTCCTTTGACCAAATGGATAATTTAAAGGAATATTTCTTCACACAAGGAAATTGTAAAAGGAAAGAGCTAAGTGGTAAATACGGCCGATATCCACAGGGTTGTTCATGGTCAATTGTCCACATCAAGCATGTTGCCTTCATGCCATGTAGGATCCCGTGGACAGCGTGGATTGGTTCTTTAAAGATTTTCAAGGTCATTCATGTATATGATTGTACACACACATATCATGCTTGTAAAAATCATTGAAATGTCCGCATGTTGATCCCAGGGGACGGGTCCTGGGATCGCATGAGGAGGGGGCTTGTCTTTCACAAATTGTTGGCATTTCTGGGTGGAAGCTGACACTCACATCACTCGCATAAATGTCCAAAACTAGGGCCTGTGTCTCTGGACCTGTCAGCCTCACCTTCCCCTGATCGGTTCCTGCTGTTTCGCAAAATTTCTCATCTCTTTACGTTCCCTGTTTTGGATCAAACTGTGAGTCATAGTTGAAAGAGTCTTTCCATCTTCTACATTTCTTCAGAGTTGTCATTTTGATAACAGCTCACGGTTGGGCTGTACTAGCAGCTAATGATAGCCAGAATGATTCAGATGTGAGGACGTGTGACACAAAGGCGCAGGGTCAGGGCACAGGAGGAAGGGCGGCGGCTCCTGCACCTGCTCTGAGCCCAGACAAGTCTGGCTTCTAAGGCTGCCAGGCCCCTGGAAGGGTCGTAGCAAAGGCGACCTGTTCTGCGCAGAGTCTGCAGAGGAGCGGCGTGCCTGTCTCTCTCCCTCTGCGCCTCCCCCCATTCATGCTCTCTCTAATGTGCTCTCTCTGTCTCTCAAATAAACAAAATAGTTTTTAAAAAAGTTTGCTGAGCAGCTCGATCTTATGTCAAGATCTTATGATCTTATGATCGATCTTCCTGGGATGGATAGGAACGAGGTGGGAGAAAACTTTTGGTGGTCAATACACTCACAGCAAAGACTGCGGTGATGGTTTAGGCTTATTTTCAGACTTTTCTGCTTTTGGAAGACATGAAATTCCAAATTCCCCTTTTGGAAGACGTGACTCAGGGGTTTTGTGAGAATTCATTAAAATAGCGACACCCCGCGCCTCCTACCTCCTCTTCCTCCTTCCTGGAGTGATTCCGTTCAGTGGGTTGTTAGACCTCCAAGCAGTAGCTGGCGTAAAGGGTAAAGGAAAAACAATGTTTCCCTTCAAGAGTGAGAAAATAAGGGTTAGGAAGGGATTTCAGAAGTTAAATCAATCCAAGTATAACATAACTACTTTTTCAGGTCTCTGACAGGCATCCAAAGGGCCCACAGGTATTTTTCATTAGCTGAAACTTCTGGTCAAGAAAATAAATAAACAACTTACTACCCGGGTCTATCCTTAAACTGGTAAATATCTCTGAAATTCCACTTACGGCTTGCTACTTGAGTGACATATATATTTCTGGGTTTTCCTTGTCATCTTTTTTTTCCCCCCTTAACTTTAGTAAGAGCTACAGGAACAAGGTAGGCAACAAGGATTCCTCACATTAAAAAGATACTGCTGGATGCTGTCACCTCAATGCAAAAACACGGCGAATGCATCATATTTGGGGAGTGAACTGACTAGGAATGAAGTCCAAATGAAGAAGACGTACAAGTGTAAGATCACCCTGGTGCCGGCCCTGCTCACTTCCGCTCCCCTAGTCCAAGGTCAGCCGCGTGCCGGTGGCCCCGCCCTGAGACATGCCTGTCCAGCAGGCAGGCCGCTCGCAGCAAGTCTTTCCAGCCCTTCCCCATCTCCAAGGATGGTTGATTTCCAGGCTTGGGGCGGCGATGAGAAGTGAACCAGAAGTCAAGGTCTGTGGGCCCAGATGAGAAGGTTGAGGGTTATTCAGTGAATCTTCACTTCACACATCCCTCCTCTGTCCCTTGATAACTTTTAATACAAATCAGCAGAATATGCTCATGTGAGAAAATTGTTTAGGCTAAAGAAATAAATGTCTTTCTTGGAGGAAATCGTGTTTTTAAAAGATATGTATCTCTGAGTAGGTTTGCAAGCTCTAACTTGTTTCCCTGAATGTGATAATTTTCCAATAAATCTGAAAAAGAGTGTTTACGCAAAGGTGGAACACTTCGGGGGTCTGTGTGGAAAACAGAACACTCATCCCATGTGGTTTTAAATGTATTTCAATGGTTGCAGGTCCATGTACTCTGTCTAAGCAAACTGTGCCTTTGTCCCTCCGAGACCAAGAAAGGAGTGGAATTGTTTGGGGAAGGAGAGTCTCACCGCTGTGGCATTTAAGACGTGTGGATGAAATAGCCTCATCCTTTCCACTAGAATGGTGTTTCCCTTTAAAAACAGTGCTACAACTCAGTTCATTCTGCTCTGCTCTGAGTGTGTCTAGAGCAGACGTGAGTGTATCACAACAGAGATGGAACAACACACAAAGGCCCACACAGTCTTGTTCTAGTGACTCTGGAGATGGGGATTGCAGATACAGGCGGACGCACCCTCCGCACAAAGACAGGCCAAGGCAGGCTCCTGGCAGCTGGCCTGTGACCTCACTATGCAGGTATGTTTTCTGCTTTTTTGTTTGCTTTTATTAGTGCATGATTCTTACAGTTTTTTGAAGACTCATTCTGCCTCCTTTACAAAAGTGTTATATATGATGTTGTTCATTTGTTCCTGAATGGAAAGGAAAAGGAAAAAACAAAAACAAACAAACAAAAACAAATATGCGCCAGTGTCTCACTAATTAGAAAAAATCTGTTGCTACATAAAATTGAACAAACACTAAGTGAGTGCCTTGGCATGCTGGGGAGAACTTGTAAATAGCACCACATGCTTCCCCCAACCCCTTGCTTTACTGTTTTTAAATGTGCAGTGTGATTGCCTTTTTCTTCTGCGCTGGGTGGGTTCATCTCAATGCCAGTCTCTGCCAGTGTTTCCCCACCGTGCCGTGTGCTCCTCCTTCACCGTACTTTATCAGTTCCGCGGTGGCTTCCAGCCGTCCAGTCTTGACTGAGATATCTGCAACTGTCTCTCTTCATCATCCCGATTTTACCAGCTTTCCTTTATGCCCGTTACTCATTAAATCTACATTTTCTCTAAATTTACTGTGGCCTAAAACATTTGCAAGGAATTCTCTTCTTCACTTGCATATGCTTCTAGAATGTTCTCACCATGGCCACTTATCCCTTCTCCCTACAGGGTGTTCGCCCAGAGCCCCATTTTTCCACCCACCACTGGCTCTCACTGTAACCTGGGAAGTTCCCTCAGGATCATCCTTTGTTCTGGGGTGTTATGAGTTCTCCTTGCTCCCCTTCAACCTTCCCTGAGGTGAGGTTGTGACTTACGGCCTGAGCAGGGGGTCAGGGGGAGGGCTGTTTGCAGCCTTGTCCTGCACCTTGTCCTGCACCTTGTCTTGCGCCTTGTCTCATGCCCATCACAGGCTCCGTCTGCCTGGTCTGCACCTGCCCACTTCCATGTGCCTTAGCCCAGGGCTCCCCACGGGGGCCAGGCCAGCAGCGGGCACTGCCTTCTCCCGGCAGCCTTGTTTTCCCCCAGGCTGGGAAAGGACCTTCTGGGTCGGGGAGCCAACTTTACCCAGGGCCCTGGGTTCCTTTTCTGAGGACTCTGGATAAGTTGAGAAGACCTCTTCTGACACTGCCTTATGTTTGGCTGGACTTTTCTTGTTGGCCAGAGAAATCTGGGACCCATCTATCTATGTCTTCTTTCCCTTTCAGCACAGTTGCCAAAATATCAGTGCCCTTGTTCTGTCACTGGCTGCCCCCACATGTGCTTCTGCTCTCTAGGAAATGTATAAATAAATGTGTCCCTACTGCTCCAGGCTTTCTCCTTTGACCTGTCCCTGTATTGGTGGATACCAGTGAGATTTTTCTTGTTTGGTGTTTTCCCTTGCACCCCGTCTTACCCAGAATTTGGGGGGATGGATCTCAGGGGGGGCAAGGATCCCAGTCTCAGCCGTGTGGGGAGTACAGACCTCAGACCCCACACGGCCTTGGCAGAGTCATGGAGGCTGGACAGCCGCCCTTCTCCCCCAGCACTGCTAATGTGGATCCCAGAAGAGCCAGCCGTGGCATCTTCCCCACCTCCGTCTGACCTTGAGAGTGTGGAGGAGAGCAGGAGAGCAAGGCGCTGAGGGGTGCATCCTGGAAGCCAGGATGCAGGCAGCACACTCTCGGTAGGTTGCAGACAGGTGGCAAAGCTACAGAGTCAGGCTGAGACCTGAAATGTGCACAGCCCCTTGTCTGTCCCCCACCATCGGGAGCAGCCTTGGCTGAGTCCCTGCTTCTGCACGTGGGGGCTGGGATGGTAGGGCCTGTCCTCCCGCATTCGTGAGAATTACATGAGATAAATGGGCGGCCGGACAGGACCCAGTGGCCAAGCCTTCCAGGGATGCCGGTCACTCCTGTCCTTGCTTTCCCGTGTCTCCTCCTCATCAGGCCGGATGCGGCGCACTTCCAGAAAGCAAGACTGGGAAGTGTGTGGCAAGTATGTTCTCAGCCCTCCTTAGCAGAGACCTGTTCCCCTAAGATTTCCTGTAAAGCAGAGGGATCAAAGCTGATGGGAGCTCTGAACCACATCCCGGAGAGAGGCAGCGGCGGCTGGGACCCCCACGGCTCGTGCATACCCCCGGAGCAGGGGCTCCTTCCCTCTGATCACAGGTAACCGAGAGCCAGCCTCAAGCCACAGCCATCCTTCCACCATCAACTCTGTAATCCCTAAAACATCCATCATGTTGAAGCATTGGCCTGAAATATATGCTGTTAGTTCATGGTCTGAAGCTTTGCACTCTGGGGTCTCACCCTGAAACCCACCCCATCCCTGGCGCTTCTAAAGATAAATGATCTCATTCGGTCTGTCTTCAGGGAGAGAATTACGACATCCTGTGACTGGGGTTAATTCCCAGGAAGTATTACTGTTTAAAAATAAAGGGTTTCACAGTAGGATATAAGTACTACACAATATAAAGAGCATCACTGCCAATGACTTACGTAAGGGAAGACACGGGTTTTGTCTAGGAAAGAGTTTTCTGGTCTACATCTGGGTGGGTTCTTTAAAGAACTAAATCTGCAATCATTTATTGGGAGGTGATGTGCCCATAATTACTAATCAACAGGACACCAAAAAAACCGATCTCCTAAATAAATGTGTGCCTGGGAAGCATCAGAAAAGTGCTATCCCACAGAACTCCCTGTGCACCTGAGAAGACCTCTATCCCAACCTCTGGCAGCCACCAGCCGGGTGTGGCCAGGGGGCACCTGGAGTGTGTCTCACATGATTGAACTTGATTCTGTCCAGTGGCTATGGTATTGGATGCTTTGCTGAGTAAAAACTACTTTTTTCTTTCTGTTTTCCTTTTTATTTTTTTTTCATGTATATAGTTGATTATAAAAGAAGCTGTAAATATTGTCGCCACCATTTTGTGACTTGGAAAACCTAGTCGCATACAATTTAGATCCTATGACCTGTCCTTAACCAAAATGGGTAATGGCAGAGTGAGTAAAGACAGCTACAAACAACAAAATTTGGAGACAGAGAAGAACTAATTTTCCCAGTTAGGGAAAATAAAAGAAAAAAGCCCAGTTGTACTGTTGATTTTTTTTTTTCACAACTGAAGTTTTCCAGTTTGATTTAATGAATACAATCTTAAAGGAATGTCTCTTTCATCTATAATTAAGAAACCATTAGGTCATATATTTTATAAAATTTGAATTATTTAAATCCAAAAATAATATCAGCTGTTTTTCAACTGACCAGACACCTGCTAAATATTGGAAAACCAAGGCTGTTTCTTTTCTTTCGTGTCTCCTCACCTTCACTGCAAGCATGGCTTTTCTGGAGGCTCATTTTGGCTTCAATGTACTTTCTTCTAAGCTGTGAATTCAGTATAACTCTCACAAGGCTCTTAAGCGGATGCCCAATTTACTATTCTTTTCTGAATATTCTACTTACAGTGGACATGTTTTTCACCAAACCCACTCTTCCGTCAGTCAGTCCACAGTGAGCCTCAGAACCTGGGGTCGTCTATGTCTTGAGTCACCGTATAAGACAAAGCACTGATTTTTTAAAATCCATACCCCTACCCACAGGCTGCCAAGGCCCGAGGCCCTGCCTTGAGCTGTTGATGAACAGAGCATGCCCTGGGGCTCTGAAAGGCTCGAGCAGGGGCCGGTCTCTCTTGAGAGGTACAGGTTCTTGGGATTCTCCTACAGAGCTGCTTCACCTGTCTCCTTGTAGGTGCCCAGTTCACGAGTCACCAGGTGTCACCCCATATCGGTGTGGCCTGTGAGACTCTGCCCAGTCCCACCGCTCCCATGACCTTCTCTCTCGGTCACTTACCTCTGCCTGGGGTGACCTTTCTTTCCCACCTTAATGACACCGTGCTTGTTCCCGCCTCTGGGCGTTTAGACTTACCCTTCATTCTGGCTTATAAAGCTCTCCCCAGATGCTCCCTGGCTGCCTCCTTTCACTGTTGGGATTTCCACCAAATGACACCTGCTCTGTGTGGCCTTCCCGGATGCCTTAGCTAACTCTCTGTCCCCATCCCCACAGTCATGCCATCACTCCTCACTGCTGTGCTCTCTCCTGTGACCATGTACTGCATCTGTCTTCATATCTACTGACCACCCCACCCCCAGCACTGTCTCCACTGAACACCAAACCTAGCAGGACAGCTGCCCTGTCGTGGGCATGCAGGAAATACTTAATTAAATTGTAACTGATAGTGCTTTGGTGAGTGCTGTGAAGTGTGTAAACCTGGCGATTCACAGACCTGTACCCCTGGGGATAAAAATATATGTTTAAAAAAAATAATAATTATCCAAAATAAATAAATAAAATAAAATAAATTGTGAATGATAATTAGGGCTTATTAAACATAACTGATATTTTCCCAATTCATTTCTCAAATACGTTCTACTTCTCATGTGAAAAAACCTCTCACTGGAACTCTGGGTGGTGTGTGTGTGTGTGTGTGTGTGTGTAGGGCATGGGGGGGGTGGATCACGGCACAGAGTTCCTGCTCAGAGGAAAGAAAGAGGTCATGGTCTCCTCCAGCCTGCCCACTGGGGATGACTGCGCACCACATCTAAGTACTTAGGATCTGGGGGTTCGAACATGTTTTTCAGGCTCATAGAATTCCTTATTGAGAAATGCAGATGCCTTTTCATGGTAATTCTCCTCAAGCACTGTGTTCAGCTCTGGAAAGTAGATGTTGAAGAAGGTGAGACATGGTGTCTGTTCTTGGGGAGCCTACATTTTAGCCTCGTTGGCTCCTGATTGGGAACAACACATACAGACAGCGTTTTTAAAAACACAGGTAAGAGGAAAAAGGGGAAAGGAAGAAAGAAATTGCAAAAGACTAATTTTGCCCACTTTACTATTTTGTCTCAGATTGGTCGTATAGAACATAAAATATGTGTAAAGACTGTGCCAAAGTAAATGGCTCATATACTGAGCATTTCTAAGAGAGTGTTATGGCTCACTCTATCAATTTTATTGTATAACTGCCGGCTTCCGGTACATTTCAGAGGCGAATCTGGAGCAAGCAGTGTGATCAGAAGGGCATTTTGATCTATAAGATCTTATCATCCTATAGATCTATAAGATCTACAGTGACATTCCCAAGGTTTCACCATTTCACACTGTTCGTGTTGAGCCTATGAGGCGTCAGATTGATTCAAGGGGGTGTATAATCTCGCTTCTTAGTGTTTCTGCATAAGACTATTTCTCTAAAAAATTGTACAGCTGTGTAAGCAGGAACTCTAAATGAAAACACTGAAATAGCTTTTGCTGTTTTTCAACATTAAATACTCTAAGCAGAGCTGGAGTATTGAAAGATAATTTCTCTGTTGTTCCCTTGCCACCTAAAGAGCTTTTACTGTTCCAAATTTTGAGTTCTGAATTTATCTGAAAAGTCTTATTTATGTTTAAGAAAATGTTTCTTATACACAACCTGAATTAATCTTCAATCAGTCAAAGCCCTGTTTGGAATGCTCATGGAAAGTTATAGGCCACTGATAAGCCTTTCGTCTGTGATTCCCGGCTTCTGGGTAGAATCCATTCCAGGAGTCCTGGGAGCCTGCTCCTGGGGAATCTTATGACTCTTGCACAATCATAGACAAATCCAGGGGCAAAAAGAACCCTCAGACTCTTACCTCCAGTAGCATTCACTGTCTCGTGCTTCCTTCCACAGCCATACCCTGGGCTCTTCCTGCAAAGCCTGGGATGGCTGGGCCAGGAGAACTCCCAGATACTGAGTTTTTAGGACCTTCTGCCAAATTTTCATTTACTCATATGCTTAGGAAACAGTGCTGGATTCTGTGTGTGGAGGGGTAATTAATAGATTTTATGTTGAAACTTCTAGCTCAGAATTCCTGCCCTGTCACTTGTAAATCTAGAGTGAATTCACTTCCTCTCTTTGAACTTCTATCTCATTGACAATAGAGAGAGTGAGGGTTGCTCCAAGTCCTTTACCTAAGAAAACATCTGGGAGTATTCTGTAATTCAACACTCTCAAAGACCAGAAATGATTTCTTCTTCAAATCAATTCAGAATGAGGCAAGGTAGAAAGAAAGATGAAAAAGAAGGAAGGAAAATATCTTGCATTGTTATTTTTCGCACTCGAAACAGAGGTCCCAGGAGTTTGAAGGTGAAAGTTGCTGGGTGTTTCATGGACAAACCTCCTGTGTGTCCATGGACACCCTCAGCAAAATGGCACCTGCATAAAAGGTCTGTCACCCTTCCCTAATACCAAAAGCAGAACACACCCTTCTCTCCCTGTGGCTTTTCGCACACTAAAAGATGATGTGTTTCGAGCTTATGTTGGGCACCATCAAAATGAAAGCATGTATCTCTCACTCTGAGGAAGGAAAACAAGAATGAGAATGAGGTGATACTGGCCGACAATGGATTTCTTTTTAGTGCCAAATGTAAGGAGTTTAGGAAAGCACAATATTTCCTTAATATCTCTCTAGGTTTCTCTAGATTGTGAAAAGTCTGAATCTGTTTCCTGGTTATTTGTTCCTGATAGCTCACAATTTCTCTCAATCTTCATCTTTAATTTTATCTCCTATATGAGCCCAGACAGGGTCTTTGATTCACAGGAGTGTTATTTTCCATCAGCTATAGCTTATTGCCATTCAAATTATATTGTGTAAAATGTAATAAAATGAAGACCTTCAACAACAATGCAATTAAGCAAAAGAAAAATATATATTTACAACATATAAAATATGTGTGTACATCCACACACTATACAACTATATGTGTGTGTGTACATGTATATATATATTTATAGTTGTAATGTGTAAATTATTTGGAAGATACGGTGCAGCGACAGCGACATTTCTATAGTCCCAGATGCACAGAATTATGGGAGAAAAGATTGATTTTTAGACAGCGTGGCGCACTTTTTATGGAATTGATTATTCTTGGGAAAATAGAAAACATTAAATAAAACCGTACATGATAGTAAAGGTGTGTGTCTGCTGCATTCTGTAAGATGCCGTCGTCCGGGCCACGGGGACACCTGAGAGCTCGCACCGGGCGCAGAGGGCAGCGCAGGGGCCGGAGCCGGGCTCTCAGGGCTGCGCAGGCTGCGCTGCAGGCGGGAACCAGCGCCACCGGATCGGGAGCCCCAGAGCCCGGGGTCCACGGGGAAAGGCAGCAGGTGCGTTCGTCGAAGTCAGGGAGTGCTCCCTGGAGGAGGACGTGGCGGATGCGGGGTTTTCACCGTACGGAGTTTAGACGGAGGCCACCTGCGCAGGGACGCCTGGGGCAGGGGACACCTGCAGGGAAGACGCGGAGCCGGAAGGAGGCCGCGGGGGACTGGCAGTCTGCCCCCGGGACACGGGAGGACGTTTAGGACATGGGCTGGCCAGGGGACGGGCCCACAGCAGGGTCAGGACGCCGCACTGTGAGGGGTCCTGAGTGTCCGAGCCAGGATGGTCCCCAGACAAGGGGCACCCAGGGAGGCTTCAGGGCGCAGACCCACACCTGCTCCTGGGGGACGACCCCACAGGGCCCGGAGTGGGGGAGGGGAATGGGGCTGCTGTGAAGGTGGGCCGGGAATCTGTCTCTACAGACTGTACCTGAAATGGAGCTAATTAGTGACCAGGACTCAGTCAAACTGAGGGACACCAGTTCTTGGAAGGTTGCAAGGTGGTTTGCCTCCAGGTGTCCAGCCTGGCGTTCGTTGTTGTCGGGTTTCCCTCCTCTTCCAAGCACCAGCCGTGAAGTCAGCATCCGGCAGAGTTCCAGTGACTAGCCGGGCATGGTGGGGGCCGCAGGAAGCAGGGTCCCCATCTCCTCCTGTGACATGGCTCCCCTAGGGCTCCCAGGGTGGAGGGCCGGTGCCCTGAGAGACTCACGTGGATCCTGAGTCCTTGACCCTCCACAGGCTGAGGTCAGAGAGAGGACTGTCCCTCCTTCCTCTGGAGGGGGTGCCCTGGAGAGGGCCCTGAGAGGGGGTCTCTAGACCTCTCCCTTCTTTGCCAGTGGCCTCCCTGCTGCACTTGTTGGGGTCCCTCGGCTGTGAGGATGTGCCCCACAGAAGTGGTCATTTAGTGAGTCCCCAGGATGGCATGGCTTCCCCTGCCCCCGGTGACGGTCACATTCAGCTGGCCCTTGGGGAACATCTGATAGGAAACGGGAAGTGCAGGTGCCTGAAAGTAGGCTGGACGAGGGAAGGTCGAAGGGGCTTTGCAGAGCCAGCGACAGAGGCAGGGACAGGTAAGGAGCCTGTCTGAGTGCTGGTCCCAGCTGGGGTTCCAGCTCTCTGTCAGCGTCACATGCTGCACACAAACCCCCCCCTGAAGAGGGAAGGCTGCTTTGGTCACGGGCGTGTTATTACAGTAACTGTCACAGCCTGAGCACCCGTGGGACAGTCCCCGATGGTGTTGTTTCCAGCAGCATCTGGAGAGACGGATACCAGCCCTCAGTGCAGGAAGCACATCTGTGTGCAAGGAGGAGCCTCTCCACTTACATGAGGTCACTTGGTCTCTGTAAAAGTGACCATATCTGTGTGCAGTTTGAAGGTCCTCTTAGGCATTGCACATATCAGGCTGGCGGGGTAAAGACCTCTTCTTCCACCAGTGACGGGAACCCACTCACACTGTTTTTAATTTTTAAGATATGAAAAATGCAACAAAACAATACAGAATACTGAAAGGGACCCATTCGCCTATTTTGAAGTGAGTTTCTTTTGCAAGAGTGACTTGGAAGATGAAAGAACATGTTTATTACTGTGAAGATCGCCAGTGAAGCCTGGACTGCCACGTGATGCAGAGGAGAACAGAGTCTCCTGCAGACCTAAGCTGCAGTGCTGACCAGGAGCTCCATCCCAGTCGCCCTGGGGCCGGCTTCCCAGATCCTGCAGCACATACCAGCTCCTGTTGGTATCAGCCAGTCCGACCCCGGAGTCTGCATTCTCACTGGCCTTGCTGCCCTGCCTTCTGGCTCCTTCCCATTCATTAGCTACTAAGATAACATATGGTCCTGACGAGACGTTCCTAGCATCTGGGTCACTCTTGGCTTAGACAGAGGAGGTAGGGCCTTATTTCCAGAAAGCCGCTGTGAGAATATCCCTTATGTTAATAGTGTCCTGATGATTTTCTCTGGTGCTTTCTCACGAGCCCACCAGCCCAGAGCAACCGTCCAGGAGCCGGGCAGTTGGGACCCAGGGTTGGGGTGCAGGAGACAGACAGCCCGCCGCGGACTGCCCACCCCACTCTGGCAGAGCATGCCTCATTCTTGAGCGGATCCAGCAGGATCTCCGACAGCTGGAAACACCAGGCAATGCCCAAGCAGATACCACAAAAGCACTTAGAAAGAGATAGACACGGAGTCTCTACTCCTAGAGCATTCCATGCTGGGTCACCTCCACCAGAGGAACTCCCTTTGGGTGAAAATTTTCTTTAAAATATTTTGAATCATAGTTTTAATGGAGAATTTAGCTCAGACGGAAAATAATCCCTTAACACTTGCATCTATAACACCACGTCCTAAAGCAGCTGTAAAGAAGTTCAATGTGTGTGTCCCAAAGCCTAAACTGCAAGAAGTCAGCTCCCCTCAGGGCAGAGGCATCTGGGGTCATGGAAACGTAGGGTTTTCACGAAAGCCTAGATGTCCCTGTGAGCTTCCTTAAGGAACTGGGGTGCGTGTACAACGTAAGGCTAGGAAGGCTATTGACCCTGAAAGTCATTGATCATTTTGTTCATTATTATTATGGAATGTAAGGATAGAAGAAATGTTGCATAGTAATTCTGCACTGAGTTTTGAGGGTTTTGTTTTGTTTTGTTTTGCTTTGTTTTTGACCTCTCTTCTCACAGTTGCTTGTATGAGCCTCTTCCTGTATCTAAATTTTCCCTCTGCAGGAACATTAGTAATCGAAATATTGCTGGAAAGTAGCACGAAAGCTCCCCGAGGATCTCTTCCCGCCACTCAGGACTTTTTTTCCTCTCTAAAAAAATGATATTGAGTTCGAAGTGCTGAGAGGGAGATAAGTGGGGCAATTTGAGTGGTTACTGGGGGTATTACAAAAGAGAATAGGGGGGCGCCTGGGTGGCTCAGTGGGTTAAGCCGCTGCCTTCGGCTCAGGTCATGATCTTGGGGTCCTGGGATCGAGTCCCGCATCGGGCTCTCTGCTCAGCAGGGAGCCTGCTTCCTCCTCTCTCTCTCTCTGCCTGCCTCTCTGCCTACTTGTGATCTCTCTCTGTCAAATAAATAAATAAATAAATAAATAAAAAAAGAAGAGAATAGGGAAGACAGAAGTTCAAACCCAAATGAAATTTTCATTTGCACAACACAGATCAAATTAGATTCCTCTGAACTTCTCTTTCTGTTTTACAGACATGAAGCTTTGTCCTGGTATTTTCACGCTATTGTTCTCCTTTTATGCTCACAGCTACTTCTGGGCCATGTCCTGACCCTGGAGTCTTTTCTCAGAATCTAGCCGTTCCATAGTAGCTGGGGGATTCCCGCACAAGCGGCATCTCTGTGTGTTACTGACTACAGGGGACCCACTAAGGAGGACTTAAACCTCTTTGCAAGCTTCTTTTTATTTTCTCCCTTCAAGATATTTAGCAATAACCTTAGCTGTCCATTATTTTATTATTATTTTCATGGACTATTTGCAGAAGGAAAATATCTTAATATGTGAAATTTTTAAAAATTAACAAAATAAATGAATCTTACTGTACATTAGGGAATTAGGGATCGCCAAAAAGGAATATGGTGAACCACAGGATATTGCCGTTGTACAAGTCAATTTGCTTGGATATCGGTGATCTCATGTGGTTTGACCTAGAGATGACCTTGGATCCCACTTCTTTTATAATCACGAAGAAAAAAAGGAAGTTCATAGACGTGAACTACTGTATTTCACATATGACTTCATGTATGACTTCTTAGGAGTCAACTTGGGAACAAGGACCAGTAGGCCTTAGCCTGTGACTCATCCCAGGAGATGGTCAGAGACACAGGATAAGGACAAGTGTGAGAAACGGTTGAACGAACAGAAGAAGATGGTTATTCATTCTTATATTACCAAGACACTGAACACTGAGAACACGATTTGATGCTCCTACTGATGCAGGTTACACGGGGCTTATCCCTCCAAGTGCTACAAAACTGGAATGACCTACAGCCTGGGGAAGAGGCCTGTTCCCTCTTTATATGAAAATGGAAGGGCTGGCCCAGGCCCCGTCCCTTCCGCTCTAGCAGGCTTGCCTCCCCTCCGCACCTCCCTTTCCCTGGAAACCCAGCAGAGGATGGGGTTACGATGACTACTGCTTGGTTTCCATAAACTTTTACTGTTTTCAGAGCTCTTATGAATTGATTCATACAGTTTCTGGTGTGTGTGTGTATTATATGTAGAAATCAGTCCTTGGGATTTTCTACTTTGCCATTTTGCTGATATCATTACTATATATTTTTTAAAACCTAACAAATGTTTACAGATAAAATATCTCTTTCAATATTTTTTCTGCCCCATTTTAATTACCTTTGATTTGGACTCTAATCGCACACATACTGGGAACTTTGGGTAAGTCCCATGTGTCTCTCCTTTTCGTTTTCTATTATTGGTTTTCTCTGTGTTATACTGTGGACATTTTCTATTGACCAGTTCAGTAATCTTATTCTATCCAATCTGTTCTTAAACCTATCCATTCTGTTCTTAATTTCACATACAGATTTTTCAATTATAAGCTATGGCTTTTGCTTTTATATAATGTCTAATTCTCTGGTAAAAGTTCTCATTAATTTTTATGTCTATCTTTCTCTTTTTTTCTTCAGCATATTAATCACAATTATTATAAGACCTGCTAAGGTTATTTTCTGGATTATCTGTCAGACTTGTTTTTAGAGTTTTATTATCTTGTTTGTTTATTTCTTGTTGGGTTTAGCCGTACTGTATTACCTTCTTGCATGTCTTGTAATCTTTAACTGCATGCAACATATTTCAGACAAAAGAATCTTTGAGGGTCCAGATGGTGTCTTCCACCACTTGTCCATCTCCCCCACTAGGCAAAAACAGTAAGTGGTTGGTACCATCCATCTAATCACTAAATTTCAGTTTAGGTAAGTTTCAGTTTCCCTCTCCTTCATCCCTCCTTTTCAGGTGGGGCCCTCAATAGCTTCTAACTGAAAGATTCATAGGTCTTCCAACAACATAGCCTTAAAGTGGATATTCTAGAATTAAAAAGTAAAATATCTAAAATTAAAACACAGAAGGTGAGTTTAACAGACCCACTTTTGTCCTCTAAATATTTTCAGCTCAATCTTTAGTCTATCAGCCAACACCTTCAACATTTGACGAGTGGAATTCCACCTGGGTTTAGACTAGATATAGAGAGAGCGAGAAAGAGTATCACTCCCATCCTTAAAACAATAAAAAAGTTATAAAGCTGAAAGTTGACTAATTTCTATGCAACCGTGAAAGAACCAAAGTCACAGCTACAGAGACAGGTGCCTGCAGGAAGAACAGCCCCAGAGCATTTGCTTCCCTGGGACAGAAGTGGCCAAATGTCATATAAACAGGTAGAAATATCAAACGAGAAAATTTTTTAACAAGTTGTTGAAGCATGGACTTTACTGAGTGTGAAGCCCCTGGGGACCACTGCTCTAAAGGAGGGATTTCCCCTTCTTGCAGGTTTTTCCTCTAGAAACCCCAGCTAACGACAACAGGGAAGATGGGAAGAATGCTAAGAAAGGTAACAGCTGAGGAGAAGCAGCCTCGGCCAACACCCCACCCAGACCCATCCCCCCTTACTTTCCCTAAAACACAAAGGCCTTACCTGCAGAAGAGAGATCAATTCAATCATAGTCTGGATCCTGGGAAAAGGAAATGGAGACCACCACTGAGAATGTATCTTCCCCCATATCTTTCCAAGTGGATAAGAGCCCCAACCTGCAGAGGGCACATTGGCAAATCCACAGGCTGGGGGTGCATAATGGAAACCCATTCAATGTGAAGCAGGGAAAAAAGAAACTATTTCTGGAAGAAGGGTAGGAACAATAGTGACATCTGTATTCTTAAGACCAAGGTTCAATCTCTTAAAAAAGAAAAAAAAAATCCTTAAAAAAATGTGACTGCCTGTAACTGAGGTTTAATCAGAAAATCAGAGAATTTCACCATCACCCAAATTTCTCCCCCAGCAGCAGGCTAACTAGCCCAGAGTAAAAATATCAATGGATGTAGCAGAAAGCACCGTAGTATTGGTCTTTCAGGAAGTTCAAATTAGAAACACGATGAGATGCCATGATCAGCGCTGCTAAAATAAAAACAATAAATGTCTTACGTGAACCTTTAGAATTGCCATTCACAGCTGACAAAGAATGTAAACAGCCACGGTGTCCTTGAGCAGATGAAGGGACGCGTGCTGGACACCTGCGTACTGGGCTGCTGCTCAGAAAAAAGACACGGTGAGCTGCTGAGGCCCAAAACAGCACGGCTGAATTCTACATGCATTTCGTTAAGTGTTAAAATCTCTCCCGATTTTTCTGTCCCCCTGCAGACGCTCTCTGGTAAAAGCATGGAATAGTTAGAATAAAACACTCCTGTACTCCTCAGTATCAAATCATCACTCTCTCCAGAACGTCCTCAGATCTCCTTCCTCTCCTGGTCCTCCTCACCTTCATCAGGCCAGGGGACGTGGGGGAATGCCTGCTTCCTAATGATTATGAGGTTCGTGGACATTTTACTGCCTTTCAGGAGATTTTGGCATATGCCTTTTACTGTCTGGTGTAGAAATCAGCAAACGCTTTCTGGGGTCCCCTATACTCTCCAAATTTAGGATTCCAGCTCAAGTGACTACTAAAATTTTTGTTAGTTTTATTTTTTTTTCTGCAGCCCAGCCTTTGCTGACAACAGGGGAAATAACAACTGCTTGTCATTCGTTCTTTCCCAAAATTGGCCGTCCTTGAAGTTTTAGCTTCAGTACTGCTGTTTCTACCTGTATCCCATGCCTTCAAACACGTAACTTTTCATGGTTGATTATACTTTTCCTAGTTGTGATTAGTGAAATTCTGCCATGAGTAACTCTCTCACCCAGGAATACACATTTCTATCCTAATAATTTTCAAGAAAAGCTAAATTTTAAATCAAAACACAATCTGTGTTTTGATTACAATATTAAGTTTCCACATTTTTCCAGGGATTTTTAGCTGTGCTTTCTTTTTACAGATTTATATTGTTAGAGAGAGAGAAAGTGTGTGCACAAGTGGGAGGAGGGGCAGAGGGAGAGGGAGAGACAGAATCATTAAGCAGACTCCATGCTGAGCACGGAGGCCCAAGCGGGGCTCCATGCCAGGACACTGAGACTAAGACCTGAGCCAAAATCAAGAGTCAGATGCTCTACCAACTGAGCCACCCAGGTGTCGCTGGAGCTATAAATTTTTTTTTTAATAACTAAGAAAATTCTCCCTCATTATCAAGTATTTCTGAGGTTATGCTTAATTTTGACTGTTCTGTATTAAAATGGGTCTCTTGTGCCTTACCTCCTTGGCTTCCCGCGCTTCCCTCACATTTCAGAACTTCTGTCCTGGGCATAGGCAGGAGGAGAGTTTGAGAGTGTCATAGCCAACCCTCCTGATCGTGATCCACTGCCCTACCACACCCCTTGGGATCTTTTCAGCCTGAACTTCAGGTTTTATAAGTAAATTATTATTACATTCCCATGACTTGTGAACCACAAAAGCATAGCTGCTTTCATTTTCTTAGAAATACATAGAAATTTTAAAATGTGAAAAGAACTCCCAAATTTATTGAGTTTTCTGTTTGTATTATTTTACTAGAGTAAGTTCAAAGCACCATGGATAACAGCTTGGAAAAGTTACATATTCAGGGTAGCAAGTTATATGCATGTACATGGCTATACATGAAAAAGCAGATTGCACAAAATGCATACTGAAATGTAAATAAAATTTTTTTAGTTAATAATAACATTTTTGAAAAGTTGGTTATTCAGCACTACAGTGCCTTAGAATCATCAATCCATTCATTCATACAATTATTCATTGGATGCTTTATTCGGAACCTCACTTGATACCGTACTGTTCAGAAGACCCAACTAATGGAGATTATAGTTGGTGGAAAAAGTGATTGGCAGACATTTATTAATGAATTTTGAAAATAGCATAGAGAGTTCTCTGAACTAGTTAAAGAATCCAAAATTGGGGAGCAGCAGGGCAACTCAGTCGGTTGTATCTGACCCTTGACCTCAGCTCAGGTCTTGATCTCAGGGTGGTGAGTTCAAACCCCCTCTTGGGCTCCACCTGGTGTGGAGTCTGCTTAAAAGGAAAAAAAAATAAAAATTGGACTATCTGAGTCAGGGAAAAAAGAGGATATTAAAAATATAATAACCCAAATGCATGGAGACTAAACAGTATCCTTCTAAAGAATGAATGGGTCAACCGGGAAATTAAAGAAGAATTGAAAAAAATCATGGAAACAAATGATAATGAAAATACAACGGTTCAAAATCTGTGGGACACAATAAAGGCAGTCCTGAGAGGAAAATATATAGCGGTACAAGCCTTTCTCAAGAAACAAGAAAGGTCTCAGGTACACAACCTAACCCTACACCTAAAGGAGCTGGAGAAAGAACAAGAAAGAAACCCTAAGCCCAGCAGGAGAAGAGAAATCATAAAGATCAGAGCAGAAATCAATGAAATAGAAACCAAAAAAACAATAGAAAAAATCAACGAAAGTAGGAGCTGGTTCTTTGAAAGAATTAATAAAATTGATAAACCCCTGGCCCGACTTATCAAAAAGAAAAGAGAAAGGACCCAAATAAATAAAATCATGAATGAAAGAGGAGAGATCACAACTAACACCAAAGAAATACAAACTATTATAAGAACATACTATGAGCAACTCTACGGCAATAAATTTGACAATCTGGAAGAAATGGATGCATTCCTAGAAACATATAAACTACCACAACTGAACCAGGAAGAAATAGAAAGCCTGAACAGACCCATAACCAGTAAGGAGATTGAAACAGTCATTAAAAATCTCCAAACAAACAAAAGCCCAGGGCCAGATGGCTTCCCGGGGGAATTCTACCAAACATTTAAAGAAGAACTAATTCCTATTCTCCTGAAACTGTTCCAAAAAATAGAAATGGAAGGAAAACTTCCAAACTCATTTTATGAGGCCAGCATCACCTTGATCCCAAAACCAGACAAGGATCCCACCAAAAAAGAGAGCTATAGACCGATATCCTTGATGAACACAGATGCGAAAATACTCAACAAAATACTAGCCAATAGGATTCAACAGTACATTAAAAAGATTATTCACCACGACCAAGTGGGATTTATTCCAGGGCTGCAAGGTTGGTTCAACATCCGCAAATCAGTCAATGTGATACAACACATCAATAAAAGAAAGAACAAGAACCATATGATACTTTCAATAGATGCTGAGAAAGCATTTGACAAAGTACAGCATCCCTTCCTGATCAAAACTCTTCAAAGTGTAGGGATAGAGGGCACATACCTCAATATCATCAAAGCCATCTATGAAAAACCCACCGCAAATATCATTCTCAATGGAGAAAAACTGAAAGCTTTTCCACTAAGGTCAGGAACACGGCAGGGATGTCCATTATCACCACTGCTATTCAACATAGTACTAGAGGTCCTAGCCTCAGCAATCAGACAACAAAAGGAAATTAAAGGCATCCAAATTGGCAAAGAAGAAGTCAAATTATCACTCTTCGCAGATGATATGATACTATATGTGGAAAACCCAAAAGACTCCACTCCAAAACTGCTAGAACTTATACAGGAATTCAGTAAAGTGTCAGGATATAAAATCAATGCACAGAAATCAGTTGCATTTCTCTACACCAACAGCAAGACAGAAGAAAGACAAATTAAGGAGTCAATCCCATTTACAATTGCATCCAAAACCATAAGATACCTAGGAATAAACCTAACCAAAGAGACACAGAATCTATACTCAGAAAACTATAAAGTACTCATGAAAGAAATTGAAGAAGACACAAAGAAATGGAAAAATGTTCCATGCTCCTGGATTGGAAGAATAAATATTGTGAAAATGTCTATGCTACCTAAAGCAATCTACACATTTAATGCAATTCCTATCAAAGTACCATCCATCTTTTTCAAAGAAATGGAACAAATAATGCTAAAATTTATATGGAACCGGAAGAGACCTCGAATAGCCAAAGGGATATTGAAAAAGAAAGCCAACGTTGGTGGCATCACAATCCCGGACTTCAAGCTCTATTACAAAGCTGTCATCATCAAGACAGCATGGTACTGGCACAAAAACAGACTCATAGATCAATGGAACAGAATAGAGAGCCCAGAAATAGACCCTCAAATCTATGGTCAACTCATCTTCGACAAAGCAGGAAAGAATGTCCAATGGAAAAAAGACAGCCTCTTCAATAAATGGTGCTGGGAAAATTGGACAGCCACATGTAGAAAAATGAAATTGGACCATTTCCTTACACCACACACAAAAATAGACTCAAAATGGATGAAGGACCTCAATGTGCGAAAGGAATCCATCAAAATCCTTGAGGAGAACACAGGCAGCAACCTCTTCGACCTCTGTGGCAGCAACATCTTCCTAGGAACAACGCAAAAGGCAAGGGAAGCAAGGGAAAAAATGAACTATTGGGATTTCATCAAGATCAAAAGCTTTTGCACAGCAAAGGAAACAGTTAACAAAATCAAAAGACAACTGACAGAATGGGAGAAGATATTTGCAAACGACATAACAGATAAAGGACTAGTGTCCAGAATCTATAAAGAACTTAGCAAACTCAACACCCAAAGAACAAATAATCCAATCAAGAAATGGGCAGAGGACATGAACAGACATTTCTGCAAAGAAGACATCCAGATGGCCAACAGACACATGAAAAAGTGCTCCATATCACTCGGCATCAGGGAAATACAAATCAAAACCACAATGAGATATCACCTCACACCAGTCAGAATGGCTAAAATCAACAAGTCAGGAAATGACAGATGCTGGCGAGGATGTGGAGAAAGGGGAACCCTCCTACACTGTTGGTGGGAATGCAAGCTGGTGCAGCCGCTCTGGAAAACAGCATGGAGTTTCCTCAGAATGTTGAAAATAGAACTGCCCTATGACCCAGCAATTGCACTATTGGGTATTTACCCTAAAGATACAAATGTAGTGATCCAAAGGGGCACATGCACCCGAATGTTTATAGCAGCAATGTCCACAATAGCCAAACTATGGAAAGAACCTAGATGTCCATCCACAGATGAATGGATCAAGAAGATGTGGTATATATACACAATGGAATACTATGCAGCCATCAAAAGAAATGAAATCTTGCCATTTGCGACAACATGGATGGAACTAGAGCGTATCATGCTTAGCGAAATAAGTCAAGCAGAGAAAGACAACTATCATATGATCTCCCTGATATGAGGAAGTGGTGATGCAACATGGAGGCTTAAGTGGGTAGGAGAAGAATAAATGAAACGAGATGGGATTGGGAGGGAGACAAACCATAAGTGACTCTTAATCTCACAAAACAAACTGAGGGTTGCTGGGGGGAGGGGGTTTGGGAGAAGGGGGTGGGATTATGGACATTGGGGAGGGTATGTGCTTTGGTGAGTGCTGTGAAGTGTGTAAACCTGGTGATTCACAGACCTGTACCCCTGGGGATAAAAATATATGTTTATAAAAAATAAAAAGTTTAAATGCAAAAAAAAAAAAAAAAAAAAAATATATATATATATATATATATATATATATATATATATATATATAATATGAGCGGCTCACATCTCGAATTATTTCTATTAAAGTCTAATGAAAATAAGCCAAAAACAGTTTATCTACTTAATGTATCATAGACATCGATTAACAAACAACTTCTCGGTGAAAAGCAAATATGAATAACGAAAAGGGATCAATAATGCCAATACCTTCTCTATAGTCACATATTTTTCTTGCTATGAAGTACAGAAAAAATGTCTGATTTACTGCAAGAAAGACCGTAAACGTTGAGCAAAGCGGCGCACGACGTCTCTCCCGCTCCTCGCCTGCACCTGCGGCAGGTCCCGCTTGCAGGAACGCTCCGGCCGCAGGCGCGGGGGAGCCCAGTGGAGTCTCCGCTGCAGCAAGCGCACAGGAGGCGGCCTGGGTCCCCATGGACTAGTTCCCTGACCCTCTGTGCGCTCGTGTGACACCGGCACCCCCGCCGTGCGCTGTTCCTGGACCTGAACCGCCTGCGGGCCTGGCCCCTGCGCAGGGCGGGTGACGGGGCTGTCCCACCCCCAGCAAGCTCTCCGCACCGACAAGTAAGACATACTCGGGTCAGGACACGAATGTGGACTCGGGAAAACCTACCAAGTGGGATCTGGAATCCGAAGAGGGGGTCCAAGATTCAGCCCTCGGGTGCCCGACGGTGGTTCCTTGGCCAAGGTGGAGTCTGGGACTGGTAAACTGTTACACAGCAAACACTGAAACGTGCGCCCCGTTCAGTCCCAGGTGGGGACCTGGTCCCATCCATCTGATTCGGCTTTTTGCTAAAAGATCAAGAACTCTGAAGTAATATGGAATTTCCTCATCTATAAGTTTTAAAACTTTGTTTCTGATTTTAAAAGTTCTTCATGATTATAGGAAAATATTTGGGAAGTACGAAATGATTTAGGCAGAAACACATGCCCTTCAAAACACCAACTGCGGTAAATGAGGAGTTAAAGTCTTAGTACGTTAACTTCCAAAATGCTTCAAGTTCATCTCTTTGCCATGTTAGCACAGCTTTCTATGTTGGACATACTTGTAATTAACACCACCAAAGTCTGAATGTGACAGCATTGAGAAGTGGGAATGGGGATTCAACTTTGTTCAGGCAAGCCTCTGTGCTAGAAGGAACTAAGGGGGTGCCCAGGGGACCATCTGCCCCCCACCCTCATTTGTCTGAGCATCTGGGTCAGGGACAGGCTCTTGGAGCACAGTGAGGACACCTAGCTGTGTCCACAGTGAGCAGGAAAGGGTGTGGTGACACCTCACACCTGCACTCCGGGGTCTCACACTCTGGGTTTCCCTGGGGAGGACGCTTTCTGCCGCCCACTGAAGTTGCTGATCACCCTGCCTCAGCCGCCTATTGAAGGGAACCCCACTGGGTGGGCCACAGCACATTTTTCTAATTAGATTTCCAGACTGCTCAACAAATGTTGAGTCAACAAGAATAGTATTAAAATTCCTCTTCATAAAAATTGAGGTTGTGACCGCTGGTGGTTCTGACCTGTGCATGGCAGAGTGCTTTCCTTTCCTATCTGCTTCCTCACCTCCACCACTGTTCCTGCCACTGACAGGGCTTCCCTCCCCACGGATGCAGCTCCCTGTCCCAGGGATGGCTCCCTCCTCCTGGAGGACCCGCTCTCCATCGGCAACTAACATCCAAGGACACTCAGTGTGGTGTGTCTTAGATGTCTTAAAGGACACATTCAATTTAATATCTTTATCTTAGAAGAAAACATAAAAATATATCTTCATGATTGGGGCAGGCAATGACTTTTTAGATAGGACACACAAAAGAAGGGAAAAAATAGGTAAATTGGACTTCATCAAAATTAAAAACCTTTGTGCTGCTCTCAAATAATTGGTACTAGTAAATAAAGTAGAGACAAGCCACAGAATGGGAGAAAATACTTACAAAGCATATATCTGATAAGAGACTTCTCTCCAGAATATGTAAAGATCTCATACAAGTCAATAATAAGATAACTAAACCAATGGGAAATGGGCAAAGGATGTGTATAGACCTCTCTCCAAGGAAAATATACAAATGGTAACTGGCACACACACACACACACAAATGTGCAAAATCGTTAGTCATTAGGGAAATGCAAACCCAAACCATAATGAGATACCACTGGAGACACACTAGGACAGCTAAAATAAGAAGACAAGCAGGTGTTGGTTGGGTATGAAGAGATGGGATCCTTCATACGTTGCAGCAGGAATATAAAGTGACGTAGCTGTTTCAGAAAACAGTCTGTTCCTCAGGATGTCAAACATAGATTTATCACAGGATCCAGCAGCCCCACTGGTAAACGTGTCCCCAAGAGGAGTGAGAACAGGGGTCTGCAGGAAAACTTGTACACGAATGTTCACATCAGCATTATCTATAAGGGCCCCAAAGTGGAAACAACTCAGTGTCCATCAACTGCTAAAGGCATACAGAAAATACAGTATACTGTCCAGTGAAATATTCGGTATAGGAAGTACTGATGTATCTCCTACCACGTGGGTGGGACCTGGAAAATATTATGCCAAGAGAGAGAATCCAGTAAAAAAAAAGACCATATGCTCTACAATTCCACTTGCACTGAGTTTCCAGAAGAGGAAAATGTCTAGAGACAGAAAGTGTGCTAATAATATTACTAATTAGTAATAGTGAGCACGGGACGGGGGGAAGCATAGAGGATATGGCGTACCTGCCCATGAGTGTAAATTTCCTTAGGAAAGGAATGAGAAAGTTCTCAAATTAGAGTTTCGTGGCGGTTTCGCACCCTGTAACTGTACTTCAAGAACACCATGTACTTTAAATGGGTGAATTTTATCTATTGCAGTTTTAATCTGGCTTTTCCCACCAGAAACTAATATTTAGAAGAGCTGCCCTTTCCATCTGCTACTTTAGCAAATCGAGTCTCAAGATGTCTGTGGTCCTCAGGGACAATTCATTAAGGAATTACCGCACCCTGCCCCAGCACTGTCAGCAGTAAGTTGTCTTCTGGAGAGCCATGCACTTATGGTTAAATCCATAACAATTTAAAGAGATAAAATAAGAAGAATAAAGGGAGATCAGTAGCTCTACAATTATTAGCAGAGCTGCAGCATAATTATATTCCAGACATCTACACCCTCAATGGACTTCTGATAAGAAGCTATGGATCAATCGTCCACATTAACTTGGGTTGAGTTGCAGAAGAAAATCTGCATTTATAATTGTGTCACTTTTGCCTGTTTTGCAGAATTCTATTCTAAACTGAAGTGCACCATAAAAAGATACATCTGTAATCAACCACTATTGAGAAGAAACACGAAAGAAACGACCTCATTTACATAACAAGATCAATAACAAAAAAATCAAAAAATATGACAAGAATTTTCTAAAAATATTTATTTATTTATTTATTTGTTTGTTTATTTATTTATTTATTTGACAGATAGAAATCACAAGTGGGCAGAGAGGCAGGCAGAGAGAGAGAGGAGTAAACAGGCTCTCTGCGGAGCAGAGAGCCCGATGTGGGGCTCGATCCCAGGACCTGGGACCATGACCTGAGCTGAAGGCAGAGGCTCAACCCACTGAGCCACCCAGGCGCCCATGAATTTTTTGAAGTAATATACAAACCCTACATGAGGAGAACTTCTATTTGACACAAGGACAGTCTTCTTCATTCTGTTTATTCAATTTCTTTTTAGTAATGATATCTAATGCTTTGAAATTTCAAGTGATATTTAATAACTTTTAAAAAAGGATGTACAATTTCCATCTGTAACAAACATGACCTAAGTTAAGATGCACAGCTCTCAAAGTACATTTCAATAAATATATTTCCTTCCTTGACTGTCTTGTAAGGGCCTGCCCCTCCCAGAGGAACTTGCTTGTGGACCCCGGATGTAGGGGTGGTGCAGGCCAGGTGGAGATGTCCAATCAGTATGGCATGTGTATATCCACTAGGGTGAATTGAGATCCGATCAGCCACCTGTCTAGGGGTGGAGCTCAACCAACCGCATAAAGGTTGCTGTGCAAGGCTAGCAGGGGAAGAGGAGAGCTGTGATGGGAGCAGAAGGAAGAGTCCGTGGGAGCGAAAGAGTCTGCGGAGTGGAGGAGCTGTAACAGCTCTTG
Organism: Mustela nivalis; assembly: GCF_964662115.1. Lineage (NCBI taxonomy): Eukaryota > Metazoa > Chordata > Mammalia > Carnivora > Mustelidae > Mustela > Mustela nivalis. The sequence continues at coordinate 100,177 of NC_139032.1, read as the reverse complement.
TAAGAGCTATAACCACTCTGAGTGGTCCCCTGAGCCGCTGCCTTCAGCCTCCAGCTGCCTGCAGCTTCCAGCGGCCCCGCCTTCAGCAGCCCAGAGCTGCAGCCTCCCGCAGTTGTGCTGATGATAGTCCCGAGACACTGGCGGTCCAGTGGTCAGCAGTCCCAATGCCTGCAGCCCTAGAGGCCAGCGGTCCTGAGACCCCAGTGGTCCAGCGGCCCAGTGGTCAGTGGTCCCGAGACACCAGTGGTCCAGTGGTCAGTGGTCCCCACGCCAGCGGTCCCGAGACGCCAGCGGTCCTGAGATGCCAACGGCCCCTAGCCGACAGCAGCCTCACCGCAAAATGCCTCGCCACCCTGAGCCACGAGCAGCCTTGTCCGCAGTGGTGGCTTCCTCTGGGTGGCAGCCTTGACAGAGTGGCATCGTCTGTGTCATCCGGGTTGTCCTCCTTGTCATCGTCGCTGTCATCGTTGCCTCTTTGTCGTCGGGAGCAGCCTCGTCTGGGAAGCGGTCTTGTCCAGAATGGCCTTTTCTTGGGAGCGGCTCTGATCATGGAGCGGCCTCATCTGCGGAGCAGCCTTGTCCGGAGCAGCCTTCTTGGGAGTGACCTTGTTGGGATCATCGTCATCGCCTTTTCGTAAGAGACAGCCCTGACCGGTAAGTTTGATTCTTGATGCTTGGCGCGAAATAAAGTTTTGCTTGACCTTCACTTTGTATCAGTCTCGTTCCTTTGATCACAGACCCTAACAGTGTACTGTGAGGGACTCACTGAACTTTAGGCCCAAAGTGTATCAGAAGCGACAGTACAATTTAAAAGGTATGCATTACTTAATAGATATTTTATGAAGACTATTTCTTTTCATCTCCATAAGAGCTCTAAAAATAAGACAGTATTTCCACTATGTGAGCAAGAAAGGTACTTCCAAGATTTGGAAGCTCTGCTCCTGGGTGATGAATTCAGATCTGCCTGTTCCAAAATCCTTATTCTTCCCACTTTCCACTGTCCATTGGTGCATTAATTTAGTAAATAGTACAGAAAATACAAAAGGGGAGTGCTTTGCTTCTAGGATTATTAGATCCTGAAGAAGATTTTCTGTTTTCATTGGATTCTTACTACTTAACCTCTCAGATCTGAATTATAAGTGCAGACTTCTTATCTTCACTGTGAAATTACTGATAGTTTTTGATCAAAGTCAGTAATTCTACATTGTATCTTTTGAAGTACCTAGAACTAGGATGACAAGAGAATAGACTTGACAGATGCACAGAGAGTCTTTCAAGGAATACGGGTAGAAGGGAAAAGGAATCAATAATAATTTGACCAGGAAAATCTGTCTTAAACAACATATTTTGTGTAGATATACTCAGTGTAATTGAAATGCCAGTTATTCCCAAGTAAATATATATATTTAAAGGGATCCCAGTTGAAACACCAACAGGTTTTGATCTCCCGTTTTTGTTTTAGTGAGTGATGAAGTCCTTTAGTCAAGCCAATTTAGAAGTTCCCATGGGGAAATAGACCAAATTTTTTTCTTAAAACAACAGAGACGACATTGCCTAGCAGGTGGTGAACATTTACTCCCCTGTCCCACCTGCAAAATGCCTTCATACTATCCCAATGTTCCCCAAAGTCCTAACCCATTCCAGCATCACCTGTAAGTTCCATATCTCATCCTCTAAATAATCCATGTCAGGCACGAGTATGACTCTGAGTAGAGGCCACACTCAGAAAGACTCCATCTGTGGACCTGTGAAGAGAGAAAATAGCTATCTTCTTCCAGAATAGCATGGTGAGGCAGGTACGAGATAGACATTCCCACTTCCATAGAGGGAAACTGAAAGGAATAGAGGGGTCACCAAGTGAGTCCAAGCTCAGAAAAGCAAGTTCCATTAAGGCTTGGAAGATCCTCTGAGGCTTGGTGCCCTGTCACCAGGGCCCTTGGGGTGACCCTGCTGGCCTGGCCCTGAGCCTCTCTGACCTGTCTCCATGTCCACATGTGTGTCTTTGGAGTCATTCTTCCTTGTTCCTGAAGGACAGCCCTTGTTTTCCGCAGGTAGCTCTGGAAGCCCACTTCCTGCTTCTAGAATCTCACAGGTTTTGGACAGCCTCCCTTCATTTCTTCCTGTCTCTCTTCTTTCAGGAGAAGCTGGTGGTGTTTCTGCTGATACAACATTCTGTGAAACCGTGCTGGTCTGTGGTGTACATCATGGGGCACCCATGCCATTAGACCCTTCCGGCCAAACCCCATCTCTGTTCCTGGCTCTGCTGAGATGTTTGAGTGGGTCCATGGGGCCCAGGCTCATGTCTTCAGCAGAAGGTTGCCCAGCCTCATGCTTGGCCCTCTCTCCTGAGTGTCCTTCATCAGCCACAGATGGCCTTGTTTTCCCACTCCCAACTGGGATTGGCTTGGGACCTCCCAGTCAAGTGCTAGTCTGTCTTTGCTGAGCAACCCTTCCTCAATTTATCTCCTTCCTCACACATTGCTACGAGCTGAGAGGAGCACTGCTTGGAAATCTCTTCAGTTATGCTCAGGACCTCCTCAGCTAAATCTCAGCTAAACCTCTCCATATTTGCCACTCATAAATTCTGTTTTCCACCGAACAAAAGAACACAGTTCAGTCGAGTTTTCTGCCACTTTGCAACAAAGATGATCTTTTCTCCAATTTCAGATAAAATGCTTCTCCTTTCCTTTTAAGACCTCACCAGAAGCACCTTTAACATTTGTATTTCTGCCAAGATTCTGGTCATCAACAACTCGATGCTGAGGATGAGAAACTTTCTCTGCCATGCTTCTTCCTGAGTTGTCACCAGAATCCCCCTTAACATCCATTCTTCCTTCCTGGTTCCGAAGCCACTTTCCTCAGGTGCTGCCATAACAAACGGTCACAAACCTGGTGCCTGAACAGAAGTGTTAAGGTTTTGACAGGGTTAGGGCAGGCTGTTCCTTCTGGAGGCTCTGAGGCAATCATTTTCCCCACACTCTCCTGGTTTCTGAGGGCTGCCAGCAAACCTTGACATTTCTTGAACTGTTGATACATTGCTTCTATCTCTGCCCCTGTCTCCACATGGCATTCTATTTTGTGTTTCTGTGTGTCCTTTTCTGCCTCCTACAAGGACAATCTCATCTGATTTAGTGCCCATGCTAATCTAATGGGATCTCATCTTGATTTTTTACTGTACTAATATGTTGCCCAGACCCTACTGCCAATAAAGTCATATTTCAAGGTTCTGAGAGGATAAGAACTTTGAGGGTCACTCTTCAACCCACTAAAGTAAATTAGACTTCAAGCAAACTATTAGTAAAACAATCAAACAACAAGCAAACAAACAAACAAAAAACTTGTCCAGAGCTTGCCCATGCAAGATAACACTAGGGCTTGTTTCTCCTGCTGGGATTTTCTGAGCGAGCTCCTCGAGCCTGATTTGGCCCAATGAAAAGTCTTGCTATCCACACAGTGATTTAGACTGATCCTTCCCTTCCATCAGGTAAATTACAATTTTTGTCTCAGGCTCCCAGCATTGAATTTTCCTTTTGCTTTGGCTGACTTCTGGAGTGATAACACTGCAGAGCTGAACATACAGTTGCTGTTGTGTGCATCAGGCTGTATGGCTCCCCTAAGGGGTTTCTGGGAATCATAGCAGCCAATCTCATTCACGTTTTCACACCATTGTTAGGGTCCATAATCAAAGGAGCGAGACTGATACAAAGCAAAGGTCAAGCAAAGCTTTATTTCAGGCCAACCATCGAGAATCAAACTGACTGGTCAGGGCCATCTCCTGCAAAGAGGCGACCCCTCCTCCCAGCCTCAGAGATTAACTTTTATAGAGGTAGTTTAGCTGGGCCATAAACAGGTGGCCAATGAGATTGCAATACACAGAGAACACTGCATAGTCGTGTTAGGTCACACACACAGGCAGCCAATTGACTTACAATTTACCCTAGTAGATATATGCTTGCCCCACTGATTGGCTGTCTCAACCTGGCATAACCCTGTATCTGGGCTTTGCAAGTAAGTTCCTCTGGGAGGGGCAGGGTCAATCTAAGTTTACTGCATAGGGTCAATCTAAGTTTACTGCAGAAACAACAAAATGGCTCCCCCTAAGTAGGCCCTTACACCATGTTTACTACTATTGTCTATTTACTACTTCTACCAATTTGCTGCATTTCCATCAACATAGAAAGTCTATTTCTCCCTCTCTTAGTCTCTGTGGCATACAGGAAACCTGTATCCTAATCTTCCCTTTTGCAGCACTGATGTGACTGGAAAGTCCCTGAAGCAGACCTCCGGGCCTCCTGCCTCTTCCTCCTCAGATCCACCAGTTATGAAGATGTCCGTCTTATGACAGACCTTATTATGAGATCCAGTGCAATACTTGTAGCTTCAGTAAAGCCAGTTTAAAAAGAACTGTAATCTCTCAACATTTTGTGAGATAAGCAGCTGATTGTCTTAAGGATTCTAATACCAAAGGTTGCATCTTACTCCATTGTGCTGTTACTAATGCTAATGTTATTTACAGTGGTGTTTGTTTTCTGATACAAAATCAGTTTTAAGAAACTTATAGTTAGGGGTATAGAAATAATTTTGAGGGCCAACTTCCTTATATCTGTCTTTCCTCAATTCTCTGTACATGTAATATGTATATACCAAAGTGCAGCCATGGGGCGCCCAGGTGGCTCAGTCGGTGAAGTGTCCAACTCTTGATTTCAGGTCAGGTTATGATCTTAGGCTTATGAGAGCGATCCCTATGCCTAGCCCTGAGCTGGGCATGAAGCCTGCTTAAGATTCTCTCTCCCTTTGCCCCTTCCTCTTTCTCCCTTCCTCTCCTTAAAAAAAAAAATGCAGGCACAAATGTCATATACTGTACTTATCTGCTTCCAGACTCAGAGCTCTGTTCTTTTATCCCAACCAGAGCTGTTTCCATCTTGTCCAGAGCCACATGACTATCAATGCAGCATTTAGTGGGGACTCCCTGAAGATGGTGGGTGCTGCAACCTTCCTTCCGTGAGAGCAGTGTCAGTAGTGTTTGATGCATGAATAAAGTATGTGCGCATTCGGCTTTGATACAGGTTGAGAGAAGACATGAGAATGGGTGCTGCACCCATTCAATGGAATGAAACATAACAGTTTAAGGTAACTACTATTACTAATAGGGTCCTGCTCTATAGTAGTTGTGGGTTGAGGACACATATGAGAATTGTAGCAAAAATGAGTGGTTTTGGTTTTGAGCTGCTAGAATGATTGTTGGAAAGACTCCTATAATCATATCATGAGCTACCAGTCCCACCGTGTACCGCCCTCCCTTGTCCTTTTATATGAAAGGGAAAATAAGCTTGTAATAATGAAAAAAAAGATAATTGTTTTGGAGCTACTATTTCTTGCAGTGGAATGCAGATCCTAATTAATTCACTGACATTCTTTGCTTCTCTTTCAAGAATAGTTCTTAAGCTTACATAGTAGTTACTGAAAATGTCAATATAATTTCCCTATAATTCTTCCTGAGATGTATATGAATAAAACCAATCAACATTACATTGTATAAGTGTGTGCAATTTCCTTTAAAACATCCATGCAAAGCCATATATTCTATATTCTCATATAAAACATCAATAAAACAAGTTCCATGTAATTAAAAGACAAAAAATATTAAAAACTAAATACATATTCATAAGAGTGTGGGAGGTGGAATAAGTTGGTAAACTGTTCTCATTTTTCAATTTAGATAAATTGAATTTTAAAAAGAAATAAAGGGAAAATTTGCCTTAAAACTGTTTCTACCTGTGGGGCGCCTGGGTGGCTCGGATGGTTGGGTGTCTGCCTTTGGATCGGGTCATGGTCCCAGGGTTCTGGGATCGCGTCCCACATCAGTCTCCTGGCTCAGTGGGGAGTCTGCTTCTCACTCTCTCTCTGTTCCTGCTGCTTGTGTGCTCACTCTCTATCTTTCTCTCTCTCAAATAAATAAATAAAAATAAAATCTTTAAAAAAAAAACCGTTTCTGCCTGTAACTTTTAAATAGCTTTAGTTGGGCTAAATTTGAATAGTAAAAAACTTGGAAATGTCCTGATTAAGTGCTTTTTTGTTTGATTCTAATTAAGTGTTCATTTGCTTGTGATTTTCACATATGGGCAGGTGTGTATTTATTAATTGCAAAATCGCTGTTGAACTGGTGCATCTGAAAATGTTCAGGGAAGACCCATGGTTCGAAGAAAGAAGAACTTTTCCAAGCAGTGGGCTTCATTTCATCCTTTCAAGGTACAATCACCCTGCTGTTTTGGGTTTTCTCCCCCTGTGTATGTGGTGATGTCACCTCCAGCTAGAAAGATACTACACAATGATGGTGAAAGTATATTCATGTGTGTGTGAATAAAAAAACAGTGCCAGTGGAGCTGGGTCCAACAGCTGAAAGGCTAAGCTGTTTTCTCTCTCTCTCTCTCTCTCTCTCTCTGTGTGGTCGCTGCATGGAGAAGGGCATGTCAGCACATTTGGCCACATGTTTCACAATGAAAACACAAACTAAATGCTTTTTAGAATAGTCATATCATTTAAAATATGGACCATAAAAATACAAATAAAAGTAAAATAAAATAAATTTAAAATGGAATACAACAAAGTAAAATGTGGACCAAGACACATGATGACTTGCAGAGGGAACATGCATCAGCTTTAGTGATTACACCCATGAGTGTGAGCGAAGGAGGAGCACAGGGCAGAATTGAGGAGATTAAACCCAGATTTATTTTTTTTAGCCTTTCTCACTCCACAACTCTCTCCCCCAGAGAATCCAAAGCAGACTTAATGCACAAAAACCTTCCTATGAATAAAGGTGGTTACTACCTAAAGACAAAATGTCTGATTTACCAGGAAGATCCAACTATGAACATGTCCACACCTAACACAGTCTCAAAATGCATAAAGCAAAAGTTAACAGAGCTAGGCCCAGAAAAGGACAAATAAGGAGACCAACCACCACCACAAAACAGGCAAGAGATAAGCTTCGAATCCTGACAATTTTAACTGAGATATTGTGGAAGAGAAGTGTTCTCAGAAGAGGAAGGGTATGTGAAACAACCCAGAGAGGAGCTTATACACTTATCTGGAGCCCTGATTTTTGAAACTGTCACCAGGGACACCTCCGGATCTCCCAATCTGGAGTCCAACTGGGATTGCAATTGTCACCCCACAAGACTATATATATATTTGCACACTTTAAAAGCTTCTGCCTGAGAGTCTGACTTTCAATCAGCCTAAAACAAAGTGTTAGATTAGATTCCTCTCCTTGGAACACTGACAGGTCTTGAGGACAGATCAGAAATAAATCAGACAGTTTAAACAATCACAAAGTTCCCTTAGGAGACAACTAAGAACCGGGACAAGGGTAAGTGAGAAAGTTCATCTCCCACACATGGCAACTTTTCATCACTGGAAAAAGTAGTTGTTTTGCCAAATACATAAAAACACAGAAGTCAAGCAAAATGAGGAAATAGAAACATGTTCCAAATAAGAGAATAAGATAAAACTTCAGAAAAACGTTAATGATATGGAGATAAGTAATCTACATGTAATGAACTCAATTTGATAGTCATAAAGATGCCCATGGAACTTGGGGGAAGAATGGAGGAGCACAGGGAGAACTTCACCAGCAACAGGAGGTGTGTGAAAGAACCAACCAGAAATGACAGGGATGAAGAATACAGTAATTAAACTGAAAACTACACTAAAGGTGTTCAGCTTAAGACCGGATGAAACAGAAGATAGTCTCTGAGGTGGAACACAAAGCTGCCCAAACAGAGCAGCAAAAAGAAAAATGAATTCAGAATGTTAAAGATAAGTTAAAAAACTTAATGTGATATCAAGCAGGATAACACTCAAATTAAAGAGGTCCTAAAGGGAGAGGAGAAACAGAAAGGTGCAGAAAACTTATTTGATAACAAATAGCATGGAGGACAAGGGGATATGGAGAGGAGAAGGGAGTTGAGGGAAATTGGATGGGGAAGTGAACCATGAGAGGCTATGGACTCTGAAAAACAATCTGAGGGTTTTGAAGGCATGGAGGGTGGGAGGTTGGGGGAACCAGGTGGTGAGTAGAGAGAGCACGGATTGCATGGAGCACTGAATGTGGTGCAAAAACAATGAATACTGTTACCTGAAAAAAAAAAAAAAAAAAAAACAAACTTATTTGAAAAAAAATCATGGGTGAAAACTTTCCTAACCTGGGGAAGAAGACACCACACTGAGATATTCAAATCAGAAAAACAATAAAAAACACCCCCAAACACCTCAAATAATAAATAAAATACACCTCAAAGACCCCAACACCAATCCACATTATAATTTGAGTGTCAAAAATTAATGATAAAAAGCAGCAGCAGAACAGCCATTTATTATGTGCAGGGAAATGTACCTAGTAGGCTACCAGCAGATTATTCAGCACACGTTTCACAGGCCAGAAGAGGGCAGTGTGACATATTCAGAGTGCTGAGGAAGGCACCTCAGTAGCACAATTGGTTAAGTGTCCAACTTTTGGTTTCTGCTCAGGTCATGATCTCAGGGTTGTGGGATTGAGCCCTACCTTGGGCTCCCTGCTCAGTCTGCTTCAGTTTCTCTCTCTTTCATCCCTCTTCCAAACAAATTGTTAGGGTCCATGATCAAAGGAACGAGACTGATGCAAAGCCAAAGTCAAGCAAAGCTTTATTTCACGCCAAGCATAGAATACCAAACCGACCGGTAGGAGCCATCTCTTATGAAGAGGCGACGACAACAACCCCAACAAGGCCGCTCCTCAGACGAGGCCATTCCCTGGATGACGCTGCTCCCTGGACGACGACCCCGATGAGGTCAACGACTACCCCATCAACTACCCCAACGACTACTACTATTCCCCCCACATCAGGCCTCACAGACTAACCTTTATAGAGGTGGTTGAGCCGGGCCCACACACAGGTGGCTAATGAGATTGCCACACATGGGGAAAACAGCCCAGTCCTGCTCAGTGGGCAAAACAGGTGACCAACTGAATTTCAATTCACCACAGTAAGTATATGCGTGCCCCACTGATTGGATATCTCCATCTGGCCTGGTCCGGCCCTATATCCGGGGTTTGCAAGTAAGTTCCTCTGGCTAATGAGGCCCTCATACAGGCCCTCACATTCCCCCCTTTTCCTTGGAAATTAGTCAAATCCTTGACTTTTCAGCCAGTTCTATGTTCTCCTGTTGTAAGGGGTTATATTGAGCATGTAAGACTAACATTTTTATTGCTCTAATTTTCTTTTGTACAATTAGGGCATTTATGATGCAGGGGCTAAAAAGTAACAGTAGTGCACAGTCGGCTGATGAGTTAGCCATTCACCGCTTTGTATAACCTTTTCCATTTTTCCTAATTCCGTTCATCTAATTTCCTGCTTATACTTTACATAATCAGGTAACAATAGGAGCAACAATAAACTCACAGTTTTTTTAGTCTTAGCTTTAGTCCACAGTCAGGAGGTTCCATCAGTTGTAGCTTCCATCTCTGGGGGGCGTCTTTGTCCTCAACTCATTTGACATGACCAGCGTGAATCCAGGCCCTAATGCCTTCTACTTTTACTGCCATGGGGGTGGTCAGGATGACAGTAAATGGTCCCTTTCAGCGAGGCTCCAAGTTTCCCATTTGACAGCAACATATCCAAATCAAGTCCCCGGGTTGGTGAGGATGTGGTTCCACCTCTGTCTCTGTCCCAGTGTGGGCAGTCTAGATCCCTGCATGGGCTTTTTTTTTTTAAAGACAGACTGTAATGCCTGCAGTGATTGGAGTATAGACGGATCAGTCATTTCTGCTAGGGCAACCTCTTGAAGCCAAAGACAGAGTGGGGGGCAGGATGTGTCTTCCGAACATTATTTCAAATGGGGTCACCTTGTTTAAATGGGGGTGTACATTGTGCCCTAAGGAGGGCAAAAGGAAGGAGATCCCCCCATCCACCACCAGTCTCCAGAATTAGTTTTGTCAAGGTCTCTTTAAGAGTCCAGTTCATTCTTTCTACTTGCCTGGAACTCTGGGGCCAGTAGGCACAATGCAGTTTCCAACTAGTGCCCATGGCTTTGGCCAATGCCTGTGAGACTGAGCTCACAAATACAGGGCCATTGTTTGACCCAATCGCAAGAGGCTGCCCAAATCTAGAAATTATTTCTTCTAGAAGCTTTTTGGCTACCACTCCTGCTGTCTCATGTTTGGCGGAAAAACCCTCTACCCGGCCTGAAAAGGTATCTACAAAATCTAACATATACTTGTGCCCATATTTTCCGGGTTTCATTTCTGTAAAATCTATTTCCCAATAAATTCCTGGTTCCTTACCTCTTTCTCCTTTCCCTCTTCCTATTTTAGTTCTTCCCACATTAACTGCCTGGCATTGAGCACATCTATCAACTACATCCTGAACCATACACCCTAATTTAGAAACCTGGAACTGCTTGTCTATAAGTTCCTTGAGTTTGCGTATCCCCAAATGAGTACCCTGATGTATATGGTCTACTAACTTCTTATCTAGTCTTCGAGAAAGAATTATTTTTCCTGCTTTAGTCTTAGCCCAGTCCCTTTCATAGTCCAATTTAACACATTTTTTTAAATACTTTAAACCTTCTTCTGAATAGTTCAGTTTCTCTGGTAGTACTGGAGACGGGAGTGTAACCAGTTCTTGCACTATTTCTTGGGTTGCTTGCTTTGCAGCTTGATCTGCTAAGTGGTTTCCTTTTGACATCAGATCAGTCTCCTTTTGGTGTCCTAGGCAATGCATAACAGCCACCTCTTTTGGGTCCCAAATAGCCTGGAGGAGGGCCAATATTTCTCCTCTGTTTTTAATTCCTTTTTCTTCTGCTGTTAATAGGCCACTTTCTTTATAAATAGCCCCATGTATATGGAGAGTAGCAAAGGCGTACCTGCTGTCCATATAGATGTTGGTGGTTTTACCTTTGGCCATCTGCAGTGCCTTGGTGAGTGTAATCAGCTCTGCTTTTTGTACTGATGTTCTGTGTGGCAGGGCTGCTGTCCAGAGTTCCTGCTCAGGAGAAACCACCGCAGCCCTTGCCTACCTCTTTCCATCGGCCATGTAGCTACTCCCGTCTGTGAACAGAGTCATCTCAGCATCCAGGAGGGGAATGTCTCTGAGATCTGGCCTTATTCCTGTGACTTGGGTTAGAACCTCCCTGCAGTCGTGTGGGTGGTCAGCCAGCTCCTCTGGCAGCAGCGTGGCTGGATTTAGCACCACTGGGATCCAGAAGGTCACTCTTGGTTCATTGAGGAGGAGGGCCAGATACCCTATCACTTGGGCGTTCATCATCCATTGGCCTGGTGGAGTCTGGAGAAGGCCCTTGATAGTGTGTGTGGTCGTTATGATGAGATTTTGACCCAAAGTCAATTTACTTGCATCGTTGACCAGGGCCGAGGCAGCAATTATGTGGAGGCAAGGGGTGGGGGGAATCCAGCTGCTACTGGATCTAGTTTCTTGCTAAGATAGGCCCCTGGCCTTTGCCAAGGCTCCAGAGTCTGAGTCAAAACTCCTTTGGCCACCCCTGCTTTTTCATCCACATACAAGTAGAAGGGCTTGGTAACATCCGGGATGACCAATGCTGGGGCACTCAGTAAGGCTGTTTGTAATTCCCAAAATGCTCCTTCGGCCTCAGCTGTCCACTCTATCATAGCGTGCCTCCCTTTTGCCAGTTCGTAGAGAAGTTGGGCAATCTCTACAAACCGCGGTATCCACAACCTACAGTAACCCACTCTCCCAAGAAACTCCCTCACTTGTCAAGATGTGGTGGAGTGGGGGTATCGGGAGATCACCTGTTTCCTGGACTCAGACAGTGAATGCACTCCTTCATGGAAATCAAAGCCTAGATAAGTGGCATGGCTCTGACAGAGCTGTGCTTTTTTTGTTGATACCCAATACCCTTTTTCCTGCAGAGTCTGTAAGAGAGCTCTCGTTCTCCACAAACATGACTCATAGTCCTCAGTGGCTATTAGCAAGTCATCAACACACTGTAACAGAGTGACTCCTAGGTTGGTGGTTCTGTACTCACACAAATCCTCATGTAGGGCCTCATCAAAAATGGTGGGTGAATTCTTGAATCCTTGGGGAAGTCTTGTCCAGGTGAGCTGGCCTTGGAACCCTTCCTGTGGGTCGGAGCACTCAAAAGCAAAAAGGGGCTGAAATTCCCTTGCTAAAAATATGCAGAAAAGCGCATTCTTGAGATCTAAGATGGCATACTCAGATCTTTCCAGGCCCAGGAGGGAGAGTAGGATATAGGTACCATCGGGTGGATATCTTCAACCTGTTTGTTAAATTCCCGCAAGTCCTGCATGGGTCAGTACTCCCCAGTCTCAGCCTTTTTGATGGGCAGCAAAGGTGTGTTCCATGGAGATTTGCAAGGAACTAGGATCCCATCTCCTCGGAGGCAGTTAATGTGTTTTCTGATCCTTCCTTTGTTCCCTGGGGGAGGGGGTATTACCAAACATGAACAGCTATAGCCATCACCTTTAATTGCACCACTACTGGAGGTTGTCCCCTGGCCAAGCCAGGGGGCTTCCCTTCTGCCCAGACCTCAGGAAACTAGACCTGTAGGGTTTGGAGTAGGCTCCTCACTGCTTTGTCTCCCCTGGTTTTGAGACTGGCTTGTAAAGGAGGTATTTATCTACTGTTGCCATAAGCACCTGTACAGTGGATTGTCTCAGGGTTACATCCATGTCTCCTTCCGAGAACTGAATGCCAGCTCATAACTTGTGGAGGAGATCTCTTCCCATCAAGTTATATGGGGCATTAGGGAGGACCAAAAATTGATGTTTAATACTCCTGAGGTCAAATTTAAAGTCGTTTCTGTTGTCCATTTATGTCTCTCTGTGCCATTTGCTCCTTGTACCCAGACTTCCTCTCCAGATATTTTCCCCATAGGTTTAAGTAATTATGAAAATTGGGCTTCTGTGTCCACCAAAAAATCAATTGATTTCCCCTACACTTCAATTTTTACCTGAGGTTTGGAGAGGGTCTCCAAACCATGGCTCCTTCAGTATTTGGTGGCGATAACTGCTGTCTTCCTTTTGGGGGCACTCCCTGGCCCAATGTCCTTTTTCCTTACAGTAAGTGCACTGATTTGAATCTAAGTCTTCCCGCCTGCCTTCTCTGTGCTTAGGCTTTCCTTCCATTTAGTATCCCCTACCTGTCTCCTCCCCACCTCATGTAATACGAAAACCTTAACCAGTTTTTTCGTCTGTTTTTCATCCTTTTGTGCATCCCTGTTAAACACCTTTTCTTCTATTCCCACTAATTCAGTCAGATTCTTCCCTTCAAATCCCTCAATTTTCTGAAGTTTCCTCCATATATCTGGGGATGACTGACTGGTAAATGCAAGATTCATTGTCCTCTGATTTTCAGGTGCCTCAGGGTCGATTGGGCTATACATGTTATAGGTTTTGATAAGCCTTTATAGGAAAGCTCCTGGAGACTCATTCTTACCTTGTCCCACGGTACTAATTTTAGATAAATTTATGGGTCTCCTTGCAGCTGCACAGAGGCCTCCCATTAAAGTCTGGCAGTAGAAACTTAAGCTCTCCTCACCTTCATCGGAGTTTGGATCCCAGTCGGGAGGTTCCCTCAGGCAGTAGTCTTCCATTCAGTGGGGATCGAGGTCCCTGCCAAGTCTCTCTCTTATCACCTTATGGGTTTCTCGCATGATGCGATCCCTCTCTTCTGCATTAAAGAGAGCCATAAGGAGCTGTTGAATATCCACCTAGGTAGGTTGGTGGGTAAGAAAGACAGTCTCCAAGAGACTTATTAAATCCTGAGGGTGGACAGAAAAAAGATTTGTGTTGGGTCTTTTAGTTATTTGTGTTAGAAGAGGAGAAAGGGATATAGATTAGGTGGTGGCACCCTCTCCCATCCGATAGAGCAACCTCACAGAGAGGCAGCATTGGAGCCAACAGTAACAGTGAGGTAAAGAGAGGCAGAGGGGGATAGAGGAAAGGGGAAAGATCAGGGCAGTCTCTCTGCTTGGTGATCCCATAGGCTGACCCCCACTGTGTATGAGCTGGACTGGTAAGGGTGTCTCAGGACCGAGAGTCAGGTTTAGGGTACAGATGATGGGGGGATTCCACATCCTCCACATCTGATGGAGGTAGGACAGTCTTCTTCCCTGGCTCCCCCTCATCTGTCTGTTCTGGTTTTGGTGTTTTGACCTGCCTTAGAGGAAGAGAGATGATTTCATTAGCAGGGGGAATGTGGGACTTGAGCCATGACAGTGGCTCTTCTATCAGATATTGCCAGGCCACAATGTATGGTATTTGGCCTCAATGTAGATTAAAGACCTCACTCAGGGTAGAATAGATCTGAGCCTAGGAAAACGTTCCTTCCAGCAGCCACCTTGTGGAGAAAGTGGGCCACTCTAATTGGCAGAGTGTTTTTAGTTTTCCCAGGTAAACCATGTTACCTGACTGGGTGGCTTTACCTTGAAAATCCTTGAAATGTTCGAGAACAAGACCTAGGGGTGTCACAGGTCCCTTACTCCCCACTTGTCCCATTTCTCCAAGTGGGACAAACAACACAACAGACAACAAAAAAACAAGGCAAAGACAACCACAGGCCCAGCGATCCCCATCCAGATCCTGCTACTGGTGGGGACTTTCTTGGTCCCCTACAAACCAGACAATGGACAACAGAAAAACAAGGCAAAAACCACTGCAGGCCCAGTGATCCTTACCCAGAACCTGGCACTGGTGGGGACTTTATCTCCTGACTGCCTAGGGGGAACTCAAACCCCCTGACCACCTAGGATAACTTGAACCCCCTGGTGACCACCTAGGGGGAACAGAACCTCCTGACCATCCAGGGTAACTCCAACCCCCTGACCTCCTAGGGGGACACGAACCCTCTGACCATCCAGGGGGACTCAAACCCCCTGGTGACTGCCCAGGGAAACTCGAACCCCCTGACCATCCAGGGGGACTTGAACCCCCTGACCGCCCAGGGGACTTGAACCCCCCCCATCGATCTACCAGCAGAGGGATGGGGCATCCCCACATCCATTCCAGCTCTGGGGAGCATGGCTGCATCCACTTCCTCCCGGTGTGCTGTACCCTGGAGCTCCACAACCAGTCAGACATACAGGATCCCAAGATCTTACCTCCAGAGGCTTTTCCCGGAAATTCTGTTGCTGGATCAGTTCTTATCATTTGATCCAAGATGAGCCCCCAATGTTAGGGTCCGTGATCAAAGATATGATACTGATGCAAAGAGAAAATCAAGCAAAGCTTTATTTCATGCCAAGCATCAAAAACCAAACAGACCGGTAGGGGCCATCTCTTATGAAGAGGCAATGATGACGACCCTGACGAGGCCACTCCCTGGACAAGGGCACTCCCTGGACAACGACCCCGACAAGGCCGATGATTACCCCAACAGCTACCCCAATGACCACTACTACTCCCCACATCAGCCTCACAAACCAACCTTTATAGAGGTGGTTGAGCCTGGCCTACACACAGGGGGCCAATGAGATTCCAACACACAGGGAAAACTGCACAGTCATGTTTGGTGGGCATTACAGGTGACCAATTGAATTTCAATTCACCACAGTAAATATATGCGCACCCCACTGATTGGTTGTCTCCATCTGGTCTGGCTGCCCCTATATCTGGGGTTTGCAAGTATGTTCCTCTGGCTAATGAGGCCCTCATGCAGGCCCTCACAAAATATTTTTTTAAAAACAAGAAAAAAGATGCTTGCTGACTGCAACCTGCCTTTTTTCCAGAGTGCAAAAAGAAAAACATGCAACCAAGAATTCTCTACTCAGCAAGGTTGTCATTCGGAGTTAATGGGAGATTAAGAATTATCTAAATAAACAACTAAAGGATTTTATAACCTGCCTTATAAGAAATGTTGAAGGGACTTATTTAAACTAAAAGGAAATGACATAATTAACAAGAAAATACATAAAAATAAAATCTTAAAGGCAAACACAACATACAGTGTATGTACAACAGAGGTAGTGGGTAAATCATTTATAAAGCTAAAGTGAAGACTAAAATAATATGTTTAACTAAAACTACAACAATTAGTTAAAAGATTTATATTTAAAAAAGGTTGTGACATCAAAAACATTAAACATTTGGTTCCCCACAGTATAGAACTTTAACAGTTTACATCAATGAAAAAGTCATCCACACAGAAAGTCAATAAGAAAATATCAGTCTTAAATCAATCATGTATACTGGGGTTAATGGATAAAGATATCACACATCAATACTATTCAGCCATAAAAAATAATGAAATGGTGATGGTCATGGTAACATGGACAACCTTGAGAATACTATGTTAAATAAAATAAGAGAAAGACAAATACCATATGGTTTTACTTGTATGTAGAATTGAAAGAAAAAAAGAAACTCAGATTCATAGATACAGAAAAGAGACTGGTGTCTGTTGAGGGATGGAGCCGCAGGATGGGGGGAGGAGCTGCTTCTCTTCTGTCCCCTCCCCCTCCCTCAGGAGCCCTTTGTGACCACACAATAACTCTGTGATGTGGGCATGGGGCTTGTGTCTGCACCTCCACACCCAGGGCTCAGTTGCTTGAGGGCAGCAGTGCGATTGGTCACTAATGTCTGATGAGGAAAGAGATGGAGAATTATCTCTTCCCTCAGGAATTCTTTATTGATGGTTGGCTGAGCTCCAGTCCTACTATCTGGGCAGTTAATTCCATCCTTGCCCTCGTATGTGGAATGGGGCTCTTCATATTCTTACTTTCCTATTTCCATCCTGATCCATCCTCACCACCAGGAAAGAAACACAGGAAGAGCAGGAAGGTAAGGAACCCTCGGCCCAGACCCAGCAAAGTGTGATTCTATCTTCTTTTCTATTATTCCTTCCACTTTTCTGAGTCAGTGGAGAGACTCCTGAAATAGGAAAGAATAGAATGGGTATTCTCAGGAGAGAGTAGTAGTCCATCCAGGACAAGCCAGACTCAGCAGGGGTTTGAGGGACACGAGGATTTCTCCCAGAAGATCTCGGGCTGGAGTCCAGGTGTGGTGGAGGGGTCCAGGACAGCATCCCAAACACTGACTGGTGGCCGAGGACCAGAGGCTAAAATCTGCCTCTCTAGCGGAGGTCAGGCCCCTGAGCACCAGGTCACCAGTTGCTGTCCCAGGACAGGTGTTTCAGGTGAATGTTCCCCTTCTGGGCTGATTGAGGGCAGTACTGAGCCCAGGAGGTTCCAAGCCACAGCTAGAATGGGGCTCTGGCCTTGGAAAGTGGGGTCCTATGTGAAAAAGTCCAGCTGCACCACCTGGTCTGGGATAGTGTGTGTTTCTTGAGCAGAGGAACAGTGGCAAACTTCTCACATAGAATATCCTTCTGTAAATTCTTCAAAGAAGGAAAACTGGAAATATTTGTATCCATTTTGAAAAGGAAATGAGTAAAACTAAAGAAAATCACAGTTCACCCCCCCCCTTAGTTAAATGTAGGAAGTCACACTACTCATGAACAGTGAGCACCTGCTGCTGGGGCGGGGGTCACAGCCTCCCCATGTTCTCTTATCTCAGTACCAAGCAGGGACACGGAGAAGGAGCAATAGAAGCCAGAAAAGCCAGACTCTGAAAGGTGAGCATCCACCACGCACCCCTGCATGCTCCAGTTACACTGTGCCCCCTGCTCTGAGGCCAAGCCCCACCGTCTCCAGGACACCAGGACCTAAGCCCATCTCAGGAAACAGAGCCCTGGGGTGGCGGGTTGGTAGCTCCTGGGAGGGAGAGCACAACCCAGAGGCTTCCCAAATTTTGCGCCATAACAAAGCCCTGAGGGACTGGAAATGGGTGTCACCCAGCAGGGGCCCCAGGGCCTGGACTGGGGGCAGGACCTCCTGCTCCCACTGTGGACAAGGTGTTCAACTCAGCTCAGATTCCTCTGTGATGCCATGCAGTCCTTCCTCCCCCAGCAAGGTCATGAGTGAGAAAACACTTTGGAAAAGACAAAACAATCCCCAAAATGAACCCTGTAATCACCGTGTGGGCATGTGGCCTTGGACAGTGCTGTTTGGGGCTTCCCAGTCCAATCCCCCAAAGGTCTCCCCTAAAGGGACATTGTACCCAGTCTCCTGTAAGACCCCTGGGCCCTGCTTTCCTCTGTGACCTGGTCTCCTGTTTCCAGTTTTCAGAGATTTCCTACAGGAGCTGGAAGAGGTTCAGGACCTGTTCTCCCTTCTGCAAAGGTAAAGAATCTGCCCCCTTCTCCCCTGGGTGTGCCTCCCCGAGTCTATGGTGTGACCCCTGGGGCTGCAGGGAATGGCCTCTGGGGCTGTTTGGGGGGCTGGGAGGAGCTGTGGGACAGATTGTGACCAAAGCCCCGGGCTAAGGGACAGCAGGAGCATTGTGATGTGGGTGTGGGGCATGGAGGGACATGGGGTACCCTTCCACCCCAGGCTGCTGCAGAGACAGCTCACACCTCCTGTCTCCCACAGACACTTGGCAAGGCTCTCTGACCAGGGGAGCTTTCACCAGTCCTTACGGCAAGAAGTCCCTGGGCAGGTGCGCCGAGGGGCGCCAGCTGGAGCCCGTCAGCCATGCATGGAGTCTGTGGAAGACGCTGCTCCTGCCATGGCCTCATCACCTGCTCATGTTCTGCTGACAGGGCCCCCTCAGCCTCTGGCCTCCACCCTGCCAGCGAGACCTCAAGAAGAGCAAACTAACTTAAAAAAAATCCTATCAGATACAGTGAGAAAAAACTTTCTTCCAGGTAATTCCTACTGGGACTCTCTCATTCTAGTCATCTCAGGCCTTGGCCATGCCAGCTACCCCATTTTATCCTTTTCCTGGTGGTGGGAAAGTACCAAGTCCTTGTTCTTGCCGGGCACATTACAGCACAAGTGCCAGCAAGAACATGTGTCCTGCCACCCACAAGATGCCTCGTTCTGGGGTGGCCTTACTAATAGGCAGATAGATACTCATAACCCTTTGTTTGTCAATCCAGATGTCCAGAAGCTCCTTGAACTACTAATCAGCAAAAGGGTAGAACTGAAGAGTTGGAAGGAGAAAGAAAAGGTTGGGTCAGTTTTCAAACAGTGGTGCCCAGACAACCACATCAGCTTCTGGGGGACTCTGTGGAAACTGCTGGGTGTTGAGCAGAAAACCACCACCCCACCATCCTTCTGGAACGTGAAAAACAAAGCAGAACCACTGGCCCAACCTCAGCCGTTCTCATCTCCCAAAGTCTTGGAAGACCACTTGCAATGGAAATGTAGCCAGCTCTTCTGGGGTCTCCCCTCTCTGCACAGTGAGTCCCTGGTGGCCGCTGCCTTGTTCTCTACTCACTCTCCTCCACTACAGTCTCCATCTGTTTTGTTCAATGGAACCTCTAATTGCTTGTCAGTTCTAAACCAGGATCAAATATCTTCCCAGTTTTCCCATACTCCACCATTGCTCCACCATAGGATCCAACCCCAACACTCAACACTAACCTTGCCCCAGCCCCAGGTCCCCCTTGCACCCTCTGTCCCAATAAGGCCACCTTCTCTCCCATCCCAGGGGAGGACCAGTGGGGTATCTTGTGCTACATCCCAGAATAAGACACGATCCTTCATCCCAACTAAAATGCAACATCTGGAGTGGCAACAAAGAACAAGGAAGGGGGAAGTGCCAAAGCAACAAGGAAGGGGGAAGACTTTACCCACTATGGATAAAATATCTCCAAAATTCTTTAGCCAAGTCTCTCCCAAGCTTCTGGAGGACCACCAGGCCTCCTGTGCCCACAGATCAGGTTCCACTATTCAAGGGGACTTTGTCATCTTTAATATCCAGAAGCCACAGCTTCAGAGGAAGCTCAGCAGGGATAAACAGCAAAGAAGCTTGCCCCACAAGGTTCAGCTGTCTCTGGATCTGAGGTGGCCTCAGGAGGAATCCCCGGGGATGAGTCAGGCACAGAGAGAGCAGGGGCTCTCAAGGCCCTTTGTGTTTAAGGGCAAAAGCAGCCAAGTTACATGGAGGACCAGGTCCAGATACCACAGGAAGTATCAAGCAAGATTCCAACTAGAGAATAATTTTGGTAAGGGTCAATGGCAGTGTCTGAAGAGGACACCAACAGGTCTCTCCAGGATCTCAGCTAGGTTCCCAGTGAAGGTTCTGGGAACCAACTCTGAGAAGGAGTTTGGAAGACCTTTGATAGGGGCCTTGGAGGGTGATCCAGAAAAATACTTAGCCAGGGGCCCAGGTAAGAAACATCTAGAAAAAAGTTTAAATGTTCATTTGCACAGGAAATTGGGACAGATCAGTGAGGGTCTGATCCCTGTGACTGTGCATCGATC
The DNA here is from genome assembly GCF_964662115.1 of Mustela nivalis. Lineage (NCBI taxonomy): Eukaryota > Metazoa > Chordata > Mammalia > Carnivora > Mustelidae > Mustela > Mustela nivalis. The sequence goes on along the minus strand of NC_139032.1, from coordinate 79,876 downwards.
CTGGTTTGTGGCCAGCCATGCGTTTCCCAAGTCCCAACTTCACATGGCTATCAGAAATCTAGCACCCTTGAAGGATCGGAAGCCCTGCATAAACACCTCTCATGAGCTGTCTTTCCTTTGCCCTAACACACAGCAGAAGCTGGAAACACACATCGTAAGTTTTCGAGTGAGGTGTAAGTGGGACCTGCCTCTCCAAACTGTTGAGCCCATAGATCTCAAACTACTTGAAGCTCAACACTTGCCCTTTCCCCAGTCCCCCTTTCCATGCTCATCCACCTTTGTACCTGGGGCCCCCTCAAAAGCCAAATTTTACAAGTTCTTGGGGAAACCACCTCAGCCTCATCCAGGAGAGAAGGGTATAACTGAAAAGTCTGATCCCACTTCAAGGAGTCCCCTGCCTGTTCCCTCACTCATATGTGAGGAAATTCAGCAGGCCCTGGGAGGGACTTCACCTGGTGATGGCCATCAGTCCTCAGAGACGTCTTTATCAAGACAGGAGGGCAGATCACCTTCTCAGGCCTCCATTCTCAGTCTCCCAAACAGAGCCCTGCACAGCAAGACTGTTATGGGGGCCAAGAAACACAACCTGGAACCAAGTCCAAGTTTAGCAATGGCTAGGAATGAGCTAAAAGAGGAGAGTGGGGGTCAGGCCTCACCAGACATGGTAGCAACACTGAAGATAAAGCTCAGGTCCCAAACTCCAAGGTCTGAAAGGGCCACAGTGGTGATGGAGGCCAAGAAGGCCCCTTCTTGGAAAGTTGTCTTAAGACCCAGTGGGCTAGCCAACAAACCAGCCATTTATGTGGATCTGAGGAGATCAGGATATCCAGATGCTAGGAAAAGCCCCTCACCATCTACAGTGTTGGTTGCTCAAGATCCAGAGGAGGTAAGCCTTAAAACAAAGGTTAGTAAGGTTGAGCTCCAAGAGAAGATAGAATCGGAGAACCAGCCTGAAGACCCTACCACTGGTATGCTTCCTCAAGATTCTCCCAATGACATCCTCCTTCCAGACTTTGCCACTTGTGTGCTTGTTGAAGACAGTGGCACCAATGTGCTTCTGCCAGACTCTCACATGAATGCTGTTCTTGCTGCAGACAGCTTGACCACTCAAGAGTCATCCTCCTGTTCCCAAACGGAACGTGCCAGTGGAGAGACACCAGCTTCCCTGGTGTCACATAACCTTAGTTCAAGTGGATCGAGCAGTGAGGGGCAGCAAGAGCCCCGTGGACCAAAGGTTGAGGAACCAAGTGACAGCCAGAGCAACAGTGAGACCACTGATGAGGGAAAAGACCAGAAGAGACCCAAACCAGAAGAGAATGAAGACAGGTGTGTAGAACCGTTGGCAATCAGGGCTTCCCAAGCTAGCGAGATAGGCCACCCTCCCCAGGTCGGAGGATCAGGAGAGAGCCTCGGGAGCAAATACCTCTGGCTCATGCCACCAGAAAAGGGACATGTTTTTCTGGAAAGCCACTTTAGACAAAAGATGAATAATTTCCTGCAGTGCCTTAATCCCAGCAAAAAAAGCAAAGGACTGGAAAACCCCCTTCAAAAAGGCACGCCAGCATCGTCTCCTGCCCAGAGCTGGGTGCCAGTCCGAAGCAGATCAGTTATGGACAACAGGGCTGCCGAAACTCAGACGATCGTGACTTCTGTGGGACAAGTCTTGGTGGAAAAATTGGGACTCCACCAAGGAGTTAGGGCCTCAGAGATATATCAGCACAAGGAATTGCAGGCCCCAGTACACAGGCATTTTTGCCCGCACAGGGCTTTTGCCTCTACAGACCAGAAGAGAATGATGGGAGGGATAGCCTCCAATCAGCAAGGTACCCCCAAGGGTCATAGCTGCCCTAACAAGAGCCAGCTGACCAGAGACAGGAATGGCGAATGGGAAAGCCTCCCCAGGGACCTGGGGCTCCCAAGAAGACCCAGCCAGCACCAGCTGATGGTGGCAGGTGTCTCAGGTCGAGTTCACCATTATCCTACATGCAGTCTTCAAAAATATGTCTCAACCTATCAGGCACAGAACACTTCACACATCTTTCCTGGTCAGAAAGATTTCCTTCAAGAAAAAATTGAGTATATGCAAAGAAAGCCCATTTTTTCTCACATTAGCACATCCTCTGTGTGCTAATGACTTCCCCATGCCACAATTTTTATTTCTCAAAAATATGTTTGTTTTTTTTTCTCATGAGTGGTGCTGGACTTTGTGTATGCCCTGCTTGGGGGGGGGGGGAGGGTCAGGGTTTTCTCTCTCCGAGGGCCTGCTTTGGCTTCCAGAAGGAATGGGTCCTTGGAGGGCCAGTGACCTTGGGGTTCACCCCCACCCCCTTCCTCACACACCTTCCATTTCCATGACAAGTTGAACAAGACCCAGAGTGGGACCTCGCTCTGCCCATCTTCTCCTGCTTTCCCTCCACCTGAAATTTGTGTGGCTGTATGGAGGATCTGCTTAGGCAGAAACCCTGCTCAGGCTCCAGGAAGACGGAGTCCTAGATCAGAGTGGGGCTCTCAGTTGGGAGATGCAAGGCTGGATTTGAGAGCAGAGGTGAGAAATCCTGCCCCCACCCCCGTCTCCTGTGGGAAGTAGAGGATGGCTACCCCAGGAGCCTTCTCTTCCCAGAGAATCCCATCTTAGCTCCATGCAGCCCCTCTTACACTCGGAGCAGCAAGGGACGAGCTCGTTCCCAACGCTAAGGGTATGTGGGGTGCCACAGAGACCCCCAGGCACCAGCCTGCACAGCCCCAGGGCACTGAAGGGGCTTCCATCTGGGAGATGGAGGGGGTGTGGCTGTGGGGGGATCCTGTGCTGGGGGTCAGGAACACATCCTGAGGCTAGGAAGGAGGCCAAGTGACAGGGTAAGCCCATGCCTGGTGTGACAACTGAGGGTCCTTGGTGTCCCACTGCCACCTATGGGCCCAGAGGGGAGAAGTTCAAGGCCCTGGGACTGTCCCTACAGGATTTCCACCCCACTCCAGCTGCCAAGTCCAGGGGTAGGGTGGTGGAAGGGGTGGGGTAGGGGTTGTACAGAAGCCACCTGAGCTCCCACATGGAGGGCCAGGTTCCCAGAGGCAGCAAGGCCTTCAGGCAGAGTCATTTATTTCTGCACAATTTGATAAGCTTGTAGGACTGCAGGCCCCAGGACAGACTTGTCGTCTGTGACCTTTATGTACACGTGTGGCCCAAGGATAGCTCCCAGGGGACTGATGGGGACTCAGAGGCCAAGAGACTGGCCTGGCTCCTGGTCATGGTTATCCCAGAGCCCAGAAGGGCAGGAGGACAAGATGCGGATTTTCCCACCCCCAGCTGGAAGGGATGTGTCCAGAATGAGGGTGCAGTCCAGGAGGGTCTCCCGGCTACGTGCCCCACTTCCAGCCAAACATCATCCTCCAGGGCTCCTCACACATCACTCACATGGTGGAGAGTCCCACTCCAGGAGGGATCCCCCATCCAGATGGCAGCAAGCATGGCCCTGCCCTCATGTTGTCAGGCTACCCCATGTGGGAATGTATCTGGGGTGGGGGACAAAGCGGGTGCAGTCCTAGTCTGCTGCAGCTTCTCCCTGGATCCAGGTCCTGCCTCCCAGTGGGCCAGCAGTGACAGTGTAGTCAGGACCCGGGGGAGGTGGCACAGGGACAGACAGCGCCCCAAGCCCTTGGAAGCTCAGGAGAGGGTGGCCCAGGGCAGAGTCCTGAACCTGGCTGCTGCTAGGTCCTCCCAGTGGCATGAGTTCTGGGAGTTGAGGAGTCGGACGTGTACCCCATGCTTCTGTTGGTAGAAGTGTTGCAGACAGGAGGCTGGTGGAACAGCCAGAAACAGGAAGGAGCAAGTCCCCTTGCCCTTCTCCTGCCAGATGGTACAAGAAGGCCAGAGGGGGAAAGCCCCATTCCAAGAGACCTTGTGCAGAGACCTCTGACAGAGACCCACCAAGACCTCCCACAGAGACTCATACAGAGACCCACACTGAGACTCCCACAAAGACCCACACAAAGCCCACACAGATCCTACACAGAGACCTCTGACAGGGGCCAACATCAAGAGCTCTCATGAACACCATGTCCAGGGATCTTCAAAGCCCTCCCACACATACCTTATGCAGAAACTCTCACAGTGGACAATACCAAGAGACTTCACAGAGACCTGTGATAGAGATCCACACAAAGTTCTCTCAGACACACCTCAGAAACCAATCTGAATACCCACACACAGCTCTGCAGAACCCACACAGGGGCCTCCCAGTGCCCTGCAGACACCAAAGACATACCTTGAACAGAGGCCTCACATCCATCCTTAGGAACCCAAGTAGCCACCCAGTGACAGGCCCCGCATGAATCTGAAGCCACTTAACTGACAGTGCAGTTGTGCTCTACAGAGAAAAGGCTTGTGTATTTTTTTAATTGCTTATGAAAAAGACTTAGATTCCCCCACGTAAACCTGAAAAATCCTTTCCTTTACAGATTTTCATTAGCTTGAGCTCTCACGCAGTTTAAAGAATCAGAAACTGAAAAAAACTTTGCCATCATCTAATGAGGGAAGAACTCTTATTTGTCCAGTTTTAGCGAAATGGCCTCAAGGGTCACGTTCTTTATTTTGTTAGTGACAAGTCCCTTTACCCAAAGTGACTTCTTCACATTGGAAATGCTGTATGGAGGCCTACAGCCATTGGAATGTGGGATGGAGTGAACCAGCAGAGAGGCCACTGACTCAGCTGTACAGACAGCATGTTCTTTGGCCCAGAGCAGCTTATGGTAGGTTTGTGAGGCTTGCTTTATTTTTAAATCAAAGAACTCAGTGTCAAACACATGAAGCTGTTTCAGAAATTAGTTCAGCAATATTTCTGTTATTGCCTTTGGTTTGTTTATATTTACTGTTAACATAAAACAATTATACCTTTCTTTTTGTTCCTTTTAAAATATGATAGTATCCTTAGATGATATGTATACATCCAGAATATGAAAAAAAAAAATTGCAAGCTAATGCTCACCTATGGTAGCTTAAACTTCTGGAATATTCAGAAAGTTTTAATTTTTACAGAATCTTAAGTTTCTAAGACTCAGAAAGTCAGGCTCTGCTTTATATTATCAGCTAAAAAAGGACACAGTGCTTAAATAATTTTGAAATCTTCGAAAATATTCCATTTAGTTGCTGCTTGAAATATATATTACCTCAATTAAATTACTTGGAAATTGGCATTTTAACATCTGTTAAATTTAAAAAGTATACATTTAATCAGCATTTCATTATAATAACAAAGATCTCACCATCTACCTAATATTTTCCAAACTGGACACGTAGTTGAGACTCCATATTTCTCACTGGTCTTAAGAGTCCTGTTGCCATGACTTGATAAGATCTAGATAACAGATCTCAAGTGTATGCCTAAATCTCTCAGGTCACCCGTTGAGGTGATGATACCACAATCTTTTCTCTCAGAAGAAAGGAAGAGCTGGTGTCAGTTCTGTGGGTATATATACATTTTTTAATTAAGAAAAAACATAGGAAGTAAAATATTTTATGGACTCACAGCTATTAATGTTATTAACATTTTGAAATTTGCTCCCTTGATGATACTTTCTCATGTTACTGAATCACAGGAACTATGGAAAGTGGCCCTGGATAGCCTATAATGTCTAATCAGTAGTATTTAATAACCAAGACAAGTCATCATTTCCTGATAGATGCCTGCATCCACGATAACCCATAATCATAAAAAAGATACTTTCTTTTTTAAAGTTTAAGCTACTTCTAAACCATGGTTTTAGAATGAAATTAAATTCTTGTAAGAGGTTTAAAATAATGTAACTTCTAACAAAATAAATGGGAATTTTTGAAGTCCTATAATCTTTTGAAGGAAAACATCACTGCCTCGTCTCATCCTGATAACAAGAAATGAGATGACACAACTCTTTGCTCTCAGCAATTTTATGTGTGTTTGTTAGTTGGTTCTATGGATCAGATGCATTAGTATTCTTTTTTTTTTCTTTAAAGATTTGTGGGACAGACTATTTTTATAGAAGCAATAAATAGGACATATGTCTTGTTAGTGTCAGTAGCCATTCTTACCCCACTTGGAATAAGGGCTAGTGAGGAACTGACACAAAAATTTTCTGGGAAGTGATTCCACTACATCGAACCTTTCTCAGTAGAAGAAAAGGTGTGAGGTCTCAGGTAGGAAGCTGAGACACCTTTGCCCCACAAATAAGTACACAATTTATAGGCTATTAAAACTGGGAGGGCTGGGACTCCAGGGTGGCTCAGTTGGTTGAGCAGCTGCCTTCAGCTCGGGTCATGATCCCAGTGTCCTGGGATCGAGTCCCACATCGGGCTCCTTGCTCAGCGGGTAGCCTGCTTCTCCCTCTGCCTCTGCCTGACACTCTGTATGCCTGTGCTCGCTCTCTCTCCCTCTCTTTCTCTCTGATAAATAAATAAAATCTTAAAAAAAAAAAAAAACAACTGGGAGGGCTACTGCAGGCTGTTGGCTGGAAGAGTTTGCAGAGAGCAGATGAAGAAGAACAGGCACGCTTAATGTCTCTTGGCCATAGCCAGGCCACCATTTACAAAATGTGCCCATAATAAAAGTAGGAAACAAAACTTGACCAAAGTATGCTTTCCCTCAATTTACACAGGGAAGACACTGACCTCCACCACCACCTCCCCCCAGAACCCTCCCTCATTGTCAGACTTACTGCAGACTTCAGGTGAAGAAGTAGGTAAAGAAAGGAAGAAGAGAAGAGAAGAGGGGAGACAAAGAACCATTACCAACACACACACACACACACACACACACACAATAGTGTTGGTCTTTGATTTATCCCAGCCACCTAGTTAACAAATGGGGTTCCCATGTCATGGAGAGTCTCCCCAAACCACATGGGTACTCAGTTTCCACATCTGTCTCTAATCCAATGCTTTCTCTGCTACACAACTTGAGCAGTGTGAAAGGATCCCTTTCCTAAGTCAGACAGATGATATTCCTACAGGAAATTACTTCCATCACCACCAGATAATGATACATATCACTATTTCAGAGAGAAAAAAAGGAAGAAAAAGTCATCTTGCCATTTAGATAATGAACATTTCAGAGAATAGAAACCTCTCTGGATGACAGTCTGGTTTTTCACTTGTTTTTTAAATATTTTATTTGACAGTGAGAGATAGTGAGAGAGGGAACACAAGCAGGGGAGCTGGAGAGGGAGAAGCAGACTTCCCGCCCAGCAGGGAGCCGGTTTTGGGCTTGGTCATGGGATCGAGCCAGAGCTGAAGGCAAACGCTTAACAACTGACCCACCCAGGCACCCCAATGACAGTTTGTACTATTTCTTTAAAAAGAAAAGAATGACAAATGGGAACTTAATTCTATTAACTTTCATGAAAATAAGTACAATGGAGTGTGTTCCACTTTTCCCTCTGGGTGGACTCCTTCGTGAGAAGTGTACCTTTCTCCACATCTTGAATCTGCCTGCAATTCCAAGTAGTCCTCACAGATTTGGAGGATTGGAGGCAAAAGTACACAAAACCCAGTTCCTGGAGATACCATTACTGCTTTGCTCATCTGAGAAGCTTAGGGAATCCATTAAGAGTGAGATGGTTAGGGCCAATTTAATGTTAAAACCTGTTTAACTATTAGGGTCTGCTTAGCTAGAGCGACCCCATATTGCCTAGGTAGCCATACATCCATGTACTTCACTCCAGGAATAAACACCCCATTAGTTCCTGGTATCAGTTTCAGGTATCAATTCCAGGAGTAAATACCTTAACAATAGAAGTCACATACCTTGAGGTCTGTGGTTATGCCCTATAAAACCAACCTGTGAGATTGGGACGGGGTCACTCTCTTCAGAGGCGGTCCTGGCCAGTCAGTCTGACTTCTAGTGCTTGGCACAGAATAAAGCTTTGCATAAACTTTCACTTTGTCTCAGTCTCATACCTTTGATAATGGACCCCAACAGAGACCTTTTTGTAGAGGGGCTCACCAGGGGACTGGACAGGACAGTACACAGGGGTGCAGAAGGAACACATTAGAACTTCCATTTGGAAACTTTTTCATCTCATTTAAAAAAAAAACTATATTTATATAAGCTTTGCCATGGATATAAATTATAGACTTATGATGCATGTAGTTAACTTACAAATACATAAGCACACACACATAAGAGGCTACATACTCTGAAAGATTTTTATGGGCTCAAAGAATTGTAGAAATGTAGAGACCACTGACATGAACAAGATTCCTGGTCTTTTCTAAGAAGCTGATCCAGAATCCAAAACAACCATGGGTTCTGGGCTCCATCAGCCAAACCATGTATATGGCTGGTCCAGAAAGAATGAGGACCATGGAACTCCAGAAGAGCTGTTTCACCAAACTTGGCAACCTTGATCATCCCCTCATAGGCAGTGCCTGGGTGACACAGAGGTGAGTGAACCATTCTGCCCCAACTCACCTGCAAACAGAGCACAGCTGTGCACAAATAGGACCCCAAGCCTGTGGTGAGGGTTGTGTTGAGGGGAAATGAAAGGGAGCTGAGATTCAGTTAGAGTGCAGTGAAGGAAACTCATGCCCTTCCTGGACCATCAGACCTATGGGAGATGTGGGGAGGGTGCAGAAGCCGTGGGGACCCCAGACAGCATTTAGCAGAGATTGCACACACCATACTCAGGAGAATGGCTTATTGTTAAGAGTGCAATGATTTGCATTTCCATTACATTTTTGCAAGTATCCTATTGCTTTCAAGGTAAAATTTTGAATGTAGTAGTTTTATTTCCCAACGTAAAAAAATGGAAAATCCACTGGGAGATGTTATTTGCTTTGAATCATGTGAATAGTTCTGTGGACAGAAAAGAATGGATTCCTGCAGTCAAGCATATGGACACAGTGATTTGACTAGGAAGCAAGGGGACTAAATACATTGGACGAAATTAAACAGATTGGCTCTTCCTCGGGTGCACAACCACTGATGGTGCTCACAAGCTGGTGTTTTAAGACAGACATCTAGGGCGCCTGGGTGGCTCAGTGGGTTAAAGCCTCTGCCTTCTGCTCAGGTCATGATCCCAGGGTCCTGGAATCGAGGCCTGCATCAAGCTCTGCTCAGCTGGGAGCCTGCTTCCTCCTCTCTCTCTGCCTGCTTCTCTGCCTACTTGTGATCTCTGTCTGTTAAATAAATAAATAAAAATCTTAAAAAAAAAAAAAAAGACAGACCTCTAGCTAACAGGCCCAAGCAGCTGCTGTGAGTATACTTAAGCACAGACAGCCCGGGAAACACCATAGGTAAGGGCTGCAAGTGAGGATGCAGCAAGGTCAGCCAATGACCCAGTTCTGGTGAAGGCAGCATCTGCACCGGTGAGCCCTCACCATAGAGGATGATGTGAGAAGCACAAGGGCAGAAAAAGAAATATATCAACTTCGATGCCAAAATCAATAACCTGAATGTATCACTCGATGTAGAAAATGGACTGAACTGAGAATCTAACCGGTTCATCCACGACGCGCTATGTTACCTGCTTGTCTTCTACAGAAAGGACGTCATTATTTCTCAGACTCTCTGATCCCCACCACACTGGGAGAGTCCGATATACTTGTCAAGGTGAAGCCAGACTCGCAGGAAGTATGAATGTCGTGCAACTCCCCAAGAGACAGGCACCAATGAAACATTTCATGGCATGACATGGTAAGATATGATATATGATGGATGTATTGACAAACAAAGGGATGGTGAAAAATACTATAAATTATAGATGTGAAAAAAAAATGACCTCTGCCATCTCAGGAGAAGTACTCTACTTTTAATTTCATTCTGCCACTCTCAAGGGCTATCATGTCTGTGTTCTTTTTATTGGGGTGACATTTTTGCCTGTACTCAGCATATGGGTAATTTATCAGTGAAAAAGTTCTTATTAAAACACTTTGTAGGGGTGACTGGATGGCTCAGTGGGTTAAGCCTCTGCCTTCAGCTCAGGTCATGATCTCAGGGTCCTGGGATCGAGCCCTGCATCAGGCTCTCTGCTCAGCGGGGAGCCTGCTTCCCCCTCTCCCTCTGTCTGCCTCTCTGCCTACTTGTGATATCTTTCTCTGTCAAATAAATAAATAAAATCTTTTAAAAAAAACCCTTCATATTCAAATTACAAGCAGACTTTATATAATAAATGTCTTTTTATTATATAAATGTCATTTATTTTTATGATAATTTATACATTTGTATACATCTTATAAATTTTTATAATAAATGTTGTTATATAATAAATGTTTTGTGAATGTCCTCTTTGTTTTATATCTTTCCACTCAGATACCAGTCCACTAGTTTTCTAGGGAATGACAGTGGATGGTGAAAAGTCAGAGGCTGAAATCTTAAGCAAAGGGAATCAGAGGGCCCAGGCTGAGACAGTGCTTGAGAGAGAGTACAAGAACTGAAATCATCTTGGTGATTTTAACACTTATGAATTTATACTATGTCAAAATAAATATAAAATTTGGGAGTGGAAGAGTTAAGCCAGTCTTAGAGAATATACCCAAGCCAGTGATGTACTTACCCATTAATCTCCTTCTCCCTATATATTGAACAGGTTTGGCTAGAAGACCTGTACATTTCACTGATTTCTAGAATTCAAAAATTATGTCTCCCAATAAAAAGTAACAGCTTACCCGTGTTCCCTTTACTGATGGGATGGGGGGGGTGGTATCCAGCCCTGCTAATATCTAGAAGTGGCCCTGATTCACACCAGGGCTGTGTTACTCTCTTCTTGGACATAAATGCCAAGTGGTATCATGGAATACCAAAACCAGATAAAGTTACTCTGAGATCATGATAAAGGTGGACAAAATGAAGGTAACTCATAATTGTTTTCTAAGTATAGAAACAGAAATCACCCCCAAAGTACCCCCCAAAATACCAGGCACCCCATTCTCTTTGTTAATATGAGTGACATCTACCTCATTGCAAGTAATGGTTTCTTCCGACTATAATCTTCCCTCCTATAGATAAGATTTTTTGATATCACAGAATTGCCTCTGCCTTCAGCATCCAATTAAATGTGATTAGATTCAGCATCCAATCTAAATCCAATCTAAAGTGACCCCCCACTTTTTGTCCTTCCCTCAAATCACCCAACCAAAACCCAATCCAACAGTAGATTTTTTTCTAACACCTCCTCCCCAGACACCTCCTGGTTCCCCATGGTGTATGTCTTCCCTCACTGCAATGTATAATAAGTGCAGCTTGTTCTGGATAAAACTTGTTCACAGGAGTGTTCCTGGTGGTCTCTGGCTAGAGGATGTGGACTTTGGAATAATCTCAGGGCAACCAGATGACTCTCCCTCCCCAAGGAGAACATCCCCCATTCTTCAGCCCTTCCTCCAAACACCACTCACTCCACAGCACTTCCCTCCTCCCCCAGCTGAGTCAGGTCCTACATGCTGCATTCTCCAGACCCCTTGCACTCCCTCCTGTGACAGCCACTGCCTATCACGGCAGGCTTCTCACAAGCACATTGAAAGCTCCTTGCAGGCCTAGGGAGGAATGTCTGACCACATTGCCTGTACTTAGTCTGGTGTCTGTTGAAACGGATCAGTAAAAGTTGGCTTATTCATGGACACATGTTGTAGAGCTTTCCAATCTACCTGGAGACTGAATGACAACAGTGTAATAACATCTTTAAAAAGGTTTCCAAGTAGCTAATATTTTGATAAGAATCTGTAAGATAAAATAGGATTAACAGTTGAAATTTAATGATGCAAAGAAAACTCCAAATTATTGAATCTAAGTCTTTTATTTTCTATGTCAAATACAAATATCTTTGTCACTTTTGAAATTAATCACAAAACTTAAGTGTTTACAGAATACAATTTAAAAAGCAATTTTACCTTAAGGTATTATTTCTATCATGACAAAAAAATCATTTAAAAAACTATTACCAAAAAATATATTTAAGATAATTTAAATATGCAACTTGCAACAGCTACATATATTGTAAATCTACTATTCTAACAACAAGAAACAATTACCTCTTGTTTACTTTAACATTTAATGTGCTGAGAAGTCCAGAGAGAACCATTGGTTTATTAATAAATTCATGTAAAAAAGGGTAGCAAACAATCATAATGCATGCATTTTCTCTCTTTGAAAATTACTTTTGAATTATTGAAAGTGTTTAAAGACATTATTTGAAAAGTTTCCGAGAGAGAGGAAAATATGCCTGCGTGATTATTGCCTACAATTTAAATTACAAATATACAGAGGTACCAACTTTCAGTTATTAGATGAATAAATTTTAGAGGTTTAATGCACAAAATGGTGGTTATAGTTAATAATAATGCATTATATATTGAAATTTGCTAGGAGAGTAGACCTCAAGTGTTCTCACCACAAGAAAAGGGCAAAGACTTAAGGTGGGGTGTATTAATTAGCTAAACTGTGGTATGATTTCCTGGTTTCACTTGTGAAATGATTGTGAAATCATTTGACAATATGTAGGTAAGTGAAAACATCACATTGTACAACCTTAATCCATACAATCTTTATTTTCCCATCATACCTCAATAAAGCTAGAAGAAAAAATGCACAGATATATACATACACGTATATCCGTATATGTTACACGGTGTATATACATTTATGCATTTTAGCATCCTTGAATTTGTATTACCTATTCCAGTTTTTGCTGGAAAATACTATTATTTTATATAATACATATTATTCTACATAATATGGAACACTAAGGTTGATAAGCAGATATGATGCTTTCTCCAGGGGATTCTGCCAGGTCGACCTGAACTTGAGTTTGGAGAATCGCCTCCTTGCTCCACACCAACCATTGCCAGCATCCCCAGCTCATTCCCAATCTTCTGGTTCTCCAAAACTTTCACGAGTATAAAGAGAGGTTTTTTTCTTGGGAAAACACTGGATAGCTCTACTATTGAGCACCTATGCTTTTATAATGAAGGATCAATCTGTGTGATTTGTCTATAAACTTGGAAGGGTAAAATGAATGCTTTCCTTTTTACTCAGAATAACTAAAGGTATGAGTGAATATACTATTAAAGGTAAAATTTCATTAAAAGGTGTTCACAAAAAAGAACTAAGAGTTCTTTGTGTGTCCCTACATCTAAGAGGTTTTCTCCTAGGATTTGTTTTGATCATTTTATAATGTTATCTTTTATAGCTAGGTTTGTGATCCATTTTGAGTTAATTAGTGTGAAGGGTCTGAAGTTTGGGTTGAGATTTTTTGAGCCTATGGATGTCCATTTTCTCCAGTATTATTTTTTTTTAAAGACCTCTTTCAGAAAAAAAATGGTCAGAGACCATAGTGAGTGAAGAAAAAAAAAAAAAAGGTAAAACTGAAAGTGAAAAGTTTTATTGCCTTTATAAAATTTCTTTAAGAATTGCCATTTCTAAACAAATAACAATTTATAGAGACAGTTACATTAGGCAATAAATAATTGTGAAATTGAATCATGTTCAAAGTTAACCTAGCATGTTTGAGGAGAAGATCTCATTAATCGTATCCATTGCTATGAGATCATCACAACTTTGTGGGTATATTGGTGAATCAGAGACACAACTTGATATCACAGGGCCCAGCTGTCATCCTGGGCCCTCATTCAGGATTGTAAGGCCACCCCCACATTTTCTGTTGTGTCTCCCTCTATCTTCAAGCCAACAATGATATGTCAAATCCCCCTGTGCCTCAAATCTCTCTGACCTTTTCTTCTTTTACCAGACAAAGCCTGTGTAAAGAGCTCACCTGATTGGGTCTGGCCCACCTGGATAACCTCTATGTCTTAAGGTCAAGTGACTCAGAGTTTTAATTGCATCTGCAAAAATTTCTTCACAGTGGTACCTAGATTAGTGTTTGATTGAATAATAACAGGACCTGAATCTTGAAAGACTGTGTTTAGAATTATTCCTACAATGGGGCACCTGCGTGGCTCAGTCTTGGTTTTGGCACAGGTCAGGATCTTAGGGATGTAGGATTGAACCTATTTAAGATTCTTTCTCTCCCTCTCCCTTTCCCTTCCCCTTCCTCTCTAAAATAATAATACTAGAATTATTCCAACCATTGCTTACATCCATACTGTTCTCCATACTGGCTTCACTAATTTACAGTCCCACCAACAATGAATGAGTATTCCCTTTTCTCCACATCCTCACCAACAATTGCTATTTCTTCTGTTTTTGATGGTAGCCATTATAACAGGTGTGAGGAGATATCTCACTGCCATTTTGATTTGCATTTTCCTAATGGTTACTGCTGGTATGCTTTTTTTTTTTTTACTTGCTGGCCATCTATATGTATCTAGCGGACTGTTGCAAGTTTGTTTGTATCTGCATGTATCTGTTGGCCATTCTCTTCTAGTTCTACCTAGAATTCACTCAAGCAGGCTACCTCACTACCAAAATACCTGCCTTAGAAATAATTCCTCCTATCTCTCTGCCTGCTTCTCTGTGATCTCTGTCTGTCAAATAAATAAATAAAATCTTAAAAAAAAAAATGGGGCACCTGGGTGGCTCAGTAGGTTAAAGCCTCTGCCTTTGGCTCAGGTCATAATCCCAGGGTCCTGGGATCGAGCCCCACATTGGGCTCTCTGCTCAGCAGGCAGCCTGCTTCCTCCTCTCTGTCTCTGCCTGCTTCTCTGTGATCTCTGTCTGTCAAATGAATAAATAAAATCTTTAAAAAAAAATGGGGCACCTGGATGGCTCAGTAGGTTAAAGCCTCTGCCTTTGGCTCAGGTCATAATCCCAGGGTCCTGGGATCGAGCCCCACATTGGGCTCTCTGCTCAGCAGACAGCCTGCTTCCTCCTCTCTGTCTCTGCCTGATTCTCTGTGATCTCTGTCAAATGAATAAATAAAATCTTTAAAAAATTTAATAATTTAAAAAGAAATCACTGACCACTTTCTACATCCAAAGTTTAATTGAAAATCTTTATCTTAACAAACACTAGAGCAACAATTGACATTGATGGAAACCAAAACATCCTCATTGGAAGGATGTCTTCATTTGCCTTCTAGGCACTCTATTCTCTGGTAACTCTCCTACCTCAGGAGCCACTGTATCTATGTCTTCTTTGTTAATTTATCCCTATCATCTCATTCTGCTATTCTCTAACTCCTTGGAGTTAATATCATCTCAAGACTTTAGATCCCATTGGTATGCTGGTTACTCACAGCATACCAGCCTGGACCTATTCCCCTGAACTCCTCATATCTCTAACTCCATATGGGTTGGCTCACACCAAGTGTCTAGAAGTCATCTGACAATTCCTTGTCTCCTATCCTTGCTCTTTGAATCTTTTCCCACCTCTAGTCTTTCTTCTCCCAGATCATGGCAACTCCATTCCCCTAGTAGCTTAAGCAAAAATTCTTGGTGTCATCCTTAATTTCCAACTCACATCCCATATCTCTCATATCAACCAATCCCACTGGCCCTATTTCAGAATTTTAACTGGTGTCTAGCAATGTCTAACTCCCTCTCTTGCTCTTACCCCAAACTTATCACCTTTTCCTGGGGTTTTTTCATTTTCTAGCTTAGATGACCTCTGCTGCTTATACCTTGAGCTTCTACAGTTTATTCTCACTCCAGAAGGAGAGAGACTTCTAAAACAAGGCAGACAGTGCCACTCCTCTGCTCAAAATACCAGAAGAGCTTCCCAATTCATGCAGTCAAGTCTAAAGTGTTTGCCATGACTAACCAGGCTCTCCACTCTTCCCAGCAATCCCCATTCCTTGATATCTACCTTCTCTGTGTTGTCTAGTTTGTCTTTGAGTTCTTCTTTAAACCTGTCAGAGCTTTTCACTTTATTTGTTTTGGCTCTGTCCTCACGTGCTTCTCCCAGACATTTACATGGCCCTGCCCTCACTAAAAAGGCACCATGATAGTAAAAACTTCTCTGATTACCCTCTTTTTTTTTTAAAGACATTGATCCCCACCTCCCCATTTTGCAATCTTTGCCCCCCTTTTGTTTCATTTTATTTAAAAAATTATTTTCAGAACTGGTATAGAAAGATCATGAACTCACCTCCTTCCACAAACATGACAAACCTATGGTTGCATATGCAATAATTCCCTCCTCTGAAAGAATCCTGAAAACTGTAAGGACCTATTTATCCAGAGTGACTCCATCTCAGTTAAATAGCCATTTTGTTGTTTGTGCAGTAAACATAAATTGACCCTGCCCCCCAGAGAAACTTACTTAAAAGAAAATCCAGAAACCAGCAAAATGTAGTCAGCTAAGGGTAAACCCTCTTAAACTGTTGGTGAGAATACAAGTTGGTGCAGCCACTTTGGAGGACAGTGTGGAGATTGCTTAAGAAATTAAAAATAGAGCTTCCCTATGACCCTGCAATTACACTCCTAGGTATTTACCCCAAAGATACAGATGTGGTGAAAAGAAGGGCCATCTGTACCCTAATGTTTATAGCAGCAATGGCCATGGTCACCAAACTGCGGAAAGAACCAAGATGCCCTTCAATGGATGAATGGATAAGGAACATGTGGTCCATATACACTATGGAGTATTATTCCTCTGTCAGAATGGATGAATGCCCAACTTTTGTAGCAACATGGACGGGACTGGAAGAGATTATGCTGAGTGAAATAAGTCAAACAGAGAGAATCAATTATCATATGGTTTCACTTATTTGCAGAGCATAACAAATAACATGGAGGACATAGGGAGATGGAGAGGAGAAGGGAGTTGAGGGAAATTGGAAGAGAAGATGAACCATGAGATACTATGGACTCTGAAAAACAACCTGAGGGTTTTGAAGGGGCAGTGGGTGGGAGGTTTGGGGAACCAGATCATGGATATTATGGAGGCCACGCATTGCATGGAGCACTGGGTGTGGTGCAAAACCAATGAATTCTGTTACGCTGAAAAGAAATTAAAAAAAAAAAAATGTAGTCGGCTAGTTCCTGATAACAGAACCCAGAATACAAGGATGAATCAGGCCAGATGGAGACATCTAATCAATACGAAGTACTGTTTGTAACAGTGAGAAGGTCTTGCCCAAACCAAAATGACTCCATCTTGGGAAGGATGACCATCTTATTGTTCACATTGAATGTTTTAACTGACTAAGCCTTCCTGGAAAGTACTGTTTGTAACAGTTCCTAGCATGGGGTAATCTTAAATAACAAGTCACCAGACCAGATGAAACTAGCCAATCAGCAAGAGACACACACACCCTGTGGGTTGAGATACCAAGATATGGGTTTCAGTTTTACCCAATAAAAAGTAGACTGCAAGATTGGGAGGGTCAGAGACGGCCCTGGCCGGTCAGTCTGACTTCTAATGCTTGGCATAGAATAAAGCTTTGCATAACTTTAACATTGTTTCAGTCTTGTTCCACAGGCCGATCAGTCTGAATTCTAATAATTGGCATAAAATAAAGCTTTAAATAACTTTCACCTTGTCTCAGTCTCCTTCCTTTGATAATGGACCCTAACAAAAACTAGATGAACAGTGCCTCCACCACAAATGATAAAAGAGCTATACTGAGATAGGTAGGAGCAGCAGAGACGTGCTTTCACCAAAACACCACTCTAGGCAGGGAAACACACAATCATAAGGATCTCAAAGATATTGAACTTTTCCTGAGGGGCAAGGAACTTGTCTTCTACATCAGGAACCCCAATCCCTGGGCACTGCACCAGAGAAATAAGCCTCCAAAACACTTGGCTTTCAGAGCAATAGGTACTAAAAAGGGCATGTGTTGTGATGAGCACTGGGTAGTTTTTTGTCTGATTTTTTTCAACTTTTTAATTATGTTAATTACCATACAGTATTGCATAAGTTATTGATGTAGTGTTCCATGAAGTGCTCGGTGTTATTCATAACTAACGAATCATTGAACACTACATCAAAAACTAATGGTGTACTATACAGCCATTAACTGAACATACATACATAAGAAAGACACTTGGCTTTCAAAACCAATGGGGAGTATGTCCAGGACAACCACAGAACTGTAGGGAATAGACTATCCATTCTTAAAGGACTCACACAGATTCACTCAGCCTGGGACTGAGCATAAAAGCAGCATTTTAAAAGAACCTCGACCATATGTGGAAGAGACTCACCTACTAATCTTAAAGTGACTTCCAGCAAGATAGAGGCCTGTTGTGACTCTTTCCAGGAACAAAAGTGCTGGGAGTCACCACTGTTGTAGTCCCACTCTACCTATTAATGCTGGTGTTGGCAGGTACCCTGTTGGCACTCTGACCTACTAGTGCCACTAGGCACACCCTGCCACCCACATAACACAGCACACAGCAGCCAGCCAGGAGAACCCCAGCTTTACCCTATATGGCAGCTACACCAGAGCCATCCAGGAAAGTACCCTATCCCCCTGTGATACAGCCATGCCAAGGTCAGATGCCTCATCTATGTGTGGCCTACAAGAGACCAACTTCAAAATGAGGGTGCATGCACTCATGGAAAGACATTTAATGTAAGTGAAAACCAAGACAAGCTCCTGTCTTGGAGCGCTCCTCAGACAAAATAGACTTTAAAATAAAGGCTGTAATAATAGTCAAAGAGGGGCATTACATAATGATAAAGTGGTCAATCCAGCAAGAAGATGCAACATTTATAAATACATGTGCACAAAATATGAGAGCACTATAAGACAGAAAGCAAATATTAACAGACCCGAAGGGAGAAGTTGACACAAGAAAATACAATATACTACAATACAAGTAGGCAACTTGAACCCCCCCCCTTACATCAATGGATAGATCATCCAATTAGGAAATACATAGAGAAGCATCAGTCTTAAACAACACGTTAGACCACATGGACTTAAAAAACATGCACAGGACTTTCCATCTGAAAGTAGCAGAACACATACTCTTCTCAGGTGCATATGGGAGATTCTTCAAGATACATCACATGCTATGCCACAAAACAAGTCTCAGTATATTCAAGAAGACTGAAATCATATCAAGCATCATTTCCAACCACAGCGGTATGAAATTAGAACTCAATTACAGAAAGAAAACTGGAAAAATTATTAATATGTGGAAACTAAACATGCTATTGGACAACCAATTAGTAATTAGAGAAGTCAAAAGAGAAATGAAGAAATCCCTAGAGATAAATGAAAATAGAAATGAGACCTATCAGGGGCACTTGGTGGGTCAGTCAGTTAAGCATCTGCCTCCGGCTCAAGTCATGATCTGGGGCCCCACATCTCACTCTCCTTCTGCCCCTTCCCCACTTGTGCACTCACACGCATTCTATTTCTCAAATAAATAAATAAATAAATAAAGTCTTCAAAAACAAACTTTAGAAAAAAACGAAATGAGACATATCAAAATCTATGAGATGCCAGAAAAGCAGTTATAAGAGGGAATTTTGTAAGAACCCAAGCCTTCTCGATATCAGCCACAGCAACTTCTTTCAGGATATATCTCCAAAGGCAAAGGAAACAAAAGCAAAAATGAACTTTTTGGACTTCATCAAGATCAAAAGCTTCTGATCAGCAAAGGAAACAGCCAACAAAACAAAGAGGCAACCCACGGAATGGGAGAAGATATTTGCAAATGACAGTACAGACAAAAGGTTGATATCCAGGATCTATAAAGAACTTCTCAAACTCAAAACACACAAAACATAATCATATCAAAAAATGGGCAGAAGATATGAACAGACACTTCTCCAATAAAGACATATAAATGGCTATCAGACACATGAAAAAATGTTCATAATCACTAGCCCTCAGGGAGACTCAAATTAAAACCACATTGAGATACCACCTTACACCAGTTAGAATGGCCAAAATTAGCAAGACAGGAAACAACGTGTGTTGGAGAGGATGTGGAGAAAGGGGAATCCTCTTACACTGTTGGTGGGAATGCAAGTTGGTGCAGCCTCTTTGGAGAACAGTGTGGAGATTCCTCAAGAAATTAAAAATAGAGCTTCCCTATGATCCTGCAATTGCACTATTGGGTATTTACCCCAAAGATACAGATGTAGTGAAAAGAAGGGCCATCTGTACCCCAATGTTTATAGCAGCAATGGCCACGGTCGCCAAACTGGAAAGAACCAAGATGCCCTTCAACGGACGAATGGATAAGGAACATGTGGTCCATATACACTATGGAGTATTATGCCTCTGTCAGAAAGGATGAATACGCAACTTTTGTAGTAACATGGACGGGACTGGAAGAGATTATGCTGAGTGAAATAAGTCAAGCAGAGAGAGTCAATTATTATATGGTTTCACTTATTTGTGGAGCATAACAAAGCATGGAGGACATGAGGAGTTAGAGAGAGGAGAAGGGAGTTGGGGGAAATTGGAAGGGGAGGTGAACCATGAGAGACTATGGACTCTAAAATACAATATGAGGGGTTTGAATTGGCGGGTGGGTGGGAGGTTGGGGTACCAGGTGGTGGGTATGATAGAGGGCACGGATTGCATGGAGCACTGGGTGTGGTGAAAAAATAATGAATACTGTTATGCCAAAATAAATAAAAAATAAATTTCAAAAAATAAATAAACAAATAAATAAATAAGCACTATCATAAAAAAAAGAAAAAGAAAAAGAAATCTTGGAGGCCAGAATTAGGTGGTTTGCTTTACCCCATATGCTTAAAGGAAGAAAAAACAAAGACAAAACTGTCAAAGACAACTTTGTATCGAGCAAAATTGTTTTTCAAAAATTATGAAGAAATGGGGTGGTATTATGGACATTGGGGAGGGTATGTGTTTTGGTGAGTGCTGTGAAGTGTGTAAACCTGGTGATTCACAGACCTGTACCCCTGGGGATAAAAATATATGTTTATAAAAAATAAAAAATTATATTAAAAAAAATTATGAAGAAATGGCACTCTCAGATTTTAAAACGCTAAGGGAGTTCATTACCACTACACCTTCCCTGCAAGACATGCTAAAAATAGTCCCTGAAGTTGAAAAGAAAGGAAAATAGTAACTGGAAGCCATATAAAAAAAAAGAGTAAAGGTAAGACATGGGCATTGGAAAAGTGATTATTATTATAATGTTGGATTATAATATAAGCCAACTTTCTATTTTCTTCAGCATAAAAAAGACAAATGTACATAAAATAATCACTATATTTTGCAGCACACAATGTATAAAGATGTAATCTATGACAATAGTAACAGAAAGTGAGGGTGGAGCTGTATAGGGGAGAAGTTTTGTATTCTATGGAAGGAAGTTGGCATCAATTCAAATTATATTATTAAAACTTTTAGGATGTTAAATGTAACACTCTGAGTAACTAAAAAGAAATTATGTATACATATAAGGAATTGGGAAGAGAATCAAAGTATTTCACCACACACACACACACACACACACACACACGCACTTAACTAAAAAGAAGACAGTAATGGAGAAAAATGAGGAATAAAAAGACTACAAGTGTGTAGAAAATATTTGTTTGTCAGAAAATGGCAGAGATAATTCTCTCCTTATGAGTGATTAAGTGTAAATAGATTACATTCTTCAATCAAAAAATAAGAGAATGGCAGAATGTATAAAAACACATGATCCAACTATATGCTGTCTACCAGAGACTCACATCATTTATAAGACAAAAATAGATGGAGAGGAGAAGGGAGTTGAGGGAAATTGGAAGAGGAGGTGAACCATGAGAGAGTATGGACTCTGAAAAACAATCCAAGGGTTTTGAAGGGGCGGGGGATGGGAGGTTGTGGGAACCATGTGGTGGGTATTATAGAGGGCATGGATTGCATGGAGAATTGTGTGTGGTGCAAAAAAAAAAAAAAAATGAATTCAGTTACGCTAAAAATAAATTTAAAAAGTTAAAAAATAGATTAAAAGTAAAAGGATGGAAAAATATAGTCCACACAAATAGTGACCCAAATAGAGGTTCAGTGGATCTATTAATTTTAAACAAAATAGATGTCCATTCTTCAAAGTTTAAAAGAGGCAAATAAGGTGTGCCTGGGTGGCTCAGTGGGTTAAGGCCTCTGCCTTCTGCTCAGGTCATGATCCCGGGGTCCTGGGATCGAGCCCTGCATCAGGCTCTCTGCTCAGCAGGGAGCCTGCTTTCCTTCCTCTCTCTCTGCCTGCCTCTCTGCCTACCTGTGATCTCTGTCTGTCAAATAAATTTAAAAAAAGAGGCAAAGGAGTAAATTATACATTTATGAAAGGTAGACTAGTTCAAGGAAAATAAAAGTTATAAACATCTATGCACCTGATATCAAAACCTCACCTATGAAAAACTCAAAAATGAAGCAAAGCACACACACACACACACACACACACACACACACACACACACACACCAATAATAACATAAAAGGGAGGAATATCAGAAGTTTTACAATAATGATTTCAATAATGGACTCATCAGTAAGACATAAGAAAAATTAAGAAAGTAAAAGACATAAGCAACACAATAAATCAACTAGATTAAAAAAATATATACAGAATAGTCTACCCAACAGCAGCAGAAGAGAGGTTCCCTTTTAAGTGTACATGGGGCATCCCATGGGACAGATCACATGTTAAGCCATAAAACAAGTCTCAATAGATTTTAAAGGGCAGCTATCATACAAAGTATCTCCTCCAACCACAACAAGATAAAGGTTAAAATACAGAAAACAGGAAAAGCCAATAATATGTGGAAATTCAGGAACACACTCCTAGAGAAGCATTCACAAGGATAGTTAGAAAACATTTATAGATCAGTGAAAATGAAAACACAACTTACCAAAAGTTAAGGACTGTGACGGAAGAAGTGCTCAGAAGGAAATCCATAGGTGTAAATGCCTGTATTAAAGAAATAAGGTCTCCAATCAATAACACAACTTCACAACATAAGGAATTAGATATGGGAAAGCAAGCTAAACTCAGAGCTAGCAGGTGGAGGGGGAAGAGCAAGATGGTGGAGGAGTAGGGGACCCAAATTTGTTTTGCTCCCAAGAACTCAGCTAGATATCAACTCATTCTGAACACCTACAAAGTCAACAGGTGATTGAAGAGAAGAGCAGCACTCTAGGAACTGAAAAGTGACCACTTACTGGAAGGTAGGACATGTCGAGAAAGGACTCTGAGGTGATATATGAGAAGAAAGACTATGGGGGGGGTCTCTGTCAGCTTGGTACTGGCAAGCGGTGGAGCAGTGGAGCATGAAATCAGAAATTTTAGAAGTCTGCTCTGCAGAGGGACGTCACTCCAATGACTAAGCAGGTGGTGGAATTCTCGTGGGTCTCAGGATCCATGGGGGTCACAGAAGACTGGGGGTATCTGAGTGTGACAGAGCTCCCAGGTTTGGAGCAGGGAAGCTGGCAGTATAGATGGAGCCATGCATTGGGCTCTCAGCTAGGGTTGCCATAAACCATGATCCTGGCACAGTCACGCCACTGCTCTTTGAGCAGGAACCCCGCAAGTTGCAGATCCAGAAAAACCTCTTCCTTCTTTCTCTGGGATGAGCAGTGCAGGAATGGTGCAACAGGAATCTCCTGGGTTTGGAGACTCCAAACAGGCCATGCACCAGAGAGAAACACTTGGTCACAGGCTTTAGCTCAGAGTGTGGCCAGAGACCAGGGAGATGGGAGGGATTGATGGCTTTTCTCTGAGGGTGCACTGAGGCGTTGGGCCTCAAGCTCTCAGCTCCTCCAGCCAGAGACTATGTGGAATTTCATTCCCATCCTCCAAGTGGTACAGAAAGCACTCAGGGAAAAAAAAAACTCCCCAGAGTGAACCGGAGCAGATTACACAGCCCGGCCCCTGGCAAGGGTGGTGCAATTCCACCTCAGGCAAAGACATTTGAGAATCACAGCAATAGTCCCCTACCCCAGAAGATCAGCAAGAACATCCAGCCAAGACCAAGTTCACTGACCAAAATGAGAATTGCAGAAATTCAGACCAAGGTGAAGGTAATACATAGAATTCATGTCTTTTTCCCCATGATCCTTTAGTCTTTAAAGTTAATTTTTTTCCTCTTTCTTATTTTAACCAACATCTTATCAATAATACCATTTAAAAAATCTTTCATTTTTTAGTTTTGCAGTCATATTCTATCCCTTCATTGTATTTAACCTTATTTTTTGTATTTTTGTAGATAGATAGGTAGGTATATAGATAGATAGATGATAGATGATAGATAGATAGATAGATGATAGATAGATATGTTTTTATTTCTTTTGGGATAAGGTTTCTTCTAACAGACCAAAATATACCCTAACTCTAGTGTTTCACTTTGTTCTAGTACCATGCATGATCACTTTCTTTCCCTTTTTAAAATTAATTTTTTCTTTCTTTTTTCAACCAACTTCTTATCAATTCATTTTTTAAATCTTTTAAAATTTTATATTTACAGTCATATTCCATCCCTTCATTGTATTTACCCTTTTGTGTGTGTGTGTGTATACACACACACACACACACACACACACACACACATATATATATATATATACATATATATGTATATATATATATATGTTTTTCTTTATTTAAAATTTTGGGAGGCAGTTACATCTAACAGACCAAAATACACCCAAAATCTAGTGTGTGGCTTTGTTCTATTCACCACCCTGATCATATTTTTCCCCCTATTTTCCAACAGTTGCAGGTCTCTTCTGATTCATTTAGTTTATATTTTTCCTGGATTGTTTTTACCTTTTTAGAATTTCATTCTCTCATTCTCTCATTCATTTATTCTTCTCTGGACAAAATGAAAAAACAGAAAAACTCACTTAAAAAAAAAAAAAAAAGAACAGGAGACAATGCCAACTGCCAGGGACCTAATCGATACAGACATTAGTAAGATGTTGGAACTAGAGTTCACAATGGCGACTATAAAGATACTAGCTGGGCTTGAAAAAAACACTGAAGATACTAGAGAATCCCTTTCTGAAGAAATTTAAAAAATTGAAATCAAGACAAGTTGAAATTTAAAAAAAGTTATTAATGAGGTACAATAAAATATGGAGGCTTTTACTGCTAGGATAAATGAGGTAGAAGAGAAAATTAGTGATATAGAAGAACAAATGATGGAGAATAAAGAAGCTGAGCAAAAGAGAGAAAAACAACTACTGGATTATGAGGGGAGAATTCAAGAGATAAATGATGCCATAAGATGAAATAAAAGCAGAATAGTTGGGATCCCAGAAGAAGGAGAAAGGGAGGCAGAAGGTATACTGTAGCAAATTATAGTGGAGAACTTCCTTATTTGAGGGAAGGAATCAGGCAACAAAACCCAAGAGGCACATAGAACCCCCCTCAAAATCAATAAAAGTAGATCAATACCCTCTCATCTAATAGAAAAACTTACAAGTCTCAAAGACAAAGAGAAAATCTTGAAAGCAGCTACATACGTGAAGTCTGTAACCAAAATGGTAGACATATTAGATTGGCAGCAGACCTATTCACAGAGAACTGGCAGGCCCGAAAGACTGGCATGATATATTCAGAGCACTACATGAGAAAAATATGCAGCCAAGAATGCGATACTGAGTTAGGATTTTATTGAAAACAGGAGAAGAGAGAAAGAGCTTCCAGGACAAATAAAAACTAAAAGAATTTGCAAACATCAAACCAGCCCTACAGGAAATATTCAAAGGGATCCTCAAAACAAAGAGAGCCTAAAAGAAACATAGACCAGAAAGGAACAGAGACCATACACAGTAACAGTCACTTTACAGGCAATACAATAGCACTAAATTCATATTTTTCAATAGTTACCCTGAATGTTAATGGCTAAATGCCTAATCAAAAGACAAAGGGTATCAGAATGGATAAAAAATAAGACCCATCAATATGTTGTCTGCAAGAAACTCATTCTTTACCCAAAGACACTTCCAGGTTTAAAGTGAAGGGGTCAAAAACCGTTTCCCATGCCAGTAGACATCAAAAGAAAGCGGGGGTGGCAATCTTTCATGTCAGACAAATTAGATTTTAAACCAAAAACTATAAGAGATGAGGAAGGACACTATATCATGCTTAAAGGGTCTGTCCAAGAAGAAGTTCTAACAATTCTAAATATCTATGTGCCTAACATTGGAGCAGCCAATTATATAAGCCAATTAAAAGCAAAGAAATACATTCACAGATAATCAAATAAAGAAACACATTCACAATAATAATACAATACTAGTAGAGGACGTTAACACCCCCCCACACTGCAATGGACAGATCATCTACACAACAGATCAAGAAGGAAATAAAGGCTTTAAATGACACACTGGACCAGATGGACATCCCAGATATATCCAGAACATTCCATCCCAAAGCAACAGAATGCATGTTCTTCTCTAGTGTACATGGAACATTCTCCAGAATAGATCACATCTTGGGTCACAAATCAGGTCTTAACCAGTACCAAAACATTGAGATCATTCCCTGCATAATTTCAAACCACAATGCTTTGAAACTTGAACTCAATCACAAGAGAGAAATTAGAAAGAACCCAAATACATGGAGGCCAAAGAGCCTCCTACTAAAGAATGAATGGGTCAACCAGTAAATTAAAGAAGTATTAGGGGCACCTGGGTGGATCAGTGTGTTATGCCTCTGCTTTGGGCTTAGGTCAGGACCCTGGGATCAAGCCCCACATCAGGCTCTCTGTTCGGCAGGGAGCCTGCTTTCCCACCCCACCCCCTGCCTGCTTCTCTGCCTACTTGTGATCTATCTCTCTCTGTCAAATAAATAAATAAAATCTTAAATAAAGAAGTATTTTTAAAAATTTGGAAAAAAATGAAAATGAAAACACGACTGTTCAAAATCTGTGGGACACAGCAAAGGTGGTCCTAAGAGGAAAGTATATAGCAATACAAGGCTTTCTCAAGAAACAAGAAAGGTCTCAAATACACAACCTAACCCTAAACCTGAAAGAGCTGGAGAAAGAACAGCAAATAAAGCCTAAATCCAGCAGGAGAAGAGACATAATAAAGATCAGAGCAGAAACCAATGAAATAGAAACCAAAATAATAGTAGAACAAACCAATGAAACTAGGAGATGGTTCTTTGGAAGAATTAATAAGATTGATAAAACCCTGGCCAGACCTATCAAAAAGAAGAGAGAAAGAACCCAAATTAATAAAGTCATGAATGAAAGAGGAGAGATCGCAATAAATACCAAAGAAATACAAACAATTATAAGAACAGAGTATGAGCAACTACATGCCAGCAAATTAGACATCTGGAAAAAATGGATGCATTCTAGAGACATATAAACTACCCAGACTGATCCAGGAAGAAATAGAAAACATGAACAGACCTATAATCAATAAGTAGATTGAAGCAGTAATCAAAACAAAACAAAAGCCCAGATCCAGACGTTTTCCCAGGGGAATTCTACCAAACATGTAAAGGAGAATTAATGTCTATTCTCCTGAAACTGTTCCAAAAAAAAAAAAAAAATTGAAATTGAAGGAGAACGTCCAAACTCATTTTATGAGGCCAGAATTACCTTGATCTTTTTTTTTTTTTAAAGATTTTATTTATTTATTTGACAGAGAGAAATTACAAGTACACTGAGAGGCAGGCAGAGAGAGAGAGAGAAGGAAGTGCCTACAGTCGTGCCCCATCTCCCTGGTTATGTCTGCCTATAAGCTTCACCTCACTGGGACTCCAGAATTATTGCTGCCTTCCCCATGGTTAGAGGCCAGCTCTAGCTGAGGTAATCCTGCAAACCCCTCTGCCCTCTGCCATCTAGGGGTCTGGAGCTACACCTTTTTTTTTTTTTTTTTGTATTTTTTTTCAGTGTTCCAAGATTCATTGTTTATGCACCACACCCAGTGCTCCATGCAATACGTGCCCTCCTTAATACCCACCACCAGGCTCACCCAGCTTGTTTCTCAGAGTCCACAGTCTCTCATGGTTTTTCTCACCCTTTGATTTCCCCCAACTCACTTCTCTTCTCCATCTCCCAATGTCCTCCATGTTATTTCTTATGCTCCACAAATTAAAAAAACCATACAATAATTGACTCTCTGCTTGACTTATTTCACTCAGCATAATCGCCACCAGTCCCATCCATGTTGATACAAAGTTGGGTATTCATCCTTTCTGATGGAGGCATAATACTCCATTGCATATATGGACTACATCTTTCTTATCCATTCATCTTTTGAAGGGCAGCTTGGCTCTTTCCACAGTTTGGTGACCGTGACCATTGCTGCTATGAACATTAGGGTACATATGGTCCTTCTTTTTACTCTGTCTGTATCTTTGGGGTAAATACCCAATAGTGCAATTGCAGGGTCATAGGGAAGCTCTATTTTTAATATCTTAAGGGATCTCCACACTCTTTTACAAATTGGCTGCACCAACTTGCATTCCCACCAACAGTGTAAGAGGGTTCCCCTTTCTCCACATCCTCTCCAACACACGTTGTTTCCTGTCTTGCTAATTTTGGCAATTTTAACTGCTGTAAGGTGGTATCTCGGTGTGGTTCTGATTGGAATCTCCCTGATGCCTAATGATGATGAACAGTTTTTCATGTGTCTGTTAGCCATTTGTATGTCTTCTTTGGAGAATGGCACCTTATTCAATAAATGCAGATTCCCCTTCAAAGTTTGTACTTCCTTGGGTCCTCTCCCATAAGCTCTAAAGTACCATTTAAGGTTCTTCTTCCATCTCTAGAATCACTCTCCTATACCAGCTTAATACTTGTTATAGATTCACAAGTCAAAAAATAGTGGTTTCTTTCTCCTGATAGCACTCAACTTGATAGCAAGAGTTGTTCCAGAAGATGGACCCATACAGAGGAGATCGGTGAGTTAGCTTGCTCATGCCTTCAGGCTCAGTGTAGTGCTGAGCTCTTGCCTCATCGAAGACAAGGTGCTAGTAATCCATAGCATGCAGGGCATAAAATTTAACCAAGCCACACTAATTATCTGTGTGGAATGATGAAAAAGCACCAAGTGACACATACACTTTGGGAGTCCAAGTGGCTGCTTCCCTTGACTAGTATAACAGTGTTGATGACTGCAGTGTGGGATGAATAAATTTTAGTGTAATTAAATTTTTATAGAGAGAAAAGAACAAGCTCAGATCTTTTAATTTTCAGATGACAGTCTGAGAACCAGAGGGGTTTCCACATAACCCCTTTAAAAATACCTATTTCTTGCAGCTACAGGATTGGCATTGCTGGAAATTAGACACAATTCTCATGTTCTGAGTAACACAACAGTGGAATTCACAGTCTCACCTGGAGTCCTCCCAGGGAGCAGTAAGGGCAGACATCACCCTGTTCCTGATCAGATGGGGAAAATATTCAGCCTCTTACCATTAAGTATGATTTTATCTGCAGGTCTTTTTGTAGATATTGTTTATCAGCTTGAAGATATTAACTTGTATTCCTAGTTGTTGACAGACCAGCTGTTGATTATTGTGAAATGGTTGTTCTGCATCAGTTCATATAATCATCTAGTTTTTTACTTAGACTGTTAACACAGTAGATTACATTGATCCATCTTTGTAAGCACAAAGGAGAACAGCTAAGGCAGAAGAAGAAAGAAGGAAAAAGTAATAGAAATAAGAGCAGAAATCAATGAGGGAGAAAACACACATACAGTTTTAACACTGCAAAAGTTAATTCTTAGAAAGACTAGAACATGAATAAATCCAGTGGTATTTGCTCAATTTTTCTTGTACTCCATAAGCCTTCTACCAAGGGACATAGTTAGTCTGGATCTGAAATGAGAGACCCCCTCCATCACACCTGGGGCTCACAAAACTACATACTTCCCCTTGCCTCATACTGTTTTCCATCCCACAATGTATTATTTTAGAATCAATTAATTATTGAAAATCAAGCTGCAACTCATTCATTATGGGTTTATAAATACAAATTAGAATGTCTCAGCCACCCAAAGTAATTAGTTGTGGAGCTAGAAATATAATCCTTTCCTTGAATGTTCATCAGCAGGCATCACAACATTGAAGACCTTCTCTTAGCTCACAACTTCTGTCCAGAGCACTTTTCCTGGTTCTAGTTTCAGGAGGTATGGCATAAAATTTTTTTCTTATCTCCAATAACTGTCACTTAACATAAAGCCTCCAACAATAACAACAGCAGCAACAACAACAAAGGTAAATGAAAACATAAATTTAGTATATCAACAAAGCTTTTAAGTACAAAGCTATTTACTATATTTTCCAAACCCGAACTATGATGCTGTTCAAATTAGTATAGTTTTTAGAATGAAAATATACCTTTCTGAAGCCACTTAACTGATAGAACAAGAAAAAAATGACATTTAATTCAATAAGAGCTGTCAACAAATGAAATGTTGTTAGTCCAATGTATAACTCAGAGCATGTGTTTTGCAACTTAATTTCTGCCAGTCAGCATGGTGCAGGAAGTTGACATTACAGTGCTCTGAAAACAGAAACATGAAAACTTTGCCTCTGTAATAGCTGTCACATTTGTCACATCTGTCACAAAGAGTTACAGACACACACATATGCACAAACACACTTATTTACACAAATACACTCACATATGCATGAATGTGCATGCAAATACACACAAGCACAAATAAGGAACATACACATGCATAAATACATACACACATATGCACACAGATACACCCACTTACACACCTATACCCCCATTTATATACATGCACGCATTTACACATATACACACCAACTTACACATAGATACCCATGCATGCATACATATACCTACACGTGAACACGCACATCTACAGTCATACATACACATACCCAACCACACTATAGAGTGTGTGTACGAGATCCAAAAACTATTTTTAAAAGTGGGCTTAGAAAATATGAAAGCATCCTAATAAATCTAATAAATGTTGCATTAAAACCAAGTAAAATGTGAACCGTGCTTATTCGGGTAACAGAACCTTTAGCAAAAGAAATGTCCTTGAAAATTTTGTGATTATTATGAACCATGGGTACAAATGTACCCTATTATATTTAGCTCAAATATTCTCATTTGTAAAGCTGCTCCATTTCACCCCGGCCTCTTTTCCTATTCCTTCTATGCCCTAATTTTCTCTTCTCCTCCCATGATGTGATGCTCCAACCCTGACTTGAAAGTAACATAAGTTTAATGCTGAAAGTAACCAGCATCCTACAGGCTGATTGGAATTGCTGGGCTATTAGTAGGAATAAAAATGGCTCAATAAATTCTCGTATTCCAGTCTTGTTAATGTCACCACAGATGTAGGGAGAGATAAAGAATATTCAATATCTTCACTGTAATAATATCAAAACAAACTACTGTGTTTTGATTCATTGTTGGAAACAAGCAGACAATGCCATTAGAGGCAAGCTTGAGAAACATTAGGAAAATGTTTTTGAATACTTCCTCCTGCTCCTTCTGTTTAAGGAGATAGGCTGCTGCCCCAGAGCCCCATCTTGACCTCAGCAAAGACCATCCCTGGCTTGCCGTGGTTCCCTCCACTCTGTAAAGGAAGCAGACTGCAGGGTGAGGAGACACAGAGAGTACCAGGTTGGGCCACTGCATGCCACCACTGGGCAACCAGTGATTGGGAAAAAAAGGCTAATTGCTCTAATAATCAACAATCCTTAGTCCTTTGTGTTCCAGACATACCTCACTGTGAACTGAGATGCTGCAAGGAAATGCACCATATTAGCTTCCTTAAGAGGGATGTCCTTGGGCCTGGACACAAATGCACTGTCTTATGTCATTTTGCATCAATCTGCAGCACTCAGAGCAGATCTTTGAGCAGATAAAAAACACCAGTAATCTTATTTTTCATTTGAAAATTCTAAAATTCTACCCATGTAGCTTGACTAATAAATTGGAAAAAGAAACAAACATATATATTCATTTTTTCCAAATACTGCAATGTTTTAGAATAAATTTTTTAAGATTATTTATTTATTTATTTGACTGACAGAGATCACAAGTAGGCAGAGAGGCAGGCAGAGAGGGAGGGGGAGGCGGGATCCCCGCTGAGCAGAGAGCCCGAAGCGGGGCTCGATCCCAGGACCCTGGGATCATGACCTGAGCTGAAGGCAGAGGCTTAACCCCCTGAGCCACCCAGGCGCCCCTCTCGAATAATTTTTAAAAGCAAAATTCCTCCCTCTTTGGTATCTTAAATAGATTGTACACTCCTATAACCACTATTTAACGTGTAAGTTGACAAGACATTTGTTATCAGTTTGAGTTGAAATAAAAGCTTGCTCTAAATTCAGACTTGAACCCAGGTGAAAAGCTCAACTTTGGGGCCATTCATTTTGGAGATTGAATTCAAGTAGAGCTGAAGTGGCAGATGTGTGGTGTGGGGAAAAGTAGAAGTGAGCAACAAGTCCTAGCAATGCAGAGGAATAAGAGGTTCCCACCTGTCTTGCCCTGTCCCCTCTATCCTCCTCCAACA
The DNA here is from genome assembly GCF_964662115.1 of Mustela nivalis. Taxonomy (NCBI): domain Eukaryota; kingdom Metazoa; phylum Chordata; class Mammalia; order Carnivora; family Mustelidae; genus Mustela; species Mustela nivalis. The sequence goes on along the minus strand of NC_139032.1, from coordinate 47,566 downwards.
TACCTGGACCAATTGAATGCCACCATTTTGCACCGAGATGACTCATCCATCCCACAACTGCCTCCTTAGTCAATGCTTGGTGCCACTGCTATCACATTCACCCAAGTCACAGATACCCTTTTCTTTATGTGATCTTTTCATATTCTTAGCAATCCTACATGCAAGTCAGTTTTATTAACAATTTAGGATGAACATGGAAATTGATGACTGCCCAACAATTTCTAGGGATGATTCATATTCTCAGTTAATTTTTGTGTATGTATTCTATAAACATTCTACATACTGGGGGAAACAAAACAAAAACAAAACAGAACAAAAAACAGGAATAATCCCCAAGCTGTTTGTTGGCTATCTGATGATCTCCACTGAGGACTGTACATAGGCACAGTCATCTGCTTTGTGGGGGTCATGGGACTTGATCCCTCATCTAGGTAGAAACATATTACCCCAATTTCAGAGAGGCTGTAACACTATTCAGAGACCTTTCCTTCTGACAGTATAAAATTGGTAGTCAGATAGAAAGAAGTGCTGATGAACATGTTTTTTTTGTTTGTTTGTTTGTTTTTGTTTGTTTGTTTGTTTTTAGGATTGAATAAAATAAATGGCTTATGACAACAACCATTTGGGACACAAAGAAAAAGCTCAGAACATTAACTATGTGAATATTGAGAAATACATTTTCTGATCACTATAGAATTATTCTGCTTCATTTTCCCAGATTTTTGTTTCCTTCAGTCCTTGGCTGGACCATATGGTAATTCTATTTTTGAAGATTCTAAGAACCTCCATACTATTTTCCTTTACACTTTACACTCCCTCCAACAGTATATAAGTGTTCCTTTTCTCCCCACCCTCACTTTCTGGCACTTTAACGCAATCCAAAAACCTCATCCCTGCACTGTGTGTATGTAGTTAGGGTAGAGGTGTTAGGAATTGAAATAGAAACTACCTCTTTCAATCAGCATCTCCATCTGGAAAGTGTGAGGGGGAATGCACCTGCCATATTTTTTTAAAGGGCAGTAAAGTTTTCTCATTACCCACAGGTGGGATGCTTAGAGCAAACCCTGTGTGCAGACTAAAAAAGAAAGAGGTTTTGCCTGGCACTTGTGTGAAATTTATCACAAACCATGTCCTATCCCTTAAGTATTTGTCTTCCTAACCTGGCATGTCCAGAGGCAGTTCCATGAAGCAGATGATCTATCCCATGCTTATTCCTCTGCTTCACACTCAGCCAAAGCCTTAACCACATGGGTTAAGTCCTTAAGTAAAATAATTTATTCTAAGATGACTGTCATCATCTTACATATGAAATGTCAACATCTCATCAATCCATTAAATAAGAAACACAGATTGGAAGCAGTTTCCAGGCAGTTGTGAGAATATAGTCATTCTCTAAAATGTGGTAGAGGGAAGACGGCTTCTTCTCCATCTAGGATGTGCATTACCAGCCTTCCTGGTGGCTCTTTCCAGGGATCTGTGGGCAGCTCCTCCACTGCCCCACAGCCCTAAAGCCAGAGAAATCACATCTAGAGTAAGAACTAATTTTTATTTTTAACATTTCCTTAGCAATTCAGGGTCTCTTCTGATTCCATACAAATTTTAGGATTATTTGCTCCAGCTCTTTGAAAAATACTGGTGGAATTTTGATCAGAATGGCATTAAAAGTATAGATTGTTCTAGGCAGTATAGACATTTTAACAATGTTTATTCTTCTGATCCAAGAGCATGGAATGGTCTTCCATCTTTTTGTGTCTTCTTCAATTTCTTTCATGAGTAAAACTGGCAGCATCATGTTACCTGATTTCAAACTTTACTACAAAGCTTTGATCACCAAGACAGCATGATGGTACTGGCATAAAAACAGACACATAGACCAGTGGAAGAGAGTAGATAGCCCAGATATGGTCAAATAATCTTTGACAAAACAGGAAAAAATATACAGTGAAAACAGACAGTGTCTTCAATAAATGGTGCTGGGAAAATTGGGCAGCTATATGTAGAAGAATGAAACTCGACCATTCTCTTACACCGTACACAAAGATAAACTCAAAATGGATAAAAGACCTCAACAAACTTTTTTTCTAATAACTTGAAGCTTTTCAATAATCATTGCTGTAGAAAGACCATGAGATACAGTTTATGAATGGAGAAGATGTCAGGATCATCCTAACCCCAAGATTCCACCTGAGCTTTGGCTCCTGATCCCCTGACAGATAACTGTATGAGAAGGAAATAGGTAGCAGACATGCACTGAGCACCTCAGAAGCCCACATGTTTCCCCTAGGATCACCTCTCTCCTGTGAGGCAGCTTCTGGGAACATTTTATGGAAGTTCCCATGGGTCAACAAAATGGCCCAAGGCCTTCTGCCTTGAGAATGTTGGAAGAGTAATGAGCTCCAAGTGAATGCCTATTCCCTTGTCCATTCATGCCCACTCCTCAAATGAAATGTAAGAGCGGTGCCTGGATTTTGCAGTTGGTTGAGCGTTTGACTCTTGGTTTCATCTAGGGTCATAATCTCAAGGTCATGGGATCAAGCCCCGCATTAGGCTCCTTGCTCAGCCTGGTGTCTGCTTGAGGTTCTTGGTCTCCCTCTGCCTCTGCTCCTCCTCCCACTCATGCTTGTGCTCTTTCTTTCTCTCTCTCTCAAATCAATAATTGTACAAGATCAGGAAGGAAGGGAGAGAGGGAGGGACACTGAACTGCCATTTGGGGAAGGTGGAAGGCAGACAGGCCAAAATGGCAATGCTCTTGGCATTACAGAACAGTGACTTATAAAACAAACTATATTCTGAAGTATATGCCAATACCAGAAAAATTAGAGGGACCTGAGAGAAGGCCCACACTGACCAGCCCAAGGTGATCTGGACACCTTTGTGCCATGGCTCAATGTGGAAAAATGGTACCACAATGTCGAGACATGGTATTATGGTACTGAAGGCATGGACTAGTGACTCCTTTCCACCCCTCACCAGCTCCACATGTCCATAAGCCCCTCACACAACAATTGCACAAAGAACTTGCAAAATTTCCTCAATGAATTGAGAAATCTGGAATTGATGAGATTATTTACTGTCAAGCAGAAATGGGATTTTATGATGGAAAATGAAATATTTTTTTTTAATTACACTTTTGGGTATTATAGAGGGCACGGATTACATGGAGCACTGGGTGTGGTGAAAAAATAATGAATACTGTTTTCTGAAAATAAATAAATTGAAAAATTTTAAAAAATTACACTTTTGCCTTCTTTAGTAGATTTTTCAGATTGCTACTATGAAACTTTAACATGACTTTAGACCTTATTTTCAAAGCAGGAACATTTTTAAAGCATTATTGAAGTAGAATTGATTTTTGCCAGCTGCCAAGGGAAAGTATATGATCTTCTCCTTATCCCTTTGTTTTTCTAGTGAAATGTATTCTGTTTTCACCTTGAAAACTGGAACCCCCTGCGCTTTAAGACTAAAGCATTGTACTGACCAAAGCAGAAATCATTAAAAAAAAAAAAAAAACTCATCCCTTTTAATTTTATAAGCTTATTGTTATTACAAGCTTTTTTTTTTGGGGGGGGGGGCTTGTCAGAAAGCTTTCCTGTGCTATTCCAGGTCCTCAGATGTTGGAACAGGATATTGGGATATTGTATCAAACAGCCTCACAAGGAGACAGGACATTCATTACCAAGACAGGAAAAACTCTGGCCTAATTATTAATTAATCCTAGTCCATTTCTGTTCTAGAAAAGCAGGGGGCTGTGAAGGACAAGGAGCATGGGTATTCACAACATCGTGTCCCTGTTAAGCAACTAAGGACCTATTTCAATTGTTGTGTCCAAAGAAATATTTTCTGGTTCTACCAAATGCCTGGGGTGGGGGGATAGTTTTTCTCCTATTAATTTTATTTTTATGGTCCTCAGAAAATTCTATCATATTAGGCAATACGATGGTATTTTTGAATTCCTCTGCAGGGTCTTTCTATGACAGCTGCTTCCTGTGAAGTTCAGCAGCTGATTACTGACTGGTGAGCAAGAGTCTCCGGAACATGGGTGACACCCCCAGGCTAACATGAGCTTGTTGGTCCCCTTCATTTCCATTATTTGGCAGATCCTCTAAAATAGGTTTCCTTCTGTTTTTCCAGGATTCACACCATAGTGAAAGAAAGGATAATCAGTGTCAAAGTTTTCATTTGCTTTAGTTAAGACCAAAATCAGGAACAAATCTAACATTTGATTAATATTTTGTTCTTCCTTTCTTTTTTAACTTAAATGATATTTATACTAATCTTCTCCCATGGAAGGTGATTGTTTCTGCTCATAATTTGGATCGTTTACACTTTTCAAAACAAATAAATGCAAATCTTAGCTTTAAGATAAGCCTTGGGTTTAAATCGAAACACTGATGACCACCTAATGGTAGTGATATAAGCCACAGAAACTCTCTGAGTTGCTCTACAGAGTAATATTATTCTGTAGAATAATAATAATATTATATTATTATAATATTATAATATAATAATAATAATTTATAATAATATTATAATATTATTATTATTCTACAGAATAATATTACTCTGTAGAACAACTCAGAGAGTTGTGATATTATATTATTATATATAATTATATATAATATCATAATAATATATTATTATATTAATATATAATATTATATTATTATAATATAATAATAATTATTCTACAGAATAATATGATACTGCCTACTATAAAGCTCTATGAGGGCAGGTAACGGGCCATTTTGTTCACTACCATATGTCTGGTGTCAAGAATTGTGCCTGATGTATGGTAGGCACTAAATTAATAATAGTTGAATGCGTAGAACAAACAGCAAGTATAATAATATGACCACCTTTGAATGATTTACTATACTAGGCTAGTGGATCAGCAATAGTATTTAACTCACCATTATTCAGAAAAATACTTTACCCACAAGAGAGTGAAGTAAATTATGCTTCTGCCACTGGAGAATTTAGAGGGAATGACTTCCAGGGAACCAAGACCCTGGGATCACATAGCCCACATGAAAATCTATCCCAAGGAAGTAAGAACTGTACACATCATCTTTTCCAGTTGTTAAACAAGCAAGAGCCACTCCTCAGGGAATAATCCCCAACTTCATTCTAGTAAAGCGGTCAGGACACAAGGCTTGAAGCAATGTCCAAATCACCCAATGTGTGGCCAGAACCATAACTGAAATGTCTTCCCAATTTGGGGGTAGAATTACTTAAAAATATGGAAAGAAGAGAGCACAGAGACATCCTCAGGAAAAACAAACAAACAAAAAGAATTAAGCCATGAGGTGGGTCTTGCTGGGTGTAGGAGTTTCTAGGTAGAAACACGGCACCCCTTGAATGAGTTTTGTCCAGCATCTTACTACTTCTTGAAACTCCTGTCAGTTCTCTAGCTCATATGGAGAGTAGTGGCTCAGAATGTGCAATGGACCCAGGAATCAACAGAAACCATGGCCCCAACCCCTTACTGAAGAACAAGGCAGCAGGTACTAGCACCTTGAAAAGTAAAATGCCTTCCTGAAATGCAGCAGGATGACAACTTGGAATCAGCTTCTGATGATGCATATTCTTCTGTTGTTTTGGGGGCATTCTATTTGTAAAACCATGGAATAAGGATCAATTAAAAGATATGATGAATAGAGCAAATCAATAGACCAAGAACCCCGGTTTTGTCACCAGCCTGAACCCCTGAACTAGGAAATTTCTAGTAGGAAGTTCTGTTTAGATATCAATGCTACCTGTTAGAACACAACCGCATTTGAGGAAGACTCCTCACCCAGATGAATCAGAAAGTGCCAGAAGTGACCAACAGTTCCCTCAGCCTCATTATAATGTTAAAAGCTGCTCCTGAATAGTCATCCCTGACTCTAACAAAAGGAGCCTGCTTTCCCTTGTTTGGGGCTTTGGAAATAATTCCCAGGATCTCCTTGTTAGTACAAATAAAGGCAACCTGGTGAGGCATGAAGACTGCCTGTAGCTCATTCCCTCTGACCCTTATTCCCAGGACAAAGCCTGGGGAGCTGCACTGAGTGTTACAGGACAATGATAGGTCTTCTGGCTGCCAGGAAAAGTTCTGCATACAGATGCCACATTGCCAAGCACTTCTCTTATTCCAAAACTTGGAGCAGCTCTGGCCTGGCTGATTTTTAGGAGGTCTTTTTACTCTATATACCTCTGAGGGACACAGACTCTCTGCACAAGTGAGATAAAAGGGAAAACAAACAAACAAACAAAAAACAGGAGGCACTGTCTCCTGAAAAACTACTATTCCTGGTGCCTGCCTTTATGCCCTGAAGATGAGAGAACCCAGTCACCAGGGGCATCTTGCAAAGTAAAGTGCCTTCTGGGATGCCTGTGTGGCTCAGTCAGTTAAGCAGCTGCCTTAGGCTCAGGTCATGATCCCAGGGTCCTGGATCCAGTTCCACCTCTAGGCTCCTTGCTCAGCAGGGAGCCTGCTTCTCCCTCTGCCTCTGCCTGCCACTCTGTCTGCCTGCTTGCTCTCTCTTTCTCTCTCTCTCTCTGACAAGTAAATAAATAAGATCTTAAAATTAAAAAAAAAAAGTAAAAGTTCCTTCTATTTTTATAGAAACATCCAAAAGACATTTACCCTTCTAGGTTCCCTTTTGCTCTCTTCCCACCTTCTCTCCCCTGATCAGGGTGTCTGCCCCCAGGTGCATATGTTCCAGAAACAGAAGTGAGGGGAGCCAAGCCCCCTGTGTCCACAGTGCTGCAGGCTGGGCCCAGATTAAGCTGTCCTGCATGAAGACACTGATCACCCAACTATGTTCACATGAATCCTGATGAAAGCCAGGATTCCCTTCAAACATGAAAATGTTTTTTATGCTCTTTTAATTTTTTTTAAAGTTCCCTTTATTCTTTTAGTGATCTCTACACCCAGCATGGGGGCTCAAGCCCACACCCCGGGGTCAAGAGTTGCCTGCTTTTTTGATTGAACCAGGCAAGCGTCTCTAGTGTTTCTTCGTCCAACACCTTGCTTCCTACCTGTGTGCATGGGCCACTCTTGCAAGGAAAGGCGATTCTTTCTTGATTACTGTGCAGCAATTTCTGTGTACTTCTTCTGTTAATGGGGTTTAACTCATACAACCCTCCAAGGCAAATACTACTATTTCTATTTTAAATATGCAGAAGCTAAGACTCAGGGAGATTAAGGGAGTTGTCTGTGGACACTCCAGTGAAAAAGAAAAGAGCCAGGTCTATCCAGTTCTAAAAAACCCTGATCTTCCACTATGCCAGGCTCTCTCTGTGAGCAGGCAGAACAGGCATTGATCTACTAAATGATCTAGAATACAACACAACTAAGCCAGGACAGAAAAGGGCTTATAAATGGACTAAATAAATACTTCATCTATATCGTATAATCATAATTGGTAGAGAAAGGTTTTAAAGTCACAGGAATAGAATTCCCCAAAACAATAAACTCATAAAGCCAGGTGAGAATTTTAAGAAAAGTTCCTAACCAAAGTACATTGGTATTTGGAATTGTTTTTCTTTTGAAGAAATTTCATTCCATCTCTTAATTAGTGGCAATAAAGATAAAAGATAATCATAAAGACATCATACACCCTGTCCCTTCAAACTTTAAATCCAGAAGTGTTTTTTATCTTCTACTGTAATAAGCAAAGTGAATAATAATGACATTCTTAGTTACGCTGAAGGAAATGAAGGCAAGTCCATCAATTAGCTCTAGATTGGTAGCTTTATCTACTTTAGAGTTGATGAAATAACTCATAAAATAATCTAAAGCATCTTTAAAGAACTTTAGAAATACATGTCTGGCACAGGAAGAAAGACATTTACTCAATGGCCAGTACAGAGCAGCTTTGCTCTGGACCTCCGTGTGCAGCTGGAGTTGAAGGTCCTGATCTGTTACTGGTAAGAGCACTCCACGGAGTAATCTAAGAAAGTGCAGAGCAAACAGTTCTAGGGACAAGCAAAAAGGAAAGAAAACACCATGTCTTAGCAAATCTTATGATATTTACCAAGGGAGATCTTTCATTTTATTGGTATTCTATGACCATCTGATCCATTAAGTCTCCACTGCATCTACTAACTCCAGAGAAGGCAAAATCCCATCTGGGACAGAAAAAACAATAAAGGCAAGACATGGTTTCTGTCCTTAGAAACCCCTCTCCCCTGGAGGGGCAGACAGCTGCTTGTCAATGTACTTGCCAATGTAACAAGAGGTGGTTGTTTGCTAAGGAGGGTCAAGAATCTCTCATTTAAGGAGATTCTATGTTAGAAATTATAACCCATGGATCCCAGCTGTGTCCAAGGCTCCAGATCACTTACACAAATTGCTCATGGTATAAACTGTTATCAGTGAATCCTTTGATAGCCACCAGCACCAACAGACAAAAATAGATATGATCACCATGAGATACATTAGAATTTTTACTGCAACATGTTTTGAAATAGGCAAAAACTGGAAACTATGAAATGCCCATCAGAAGCATAAAGGAACATAAATTGTGAATGCAAAGTGAGCAACAAGGCAGCAGTTAGCATATGAAGAATCCGCGACATAACATTGTGTGAGAAAAGTCCACGACAAATGAGGACGTGCTTCACAATGCCACTTTTAAAAGACAATAATGAAAAAGCAAGCTATGTACTGCTCAAGGACAAAGGACAATCATAGGAGGAGCCAAGAACTTGCACAGATTCTGTTCCAAAGAAGACTTACAGATGGCAACAAGCACACAGAAAGAGCTTCCACATCATTATTCATTAGGGAAGTACAGATCAAAACCACTTCACACCCACTAGGATGGCTATAATCAAAACAATGGGAAGTCACAACTGTTGGCAACACCATCACCCATTGTTAGTGGGAATGTGAAAATGTGGTGTGGAAAACAGCTTGGCGGTTCCTCAAAAATTTGCATGTAGAATTACTGCAGTTCTATTCCTAAGGCACCTACCCCAAATGGCTGAACACAAGTATGTAAATAAAAACTTTCATATGGAGATAATGGCAATGCTATTTACAATAGCCAAAAGGCAGAAGCAACCCCCCCACCAAAAGAGGTTGGAAGTACTATTCTTAATATCAGTCAAAAGAAAACACCTGTTAGATTTGGAATTCTGCTTTACTCCCAGTATCCTGGGGTCAGCAAACTGTACTTCCCACACACACCAAAAATCTGTGCAGATGGTGCTTATCCCCTTAGCACATACTGAAATGAGAACATCAAGCAAACTTGTAATTTTCCTATTTCAAACATCTAAATCTCACAACCTAAGTGAGCCTGACAACGTATTTTAGGCTTCTGGTTATACGGACTTCATAAAAGGGATACTTTTCCATCTTCGGAGGTAGCTTCTCCAACCTCCTCCTCTACTGGCTTGATGCTGATGCATCATGTGCGTACATTAGCTTCTTTAGGGGGTTCCTAGAACATGCAAATCCCGGGAAAGAACATCTGCTTCTAGATCCTTCCTAAATCTCCACCATTGACACCTTTACCTCAACCCCAATGGTTAAACTACATAAAGTGTATGACGCCTAAGGGGCTGTGGGCAGTCTCTACATTACACGTCACTCACAGTCCTCCCTTCTTCAAATCAGAGGTCTGTTTTGTCTCTTTAAAAAACATAATAGTGAATCTGAGAAGGCCTGATGGGATGTTGTTGAGCACAGCAAGACAGTGTCTAGAACCTGAGAGTCCTGCTGACTCTCCCCCTGTTGTTTTGCTGTGCCTCTGCTCACTCTCAGAGCTGAACTCAGGCAATGTGTCCCCACATCTCCCCTGCAGTTCTTCCAGTCCATGCCACTGTCTTAGCAGGAGCAGGGGTGGTCAGCTTCCCAAAGTCTCCTGTTCGGATAAAGACAGAAAGGACACTGATGAGTCCTAAGGCCAACAAGTCTACTTAGCACAGAGCAGGGAACACTTGCCTTCATAAGAAGGAGCCTACTTGTAACATGGGTATCCCTTTTAAATGTATGCAGGAGTTGAGGGTTTTAAAGGTGCCTTCCATTTCCCTGTTTCCAAAATGCTGATGAAGGTGTGAAGTACTTACAGTCACTTTACCATCTCCCATGCAGAGTTCTGAGTTAGGAACACAGTGAGGGTGATAGATTCACACAGCAATTTCTTGGCACCCACAAAAGTAAAATCATTTATTTTTATATATAGCTTTCCTCTATTTTCCCTGACGGAGATTAGAGAAATAAGCAAAAGGCATCAGTCAGTCCCCAAGCAAGTATTGATTAGCTGCCACCAACCAGGCAGTATCTGGATCCTGGAGTCAGAGAATGAGTTACCTGCCAACAGAGACCATCAGCTCTGGCACGAGCACAACATAGATGTGCCCAGTCAATCAATAATCACCCAGTGAACATGCTACTTGTGGGAAGCCCTGCGCTGAGAACTGGAGATTCAGAGACCAACAAATGACAGACCCTTAAGACTTTCAGCCTACAAAGGGAGGGAGCCAGACTGGAGAAGGAGGTGCCATTACACAGGGAAGTGATGAGAGCCCAATAGCAGTGTGGGCTTCTATAAAAATGCCTTAAGAATCGCCCATGGTAGGTTGGTAATTCTGAGCTTTCATAACTACTCAATTTCTTGATCAAAAGCTGAAAACAAGTTAAGTAGAACTTTTAAGAGAAAAAAAAAAACCACAAAATCTTAAATTCTCTGTCCTTTTACTCAAGATCAGGCTGCACACTGGCATTTTGAATAACCACCTAAGGAAGTACCCTAAAACTGGGTGGCCCAAGACAGCATTTATATTTACTCATGATTCTGTTCAGGCCAGGCTCACCTGAGAAGTTCTTCTGCTTATCTCATTGTGATTACCTTCGTGGCTGTTAAACCAGGGGTTGGTTCCTCTGGGGTACCTCAGCTGGGAGATCCTGTCAGTCCATGGGTCTCATGCTTAGGAGACTAATTCCAAGGTTCCTCATACAAAGACACATTTTTTAAGCAGGGAGAGGAAGGTGCAATGACTCTCTCCTGTGGCCTTGGATCAGAAGTCACAAATGGTACTCAGTCCACATTCTTTAGGTCAAAGCCAGTCACGAGGCCATACCAGGCACACAAACAGTGGGGGAGGGGAGGACTCTGGTTCTTGATGTGGGCCAGCATATATTGCACAGAGGTGTGTGTGTAGGAAATGAGAAATGATTGTAGCATCTGCCAGTCTAACAATGTCTTTACCCACAGCACTCCAAATATCTAGTTTTCACAACATCTGAATATCCCTTCCTTCTTCTTTCACTTGACATGCTAAATATTCCTGACTTCCTGCAGAGATCTCCCAACTCTGAACATGCTAGTTTTATCAATAAATGTGTTTATAACTCCATAGAACTTATTAATATTATTAATAACTTAACCTTTTTCACCTCACAGGCTCAGTACAAAACCCTTCACATGTGGATTGTTAAAATACATAATGACAAGGATAATGAGAAGCGTATTCCTCATTCCCAAATTACTCCCTGCCCCGAGGACCAGCTTTTGAGGACTTCTGAGGAAAGTAACACTTCTTATATTTGATATCATTTTCAAAGTCATCAGTTAAAATTATGAGTCCTATGTAATCAAGTTTGATCAACTCCCCGAAACATGTGAGACCACGTGGAGAACTTCTTCATCAGATACTTGAAGGTAAGTGACCAATGGGAAAATCAGTCATTTTGATTGCACAACAGAATGTGCAGTTTGGGTTCCCTCAACAGGAGAGATGGAAGAAAAGTCATTGGAATAAGGTAGTTTTTAAAAAAAATCTCCTGCTTGAAGAAAATCTGTTTTGCATTTCTTTATAACTCAAACTGCCTATAGTGTTTCAAGCATAATGACATCCTCTTACTATTGAACAAGAGATGTTAGCTTAAAACAAACAAACCAACAAAAGAACTTCAAGTGCTCTTCCAAGACCATTTTATCAGACTTGTTTCTGCTGGAAAAGAGGGAAAGTCTAGATGACACACTCAAACTTTCCATTAGGAGACCCAGCCTGGATAGTATCCTATCACCCCATGGTGGCCATGAACAGATCCCTTTGCCATTCTGCCCACCGCAAGGTCAATGGACAGGTTCTGAGACAGCCCTCCCTGATTCCCCTTGGCATACTGGGGCAGTTTTTCTACTCTGTGACTGATTGCAGCATTACCTGGATAATCTTAACCCAAACTTTTGGGTAAAAGTCTTGAATAATTTGCAGCTCCTGCCATGAGCTCATGCCTGATTAATCATATGCCATTGTCACAACTGTCTGTCTGTGGACCCAGGCAACAGGTAGCAAGAACACACAAAGCGCAGGGAGGAACTAAGCCCCCATCCCCACACAAATTCCTCGACAAGATGGACAGTGCAATTAGATTCTGTCATCAAGACTCCAAACTAAGCATAGCAACTTTGCTGTTAGCAACTTAGTGCTGACCCAGCCAAGCCTCCACTCTTCTTTCCCCATGCTCCTCCCTTTCTTTTATAACTTCTCTCTCACCTCTCTTCTACCAAATGCTCAAGTAAAATTATCCCCCTCTTTGTTCCATTGCATATAACCCCACTTGGAAATTAGCTGAAGACAAGAAACCACCCAAACAATAGAAGGATGGAAATGGGCAAGACCTGTATTCAAGCCAGTGAGGAACAATGGCCAACATTCATTCAGAATTATCTATGAAGTGTTTCCCCGCAAATAACCTGGACATCTAGCTCATGGAGTAAGAGTTGCTGTGTTTGAGCTGGTGGTGTCACAGCCACTAATCAGCTCCCATTATGTGTGAAAGATTACCATATATTCTCTTTCATCACAGTTCTGTTTCATTTAAGAGTAGCCTTCCCAAAAAATTGTGAAGGGATTCTTCCACTGAATTGTACACTTGAAATGGATTAATTGTATGATATGTGAATTATATCTCAAAAAAGGAGAAAAAAGAGAGACTCACCTGTCTCCAGGTGACAGGATGCAGATTTTTAGAGGGAGGTGATCAAGGCTTTCCCCAGTGTGCAGGAAGACGCATGCCTGGGGAAGAGGACTCTGTCATTATGCACAACTCCAGTGGAAAACGTGGAAGCTCACCTGTTATATACTGAATGTTTGTGTATTCCCTAGATTCATATATTGAGCCCTAATCTCCAGGGTGATGCCCTTCAGTGGGCTGGTCTTCAGGATGTAATTAAGTTTAGATGAGGTCATAAGGGTGGAGCTCCCATGATGGAATTAGTGGCCTTATAAGAAGAGAGAAAAGCTCTCTTTATATCATGTGAGGACACAGCAAGAAGGTGACCAACTGAAAGGTATTTCCTCATCAGGACCTGAATCCACCAGCACCTTGATCTTGGACTTCCCAGGCTCTGAAATGATTAGAAATAAATGTTTGTTCTCATTGCCATCCAGTCTAAGGTATTCTGTTAAAGCAGCCCGAGTGGACTGGTACATCGTTACTAGACATTCTCAAAGTATGTAACCTTCCTTGTGCTTTGGCATCTTTACCAAAGTTGTCGGGCATCAGGTTGTTCATGAGGATCTTAGTACTTGAAAATCTTTTGCCCAAAGAGCAAACAGAAGATGCCTCCATCTTAAAAGTCTGCACTGTTTCAGGATTCTCTTAGACAGGTTTTGTATGGAGAAAATGACACAGGCTTTTAAGATGTCCTGAGAAGAGCCTTTAAAAAGTGGTTTAAGGTCAAGTTAATGAAGAAAATTTCTTGGGGAGATTTTAACTCAATTTCACTAAACACTGCAGTCATGAGGTGTTTAATTAGCTCCCGTGTCTTGATACGCCTGCCTTCCCCACTAACACCAATCACAGCCTACTCAAAATATTTTCTGAGGTGATCCTGAAGAAAGCAGATAAATTTGAGACTGGCTTAGAGCCTGACTCCAGTTTTGGTCTGTAAGTAATGGGTTATAATCCTATCCATAGTTGTTTAATGAATGTAAAGTTATCTTAAATTCTGTGTCTCTTTTTTTACTCTTTTGTCTATGGAATAAGACTGTTTTGAACTTTACGACAGGAAGCTGTCACATCGACACCAAAACCAGTCAGAACTCTTGCTGTTCTTTGAAGAGGACATTCACTGTGCAAGACCCATTACCACCCTCATATTAATTTTATTTTAAGAAAATTTAAATGACTACTAGTAACAACTGACACCTGTTTGAAGAATAAAATACTCCACATATTTTAAATCTTGAGCTATAGAGGATGCTGCACTTAAAAGGCCACAGTGATTACCAAGGAAATAAAATATAACCATGTGTCTGTTTCTCCCCATTGTTTTTTAACAGTGAAAGGCATGACAGCACTTCCTTAGTGAGGTGCTGAGCCCTGCGGAGGTCTGTAACCAATAGAAGGAGGAGGGAATAAGAGAATGACCGGATGCCTAAAGCACTGTCAGAAGGAATACAGGCATCTAAAGTGATCACTATGACAGGAAAAATTTCCCTAGAAAATGCTTATCACAAGGAGCTTGTATGGGGGGAGAAAAGGAGTTTTGGCTTGACGCCCCAAGGAAAGGTTTGTAGCTGTAATTCTCAGACAGAAGGGAGATAGAATTAAAGGTGAGCCCAACACCGAGGCAAGAATGTGCCGGGTAGTACAGGGGTGGGCAAGTGCCTGCATAAGCAAGAAATGGGGGATTTACTGGCAGTAGAGGCTGAGCAGTTGGTTGGGGTAGGACGTGAGGGCCCTTGAATGCCATGCTCAGGACAGCAGCCGCCTCCAGCATTGTGGACAAACACTTTGGAGGCCAGAAGCTTGATTAGTGCATCAGCACATTTGGTAGCTTGCCCGTGTAAACAGCACACAAGCAAAGGGTCTCAGAGGAAAAAATAATGTGATCAGATACGTGCTTTAGAAGGACAACACTCCAAACAAAGCATAGCATGGTGGAGCACAGAAAGCACAGGAAACTGTACCAGCTGTAACAGTTTGGGGGCCCCCAGGGAAGCTTTGGAACCTCCATAGAGTGAAAATGTCAAGGCAATCATTAAAAATCATCATCTTCAAAAAAAATGTAATGTGGGATGCCTGGGTGGCTCAGTGGGTTAAAGTCTCTGCCTTCGGCTCAGGTCATGATCTCAGGGTCCTGGGATCGAGCCCCACATCAGGCTCTCTGCTCAGCGGGGAGCCTGCTCCCCCCCTCTCTCTGCCTGCCTCTCTGCCTACTTGTGATCTCTGTCTGTCAAATAAATAAATAAATCTTTAAAAAAATGTAATGTGACTTGGGAAAAGAACATGTATACAATATTTAAAAAAAAAAGCAGAATACTGAACTCTATTAGGATCTTCACAATTTTTTTTTAAATCATTCAAGATAAACATAAGAAAGAGGTTAGTAATAAATATACCATATGGAGTTCCACTTCCAGGATGACTGTGAGAAGCTCCAAGGACCCACTCCCCAGTGAAGCCAGAAAAGCTGGTGGAAAAAGGGTTTTAAAAGTAAAGGTATCTAGGGGCACCTGGGTGGCTCACTGGGTTGGCCTCTGCCTTCATCTCAGGTCATGATCTCAGGGCCCTGGGATTGGCTCTCTGCTCAGTGGGGAGCCTGCTTCCCCCACCATCCCCCGCTTGCCTGTCTGCCTGCTTGTCATCTCTCTTTCTCTGCCAAATAAATAAGTAAAATATGTTTTTAAAAAAGGTAAAGGTATCTAGAAATTGTCCTCAGGGCAGGTAGCAAATGAAGAAACCTTGATTCAAGAAAACTTTCTAAAACTGTATATGAATATTATGGCATTTGAGCCACAAACTATCCTTTCCCTCATCACCAGAATTGCCAGATGGGTTTAGCAGAAGGTCTTCTGCAGATGGACATGGCCAAGGAGATGGGGGCTCTTTTTCCTCTGCTCTCAATCAAGGCTTAGTGTATCTCACCAAGAGGGATAGACCACCTGCATTTCTCATTTTCTTCAACCTCAAGTTAAAAAGGTTATATTACTGCTAAGTGTAGCCAAGAGGTCATGACCTCCCTCCTCTGACACAGCCTCTTCCCACAAAATGGAGGCTCCATTGAAAGCATGGCAGACTGAGAATCCTGGGGCCCTAGCCACCCTCACTGCAGCTCACCTGTGGACCAGTTCTCACCCTGCTGAGAGGCAAACTGAAATGACCAGAGTCTACTATCTGGTGCCCAGTGTGGTTCAGAGAGTTTGTCCAGGATGAGCAGGAGTCCATAAGAAAAGGGAGTTCCAGAAATCTCCACAAAGGATGTGGGCAAGTTCAAGTGAAAGGAGCTCAAGACAACAATAGTCTCTCTTAGTTAAGACTGACAAGCTGAGCCATTGACCAGTTTGTTCACCAGAGACCCATGGAAAGAGGCCATTGAGAGCCCTCCAAGGGTTCAAACAGATGCTAAAGACTAGCCTAAAAATCTACCTCTGCCCAAATGTAATTAGATCAGACTGTTGAAGAGGTGATGCCCAGCACACTGGGGGAAACAGTAGAGAAATCACAAGGCAATTAACGGGACCAAATGGGTTTGAGTGGGAGGAGGAGTAATACCAAAATGCAGCAGACAGCTTAACAGAGAGATGATGGGGAGACAAAACTACACCATCCCAGGGCGACTGTCTACTTGTCCCGGCTGCACCGTCTGAGGATACCTGCTGCTTCACACTGTGGAAGAAAGAGACTTCACAAGAACAGCCAACCAAGTCACACAACAAAAAGATGAGTTAATAACAGCAAGCCTGGAAACAAGGAGGGGAATCAGTACCTACAGTTGCTACAATATATTATCCAAAATGTCCAGTTTTCAACAATAACAACAAAATATAAGAAGTGCAAAGAAATAGGGATAGGAACACATATTTGGGGAAAAAAACAAAAAAAAAAACAAGAACAGGCAACAGAAATTGCCTTTGAGTAGGACCAGACGCCAGATTTTCAAAGTAGCCATGAAAAAATACATTCAAAAACGGATGTAAATCATACTTAAGGAAGTAAATCACAGTATGAAGACCACATCTTACCAATAGAGAATGCCAATCCAGAGGCAAAAATTATTTAGAAAAAAAAAAAAAAGAAAATTCTGGTGCTGAAAAGTACCATGAATAATATTATAAATTCATTGGTTGGGCTCAACAGTAGATTTGAACTGGTAGAAGAAATAATCAGAAATATTGAAGATAGATAGGATAGAGTTTCTATAATCTGAGAAATAGAGCAGAATTTGAAAGCAGAAAAATGAACAGCACCTCAGAGAAACTTGGGACACCATTAAGTACACCGACATGACCTGAGCTGAAACCGGACTCAGCCTCTCAGTTGACGGTGTCACCTGGGCAGCCCAGCACCTGTGATTTCTGTCCACAGTCTCCATTGGGTTTATCCCATGATGCTGCTTCAATGCTGCAGCTGCACTCCATTTCTCCATGGAAACTCTCGGGGTGAGGTACCCCAAGCAGCACCTCCATGAGTCCTTTAGGCTCTGCAGGTCTCACTGGTGTTGTTGTTATTACCCTTATTACACAGATGGTTGCCTCATAAAATAGTTTCAGATATTATTCTCGCAGGCTCTTCTAAGTGTTGACATAAATCTTCTGAAGTATTGTTGCATATGTTCCAATGTTTCCATTGCAAACAGAAAGTATAATTTCAAGAGCATAAGAAAAAATCAGGCAGACGCACACACATCAGTAATTTTTTTGCTCTGAGTTCTGCCTCCCAAGATGTGTGGTCCTTTTTAGGGATTCCAAGACAAGCTTGTGGATCAGATTCAAGAGGTTGGGAAACTTGGTGAATTTTGTGTGTAATCATAGGTAAGTGTGTGCAGAGAAGTGAAATTCACTTTTATGTGATACGTTCTGTGACTTTCATCTGATTCTCAAAAAAGATTCATAATCTGGAAAGGCCGAGAATTACAGCTCTATAATGACCCCAATTCTTCGTTATTTCTTTTCTTAGGCTCAAATTGCTTTAATAATTCCTGAAGATACACAAAATGGCAGAATGAAAAGTGTTGAGAATTTCTCAGAGATTCAAGAGTATGGATCAATTAAATATAAAACAATCCACTAAAATGATCCAATATATAGGCCACATTCAAATAATTAAGAATTCAAGAAATTTATTTTACTAGGATCAATTAGGAATATATAAATTAAAAAAGTGGAACACAGTTTCTTTCTAAAACCTTCTTTTATATTAGAGAAAATCTTAATTAAAGGGCACTGGTCAGGGCCAGTCTCTACAAAGTGGGAAAGAAGGTGCCAGGTGAAATAGGATGGTTTTAAGAAAGGCCATATGAAATAAGATCTAAAAGCCCTCTGGTGCTAAGAAGGTTCATGGTAGGGGAGGGGAGGCATTCAGCACATGGGACAAGAAAAGACTGGGAAAAGGATTGCATTCTCTTAGTCTGTCTGGGCTGCTATAACAGAATGCCACAGATTAGGTGGCTTATAAACAACAGAAGTTTATTTTCATAATTCTAGAGGTCAGGAAACCTAAGATCGAGGTGCAGATTCTGTGTCTGGTAAGATCCTACTTCCTGGTTCAGAGGGTCATCTTGTGGTTGTCCTCCCATGGCAAAAAGGGTGACAGTGTTCTCTCTCAGTCTCTTATAAGGACAATAATCCCATTCACAAGGACTCCATCCTCATGACCAAATCACTTCTGAGAGGGCCCACCTCAAAATACCATCACATTGGGGATTAAGTTTCAACATATGAATTCTGGGGAGACACAAATGTTCAGTATATCACACTCACAAAGGAGAAGAAAAGTATACCATGCAAGGAGAGGGTTAATATTCCCTATTTTCTCTGCATGTCTAGGACTAATCTTGGTCTTTATGACAATTCTTTAGGTTCCTCATCTTTCTCCTCAGCTTGATCAACTTCTGTTTATAAACATGTCAAGTTAATTAGAAATAGAGAATGGTTGAATTTCTTATTTAAAAGAGTCTTAGAGGGGCACCTGGGTGGATCAGTGGGTTAAGCCTCTGCGTTCAGTTCGGGTCATGACCCCAGGGTCCTGGGCTTGAGCCCTGCATTGGGCTCTCTGCTCAGTGGGGATCCTGCTTCTCCCTCTCTCTCTGCCTGCCTCTCTGCCTATTTCTGCCTACCTGTGGACTTCTCTCTCTGTCAAATAAATAAATAAATAATCTTAAAAAAATAAAAAAAAAAGTAAAAGAGTCTTAGAAAACAGTTTGACTATCTTTGACAGTTTTATGGAAGAAATCCAATTTTCTTTGTTGGGTGTTCCAATACCAAGCATAAAGCTTTTTCCACAGACAGTTTAAGGACCTGAGAGCACTCAGGTAATAAAAAAAAAAAAAAAAAATGTTACCTTGAGAGCAACAGAAGGCTGTAGGTGTGGTCTTAGTTCCTTGGTGGTAACTAAGACCAAATCATCAGAAGCACAACTCCATGATCTATAGCCACATGAATACTTTAATATCTTCCCTAAAATGGTTCAGAACTGGTACTTTGCGGGCAGTAAATAATTGTCATTGTGTTTTATGACATTTCCTCTTTTGATTTGCTCATTATGAACTTGGTTTTATTTTTGGTCTTTGCAGATGTCTTATTTCTTTCCATTTTCTTTGATCATTTGTCCTGAATGTAGGCCATTCTATTTTTCTCTTTGTACATCTGCCACCTGTGATTCTTCCTTTTCTCCTTTCCAAGTCTCATTTCCCTAATCAGTATGTCTCCTGCCTTGATCATGAGAACTGTTATTCACCAGAGACTTTAGGCATCTCCTCTTTTGTTCTGTCCAAAGGCTGGAAGAGGTTCTTGGTTGTTGTTTTTAGGTGTGTGTGTGTGTGTGTGTGTGTGTGTGTGTGTTTTCTAAACTGCACAGTCATAGAAAGAGAGACTAGAAAGAGATCTGTGAAACTCTGTGCTTGTTTTCTTTTTGTAAGGATTAACTTTTCTGGTGTTTTTTGAGAAATTTTTTTCCCACTTTAGAAATATCGAAAGAAGAGCCCATCCTGCCCAACATGCTTCCCAAGCCTGCAGGAGTTCATTAAGTGCTTGTTGGCTGGCTCACTGATTCTTTAAGAGCACCCATAGTAACAGAAAATTAATCCTGACATCTAACCTAGAATTGTTTCTACTTCAATTCTTTTCCCTCTAATTACTTTGAGTACTTTCCTTCTCAACAATCTAGTACATGAAGCTCTATTCCCCCACTGTCTCATTCTCCTTTATTTTAGTTAAGTTAAATATTCAAGTACCTCATAAGCCCATCTTGTGATTTATGTGCTTTGCTTTTTATTTTTATTCTGTTCTCTGTTCTGAAGACTTGTCTTTACAAACCATAATATCTCTGGTTCCCTGAGGATCAGCTGACATACTGACATGGTATTAGGGCTGAAATCTCAAGGAAGCAGAAGAGAGGGAGAAGAGAAAGCAGGGAAGGAGAGAGATCATGTAGGGAAGGGAGTACTGCTCATCACACCAACCCACGGCAGCAAGTGCAGCCAGTGCTCAGTCATAGAGGGTCATTTCAGAGATGCCAGTCATACCACCACTTCTTGGGGCACTATGGGGGTGCATGTGGAAAAGAAGGATTTATCACTTTCTTCTTACTCTCCCATTGGTCTTGACTCACCCACAATTTTCCAGTTACAGCACCCAGTGGTTACTGCAGCCACAGGAGCGCAGAGCCCCCGTGGCTCTGGATCCAGCCCTACTGGTACTCAGTGAAGTGATCTCTCTTGCCCAGCTGGCGCCACAGTGCAGAGCCTCTCCACCTCTGCTGACTGATGATGGCGACAACATCCACAACCTGGACCATCACTCTGGGGACTGTGGAAGCCATGACAAGTCAATTTCCTCAGCAAACAGAACCAGTGCCCATTAACTGGGCCCCACATAACACCCTTTTAGAGAAAAATAGCTTATTAGATCCTGGCATGCTGCTCCTATCATCTTCCATGAGGAGCCAAACACATTCTTCAGTATCAATAGTGTGTGTGTTTTTTAACCTCACCCACACACCTCTCTCCAGAGAGGACCCTCTTCCCTCTCACAGCTCTGGCTCCATCCCTACCTCTCAAAATCGTCTCCTCTGAA
The DNA here is from genome assembly GCF_964662115.1 of Mustela nivalis. Classification (NCBI taxonomy): domain Eukaryota; kingdom Metazoa; phylum Chordata; class Mammalia; order Carnivora; family Mustelidae; genus Mustela; species Mustela nivalis. The sequence goes on along the minus strand of NC_139032.1, from coordinate 26,548 downwards.
GTCCATGGTATTCACCTACACTTTCCTTTCTCCTTTAATCTGTGCTGGATTTCTTAGATCAAATGCCAAAGGGTATTGTGGTGTTTCTTATCTATCTGCTCCACATTCCCTCTGCCCTGTGCCCTGCTCTGCTCCTGAGGGATCAGACTATCCACCTTGACTTCCTGCCCAACATGCCATAAATTGGCTGCAACTGTTGGACACTTGGGGTCACTTGCCATATTTCACTCTTATAAATAATGCTTAAAATTTGTATCTCTCTATGGTTGTTTCCTTAGGTATGTTCCTAACAAAGAAAGTACTATGCAACTGGAAGGTTTAATTGATACTGAATTTTCTCTCAAAGAGTACTAAAGTACATGTTTATAGACACTCTTAACAATATGAATGACCTTGCCCAAGGAATTATTAAAATAGAAAGATAATATGTGATGTGATGTGATGTGTAGCCAATGCTATAATGTGAAAATATAAGGGATTTTATTTATTTGTTCATTCATTGGCAGGCCTTTATTTTTCAGACTTTTCTGTAATAAACATAACTAAGAGGAGACCTATTTTGTAAATGGCATTTAGATGCACAGCAAGCAACCTATATGTTTAAAATTTAATATCATGTGTACACTTCACAAGAACACTAAATGTTTGCAACATAGACAAGAAAAACAGTGAATTTCACATTACTGAATGGGATTCAGAGCATTATCAACTCTCTTTGTATTAGGAGAGAAAAGTTTTATGGCCTGATTTTCTTTTTTGGTGCTTAAGAAAAGTCCATAAAGATTCTCCTTCCTGAAGATTTACTCTTTTGGGGTCATGAAGCTACCTTCTGTGTAATTTCAGAATTCTCTTAATAAACTATGTTTACTCCATTCATCATCCAACAGATGTGCTTGTACTTAGAAGCTGGCAATGAATATGGATCCTGTGGATTTAAATTCTTAAGTTTTTAAATATGGGATTTTTAGTTTATGTTTACCTTCCAGCACAAAGGTATATACCAGATGTTTACCATAGTTCCATTTTATTTTGCTTTCTGTAATATCTACTGATATTTTAACACAAAATAACCTCCAAGTAATTTGGAAATATTTTAATCGTATCAGACCTATGTGTTAAGAAAAACCTAAGTCATAAAAAACAAAAGTGTTGGGGCACCTGGGTGGCTCAGTCATTAAACATCTGCCTTTAGGTCATGATCCCAAGGTCCAGGGCTCGAGCCCCACATTGGGCTCCCTGCACAGCAGGAAGTCTGCTTCCCCCTCTCCCACTCCCCTGCTTGTGTTCTCTCTCTCTCTGTCCCTCTCTCTCAAATAAATAAATAAAATCTTTTTAAAAAGTGTCCCCTAGGATTTTTGTAATGAATGCATAAGCATAAATATGACAAATCTGAAGGCTTCAGTATCAAACAGGTTATAATACGATCAGATAAGTTCTAGGACAAGAACCTGGAAGACATTCCATCATAAATTATTTTTAAAATTTACTAATGAGGGAAACCTGGGTGGCTCAGTCAGTTAAGCATTTGCCTTCAGCTCAGGTTATGATCTCAGGGTCCTGGGATACACCCCTACAATGGGCTCCTTTCTTGTCCTTTCTCTCCCTTTCTCTCTCTCTCTCTCACTCATTCTGTCTTTCACATATAAATAAATAAAATCTTTAAAAAATTTTATTAGCGACTTCCCACTTTATGCAAAACTTTAATGTTTGATAGTAAATTGTTCATCCTTTCTTCTTCTCTTTTAAGCCACCATATTATTTCAGACTAAATTTCTTCCAAATTTTCTGAGTAAATGTAAAAAGTAAAAGCTTTTTTTCTTTTTACATTACAGTACCTTACAGAGGTAAGACTTATTTTTTTAATAATTTAATAACATAAAACAAAGGATTTGTAGTAAATTATTCTGGTGATGAATTGTTAACTCTTGTTGCCAGACTCTCTCTTATCTAATAGTAGGAATATATTAATGTTCCTACACAATGGACTATGTAAATTTGCATCAAAACAATGCTAAAATCTATTTTTAAAGTGGTAGAGTAATAGAAAAAATCCTCAAAAATCTGTATTTTTATTTTATTTTTTTATTTTTATTTTTTAAAACAGACACATAAACCAGTGGAACTGAGTAGAGAGACCAGATATGGACCCTCAACTCTATGGTCAAATAACCTTTGACAAAGCAGGAAAAAACATACAGTTGAAAAAAGACAGTCTCTTCAATAAATGGTGCTGGGAAAATTAGACTATGTGTAGAAGAATGAAACTTCACCATTCTCTTACACCATACACAAAGATAAACTCAAAATGGATAAAAGACCTCAACGTGAGGCAGGAATCCATCAGAATCCTAGAGGAGAACCTAGGCAGTAACCTCTTCAACATCAGCCATAGCAACTTCTTTCAAGATATGTCTCCAAAGGCAAAGGAAACAAAAGTGAAAATGACTTTTTGGGATTTCACCAAGGATCAAAAACTTCTGCACAGCAAAGGAAACAGTCAAAAAACAAACAAGCAAACAAACAAACAAAAAACAAAGAGACAACCCACGGAATGGGAGAAGATATTTGCAAATGACACTACAGACAAAGGGCTGATGTCCAGGATCTATAAAGAACTCCTCAAACTCAACACACATAACGCAGATAATCATGTCAAAAATTGGGCAGAAGACATCAACAGACACTTCTCCAATGAAGACATACGAATGGCTAACAGACACACGAAAAAATGTTCATCATCACTGGCCATCAGGGAGATTCAAATCAAAACCACATTAAGATACCGCCTTACACAAGACAGGAAACAACGTGTGTTGGAGAGAATGTGGAGAAAGGGGAACCCTCTTACACTGTTGGTGGGAATGCAAGTTGGTGCAGTCGCTTTGGAAAACAGTGTGGAGATTCCTTAAGAAATTAAAAATAAAGCTTCCCTATGACCCTGCAATTGCACTATTGGGTATTTAGCCCAAAGATACAGACATAGCAAAAAGAAGGGCCATCTGTACCCCAATGTTCATAACAGCAATGGCCACAGTTGCCAAACTATGGAAAGAGCCACAATGCCCTTCAGTGAATGAAAGGATAAAGAAGATATGATCCATATATACAATGGAGTATTATGCCTCCATCAGAAAGGATGAATACCCAACTTTTGTATCAACATGGATGGGACTGGGAGAGATTATGCTGAGTGAAATAAGTCAAGCAGAGGGAGTCAATTATCATATGGTTTCACTTATTTGTGAAGCATAAGAAATAACATGGAGGACATGGGGAGAGGAGAAGGGAGTTGGGGGGAATTTGAGAGACAGATGAACCATGAGAGACTGTGGACTCTGAAAAACAATCTGAGGGCTTTGGAGGAGCCGTGGGATGGGAGGTTGGGGGAGCCTGGTGGTGGGTATTATAGAGTGCACATGTTGCATGGAGCACTGGGTGTGGTGCATAAACAATGAATTATGGAACACTGAAAATAAATTAAAAAAATAAAAATAAAAAATAAAGAAAAGAAAAAAGTTTTTATTTTTAAATGTAAGAATTTTAATCTAAGTCATAGTTGTTTATAAAAAATAGTTCTGGAAGGCATAGAGCCTTGCTGTAAATAATAAATTTTCAGATTAATAAACAATATATCTGAATATCTTCTAATATCTAAAGTAATAATATTCCACATTAAAAACTTCCTTGGGCTAAAATGTTTCCTGGACCTACCTGATGTGCTCTTAGAGTTTTAAGAGAGAAATCATAGGTTCTTGGGCTATCAGTGGGGAAATAATGAAAAGAAAATGTTTGAATTTTCTCTTTTTCCTGAATCTTCTGATTACTGAATTTGACAAAACAAGTTAGCAGCATTGTTGGGTATACATTTGTACATGCTAATGTTATTGAGACAGGCTTAGTTTCAATTGTGGAAACTTATTTCTCTGATAAATAAAAAGGAGGATATTTTAAATAAATAAATACATACATAAAGTGATAGATAGCTCGGCCTCTTCTCCCAAAAATACATTTCATATAAGAGAGAATAGGTCCTAGAAGATATTATATGAGATGAAATAAGTCAGATAGAGAACAAAAAATAGCAGGCAAATAGGAAAACAAATACAATTTCACTATATGTGGGATCCAAAAAAATTAATAAATGAACAAAAGCAGGATCAGTCCTATAAATACAGAGAACAAACCGATGGTTGCCACAGAGAGGGGGGTAGGAGGATGAGCAAAATGGGTGAAAGTTTCCAGTATGGAATGAATAAGTCATGAGAATGAAAGGTAAACCATCAGTAATATAGTCAATGATATTTTAATAACATCATATGGTGACAGGTAATAGCTACACTTGCAATAAACATAAAACAATGTAAGCATAGCATAACATATAGACTTGTTGAATCTCTATGTTGCACATTTGATACTAATGTACTGTTGTGTCTCAACTCTACTGCAATTTTTAGAAAGGGAATAAGAAGCAGAAATACATATCTATCTTCAAAAAAATAGAACCATCTCAACTGAAGCATAAAACATGAGGATTAGCTAGCACACATGGTGAAAATCAAACAAGAGAATGAAAAGAACATTCACCTCAGAGATGTAGAGTTAGACAGCTATTGTTCCATTCTTAAAAGACAAAACCTGAACAAACTCTGTATCAGTGACTTTTCTTGACCACATCAGAAATGGTATTTTCACAGCAAGCAAGCAAGCAACTCAAAAGCTGGAAAAGACAAATGACTGAAGGAGACTCATGCCTAAGGACTCATTAGTCTTCTCTGAGACATATAATGCAGAACTCCATATAATCCAGAGGAAAAGCCTTGAAATCATGTCTCAGATGTTAGTAGGTACGCACTGGAAACTAAGGAATAAAGTGGGGAAAGTAAAAGATGCTCTACACATGTGGGAGGACCAAGAATATTTGTGAAGACAATGACTACTGCCAAGGACAGAGGTCTAAAGCAGCAAGAGATGCAAAAATACCACCTCTCTAGGAAGTATAACACAGCAAGGACCCACTGTCAAGCACAGAGACAAAAACAAGGTTATTCAAGGCATTTTTTCTCTGGTGTGAATAAGAACAACCACCATCAACTCTGGCAACCATAATAACAACAAACATCAAACCAAATCCAATTCCTGAGATTAACAAAATTCCCCATACTAAAGGATTAAGAAGGGAAAAAACCCTCAATATCTACTGGTTAAAACAAAACGAAACAAAGAGGAGGCATAAGGAAAGTCACAGTCTGAAGAAATAAAGCAAACATCAGAACCAGACTAACACAAGACACAAATGCTGAAACTATCAGACAGGCAATTTAAAAAACTATGATAAATATGGAAAAGTCTATAATGAAAAATAAAGATAATATGTAAAATGAGCTTGGGAATTTTATCGGACAGATATGAGATATAAGAAAGAATCCATTCCGTGGGTTGCCTCTGTTTTCTTGACTGTTTCCTTGATGTGCAGAAGCTTTTGATTTTGATGAAGTCCCAAAAGTTTATCTTCACTTTGTTTCCTTTGCCTTTGGAGATATATCTTGAAAGAAGTTGCTGTGGCTGATATCGAAGAGATTACTGCCTATGTTCTCCTCTAGGAGTCTGATGGATTTCTGTCTCACGTTGAGGTCTTTTATCCATTTTGAGTTTATCTTTGTGTATGGTGTAAGAGAATGGTCGAGTTTCATTCTTCTACATATAGCTGTCCAGTTTTCCCAGCACCATTTATTGAAGAGACTGTCTTTTTTCCACTGTATAGTTTTTCCTGTTTTGTCGAAGATTATATGACAATAGAGTTGAGGGTCCATATCTGGACTCTCTACTCTGTTCCACTGGTCTATGTGTCTGTTTTTATGCCAGTACCATGCTGTCTTGGTGATCACAGCTTTGTAGAAAAGCTTGAAATCAGGTAACGTGATGCCCCCCCGTTTTATTTTTGTTTTTCAACATTTCCTTAGTGATTCAGGGTCTCTTCTGATTTCATACAAATTTTAGGATTATTTGCTTCAGCCCTTTGAAGAATACCGGTGGAATTTTGATCATAATAGAATTAAAAGTATAGATTGCTCTAGGCAGTATAGACATTTTAACAATGTTTATTCTTCTGATCCAAGAGCATGGAATGGTCTTCCATCTTTTTGTGTCTTCTTCAATTTCTTTCACGAGTGTTATGTAGTTCCTCAAGTACAGATCCTTTAACTCTTTGGTTAGGTTTATTCCAAGGTATCTTATGGTTCTTGGTGCTATAGTAAATGGAACTGATTCTCTAATTTCCCTTTCTGTATTTTCATTATTAGTGTATAAGAAATCCACTGAATTCTGTACATTGACTTTGTATCCTGTCACATTGCTGAATTGTTGTATGAGTTCTAATAATTTGGGGGTGGAGTCTTTTGGGTTTTCCATATAAAAAATCATGTCATCTGTGAATAGAGAGAGTTTGACTTCTTCATTGACAGTTTGGATACCTTTTATTTCTCTTTGTTGTCTAATTGCTGTTGCTAGGACTTCTAATACTATGTTGAACAAGAGTAGTGAGAGTGGGCATCCTTGTCGTGTTCCTGATCTCAACGGGAAGGCTGCAAGCTTTTTCCCATTGAGGATGATATTTGCTGTGTGTCTTTCATAGATAGATTTTATGAAGTTCAGGAATGTTCCCTTTATCCCTATACTTTGAAGTGTTTTAATCAGGAACGGATGCTGCATTTTGTCAAATGCTTTTTCTGCATCAATTGAGAGGACCATTTGGTTCTTCTCTCTTCTCTTATTAATTTGTTCTATCACATTGATTGATTTGCAAATGTTGAACCATCTTTGTAGCCCAGGGATGAATCCCACCTAGTCATGGTGAATAATATTTTTAATGTGCTGTTGGATCCTGTTTGCAAGGATCTTAAGCTTCTGCACGGCAAAATAAATAGTCAAGAAAACAGAGTCAACCCACAGAATGGGAGAAGATATTTGCAAATGACAGTACAGATAAAAGGTTGATATCCAGGATCTATAATGAACTCCTCAAACTCAACACACACAAAACATACAATCATATCAAAAAATGGGCAGAAGATATGGACAGACACTTCTCCAATAAAGACATACAAATGGCTATCAGACACATGAAAAAATATTCATCATGACTAGCTCTCAGGGAGATTCAAATTAAAACTACATTGAGATATCACCTTACACCAGTTAGAATGGACAAAATTAGCATGACAGGAAACATGTGTTGGAGAGGATGTGGAGAAAGGGGAAACCTCTTACACTGTTGGTGGGAATGCAAGTTGGTGCAGGCTCTTTGGAGAACAGTGTGGAGATTCCTCAAGAAATTAAAAATAGAGCTTCCCTATGACCCTGCAATGGCACTATTGGGTATTTACCCCAACGATACAGATGTCGTGAAAAGAAGGGCAATCTCTACCCCAATGTTTATAGCAGCAATGGCCACGGTTGCCAAACTGTGGAAAGAACCAAGATGCCCTTCAATGGATGAATGGATAAGGAAGATGTGGTCCATATACACTATGGAGTATGATGCCTCCATCAGAAAGGATGAATACCCAACTTTTGTAGCAACATGGACAGGACTGGAAGAGATTATGCTGAGTGAAATAAGTCAAGCAGAGAGAGTAAACTATCATATGGTTTCACTTATTTGTGAAGCATAACAAATATCATGGAGGACATGGGGAGTTAGAGTGGAGAAGGGAGTTGGGGTAAATTGGAAGGGGAGGTGAACCATGAGAGACTATGGACTCTGAAAAACAATCTGAGGGTTTTGAAGGGATGGAGGGTGGGAGGTCGGGGTACCAGGTGGTGGGTATTATAGAGGGCATGGATTGCATGAAGCACTGGGTGTGGTGCAAAAATAATGAATACTGTTATGCTGACAATAAAAAATAAATTAAAAAAATAAAAATTAAAAAAAAAAAACTTCTAAAAATGAAATAAAAAAGAAAGAATCCAATACAAAAAAAAAAGAAAAAAAGATCCAAAAATCAAAAACACTTAACCTATCTAAAGAGTATATTCAACATACCCATGGGAAGAAACAAGGTTAATAGAAATTCCCCACATTTAAATGCACAGATAACAGAAAAGAGTGGGAGAAAATAGGGGGAAATACTAAACAAAAAATTCTATATCTGGTAAAATTAATCCATTAAAAATGAAGGAGATGTTAAAATATTCCACCATTAGCAAACAGTGATGGAGTTGTTGCTGGATTATGTACCCTACAAGAAATGCTAAATGGAGTCCTTCAAACTGAAGGCCATACATAGCTCTGGTAATGGTAATAACGTAGGCCAATATAAAAGTTAACAGTATTGTACTTTTAGCTTACAATTCCTCCTTTTAATTCCTACATATTTAAAAGACGAATGCATGAAACAATTATTATAAATCTATCTTAATCAGTGTGCAATGTATAAAAATGTAATTTTAGACAGCAACAACATAAAGAAGAAGACAGCGATAGAGGATCAGAGATTTTTTAACCTGATGAAACTAAAGTGGCATCAATTCAAATTAGATCATTTCATGTCTTTAGTGCTAATTATAATTCCAGTGGTAACCACTAAAAAATATCTAAAAATATATAGAAGATGGAATGAGAAGGAAATCAATATGATGCACTTCTAAAAGAAAAATCAATTAACCTCCCAAAAAACAATAGTCATAGAAAATGAGGTACAGAAAAGGAAAAAAACATAGATAAAGTAAATAACAAAATTGCAGGAGTAAGTCCTTTATTAATATAAATATAAATGGATTAAATTCACTAATCAAAAGTTAAGGATTGGCTGAGTATATTTTTAATTATTAAATATGCGTTTCTTACAACAGATTCACTTGATATTCAAAGATACAAATATATTGAAAGTGAAAGTATGCAAAATATACTTCATGAAAATAGTCACCACCAGCAGGAGTTAATGAAATACAGGATGGAAAACAGAAAGGATTAATGAAACCAGAACTTGATTTTTGAAAGGATCAACAAAATTGACAAACCTTTTAGCTAGACTAAGAAAAAGAGATAAAAGTCAAGTAACTAAAATGAGAAATAAAGATGGGGTCATCATATCTGCACTTTAAAAAATATATATTATTATAAGAGAATACTATGAACAACCGTACACCAACATATTGGATAACTTAGATGAAATAGAAAAAAATTGCTAGAAATACACACTACTAAGACTGACTCAAGAAGAAATAGAAAATCAGAATAAATATGTAACAAGCAAAGATTGATCAGTAATCAAGTGCTGATACATGCTACAATAAACCTTGAAATCAAGCTAAGTGAAAGAAATGAGTCATAAAAGTTACATATTGTGTACTTCCATTTATGTGAACTATCTAGAATAAGTAAAGACAGACACAGAAAACATAACGATGGTCTTTAGGGGCTGAGGAGCAGGGAGATGGGAGAATGCTTAATAGGTATGAGATTTATTTTTGGGATGATAGAAATGTTTTTGAACTAGACATAGATACTAGTTGTACAACATTGTGAATGAACTATATTCCTCTGAATTTTTCACTTTAAAAGCATTTTACTTTGTATGAATTAATTTATTATCCATTAAAAAATACATATGCAAAACTCATAAATCTCAAAGAAAAGGTATAAAAACATAATTTTAGGTAGAGATTTAAGTATTCCTCACTCAGGAATTGTTAGAAAAAAAAGTCAGAAAATCAAATATGATATAGGTGAACTGAACAGCACTTAGAACCAGCTTCAACAATGGATGCTCACAGAACATGCCCTTTAAGAATGGAACACAAGTTATCTCAAAAGCACATGAAAGACCATGTTTTGGACTTCAACTCATAACAAGTCTGAAGTAATAAAATTTAAATCATGTAAAGTACTTTCTTGGATGATAGTATAATTAATAATAATAGTACAGTAGCTGATATACAGGAAGAAAGTTTCTGTCAATCCTCTTAGGGTCTCCAGGTAGGTCTAAAAATTAAACAAACAAGGACAGATTAAGAGGAGAAGAGCATGCAAGTTTATTTAATAAAAAGCTTTGCATGATACAGAAGATTTCATAAGGAAATGAAGACCCAAAAAAGAGTTAGGTCTCAGTATCTTTGCTTAGATGAGGAAGCAACCCAAGTGAAAAAGATGTGAGATATCTATCTATCTATCTATCTATCTATCTATCTATCTATCTAAAATTAATATTACTCAGCCATAAAGAAGAATGGAATCCTTCCATTCCCTAAAAGTGAGAGGTCCAACACTATCCTCTGTCAGCCTTCCAGGTGGAAGCTAGTCTTTGGAACATAAACAGATTATGAAAAGAGAAGTCTCCGTGGAGTAGACGTCACACATCATAGAACACTTTCAATGTTCGGGGCAGACTTGAAAGGCTCAGCTCAGGAGCAGACAGCAATTGTGCTCACTGTGTTTTCACTCAGGACAAGTTAGTTGAGAGTGTGAGATAGCAACAAGGAATGAGGAAAACTTATATAAGTAATTTTTTTTTTCTTCACATAAAGAACCAGATTCCATGAGTCACCCCTTGGAAAAGAGGTTCCAGGAGGATCATGTCACTTGGTCATCTAACTTGTTACAATCTGACATACAGGCAGAAAATACACTTTTGTTGTGGTGAAGAGTTTACTCCAGAGATTTGGGGATGGCTTGTTCAGACAGTAGCGGTGTGCATGACCATCTGTGTGATGTTCGGAGCCCAACACACGTGAGGGCTCATGGCATAGCCTTGCACCTCTACTGTTGGCCAGGCAAAGTGTCAGTTTCCCTGACTCATCTGCTCTGTGCCATGGGCTGCCGTCCACTGTGAAATGCGAGCGTGCCGACATCCTCTCAGAGATATCAGAACAACTGAAACACAAATCAACAGAAAAATGTTCAAGTATAATTGGATTTTTTCCAAATACTGGAAGATATTTTAAATGATCTCTCACTGTAGCCTTCTCTAATACTTTATAAACACAGACATGATGGTCGCAGTGCAGGGGCTCTGGGATCAGGCAGGACTTCATGGTCAGGACATACGTATAAACTGGGTGCGTGGGTCAAATGAAGTTAGTAGGCTGATGAGGTGGCCTTGGACTTTAACCTAAAGATTAGAGAACACCAGTTAGTGTCTAGGATAAAGCAACTCTAAGTAAATATTTGTAAGTCTTACTGTGGAGAATATTCTCTTAATTACAGTGTATTCTAGCTAGCTATCTCTGGTCTGAAATGGGCTAATAAAAACAAAATTTTTGTAAAGCCGGTAAAATTTGTAAAAATAAGGTTCTCAAGTTTGCTTTTACAAGGTAAGGAGAACCCCAAGAATTATGTCCCATTTTGCAGAATCATTGTAACTTTCCAAAGAGGAGCTACACAGACATAGACGGCAGCCCAGTTTCATAGTGGCCACACCTCCCAAGTAGAATTTCCATCTTGTCGGTGCCGAACACAACTTTGCTGAGGAGCAACATATTTTCTGTGATTTTTTGAGATCCTCCCACCTCCTTCCTCCCTTCCCACAATAGTCTCCAGGATAACCCCGACTCAGTCTCCCTAGATCTCTCCACTGCTGATTGCCTTCTTCATTTGATGCATCCTCTCAAAACCCTGCACAAACCCCAGGCAAAATTCAACCCCCAGAGAATGTAGAGAAAGCTCTGTTCATTACACATATGCCTGCTTCCCGGAGCAGCTGACCTCATGTCCCTAAAGTGGGAATTGATTGATTAAATAAATGTGATATACCAGACCACGGAGTATCTTGTAGGCATCAGTAAAATAGCTGAATTATGTTAATCCATAAAACAGGCATGTAGTGTTAAGTACCGAAAGTAGGCTGCAAGTAGTCTGATACAGTGTGTACATATGTGTTTGGAAAGTGAGGTAACTGTGACAGGCGGTTCATAGCCATGGGGGGGTGCTGAAAATGAACATGCATTTATCATTTATTGTTATTTCTTTTTTATTAATTATTTTTATTAACTTATAATGCATTATTTGCCCTAGAAGTACAGCTCTGTGAATCGTCAGGCTTTCACATTATTTCTTTTTGAATTTTGTACAAGTGTATTTTCTAGTCCCAAATAGTAGAAAATGAACAAATTTATTTTATAAGAAAGATAACGTGCTGTAATTTGGTAATACAAAGAAGGGATATATCAAAACTAAAAATTAGATTATGAAATTATTTCCTCCAAAATTGGATACTTCTTTTTTAGACAATTTAGTCATCATAATTTATTTTTTAAATGGTGCTTTAGGTGCCTGCCTGTTTAGGTGAGCCCCAGATATAAACTCTTCACTTGGGATCCTAGGAACAAAAATAATAATACAAGAATGCAAAATCAGAATGTTAAAAGATACTCAGTCCAAACTCTAACAATAATTAACGAAAACTTTCTCCAAAGCTATTATCTGTCTGTGAACATACCCCACCTATAAGAAAAACCCACTTCAGCAGAAGTTGTATAAAATTGCATTTGTGTTGTTTTAATGGAAGATTTGCCTGCATTCCTGCTTGTTTGGAGGGCACACCTCTCTTTCCTGCACGGCCATCCTCTTTCCTAGACCGGCAGGCCCTTCAGCCTCCTCCAGGCAACGACCCTGTCTTCCAGCACTTAGTACCCGCATAGAAGGGCCTGTGGGAGGCCTCGCTCTGGGCTTCTGCACCCTTCTACATTGTTACACTGTTCAGTGATTTTTTTGCATCTTTTGAGGTTTGGGCTCCCTTGTCTGGACAACCTGCTTCACATTGCCAGTTTGCTTCCCTGAAAGCAGAGCACGTAGATGATGGAGCGTTCTGGACAAAATGAAATCAAAACACAATTTCTGACAGTTTGGGGTAATCCTATTTCTAACAACTGAGGTAAGTTGTTTCCTGAGTTCCCACAGGTGTCAGGCAAGAGCTTGTGGGCTTCAGCAACAAGAGCATCTGAAATTACGGGACACCCCTTCGGCCCAGACCTAAATCCCAACTCTGCCACCAACAGGCTCTGGTGGATCTACGCTTCACCTGTAACCTAAGAGAACTGGTCAAGAGTGGAATCTTTGGCTGCCGTTGGCTCCTGCTGTCCACAGGCTGCTCAGGCAGATGACTGAGATAAAACACCCTCCTCTGTCTGAAAAGCTGGGCTGTACCAAATGTCTGTCCCTTTTTCACAGGGCTCCCAGGGACTGGATTCATCTGTAGGAATGAGTTGAAGCAACATAGGCAAACACAGGACATCTCCCACATAATAAAAACTGTTCACCACCAAACTCTTAGTTTAAACGTTTGGTTTAAATATGGTGTGGGAAGAGCAGGTCTTGTTACCAGGGTGAGGAGGAGGCTGGTACTAAACTTCAGCTCTTCTGATTTTGGCAGATGTTGCAGACATCAGAAGTCCAGTGGGGACATCGTAATGCCAGCACCACAGTGTTGCTAACGGCCTCATTAGAAGCAGTCTCATTGCTCTGGTCAATGGGTGATGGCACTCCTGTGGGTGTCAAGTGAATCTCATTACAGTTCTGACTTGCATCTTCCTAATAGCTAGTGATACCCAGCAACTTTTCAACTTTTCACGTACTTGCTGGTGATTTATTGATACTCTTTGGGAAAAATGTCTATTCAGGTCCTTTGCCAACTTTTTAGTTTGATTATTTGGTATTTTTTACTATGCATTGTATGAGCTCTTTATATATTTTGGACATTAATCCCTTATCAGATATATAATCTGCACATTTTTCCCATTCCATAGGTTTCATCTTGTTTTCTGTTTTGATGCTAATATCATATTCTTTTGATTGATAAAGCTTTGTAATATAGCTTGACATCAGAAAGTACAATGCCTCCCACTCTGTTTTTTCTCAGGATTGCTGTTTATTCAGGGTTGATTCATGGTTCCATGTACATTTTAAGATTTTTTTTTTTTTTTTTTTTTTACTTCTGTAAGAAATGCTATTGGAGTCTTGATAGTGATTGTATTGAATCCATACATGGATTTTGGTAGTATTGACGTTTGAACAATATTAATTCTTCCAATCTATGAATACAGAATAACTTTCCCTTTATTTGTATCTTCTCTCTCTCTCTCTCTCTTTTTTTTTTCCATCGACATCTTATAGTTTGAAGGGTAGAGATCTTTCACCTCCTTAACTAAACTTATTCCTGAGTATTTCACTGGTTTGGATGCTATTATAAAGGAGATCTTTTTAAAATTTCTTTTTCAGATAATTTGTTGTTAGTGTATAGAAATGCTACAAATTTTTGTATGTTAGTTCTGTATCCTACAACTTTACTGAATTTGTTGATTAGATTTAGTGATATTTTGGTAGAGTTTTCAGGATTTTCTGTACATAAAACCGTCATCTGCAAATAGAATTTTACTCTTCCTTTCCATAATTGGCTATATTTTATTTCGTTTTCTTTTCTGATTGCTCTGGCTATGTCTTCATAAGAAAAGACATAGCCAGAGCTATGTCTAATAGGAGTGTTTAAAAGGAGTGTTGCACGTGGGCACCCTTGTCTTGTTCCTAATCTTAGAGGGAAAGCCTTAAAATTTTGGTGTCAGGTGTACTCTTAACTATGGACTTGTCAAATACGGCCTTCATTATGTCAAGCTATATGCCCTTTATACCCACATTACTGAGAGTTTTTATCATGAATGACTGTTGAATTTTGTCAAATAAATTTTTTTGTGTGTTGGAAATACCTTATGATTTTTTCCTTTCTATTCATGTGGTATAGGATATTGATTGATTTATATGTGTTGAATCATCCTTGCATTCCAGATTTAAATCCCACTTGGTCATGGTGAATGATCCTTTCATGTGCTGCTGAGTTTGGTTTGCTAGTATTTCAGGCAGGACTTTTGTATCTGTATTTTTGAGGGATGTTGACCTATGGTTTGTTTTCTGGTGATATCCTTTTCTGGCTTTGTTATCAAAGTAATGCTTATCTCAGAAAATGAGTCTGAGAGTTTTCCTACCCTTAATTATTTTTTTGAGAATATGAGAAAGATTAATATTAAACCTTCTTTAAATATTTGGTAAAATACACCAGTGAGGCTATTTGGTCCTGAGTTTTTCTTTTTGGAGAGATTATTTATTACCAATTCAATCTCCTTAATAGCAATTGTTCATTCAGATTTTCTATTGCTTCCTGATTCATCTTGGTAGGTTGTATGTTTTTTTTTTTTAATTTTTATTATTTTTTATAAACATATATTTTTAGTCCCCAGGGGTACAGGTCTATGAATCACCAGGTTTACACACTTCACAGCACTCACCAAAGCACATACCCTCCCCAATGTCCATAATCCCACCCCCTTCTCCCAAACCCCCTCCCCCCAGCAACCCTCAGTTTGTTTTGTGAAATTAAGAGTCTCTTACGGTTTGTCTCCTTCCCATTCCCATCTTGTTTCATTTATTCTTCTCCTACCCACTTAAGCCCCCATGTTGCATCACCACTTCCTCATATCAGGGAGATCATAGGATAGTTGTCTTTCTCTGCTTATTTTGCTAAGCATGATATGCTCTAGTTCCATCCATGTTGTCATAAATGGCAAGATTTCATTTCTTTTGATGGCTGCATAGTATTCCATTGTGTATATATACCACATCTTCTTGATCCATTCATCTGTTGATGGACATCTAGGTTCTTTCCATAGTTTGGCTATTGTGGACATTGCTGCTATAAACATTCGGGTGCACGTGCCCCTTTGGATCACTACGTTTGTATCTTTAGGGTAAATACCCAATAGTGCAATTGCTGGGTCATAGGGCAGTTCTATTTTCAACATTTTGAGGAACCTCCATGCTGTTTTCCAGAGCGGCTGCACCAGCTTGCATTCCCACCAACAGTGTAGGAGGGTTCCCCTTTCTCCACATCCTCGCTAGTATCTGTTATTTCCTGACTTGTTGATTTTAGCCATTCTGACTGGCGTGAGGTGATATCTCATTGTGGTTTTGATTTCTATTTCCCTGATGCCGAGTGATATGGAGCACTTTTTCATGTGTCTGTTGGCCATCTGGATGTCTTCTTTGCAGAAATGTCTGTTCATGTCCTCTGCCCATTTCTTGATTGGATTATTTGTTCTTTGGGTGTTGAGTTTGCTAAGTTCTTTATAGATTCTGGACACTAGTCCTTTATCTGATATGTCATTTGCAAATATCTTCTCCCATTCTGTCAGTTGTCTTTTGATTTTGTTAACTGTTTCCTTTGCTGTGCAAAAGCTTTTGATCTTGATGAAATCCCAATAGTTCATTTTGCCCTTGCTTCCCTTGCCTTTGGCATTGTTCCTAGGAAGATGTTGCTGCGGCTGAGGTCAAAGAGGTTGCTGCCTGTGTTCTCCTCAAGGATTTTGATGGATTCCTTTTGCACATTGAGGTCCTTCATCCATTTTGAGTCTATTTTTGTGTGTAGTGTAAGGAAATGGTCCAATTTCATTTTTCTGCATGTGGCTGTCCAGTTTTCCCAGCACCATTTATTGAAGAGGCTGTCTTTTTTCCATTGGACATTCTTTCCTGCTTTGTCGAAGATTAGTTGACCATAGAGTTGAGGGTCTATTTCTGGGCTCTCTATTCTGTTCCATTGATCTATGTGTCTGTTTTTGTGCCAGTACCATGCTGTCTTGATGATGACAGCTTTGTAATAGAGCTTGAAGTCCGGAATTGTGATGACACCAACGTTGACTTTCTTTTTTAATATCCCTTTGGCTATTCGAGGTCTTTTCTGGTTACATATAAATTTTAGAATTATTTGTTCCATTTCTTTGAAAAAGATTGATGGTACTTTGATAGGAATTGCATTAAATGTGTAGATTGCTTTAGGTAGCATAGACATTTTCACAATATTTATTCTTCCAATCCAGGAGCATGGAACATTTTTCCATTTCTTTGTGTATTCCTCAATTTCTTTCATGAGTACTTTATAGTTTTCTGAGTATAGATTCTGTGCCTCTTTGGTTAGGTTTATTCCTAGGCATCTTATGGTTTTGGGTGCAATTGTAAATGGGATTGACTCCTTAATTTGTCTTTCTTCTGTCTTGCTGTTGGTGTATAGAAGTGCAACTGATTTCTGTGCATTGATTTTATATCCTGACACTTTACTGAATTCCTGTATAAGTTCTAGCAGTTTTGGAGTGGAGTCTTTTGGGTTTCCCACATATAGTATTATATCATCTGCGAAGAGTGATAATTTGACTTCTTCTTTGCCGATTTGGATGCCTTTAATTTCCTTTTGTTGTCTGATTTCTGAGGCTAGGACCTCTAGTACTATGTTGAATAGCAGTGGTGATAATGGACAGCCCTGCCGTATTCCTGACCTTAGCGGAAAAGCTTTCAGTTTTTCTCCATTGAGAATGATATTTGCGGTGGGTTTTTCATAGATGGCTTTGATGATATTGAGGTATGTGCCCTCTATCCCTACACTTTGAAGAGTTTTGATCAGGAAGGGATGCTGTACTTTGTCAAATGCTTTTTCAGCATCTATTGAGAGTATCATATGGTTCTTGTTCTTTCTTTTATTGATGTGTTGTACCACATTGACTGATTTGCAGATGTTGAACCAACCTTGCAGCCCTGGAATAAATCCCACTTGGTCAGGTGAATAATCCTTGTAATGTACTGTTGAATCCTATTGGCTAGTATTTTGTTGAGTATTTTCGCATCTGTGTTCATCAAGGATATTGGTCTATAGCTCTCTTTTTTGATGGGATCCTTGTCTGGTTTTGGGATCAAGGTGATGCTGGCCTCATAAAATGAGTTTGGAAGTTTTCCTTCCATTTCTATTTTTTGGAACAGTTTCAGGAGAATAGGAATTAGTTCTTCTTTAAATGTTTGGTAGAATTCCCCCGGGAAGCCGTCTGGCCCTGGGCTTTTGTTTGTTTGGAGATTTTTAATGACTGTTTCAATCTCCTTACTGGTTATGGGTCTGTTCAGGCTTTCTATTTCTTCCTGGTTCAGTTGTGGTAGTTTATATGTTTCTAGGAATCATCCATTTCTTCCAGATTGTCAAATTTATTGGCGTAGAGTTGCTCATAGTATGTTCTTATAATAGTTTGTATTTCTTTGGTGTTAGTTGTATTTCTTTGGTGATCTCTCCTCTTTCATTCATGATTTTATTTATTTGGGTCCTTTCTCTTTTGTTATTGATAAGTCTGGGCAGGGGTTTATCAATTTTATTAATTCTTTCAAAGAACCAGCTCCCAGTTTCGTTGATTTGTTCTATTGTTTTTTTGGTTTCTATTTCATTGATTTATGCTCTGATCTTTATGATTTCTCTTCTCCTGCTAGGCTTAGGGTTTCTTTCTTGTTCTTTCTCTAGCTCCTTTAGGTGTAGGGTTAGGTTGTGTACCTGAGACCTTTCTTGTTTCTTGAGAAAGGCTTGTACCGCTATATATTTTCCTCTCAGGACTGCCTTTGTTGTGTCCCACAGATTTTGAACCGTTGTATTTTCATTATCATTTGTTTCCATGACTTTTTTCAATTCTTCTTTAATTTCCTGGTTGACCCATTTATTCTTTAGAAGGATGCTGTTTAGTCTCCATGTATTTGGGTTCTTTTCAAACTTCCTTTTGTGGTTGAGTTCTAGCTTTAGAGCATTGTGGTCTGAAAATATGCAGGGAATGATCCCAATCTTTTGATACCAATTGAGTCCTGATTTAGGACCGAGGATGTGATCTATTCTGGAGAATGTTCCATGTGCACTAGAGAAGAATGTGTATTCTGTTGCTTTGGGATGAAATGTTCTGAATATATCTGTGATGTCCATCTGGTCCAGTGTGTCGTTTAAGGCTTTTATTTCCTTGCTGATCTTTTGCTTGGATGACCTGTCCATTTCAATGAGGGGAGTGTTAAAGTCCCCTACTATTATTGTATTATTGTTTATGTGTTTCTTTGATTTTGTTATTAATTGGTTTATATAGTTGGCTGCTCCCACGTTGGGGGCATAGATATTTAACATTGTTAAATCTTCTTGTTGGACAGACCCTTTGAGTATGATATAGTGTCCTTCCTCATCTCTTATTATAGTCTTTGGCTTAAAATCAAATTGATCTGATATAAGGATTGCCACTCCTGCTTTCTTCTGATGTCCATTAGCATGGTAAATTGTTTTCCACCCCCTCACTTTAAATCTGGAGGTGTCTTCGGGCTTAAAATGAGTTTCTTGGAGGCAACATATAGATGGTTTTTGTTTTTTTATCCATTCTGATACCCTGTGTCTTTTGACAGGGGCATTTAGCCCATTAACATTCAGGGTAACTATTGAGAGATATGAATTTAGTGCCATTGTATATCCTGTAAGGTGACTGCTACTGTATATGGTCTCTGTTCCTTTCTGATCTACCACTTGTAGGCTCTCTCTTTGCTTAGAGGTCCCCTTTCAATATTTCCTATAGAGCTGGTTTGGTGTTTGCAAATTCTTTCAGTTTTTGTTTGTCCTGGAAGTTTTAATCTCTCCTTCTATTTTCAATGATAGCCTAGCTGGATATAGTATTCTTGGCTGCATGTTTTTCTCGTTTAGTGCTCTGAAAATATTATGCCAGCTCTTTCTGGCCTGCCAGGTCTCTGCGGATAAGTCAGCTGCCAATCTAATATTTTTACCATTCTATGTTACAGACTTCTTTTCCCGGGCTGATTTCAGGATTTTCTCTTTGTCACTGAGACTTGTAAATTTTACTATTAGGTGACGGGGTGTGGGCCTATTCTTTTTGATTTTGTGGGGCGTTCTCTGAACCTCCTGAATTTTGATGCTCGTTCCCTTTGCCATATTGGGGAAATTCTCCCCAATAATTCTCTCCAGTATACCTTCTGCTCCCCTCTCTCTCTCTTCTTCTTCTGGAATCCCAATTATTCTGATGTTGTTTCGTCTTATGGTGTCACTTATCTCTCAAATTCTCCCCTCGTGGTCCAGTAGCTGTTTGTCCCTCTTTTGCTCAGCTTCTTTATTCTCTGTCATTTGATCTTCTATATCACTAATTCTTTCTTCTGCCTCATTTATCCTAGCAGTGAGAGCCTCCATTTTTGATTGCACCTCATTAATAGATTTTTTGATTTCAACTTGGTTAGATTTTAGTTCTTTTATTTCTCCAGAAAGGGCTTTTATATCTCTCGAGAGGGTTTCTCTAATATTTTCCATGCCTTTTTCGAGCCCAGCTAGAATCTTGAGAATTGTCATTCTGAGCTTTAGATCTGACATATTACCAATGTCTGTATTGATTAGGTCCCTAGCCTTCGGTACTGCCTCTTCTTCTTCTTTTTTTTTTTTTTGTGTTGAATTTTTCCGTCTTGTCATTTTGTCCAGATAAGAGTATATGAAGGAGGAAGTAAAATACTAAAAGGGTGGCAACAACCCCAGGAAAATATGCTTTAACCAAATTAGAAGAGATCTCAAATCGTGAGGGGGGGAGAAAGGGGATAAAAAGAGGTTCAAAAAGGAAGAAAGAAAGAAAAAAGAAAACAGGAAAAAAAGAAAAGAATTTAAAAAAAACAAATAAAGAAAAATATAAAAAAGAAAAAATATATATATTAAACTAGTTAAAAAACGTTAAAAAAGAAAAAGGTAAAAGTTAAAAAAAAATTTACCAGAAGGCGAGAAAAAAAAATGTAAAAGAAAAAAATTAAATTAACTGCAAGACTAAAAAAAATCACAGGGAAAGAGCCATGAGTTCCGTGCTTTGCTTTCTCCTCCTCTGCCATTCTGCTGCTCTCCTTGGTATTGAAACCGCACTCCTTGGTAGGTGAACTTGGTCTCGGTTGGATTTGTTGTTGATCTTCTGGGGGAGGGGCCTGGTGTAGTGATTCTCAAGTGTCTGCCCCAGGCGGAATTGCACCGCCCTTACCCGGGGCCAGGGTGAGTAATGCTCTCGGGTTTGCTTTCAGGAGCTTTTGTTCCCTGAGCGCTTTCCGTAGAGTTCCGGAGGGCGGGAATACAAATGGCGGCCTCCTAGTCCCGGTCCCAGAGGAGCCAAGAGCCCGGGGCCCCACTCCTCAGTGCGCCCTCAGAGCACAGCGGCCAGTTACTCTCGTCTGCCTGACCTCCGGCCGCGCTCCTAGCTCACCGAGCCTGCGACCGGTTCAAGGTAACCCCGAGCTGTGAGCTTACTGTCGGCTCCGTCTCTGTCGCTGGCTTTCCCGTTCCAATACCCGCAAGCTCTGCGATACTCAGACACCCCCGATCCTTCTGTGACCCTGCGGGACCTGAGTCCACGCTGACCCCGCGTGGGCCTCGCCCCGGTTTAGCCTCTGGAGCGATGTCCCTCAGCGGAACAGACTTTCAAAAGTCCTGATTTTGTGCGCCGCTGCTCCGCCGCTTGCCGGGAGCCGGCCCCTCCCCCGGGGTTTCTCTTCCCGTCGCTTTGGATTCACTTCTCCGCTGCTCCTACCTTTCAGAAAGTGGTTGTTTTTCTGTTTCCAGAATTGCTGTTCTTCTTCTCTTCGATCTGCCGATGGATTTTCAGGTGTTTGCAATCTTTAGATAAGCTATCTAGGTGATCTCCGGCTAGCTGAAGCAGTCTCAGCCTGCTACTTCTCCGCCGTCTTAGGTTGTATGTTTCTAAGAATTTTTCTATTCCTAGATTTTCCATTTTGTTGAGGTACAGTACTTCCTAGCAGACTCATATAGACCCTTAGTATTTCTGTGATATCTATTGTATGTCAGTTTCTCATTTACAATTTTATTGATTTGATTCCTCTTTTTTTCCCTAGGTTATTTTAGATAAAGGTTTATCAATTTTGGTAATCTTTTCAAAGAAGTAACTCTTGGTTCTCTGATTCATTGGTCATTCAGAAGACTTCCATTTCCATGCATTTGTGAATTTTCCAGTTTTCCTCTTGTAATGGACTTCTAGTGTAATGCCACTGTGGTCACAAAGGTTATTTGCTAGATCTTAATTTTCTTGGATTTGTTAAAACTTGTTTCATGGCCTAACCTAAGGTTTATCCTAGGAAATGTTTCATGCATACTTGACAAGAATGTGTATTCCACTATTCTCAGAGTATTTTGTACGTCTCTTGGGTCCGTTTCATCCACAGTGTTGTTCCAATCTACTGTTTCTTTATTGATTCTGTCTTGATGATGGATCCATTATTGAGTGGGGTATTAAAGTCCCCAACTATTATTGTATTGTTGTTTATGTTTCCTTTTTAGTTCTGTTATGATTTGCTTTATATATTTAGATGATCCAATTTGGGGTACATAAATATTTACAATTGTCACATCTTCTTGATGTATTGATCCTTTTATCATTATATAGTAACCTTCTGCACCTCTTTATTATTTTATTTTAAAGTCTATTTTGTCTTATATAAGTATACCTACCTATACTTTCTTTTTTTCTTTTCTTTTTCTTTCTTTCTTTCTTTTTTTTTTTTTTTTTTTGGTTGTTGCCATTTGCTAGAAATCCATTTTTCCATCCCTTCACTTTCAGCCTGTGTGTGTTTTTAAAGCTAAAATTGGTCTCTTCTAGGTGACATGTCATTAGATATTTTTTTAAATGTCAGCTGTTCTATGTATTTGAATGGAGAATTATTTGTTTATATTTAAGATGATTAATAGGTAAGGACTTATTATTGGTATTTTAATAATTTATTTTCTGGTTGTTTTGTAGATCCATTGTTTTTTTGTTTCTTAACCTACTATCTTTTTGTGTTCTGTTTTGTTTTCTTTTGTTTTGTTTTGATGTGTTTAAGTATCACTATACTTGACATCTTTATCATGGGTGTGTGGGTGTGTGTATGTGTGTGTAATTACTGCAGGTTTTTCTTTTGTGCTTACCCTGAGTCTTACATAAAATATCCGGAAATTATGCACTCTATTTTAAACTGATAACAACTTGTCATTCTGGGACACATTTATTTTCATGTCCTTTGTTCTCTTCAAAATATTGCAAGTTAAGGAGTGAATCCGAGATATATTGATTACATCAGAATACTTGTTCTTGGAGTAGGGAAGCCAGAGAAGTAGTACTCATTCAAAAACCTGTCAGTTACAAATTACTTCTCTTGAGGAGGGCACAACATTACCCTTTCACATATATTAGTTTGTTAGGTCCATCCAACCAGATGATATTGCCCTTTTTTAAAAATTTATTTTTTATTTATTTTTGGCATAACAGTCTTCATTATTTTTTCACCACACCCATGCAATCCGTGCCCTCTATAATACCCACCACCTGGTACCCCAAACTCCCACACCCCCACCAATTCAAACCCCTCAGATTGATTTTTAGAGTCCATAGTCTCTCATGGTTCACCTCCCCTTCCAATTTACCCCAACTCCCTTCTCCTCTCTAACTCCCCATCAGAAAGGATGAATCCCCAACTTTTGTAGCAGCATGGATGGGTCTGGAAGAGATTATGCTGAGTGAAATAAGTCAAGCAGAGAGAGTCAATTATCATATGATATTGCCCTTCTTTTATGAGAATAGATATTTAAGCTTACACATACTAATAAATGATTTATTATTCAGGATTTATCAGATTGAAATGTCACTGGAACATGGGTCATCTACTCCTAATTCAGTGGATACAAAGTGTCTGGAACAGTGTGTTATGATACTCTGAAAACATTTGTTAAATGTAGTAAAATTAATAAAATGGACAATTGCTGCTTAATATTAAAAACTAAATAAAATATCAAAAAATAAAATAATAAACTAATAATGACTAAATTTTAATAGAATCCCTAAGCTTTACACTTCTACTTCTCTTTCCCCTCACATTTTAGATTATTGATGCTACAATTTATGTGTCTCTTATATTGTATAGCAAATAATAGATTATTGTTTTTATGGCTTTTTTTTGCTATTTTTTTCTAAGTTTTAAACTGGAGTTATAAGTGAATTATACAACATCATTTCCATGTTGTAGATTTAAACTTTGACTACATGTTTACCATTACCAATGAGTTCTACACTATCTCCTGATGTTTTTATGAAGATAATTAACATCATTTTCTTCCACTCAAAGAACTCCCTTAACATTTCTCATAAGACAAGTATCACAGTGTTGAATACCCTCACTTTGGTTTGTTTGAGAAAGTTTTTATCCCTTTTCATTTCTGA